>NC_031981.2:4910125-5592000 GCF_001858045.2 Oreochromis niloticus | reverse complement strand
TCTCATTCATTTTTGAAGTAGCACATCCACCAGCTAGCTTACTTTGAGAGAGACTATTAGCCCCAGCAACGAGGGGAGAAAGGGTGAGATGGAATACAGACTACTATATTCTACCAATTATATTATTTACTTATGATAATTCAATATGGGCTTCTGTACACATTTTCTAATGGGAGCCCTCACATATGCCTGTTCCACCTTATGAATCATACAGTCATTTTCCTCTTCTCTATACTAGCTTGTTTGTCAGTTGGCAAAGTGGCTATTTTGTCCTTGGAAATCATCACAGCTGTTTACTCGCCAGTTTGCATTTGTTGGCTTAGCTCCACATCCACATGTTAAAAGTGATGTCAGGAGATTTTTAATCCACACTAACATCAGGATGGACAACTGAATAGATATAATAGAATTAGTCAAAGTAATGCATATGGATACAGGGAATCATGTGGATTACTGGATGCAATAGAGTGCCAAGAAGGGAACATCAAAGCAGTTAGCGTATGCCAAAATACATAACGGCAAATAAAGTTGGCTTGTATAAATTATTCTAATAGAAGAAAGATTAGGAACTACAGAAGTTAAAAAAAGAAATGATAATATATAAGATGAGAATATAGTTTAGGTTTGGCGTCTAGGCTCTGAGCTCATCATTCATTTCAAAACAGCATCCAAACATTTTTTTTCTTTTTTCCTAAAATTTCAAATGTTCTAGAGTAACATGCATTTCCTGGTCTTTCTTTAATTTTTATTAATTTTGAACTCAAAGATGTCAAACTGTTGTTTAGTAACAATGCAAGTAGACTCGTATCACATTCGTAAATGATCAAACTTCTGATAAAAATTCCAGTAAGGTTATAACAAACCACCCATCGATCACAATCCACACAGCATTACTGCTACACAGCATTAGGCCAAAGATAAAAAATCACTAAAGGCGAAATGGCTCATTGGCCAGGTCGCAGCCTCAGGAGAGAGGTCTGCTGAATGAGTGAGTGTGTTTTTCACTGGCAGAAATTTTAGTGTCATCTGAGAGTCAGACATAGATTTGAGAGACATTTGCAGACAGTAAAGTTAAGACAACAAACCCTGGAAATATTGGAAAGCCTGATATTTCTTGATTGCATCGCTGCTTGGCCATTTTTAAGCACAGCTGGGATTCTTGGCCTGCATCTTTGGCCGGCTTTTCCCATGCTGCATCACATATGTTGGGAAGTGATGAGTACATATTCCCTGGAGCCTCCAGGTGGATGCTGGGGTGCTGGAGAGACTTTTAGATCACAAAAGGAAGGTGTGTTTGGTATATTACATGAGGAGGATTTGTGTATGTGTGTTAGCGAAATGCAGTGCAGCTTGGGTTGCCTGCCTGACCTAGCTCACACCATTCATTAGTTTTACTCCTGATGTGCCCTCCAGATATACACTATGAGAGTCAAAACAGAGTGTACACTAGATGTCAGGTTAGGAAAGCAGCTCTGTTGTTAAAAGAGAGACTGCTGCTTCAATTAGTCTAAAAAGCACAATTACACCAGCACAAATGTACTGCTACAGAGGAGAAGAGCACTTCAAAAGACACTAGTGAGTTGAGTTTATTCTTTAGTCACGAATGGAGTGTATAAGTAAACAGAAAATGTAAAGTACATTTCACATCACACACGAGCGTTCCCCTCAATGAGATGGCGAAGTCCGCTGTATTTCTGCACGATGACATTCTGACACCTACATACGGTAAATACCTCAGCTCTTGCCCTTACCTCTCTGAGCGGATTATTAATACGGAAGGACACTTTGTAGCTAACTTAATCAGATGAAGTGAGGTGGGGAATGAAAGGCAACGAAAAAGAGGTGGAGAGAGCGAGAACGTGTGTGAGATGGCGAAAAAGTGTCGGAGAGGGAGAGAGCGCACAACACATTAGTCCACATATGATTTATTCCCCCCTCTAGGTGAAGGAGACACCATTTGTTTTCATTTGCCTTTATTTTTATCCCAGATTCATCTTGCCTTCACATGCCTGTCACCACTGCACTAATATTATTTTGACCATGTGATGTCCCATAACTGGCTCTTATAAAAATTGCCCCCGCGCGACAGCAGAGGATGACGCATAGAGAGAAGGGGGGGAGGGGTTTCCGTTTTAATTCGTTGATCTGATTTCATTCTTTGTGTTTTTTTGCACAGAGATTAAAAGGTTTGCTGGATAGGAATGTGTGAAGGGTGGGGATAATAATGTCTGTCCCCCAGAACATCCGCACAAATGCACACAGACACACATTTGAAATGTGTGTGCATTTAACAGAAGGCCTGGCTTTTTTTTTTATTACTGGCAAGGTGAGCCAGTGGTGCTCCAACCCAAGGACAAAGACAACTGTGACCACGATCTCCTCCTCGCGGGGCTTTGCAGAACAATTAGAAGAGCGTGGAGGGTGACTGCAGCTGTATTTCAGGACAGCACACACACACACATACACACACATAAGAACACAGGGCATGTATAAGCGTAGGTAGAGCGTTGATGCAAGTTAAAAGGTGCGATAAGTAAAATTCCTCATAAAGTATGAATTAAAATTAATCTCTATTATTCAATATGGAGGCAGGTAACATTTTAACATGAATGTTTATTTTAATAATAAGAAACCATATTTTTAACATTTTTCAAAAGAACAATACACCATGGATGTATTCAAAGAGCCGGAGTGAAAAAAAACTTCCACAGGTCATCACAATGCTGAACTAAAATAGTACTCCTCTGTCACACAGATAACCAAGTCTGCCATATTTCTGTAATGTGTCAAAAAGTGGTGAGGATATAAAGATAAGGGGATACAGCAAGGAACATGGAATGTCCTAGCCTGAAGCAATTTAGGGAAAGGAAGGTTCATGTAGCTCCAGTACTTGTACAAGATCAGCCTAGTTGTAGGGATGCAATGGTAACAATGACTCTTTTTCACCAGAGGGTCTCTAGCGAGGCTGCCAACGAGTGGAAAAGGGAGAAATCTACAATTTAAGAATTAATAAGCAAGACTGAGTGATGCAACAGCAAGACATTCTACATACAAATAAAAGAAATATGCCACATATTATTTTCAGCAATGATACATCATTCCTACCCATACATGATGTGCTATACTTAGATTCGCTTAATAAAGAGTGCGTTGTTCTCAAATCCCAGATTGTTACAGGACACTTTGGTGTCCAGTTTGGTGTTCCAACTGAAATCATCAACAAATTTGGTTTCAGTTTGTATATTAACTTTATAAATACAAGGATATTACTGTGGGTGTATTTTCTGTGAATACATTTATGCGCAATATACTATTATTGAATTCATTTTTTGTTTGATATTTGAAATGTTAATCTACATTTGTAGATGTTAAGTTTTTTCTTGGAGGGGGGGTTGACTTTTTTCATGCTGGCTGGGTAACTTTGAGAATTTCAAGTTTCAATACTGAATATCCAGCAGTCAGAACAGGAAACACTGAATCCAACTAAAAACTGGTGGCAAAAGACAAAAGTAGATGTAGTGACACTGTGATTAATGATAGCAGTAATAACACCAGCTTGCATCAATTAGTAAATCCTGTTGTTGCTCTAACGGTAGGGCCCAGCTGTTTTATCAACGGGCTGATATTAGCTATTTCCCAATATCGATATCACTGAAATGAATGAGAATATCTGAGGTGTAAATCAGCAATTATCTGTACCCGTGTTGTAAAAATCCTATAAAAATCCTAAAATCCTATCATCAGGCTCTAATATTTAATGCTGAAAGGGGGAATAAGTTTGCTAAAACAATATTGTACTAGGTTTTTTTCTGGTTCCCTCCCAACATGACATATATAGCTACATGGTGTCCATTAAATAGCAACTGTCTAGGTGATGTCCAGAAGACAATGATTAATTTTCCAGAAACATGGCAGAATTTTTTTAAACCACAAACAACGTGACTGTCTAGAGTTGAGACCATGAAGCAGACTTCCTGTAGATTTGCTTCTACTGAGATCTCCCCCAAAAACCTTTTTCCTAGACCAGGGTTGGGGAACTCCAGGCCAGTGTCCTACAGGCTTTAGATATCACCATGATTCAACACACCTGAATCAAATGATTACAGAACTTCAAGACATGTTGAGGAGGTAATTTAGCCATTTAAATCAGCTGTGTTGGATCAAGGACACATCTAAAACCTGCAGGACACCGTCTCTCAAGGCCTGGAGATGGACACCCCGATCTAATTTAAACAAACCAAAAAATAAGAACCAAAGAGTGCTGTGTTGTCTAACAATTTGGGGTCTTTTAACTTGTATTGACCTTTAATTGGATACATGGAATATAGAAAACTGATTACAAATATTGTGGAAATATTATCATAGATAATTAAGATGATTTTGGCATGATTTAAACTGTTTTTATACAAACAATGTTACCCCAAAGGGCCTAGCTGCCATTGTAACAAAAACAAGCAATGTTCTTAATATGCTAATATTTCTATGTTTTGGCCAGCCAAGTATCCAGCAGGGACTCCAGCAAGTTAATGGTCCCCACCAAAAAGTATTCGGGGCACAAAACCCTAATGCAAAAGTGTTAAGATTAAACAAACACAATATGTTAATTAGTGAGCTTAAGAAGTGCTGATGGGCAGATTTTGTTCGCTTTGCACAGATCTAGACTAGCTGTTTCGCTTTTATCCCCTTTGTCTTAAGCTAAGCTAACCGGCTGCTGAGACCATATTAACCTTGCCGGCATAAGAGGGTCTTCTTATCCGACTCTTGGTAAAGAAGTAGATAAAATGCTCAGAAATTTCAAACATGGTTTAAAAGGGAAGAAAACTATGCATGAGGAAACTGTTTGCTTTTCTAGTAACAGAAAGTCATTGTCTTCATGCCTTCCATACCGAGTCCTTGCATTCAGCTTGTGCACCCATCCAGCAGAGTGCACCCAGCTGCACAGCAATTACAGGTGGGTTTGAAACGGTACACAACGAAACGCATACATTATTAAATGAACCCGTGTTCAGATGAAATTGCTAAGCCAGCCAATAAAGGTAAATTACCAAAGACAAAACGCGGCGGCGAGGAAGAGCGAGGGCCCTCCCCGAAATTGCATTGCATTAATGAACAACATCATTTCTGAAAATGGAGAGGAAACACACAGTTTCACCTATCAGCATGAGACAGAGCAAGGGAAAGAGGGGGAAGAGAGAGTGAGATGGAACACAACATTGACTACCTAATTATGCATTTTATCATTTCAGTCACAATAGAGTGCCTCCTTTCTTTAGCTGCCCAGTGTACTCGTGCAGCTGTTCCTTCACTGCTTTAATGAGGAAGATAAAGAACAATCACAACCGTGTTATATTAACATCCACTGACCACCAAATTGCTTCCTGCTGCAGCATCTCATACACACAAACACACCACTTCCCAATCATGTACAGGCCGCATAGTCACAGTCCCCTCATTTGAGCATAAACTGAATTTGGTTCATGTTGCTTTTGTCCATCAGTAAAGCCTGTGAGAGACAAAAATTACCCACACGAGTTTAATAATATTATATAAGGCAGAGGGTATTTGCTTTCCCTCTGTGGTTGTTTGTGTTTTGACACTGCAGGAATACAGGCTGTTACACATGACCTCCTGTTTTTCTTCTTCCATTGGCTTTCCCCTCACGTCCCTGACAGTCAAAGCTAGCACAGATCCTTGACTCTCTGGTGGAGCTGTAATATCATGTTGCCGGTCTATCAGATTGTGTCCATCCATCCGCTCATCCATCTGCCCAACCATCCATTCATCCAGGAAGACAATCACCCCTTTCCTTTTGGCTCTTAAAAAGACAAAAAAGTAACTGTAATCACAAGGTAGAGCTGAAAGGAAGATAAGTGGCTGCAGGAGGGAGGAGGAGATGTACACTGCAGGGCTCTGACACCCGTCATATGGAATCAGCACCTCATGAGTAATGGGGGTTAAAAAGGGAAAAGCGCTTTCTCTCTCAGTGCCAGATGGGCTCGTGTGTGCTGAGTGAGAGCTGTGAGTGAGTGAGCGAGTGAATGAGTGAGTGAACAGTTGCGTCCCTTCTTAGCAGTCCCCCTCCGTCAACAGCAGAAATCAAATAGCACGGGGGACGCGAAGGATGACCGGCCCTACCTCGTCTGAGCTTCCGTCGAGAACTGGCAGGAAAAGACGCTTTCCAATCCAGCAAGAGAATTACTGAAGAACAAGCTGTCTTTTTACATACTGCATCTTAATGTTTGCCAAAAAGGGGGGAAAAAATTAACATCTGCGTATGAGAGATTGTGGCATTTGCTGGAGTTCTTGATGATGTCTAAAATGCTGGTAGATGACAAAGTGGTTTGTTTTTCTCCCTGAGACGGTTTCAGGTAAATAACTAAACGCCTTTTCAACCCATGTAGATTTAGGAAAATTAAGTTCACTGAATTTATTACATTTTTCTCTTGAGGCAACTTCTAAAGAATTCCCGTTCCTATGTTGTTAGTTTATAGCAGTGTTTCCCAACCACTGTGCCGCAGCACATAGGTGTGCCGTGATTAGTGTGTGTGCCATCTGATTAGTACTCTAAGCGACTGACGTGAGTAACGGGCAGACCAATTACATTCTCTTCCACTAGAGGGCAGTACAATTACCTGCTCTAATTAAATGGGTTGCCGACTGTCAGTAAAACAGAAGAAGACTAAGAAGAAATTAAATGATAGTCGTGCTGTGAGTGAGACAAGGAAAATTAGTCAATCCGACCTGGGTCCTGGAGAAAATTCCGACCCAGATGAAGGCCCTAGCATGAGTAGTGGTCAGAAGAAATCAAAAAAGGTATACCGGCGACAAACCGAACCAATTCCGCTATGCCTGGTGCGCAGGGAAAAGTTATCAATAAGCTTTTTGTGACATTTTTGTTTGGTGGTGTGCCGTGTGATTTTTCTAATGTGCCGTAGCTCCAAAAGATTGGGAAACACTGGTTTATAGTACATTATCAAGAGCTCATCCCCCGTGACCCTGAATTGGATAAACAGAAGAGAATAGATAGATCGAGATTTCATATTTACAAAATCCATATTTCAGAATAAAAAAATATTTTTCTTTGAAAATATCTCATTAAAAAATGTTATATATGCATATAGCTAGAAAAATGTTATCACTTAAACACATGCTATACTTGTTTGTTCTATCCAGAAGCCAAAGATCTTTGGTTACTGAGACTCAGACCTTGTGCAGGAATAGAGCAGAATATAAGAACCAAGTATGATGTAAAAAAAAAAAAAAAAAAAAAAGTTAGAGTTTGGTAACTCTGAGTTTTTTCAATTTGTCTCATGGCCTGAAAATTATTATTATTATTTTTAAATTGCAGTAAAATATATGTGTATGTTTTGACAATTTGATGTTGCTAATAAAGATCTATAGTCATATAAACGTCAAAGTATTTTCAAATTTGTGAAGCATTTTTTCATCATATTTATATATTTTTGACATATATCTCATATTTCATACCTTTTTACTGTTCAAGGTTGTATTATAAAAAGTACTCTGTTGAATAACAGTGCTCCTGAGAGGCCCATCACATGCAAAATCATGAGAAAACCCCCCAAACATAGGTGCTTAACCATTATTCAAACACAGTGTTTCAGCAGTAGTTAAGACTACAGACTCGTTTTAACACCCTCATCATCCTGTAAATGTGGCATGTGCCCCAAGAGGGTCTGTAGAAGCAGTAATTATTTATTAATTGTTCATAGCCTGAGCAGGCATAGCCCCTTGGACATGCGTTCACAGCGGGGGGAACTTTTCTCTTCCAATTAGCCCAGTGAGGTGGAGATGGTGAGAGCACGGGCCATCAACCACGATGGTGCCCGTGCGCAGACTTGTGGGAGATGTGAAGGAGAGGCGGCAGGTGTTTAGGAAGGCACACCATGTTGTGTGCAGCCAAAAGTGTGTCCTTGCCATCCTTTGGTGTTATGAGTGGCGTCAGGGGTCAAGGGGTAAAGAAAAAATAGACTGAAAATGGCGGCAAAAGAGGAGAAACAGACTTTATTAATCCATGCATCTGTGTGCTTTTATACATATAAGTGAGGATACTGTATGTGAGGTCTGTGTTAGTCTGTGTTCCGCGTGTGTATGTTCTCAGAGGATGTAAAAGACAAGGTGGGAGTGAGTTACAGCGGAGGCTGAGACATATTAGCTCTTGAAGATTTATGAGGCTGAGATGTTAGGATGACTCTGATGGGCTTACCAAGTGATTGGTGTGCTGGCCTTGCTAAGAATTCGCTTTATGAAGAGCTCTGTAATACTTCAACACAAGAGCCTGATGGCTCATTTGAAAGCCAGACAGAGCACATGAAGGCAATCCACCAAGCCAACATCCCTCTTCATGAACACTTAGCGCAGAGTTGATCTTCAGCTGAATGATTTGGCATCAAATCAGCATAGACCTTAACAAGAGTTATTTTTTTCTCCCCTCATCCTGAACCAAAATTAATGGTGACTCACTGTTGCTTGGGTAACACAAGATTTCTGCGTCAAAAATGACAAGAGATGAGGAATAAAAGATTTGAAATTATAGATGGTTTTAGGTGATTGCGAGTTACATTTTTAATGTGGCTACCTTCCATTTCACACGTACATGCTTATCAAGCATTTTAAACCAGTCTTCACTGGCTTCTTTCTTTTGACCTGGATTAATTATAATAAAACACAGAGTGCAAGATGTACAACAATAGGGCATCAATAATGCCTGACGTTATCAACATCTCAGAACCTTGGAACACCTGGGTCCACTTGATCACACTGAAGGTGTAGATTTATGAACGCAGAGTGCAATAGGTTCTGGGCAGAAGGGATACATGGATAATGCAGCTTCATCAGGAGAGACCGTAATGGCTTGCAAGAATGCATTATGGCATCAGCATAAGCTATATCATCTGGGATATTGAATATATGAATCGATGTAATTATACATGCCTGCGCACACACATCCAGTGGACTACTTTTTTATGTTTGGCTGCATTAATATCCATCATCTGCAAGAACAAAAACAAACTACACATCTGTTTATACAAAAGTTTAAAGGCTTTGCTGTAAATGTGGCAAGAATTTTGAAATGACATTACACGAATTTTACCTGCTTATGTTGATTCATGTAAAAATGACTTTTACATGAATGTGACCTTTTTATGATTCCATAAAAAGCTAACAAAGACATTCTGTCTGCTTAAAAGGTTTTTATTTTAAAGATACTGCCAATGTACACGATCATATCACACATTCATAATATGTGAGTGTGTCATCATTTATTAAGAAATACAAAACCAGGACATTTTTTAAATAACTGTGAAAAACAAATTTGCCTTGTTGGGCAATTCAACAGGGAAGAGGCTACAAAGCGACATAATGCAAGGTTAATAGATGGGAAACTTACTGTAACTATGCCACAGAATGAAAGTCAGAGCTCAACACTTTGCATTATTTTTATGCTAATGTACGCCACTCGTCAGCTTTTTCACCCCACGGGGGAAAACACAAGCTTTCTTTGTATTATATTCCTGCTTGTCATACTGCAAAACACAAACCAGTTCATGATGTGTGTGTGTGCGTGCATAAACTCACAAAGAAGCTGTTTTGATAGCAGTCGCTCTGGGGGGAAGAGAGCTCCGCAGTAATATTTTCCAAAAATTCAGAGTGCCCAAGAAATGGGAAAAAACAGGAGGAAAGTATTAAAAAAAAAAAAAAAAAAAAAAAGGACAATGCTCATTTGGGAATTTTTTTGTTCTCGTTCTCTTTTATAGCCTGCAAAACCGATGGCTTGACAGTTGGAGCAACTTGCTTGGATAATGTTTGAAGAGTGTTGGGGAAGAAAGATGCTGCTATTTTTAACTCTCACTCAATACTTTTCATTCTGAGTTTCTTAGAGTTCCTGTCCCACGCAGTGAATGAATGTTTCCCAAATACTTGCTTATGTCCTATGATGTCACTCAATAATTCATTACCTATATTATTAAAAAGCCTTTATAAATTAGGTTAGCTGTTAGTTAAATATTTAAAGCCCATCGTTATGAAACACCGGCTCCATTTCAACTTTTAAATGTTACATCAGGTAAGCTGTGATTGAGTAAAAATGTGTACCTTTCCAACACCTGTTTCTCTGACCTAAATCTCAAAGGGAATATAGAATTCACAACAATGGTCAGTGTCAAAGTGCCTCATTATTGCAGAAAATAAAACTGTAGCAGCTGATGTAAGTTACACTTGCAGTTTTACCTTCAGTATAAAACTCAGACATCAGTCAGACGTGGCCATTTGTGTTTCTTTGCCATTTTTCTCACGTTCGCTTTTATTTTCTGCATTTTTCATTATTCAGTTGTATCTTTTTCAGTAGTTGTTGTTTGGTGTATTCATGTTCCAGTATTACAGGCCACAAGATGCTAATGGGTCCTTCACAATGGATTCACACCACATATGATACATACACAGAGAGTGGCTCAGTATACAAAAGACTGATGCCAAAACGAAAATATACAATGTGGATGTACTGTTTTTCTTGTTTTTTAATATAAAATGAAAGTGTCAGCAAGGAAAACTATGAATTTAAGCAGGATTCTGTATATCCATTACTATGGTATTGTTATTTGAAGTTAATATTTTAGTGCATATTGGATGATAAATGGGAGATTTCTGTGAAAGAAAAATAAATTTTGTTTAATAGCACCAATACTGTCAATAAGAAAATCCAGGAAGCAAACGGTAAGCAGACTGGGGGAGTTGCTTGTACTGGGTATTATTGGTACATAAAAAGAATCATGCAGTTCATGTCCCACTGCAGTCAGTAGGCTACAGCCTCTAAGCCAGCACACCCAAGGAGAAGCATCCCACCCCAGGCTGCAGTCCCCATCTGCCTGCCCTTTTTCACTCCTCTCCCTTTGACAAGACTACAGCCCATGGTGTTCAGTCGTTGCTATACTTGTGCATGTCAGAAACAGAAAATAAAAAAAGGGAAAAATAGAAATAAGGAGTGATATTACAATTGCACTGCTGGACCATTCCAGTCTCTGTGCCCCTAGACAGCACTGTGGTAGTGGCTAGCTTGCTAACTGGCTACAGGAGATGACATGACATGTTTTCCCAACAGACTGCGATTCCCTCCTTTCCTCTCTGGATCAAATCAAACCAGTGTGCTGATGCAGTATGATTGGAGCTGTGGTACTATCTAATAGCCCAGAGACTGAGTCTGACGCATACTGTTGTCTCTATCACTGACTGATTCACTGGAACAATTCCTCATATGCAAGCTACCCGGGGAAGTGAGTCTAGTGGGAAGAGTCATTTTTGAAGCTTGTAATGCAGCTTAGTGAAATGACAACGCAAGCTGGATTTTAGAAGTGGTGGGACAAGTATTTATTTAGATTAAAAATAGTAGTACAAAAAATAGGAACAGTATTCAAAAAATGATTGTAGTTTAATCTGCCTTAACACATTTACATTTCTTAATATAACATATACATATGTGTATATATATATATATATGTTATATAAAGTTAATAAGAACATTCAATAATGTTTTTTTTTTTTTATTATGTGTCTTTAATCAATCTGGAAAAAAAGCCTCGGTATTAGCAAAAGATCAGATGAGTTAAAATTCAGTGCCTGGAATTAATAAACACACTGGGAAACATGTGAGTAAATGACATTTATTTTGTCATATAAATCTGTTCCACCTGCTTTTGATTTTTGAGGTAAAATATGTTAGGTAACAGTGAAGCACATAGCATCTTGTTATTATCTGTACCTCTTTCAATCGGCAGAGTGCTTTATTTTCAGTTGACAGAAGATCCTGCAGTCTTTGCAGAGTTACATAATTTCTTTTATTAAGAAAATAAAATTTTGCATGAAAGAAAATGTTATTTGTATTTGTATATGCTGCCAGTTATAGTTCTTGGAATCTTCAAAAACCAGTATTTCCAAGGTAATACTGAAAAAACTGGAAATTGGAATGAGTCAAGAAAATTAGTGCATCTCTTTAAAACAGTGGAGACATCTGACCAGCGTGCAAAGTAATGTTGCTCTTTAACTACGTATAGCAAGTTAATATGTCCATGTCTGAGTCACAGTTTACATTAAATCCATTATGTGAATTTAACAATTACAGTAAGTAAGTAGAAATTGGTAACATAAAAAAAACTTGAATGTTACAGGTAATTTAAAAAAAAATCCTCTGGGATTAATAAAATACTCAGAAATACAAAACCACCAAAAGATTTTGATTTTTCCAGGTCATTCATCAAAAGTGCACTTTTTATGAAATATTTTAGTTGTGCGCTGTGTTGTTGGACAACCCTGTCGCCAATACACTGGAACCTGAAAAGGTAGATTTTAAAAAGTGTTTCTTATTGGTGTTCTAATAAATTCTTGACCAATAAATTGAAGCTACTCACTCCTACACTGAATACTCATTCAATTTCAGATAAGACTTCACTTACACTAATTTCAAGCAACTTTTAAAATCAGGGTGGAATATAAATGGATTGTGAAAGTCAATGATAATGTAGTTATATATAAATGAGGACAGAAATTTTGAAGTTTTTCTTGTACTGGTTAGTGGGACATGCTCATTCTAGTCTGAAAAGACTGGAAAAAATGTCAGCTTATATCAAAGAGGACTGACGTTTGGTATAGCCATGATGTTAGCACACGGCTCGATCACTCACTGTTTCTGCAATTCCAGGCTAAATAGGTTTACGAAAGAGGTTTGCACAATTGTTGTTGGACAAAACAATATATGCTGATGTTGAATCAGTTGGTCAAGGACTGGTTAAAAAAAAAAAAAAAACACTTCAAACCATACTCCAGGCCCAAGACCCTCAAAACTGGTCACATACGAGGCAATGTCGTCATTTCAGCCAAACAAAATCAAACACACACACATTCACCTGAGGCAGGGGCTCCCTGCTGAGCTACCACTGTTACCACCACCATACTCCACCTGTAACAAGCTCCTTCAAGTCTCTGGCTCCCTCTGTAGCCCCCTCACCCCTGCAGCAAGTCTGAGTAGGTAACACTGTTTCTCTCTAATAGTATCTCTTGGTCTCTCAGCCTCATAAAAAGAATTATTATCAGCTCTCTTAAAAATCATCAAGCACAGATGAAAAAGGCTCAAGAGCATGAAATTGTAGCTACTAAAGGGTGTACTTATGCAACACTAGGGTGTGATACAGGCCTCAAATAGCCAGAGCCACTGAAGTAATACAAAGAAAGACACTATTGCAGCATGTGACAGAGACAATTGAAAAAAAAAAAAAGCAAAGAGGAGAAGAAGAGGGAAAGAAAAAAAATGTGAAATGGAAAGGGTCAGAGAAAGACAGCATTTTATGCCACAGATATGTAATTCTGCAACATTTTGTTTTATTTTCTCAAAGCACGTTCCCTTACGGACTCGTGCATCAAACAGCGCGACAACAGAAAGCTTATCATGTTGACGGCTTATCTCCCACTTTCACCTCCTCAAAGCAATAAACACACACAGAGCAAGTGGAAGATGGGAAATGCACAACAACAGAGGATGGCTCTTCAGGATCAATGCCACTACAGCTTTCCCTGTCTTTTTTTTTTTTTCCATTTTCCAGGTCCTGTCCGAGAAACAGAAACAGTCTAAGGCTGTTGACGGAGCTATGGATTATCCTGTATGCACGGAATGACCGATGTGAACAGAGTCTGAAGCATGAAGGACACCGATCGTGTCAGCCAAGGCAAAGGCATATTACAACAGAGCGCAGACCTCAAGGACTCGAGTAGATTAAAACTGATTGAAATCCCATTTGTGGCATTTGTGGTCGGTTCTGTCAGCATCCCTCCCCACCCGTCACCCTCCACCCGCTCTCTTTTTCAATGTTCCCAAAGTGAGCCGAGTGTGAGTCTGAATATAAAACAAATAAGATTGCATTTGTGGAGACAAGCGCCTCAAATTTGCATGGCAATAATATCAAGCTGTGAGATTTTGTAATATGAACAGCAATAAAGAAGTGTGTGTTTGTGTGTGCTTGAGCGCTTGTGTGTCTGTGTATGGGTGTCAGTTTTTTGACAGGAAACAACGTGACATTATGGAAGGAAACTGATAAATCACTATCTGACAGAAAAATATGTACACAGATGCGCATCTGCGTACGGGCATGCTCAAAACCAAACATTCAATTCAGTCACACGTACATGTACACACACCTTTAACCAAATACAAAAACACGCCATCATGCGTTTAAAATGCTTGATGCTTTTATTTTAGTTAGCAGAAGATTTCAAATCTGAGGTTATTTAGGGGATTTAGGGATTATTATGTAGGCTGTTTTATTATGTTGTATAAAGCTTTATAATGGCTGGCAGGAGGCACTGCCTGTAAAGTCCCCTGTGTGCAGCAATTGCCACATATTACATGTAAAATCATCAGCTGTGTGTTAATTTTAATTATTTTAAGATCTTAGTAAAATCTTCCTGCACAGATGTGGGTATATGCTGTTTACCTGCAAAATGCACCACTGAACCTACATGTAGTGCATAAAGATACATACCTTGATTTTGTGGATTTACTATAAGTCGTTACATTCACTGCAGGCCTATCCTCTCTAATTTGGGGAGGAGGATAGTTGTTTGAAAAGATTGTGCACATAAGTGAGTCTACAGTACATATCACTGATTGCAGAATTTTTACATCTATAGCTATAGTATGAAGAAGAAACAGAGAGACTGAGGGGGAAAACCATCACACTTTACATAGGTAGGAATTCTAGTTTATTTTAGTTGCAAAAGCAAAAATGCAGTAAAGCTTGGAGCTTTCTACAGAGTACTTAATTGCAACGGTTAAATGAATTATGCATATAGGATAAGTAGTTACACACCTAAAAACAGTGGTCAAAACAGCTTCTTCGTGCTTTGTGTTGAGCACTTCGAATTAAAATGTGCTTTGAAAAGGAAAAAGTTCCATGCCACAGTGTGCCCTGTTAATGTATGTAGCGCAATGCACACTATCGGTCTTTCTTTTTTTTTTTCAGTAGTTGGTTATACCTGGCATCCACCTCCACAGGTCTCTTGAGGCAAGCTGATAAGCTTAAGCTCTCTTCAATAAGAGTCATATCTAGCCTACACAAAATGCCACCGTGCGCCATGGAGTCCACGTTGTGACAAATACTTCCTGATGTTATCAAGATACTGAGGATTTATGAAACATGCATACCGCTTATTCAATGGCAAAAGTGAAGTGCCTCCACAGCGCGAGCGGTTATGTCAATAAGATCGGAATTTCCTTGAAACGAAGCACGAAGCTCAGTGTGAAGCAGTTTAGCCACAGGAAGAAAATGATTTTGGAGAAAGACCAGATTTCGAATGTCATGTTGACTCCTGTCTGCTGAACAAATTGGTATTAATGTTCAGTCCATTTAAACACGGTTCAAAGCCGTCTCTTCATGAGATCAGCAGGTAAAAACAGTCAAACAGAGCACTGAGAATACGTAGCTCCTCTAACCAGGCATACAACTGTGAAGGCACAGTTGAAAAACAGGCAAAACAAGACATCCACAGTTACAGTTCACTGCAGGTCTTTCTTGATAATAGAGCCATTTGTTCTGCCTTCACCTGAGCACACAACCTCCCCTCCCTCAATGTGTAGAGGCCACATCATGAGAGAGAGTAAAAGGCACTCGAAGAGGCCATGGGACTGCAGTGAAGATACCTTATTTCTTAAAATTCTTTGAGATATAATGGAGCCAGAATGGTGATAACGAGAAAAAGGACTTGAGATGACCAAGCTCAAGCTTCCCCTCGTTAAATAAATGTATGTGAAGGTGCCTGGGCAACAACTAATGAGCCCTTTTCTACTGTAAACAACCATTAAGTTTCTTTTCTTTGTAATGATCATTTCTCTCCCTTTTGGCTGTCCATTGAAAACTATGCATTTACCATCTGAAAACACATCGTGGAAAGCACTTAGCATTTAGGGGATGTTTTAGTTTTATCGTGTTATGCTGATATTTTGGAGAGCTTGTTGCAAGAAGGTGAGGATTCTTAATCTTTTATTCAGGAAATGCAGAGATTATGTGTTGTATCTCAGTAATAAAAAGTTCAGTTATGTCAAGATTTTTAATAACAACGCTTGCAGTAATGACTTCCCACTTGAATATAAATGTTAGCCTTTTTCTTCGTGTTATTGCTGCAGCTGACTTTGCTATTTCTACGCTACTAGGCTCAGTGAAACGCAGTTGGCTTTTTACTCAAGCGGATAAGGAAAGTAGGGCCCGACTATATATGATTGTAAGGACCAATACCAATACGATATCTGGTGATGTAAAAATCTGATGTATCGGCCAAACTTCTTTTCTTCAGAAACACAAAATGTTAAAACATTTCTCCAACATCTGTATGTATAGTTATTTATGGGTCCTTACTAAGATGAATGCTCATATTAGCAGAAAGCCGCAAATGTCGACGTCAAATTGCTTGATCTAAAGATGACAGTCTTATTATTTTGGATCTTATTATTAGGATAAAGCAGCCTGAGAAATTAAACAAGCACTCACATTTAGAGAGCTTAAAGCAGTTTTCATTTTTGCTTCCAAATGACAAATGTTGCTTGGTAAAATAGCTCCAAATTTATTTTCTCTCAGTGATGTAGTTGGTTACTCAGCTTACTCTTTTCTTCTCTATTACTAATATCAATAACAACAAGAATTCTGACTGGACTAAAACTGACATTATTACACAGGAAGTGCCACTCTTCCATGAAAAAAAGTCCATCTGTTGGTGAGGGATTTAGAAACACCCCTGGAGCTGCTTCTTCTTCTTCTTTTTTTTTTTTTTAAAGATGGAACAGAAAAAAAGATTTAGCGCAGGTTTTGCCAACATAAAGAAAGCCCTGTGATCCACTTTGCTCCACACTGTAGGTTTATCCACCTTAAGCCCTAACTAAAAAACAGCGAAAATCTAGCTGCCCCGAGACTGTTGATGCAGTTTTCTACGCTTGGATATGGCTTAATTTTACATTCAATTTTCTTTACATGCTTCAAGGCAAACACAATTCAATGTAAAAGCCAAACAAGCCCGAGGAAAATCGTGTTCATGTCTGAGTAGTTTTCACTCTTAATGACAGCAAAGCTAAGTCAGAATCTCCCCCTGCCCCTCCTCCTCCCTCTTACCATCCACACAGGCGGGTCTAGCTCTTGTAGTTCCAGCGATCTGGCCCTTCTTACAGGCGCAGCGGGCCGTCTGCCTGGCGATGGTCCGCCGTGGTTGGCTGCTGTCCCTGTCCAGCGTCACAATCTCACATGTCCCCGCTGCCAGCTGGCCTGGAAATGACATTGCACCACAGGACACGAGGTCAGAAAGATGAAATCATAAACAGGGCAAAATAAATGACCCTGTCTCTTCTGTTAAATTTGTGTTATGTTGTATGTTCAGCAGTGTAGAACTTTTTTTTTTTAAATCCTTGGTAGCTCAGTTGACAGGGCAGCAGGTTAACAATAGCTAATTTGTAGTGTCAGGTCTTATGAGAACAACCAATGCACGTGCACATCCTGTAATATCCTTATCTTTAGCAAAGACTCTAGACACATTAATATGCATGCTAAGATCATTTAACCTCAGAAAGGTAAGACTCATTGTGCTGTACTGGTTGTATCCTGGAAAGTAGATGCTTTATTCCCCTGCTGAAGTATATTTTAGAGGCAGGTGTGATTTCAGTGCTGAGTTTAATAAAAGCTAGAGAGGAGTAAGAGCAAGGTTCAATGATGGAGCGCATCCAGGTTCTTCTATTTACATTTACAAGACAGAGCAGTGCACACCTTGGTGAAAGTGTGCACCTCTTGATGTCCTTTTAATTGCTCATGAATTCAACTTTACTTTTCTAAGAGGCGTTGCGGTGTTTCTTCTTTCAAAAGTTAAAGTCTAACTTGAATAAACAGATTGGAGATCTGAAAGGGCTAGATGAAAAATCTACTTTCCTTTAACTGTTTTTAACCACATCAGCAGGAATACCATTTTGAAGCTGTCACTTTCACGGTGAAAGCGATTTGCGTTCATTAAGGTTTGACAGGCCTGAGATCCTTAGCCCTCGACATCTCCACTGGAACAGCTCACAAGCCAGCAGAGGGACAGTGCGATGGGGCTGACTTTAAAAGACAATGGTGGAGAAATTACTTTTAAATTTCAGCCACCTAAAGACTACCCATGAGCTATTTCCCATTAAGGGCCACATCCAATCAGCGCACCTCTTTGAAGGTAATGTACCCATTACCCATGAATAAAACGCATGAATACTGATGAACTTTGTAATTGCTGCCAAGCCCCACTGTCTTACACACAGACATATCCTTCCATGTATTCAATCAGGTGACCTTTGGCCTTGTAGCTGGGCCCTTGCTGCTCGCAAATTAACCTTTGTCTGTGTGTGGAGGCCCTCGGGTGCCATCCTGGAGAGGCTTATCGGGATCTAATTGTGATTGGCAAGAGGATGGAAGTTGTGATTAAATCTGGACTTGAGTCGCGAACACTTGGGTGGCTAGCTTAATGAACTGAGCGGCGAGGGGTCACACCCAGGGTAATGGGGATCTATCAGGATTCATCCACACGCAGGTACCTGCGGTGGCCATGGTCACACACACTGAGAACACGGCTGTGTGCATATAATATTTAGCTTGCTATACTCTTACATGTGCTATTTGAATAATATGTCTATGGATATAGGTTTGCATGTGTTCAGTACCTTCGTACGTTGATTAAGTAGCATTATGCTGCACTTCAATTAATATATTTATATAAGAAGACAGATATTAAAAAAATTAATTCATGTAACAAGAAGTCGTCTCAGAGAATTAGACAGCGCTGTAGTGTTTTAGCATTGGGTAAGGGTTCAGACAAATACTCAAACAAATTCCTGGAATTAATCTTCTTACTGGTGATACCTGAAACAACACACCTCTACCAGCGCAGCATTCACAGACATTCTTCAGTTTAATAGTTTAACCTTTTCGTAATTTAATTATTGTTCTTTTGTTTCACATTTTTGTGTGTTTTGCTGACACCAAATAATTAGATTCCAAGTGAGCGAAAACAAGCTTAAAACATCTCCTGACATATTTTCTGCTGAAAGAGGCCAAATTATTTTGGCAGAAGTGCTACTTCTGTCCAAAATGTCAGAAACACAGTGTGAAAAATGCTTTGCAAAACTACTGCGACTGCTTCCAAGGAGCTGGCAGGTCACTGATAAACAGAATGCAGAATTAGCTACTCTTGAGAAACCCACTTGGAAAAGTGACACAAATTTGGTATTTGCCATGGCAGATGCATTTGATGGTTCACTTGTATGTCAAATATAAGGTCAAAGTAAAAGTACTGTACTCCAATAAATGTCAAATTAAGTACCAGATCAAAGTGGCCAATTATTTCAACTACTTTATCGACGCAATTAAGAACAGCACCCATCATTACCCATCTCCACCTATATTGTCTGTGTGTTTGTTTGTGTGTGCGTGCAGCCAGTTACCAGGCATTAGTGGTATACAATTTGTTATATCTATAAATACAACTCTACGAAGAAGACAGGAGAAGTGATTAGAGATGTGCAGAAAGATAAATTAACACAAGATGCCTTTGCTCAGAAAGGCATGCCAACAAAATTCACTGTCTGAAATGTTTTGCACTGAGATGAAGCGCCCCTTCCCAATTGAAATACATACACATACACACACACTTGCTCTTCTTCTCTTTCATGCCTTCTTACTTAACTCACCTCTTGCATCTATTCTATCTTTTCTGCCTGATGCTGGATAATGATGTCTGAACTGCTGTATGTGTATTTGCATCTATGCACATCTTAATGCTACTCACTGCCTTCTTCCTGCTTCCTCTTTTGGAACTCTTCCATTGCAAGACGCTGGACAGACTGTTTAGATCTGTCTTATGCAATCTTGTGAATCACTGTGCCACTGAGTTACCATGTGCGAAGTCAACAAGTTCAGAGACTGTGGCTGATTTGACGCTGCGATTCTCTGTTGTTCGTCTATTTTGAGTTGATGGAGCTCATTAATTGACTATGTTTCATCAAACAGGGGCCTTGCTTTTGCCACCACAGCTGTAGCTGTCAGGAAACTGAATTAATATCTGTTTTATGTTGTTGTCTTGCCGTGTAAAGTATACTACTTCTTGGTATGATGATGAATCTTCTAATTTTAAACTGAGGTTAAAACGAAACAGTTCCTTACTCACATTATGAAGCTAAATAGGACAGAGAAAAATACTTCATGTTTTATTTAAATGTATATTTTTGAGCTGCTGCCACTGATCTTAACTGTTGGACTATATACCTTTAAAACTTTGAAACAGGGCTATAAACTGGTCAGGAATTGCTTGGCAACCACTGGTCGCTAGGATAAAATGAGTAGACCTTGAGCAGCTTCAAGTACTTCAAGTGTTTGCTGGAGGTTGCTAAAACTGATGACTAAAGCTTGATTTAGACTTCCCACTTAGACTGTGGGAAACCAACTTACATACTAACTGCAAGCTCTTTTTTTCCTATAGTGCAACTTTCCACACCATTTAATTTGTTGTGGTATGCGTCGACCCGACGTATAGTTACATTTCACAGGAGGTGCATGTCAGGTTGCATAGAAGCTTGCAGCATAAATTTAATGGGGTTAAAGCGTAAGTTACAACTTAGATCCGCAGCACCTTTTATGTGACAAGCAAACATTCACCAACTGACCGGGAAATACACGTTTTTCCAGGGGGTCGTCGATGAGTATCTACGCTTGTGTGACTGAGGCCTTGAATTGAAATTGTCAAATTATTCAATGGGTTGAATTTCTGTGCATGCTTGAACAAATTTTATGGCTGTAAAACTCAAAAACAATTTCACTTTTAAATTGAAGTGTAACAAATGTGTTTCATGGACTTTGGTCAATGATAAGATAATTCATCCATGCCAGCTGACGCAATACTTTAATGAGAAGAGTTAAAAGCCATTATACACACGCTAACATGCTTAGAAAGCAGTCTAATGTTGGGCAGGTATGATATTCACCTTCTTCGTTCATCATATTAGATGTTAATCAGTTAGCACTAACACCAGAAATACAGCTCCACAGGTATGTCCATAGTAAGTAATTAATCCTTAATAATAACAAATATCTTCCTCAGATTTCACAGCAGTCCATAATTAAATCAGTAATAAAATGTAAAAATATGGTCCAACTTCGAATTCTTGCAATAAATTCTAAATCAAATTTCTGCAAGCGCCCTTAATATGCTACTAAAAATGATAATAAAAAGTTAATACTAAAAATGTATCTGGGTTGCCATCCTGAGGAATTTCTTTCTGCAGACAGTTTTACAGACAGAAAGATATTTGTTTGATAGTTGGGGGGAATCTCACAGAAGTCTTTAGGGAAATGCCAAAACAAGTTCTAAATGCAAGTGTTCTAGGTGTTTTCAGTTTTTCCAGATAATATATAAGAGAACTTGAAGACAAGCTGGTCTCTGTCTCCCAATAATGTGGGAGTTGACTTCATTGCTTCTTTTCTAAAACAAATTGCTCCAAGCGTCCCTGTGGCTCTGCCTCCAGAACACAGTGCCAAGGATAGGACAGACTCTGCCACTGTGAAACACAGCAAAGCTAAACAAACAAAGAATAAAAAAAATGAACCGAACCAAATCTCCCCAACACAACAAAGTATCCCTCCTCCCACTGGTCCTGGGGGATCTGCAGAAAAAGTTGAAATGTTAGAGGATACACAGCTCCGATAAGGCTGTCTCACCACAGCATAACTGCACATTTGGTCCACAACACAAACTCTGTATTTCTCAGAATTAATATGAAATATCATTGTTCATTTCCAATTTATTACATGCACTAATGCATTCTTTTCACAATCATCCCATGAAAAAAATGGACCGTGACGAGAGGAAGCTGTAATCCCCTTTTTGGGGATAGCCACATAAACAGTGGAGAAAAAAAATCTCAAACTGGAAGGAATCCTTAGAAAGTAGCCCAAAGCTTGTACTAGTAGTGCTATGATTCATCATCACCCTTATCGGCTCCTGTTGTTGAGCAGTTGTCAGCTTGGCCAGCCAAATGCCTGATTAAAATGTATGTGTGGCCACCCTAGAGTGAAATGAAGGCTCTGACTGTGGCAGAAGATGGATTCATGTGGCACAGCGTATGGCTTAATGCAACGTAATGTTATTGACATGCTCCTGTGTCTTATTATTCCTTCTCCCGCTATTCAGCACATTAAAATTGCACAGCCATACAGGGCTATTTGACAAATGTCCAGCATGGCATTGCAGGAAGACTTGACTCGCCCCCCGCTCCTTCCATCTTTTGCTTTGCATGTTTTTCAGAAGGTGCTTTTTCATTCATTTTTTAAAAATACATTATTTTTTTTGTCTCGTTTTGCTGCTCAAGAGATCCAAATGCAAGAAAAAGCTACTTCTAAGAATCTGCTGATCTGAATGTCTAAGATATTTATAAATGTGTGGTTAGGCTTGCTATGAAAGGTTGGTATAGTTTGGTCGCTGTTTTTTTCTTTTTCTTGTTTTTTCTTCGTCCTTTGAAAATCTAAAGTGTGTTAGACTCATGCTGAGATTGCATACTGTGCTAAACAAGAAGCTGCTATTACTGAACCATTTTTGAGTGTCCTCCTAAATGCAGCACAAAAACACAATGTGACATGACATTTACTGAGATACTGAAGTGCGGTCTAACCGAATGAGTTTTTAATTAGCCCTCATTTTCCAGTAATACTCATGGCAGCGTACATAAGAAAGATGAGTCCTCCCATGCAAAAAATAGTTGCAAAATGTCTCTGGATGGTAAATGAACACCACGGCGCACACATTTGAAGTAGTAAATGAAATTCAGCCATTTAACAATGGCTGTGCAACAAACAAATTATAAATGGGATGTACATGGGGATAAAACCTTAACTGCTCACACTGGCATGTGAGAAAAGATGGCCCCATCAATTACTAACTCAAACACAATCAGCATTTCTTATCATTATTATTCCTATTATTATCATTATTATGATTTTTTTAAAGCAAACTAATACATGCTGCCTCAAATAACATGCTGCAGCATGTTTCAGGTAATATTATAAACTGATTGTAAATTATATATAGCACCTTTCAAGATACATATCATGAAGTGCTTTACAGCACAAAAATATTAGTCTACAGAGTTTGCATATTTATATCCAAATATCTGTTTACAGAGAAGGTATAATTAGCTTAGGAACCAGAATAATTTGATCGTATTTTTAAGCGCTGATTGACTGGAAGGTATGCTTGTGATTGTACTATAATAACAGGATACAGGAACCCGACAGATAGATATAATTAGAAGCCCGCTTGTTAATGCACAAAATACGTAAAGCTTATCCTTAAAAATATTTAGTCAAATTTAAATTTCAAAGACAATCATTGGGACGATGGTATTGGACACATTTAGCGGCAAAGCAATAGTCTTGAAAACTGTATTAGGAGGAGATAACAGGAGCTTTGTAGTTCTTTAGAGTCGCCACACATTTGTTGTAATTTGAACCAACCAAGTGGGTACCATCAGCATCTGTGGAGCCCTGTGATCTCACTAGCATGGCTAAAATTATGCTGTGTAAGGGGAAGAACCTTAAATGCTGAAATATATACATGCAGTATTGATTTGTGTATTAAGCAAACATTGTTGTAATTGTGTCTCCGAGGAGCCAAGTCACTTGTGTATATTGTGCAGCTGTGAAGCAAATACAACAGTGCTAACACGCAGATATGCGATGCATGTAATGCTTAAACAACAATTTATTTTTTACATACTCGTCATTTAAGCTAGTTGGAGACTGCCATTTCTGTTCGGAGAAGTCACAGTGTGAGTGTGTGCGCAAACATTGCCAGGCTAAAATACTATATCACTACAGCTGTTTCGATCGAGAGAAAAGAGTCCAGCGCCAACATTGCAAGTACTGCTGTTTTAGCCAAATGTAGCATTAGTAGAACCTTGGTGTCATCATTCTACCCTAAGGCCTGATGGGCTAGCTTTTAAACAAATCCTTTTAACAAGCCTAATCAAGGCTGGAAGAGCCAGCTGAACAGCATGTGGTGTGATGGGAAGGAGAGCAGAGCAGACGATATTACAGCTTCAGGTAAAAGAGCAGAACGCTGCTCTTGAAACACAACTGCACTTGAAACAAAGATTTGTTGTTTGCTGCAACATCAATTTATATTTTTAGTGAAAGGGTTTTATCTTAGCAAGCTTAACATAACATATCTGCTCAACAGGTTTAGCTAAGCTAATTAGCTTGGCTCAACAAACATACAGGATCAAGGCATGCAGCATGCAGCATGATCCTCTCCAAAAACGTCCAGCAACTTCCACCTCTAAAGCTTACTAACCAGCATGACACATGCTCTATTTCCTCTAAAAACAATCCACTGTCTTTAAAATCTAAATCATCTATTCTAAATTATTATCTATTATCAGTTCTAAAATCAATACGGAGCATATTAGCATAGTAGTTTTACTTTAACTCTACTTAACTTTAATAAGAACAGAGATACACTTACTATTATTTTATTTGATTAATAGAATATAATTGTTGGAAGGTAGATTTCATTATCTTTTATAAAAAAAAAATCTTAGGTTGCTCCATCTCCGGTTAAACTAATCTAAACTAATCTCCTAGTTTCTTTTTCCTTTTTCCTAAGGGCAGCTCATATGTTGAACTACTTTTTGACTTGCTCTGGATACTTAATTAAAATAAACTCAGAAAAATCTAACTGATTGAAACACACACACACACACACATTAGACTAGAGTGACCAAAAACTCATAAAAAGGTTAGCCTTGGAATTATTAATACCTCGCCTATGCTGCCATGAGTCAGAGAAAGTTCTGGAGACAATTCTCATCGGAGAGCTTCTTCATCATGCAGAGAGAGAGTGAGGGAGAAAAAGAACTGTAGCTTGGCCGATCTATTTTGGGTGAAGCAAGCTTGTATGAGTGCTTCACTTGCTTTGAGGAAGTGGAAGTGATTTGATTTTTCTTTGCTGCGTTTTCCCCTAAAATGCTCAAGCAAAGAAGCAGTCGCACCGAGGCACAAACACACACACTAAAACATACAATTATGCATGAAAGAATATAAGCAGACAATGCAGCATACAAACTATTGCGAAGGATATAACCATGAGACAGACTTCTATCATCCTCACTCTCTTGCACCCAGACATACTTAACTGAATGTTGCCATGCAACCATAACTAAAACTTAAGTCGAGCCTCTGCTCTGTACACACCTCATGAAGATACATTTTCTGCTCCTAGTTCTCAATGTCTAAAATTTCAAGAAAAAGATGATAGGCATAAAAAGAGCTGCTTTTAATTCCAGTCAGTCTCTCAGTGATGACCCATGTGTTAGTATATTAATTTACAAAAGTGAAATGGCAAACATGGTCAGCATTATACTAGGTAAATATTAACAGTTAACATTTACACTGGGAATGTGTCACACAGATGTCACATCAGAGCTGCCTCTCTCCTGCATAGGGTGGCTGATTAGAAGTTGTGACCTATTTCTCTTAAAAAAAAAAAGCCATACATTTGTCATGCTTTTCGATATTCACATAAAAGAAATATTAAAAATAAGCAACACAAAAAATGTTTCTCTGTGACAAAAAAAGCTATAACATCTGCCGCATATATTAAAACAACCCAGTACAAGAGGGTTTATAAGATTTGCAAACCATTGCATTCTTTTCATTTAAATTTTACGCAATGTTTCCACACGAACGGTGTGGGTTCAAATCCACAGTCTGGCTGTGTTGTGTTTACATGTTCTGCCTGTGTCTATGTGGGTTTTCTCTGAGGAACTCTCACTTGTTTTTCTCACAGTTCAAAGACATGCAGATACAGGAGTTAGGTTAATTTGTGACTCTAAATTGCCCATGAGTCTGAATAGTTGGCTGTGAGAGCCTGGAAACTGTTTCTCATAGGGTGATCCTGAATTGGATAAGCAGAAGAAAACGGGTGGATGGACAAAGTTCCAACTGTTTGGAATTGGGTCTGTATAATTTCAATGAAAAAAAAAAAGTTTAAAAAAAAAAGCAACTGTGGCTTGTGGGGACAAGAGTTTTAGACCTGAACGTTTGACTAAAATGGTTTCTCGCTTTGTTCAAGAAAACTAACAGTAGCACCTGCTACCCTGCGCAACCAGAAGACATCGGAAGCTAATGATAAACCTTGAATTAGCTCACCTAAGGAAACCTTGCATGTTTTTTCTTTTAAATGCTTTTTTTAAATAGCTTGTCGACCAAAGGCTCTCTTTCTCTCATCTTGCCTCTAGCTTCACCAAACAGTGAATGACTTTGAGCTTTTAGGAAGAGGTGAATGTGTACTGAAAAGGAAAAGAAAAAAAGGAAGATTTGTAATGAAAATGAATACAAAAAATACAAATAGTTTAATTCTGACTATATTTTATGGACTAAAGTACTGTAAATAGGCAGGGCCACAACTCTTAATCTTTCAATTCAGGTGTTTTCAGTCCCACCGTGTCATAGGTGTATTAACTCAAGGTACTAGCCATGAAGTTTGCCTTTACAGTAGGGCTGGGCTATATGATCTAAAATCAAAATCACATTCACATGGACATTTTCCCTTAATTTCAGTGCATGTGTATTATTATCACACACACACACACACACACACACACACACACACACACATATTTTTCTTGCCCTCAGGGTTCACTAGGTACAGTAAATATGCTAAAGTACTAAAGCTGGAATTTTTATTTTTTTATTTTTTGGTAATACAATTGGGCTCAAAGGTTTTAACAGCTTAGTAGTATTGATTTCAGTTGCTGAAACTATTAATCATACAGTTGTTTGTTGTCTGTTTTCATATTTCTGTTTGATATTGTCTTTACTAAAACCAAAAACGGTGTCCAAATAATGGACACAGGATTTGTATTTGCTCTAGTTGCTAACTAGACCATGTATGTAACATATATATGTAACAGCATATACAGTAATACATTTAAAGGGAACAGTGCATAATGGCAAGTACGTAACATTTGTCTATATACTGTAATTTAATGCTGTGTTTAAAATTTGATTATTCATTATGGCAAATGAGGATTGCCTCCATCATATTTGGGTTCAAATACACCCTTTCATAACATTACAAATTATTAAAAGTCAGAAATTTGAGTAGAATTTAGTAGATAAACTGCTTAAATCTACCACTATTTCCACTCTCTTTCCAGCAACATTGTAACTGTCTCGCTCCATGACCTTCTTCCACGCAGTAATCAGAGCTTTTCCAAAATGGCCTCCACAATGTGTCAATGTGAAAATGCTACCTTGGTTTTATGGTTTATGTGGAGATAGAAGTACACTATGATAATAAAGTAGAAGTCTTGATGACAGTTTTGTTTGTCTTGTTTTTTTTACCCCCTTTAACTCATTTTTCTAAATTCAGCAAAAAGTGGTACTTTATTATTTTTAGACCATGTGATAAATCAGTTTATTGCTAGAAAAAATCAGACATTTCACAATCTTACTGAGGTCCCAGTCCAAGTGCAATAAGAGACAAATGAAATGCTTTTCTTCTATGAACTACATAATGAAGCAGGGACCCCCCTTTTCCTACTGTGACCTTGTATAAAGCCCATAAAGAATGGTGTTTCCCTAGAGGCACCCTCTTTTCCCAAGTGTTAGTGTTTAAGAATAATGAACTCCGCTTAATAACAGGTTGTTGGTGCGAAACAATGAATGACCATCAATTAAAATGGCGGGGAAAAAAAGTGAAACAAATAGACACTGTAAGCCTCGATATCGCAGGAAAGCTCATGTGCTTACACACATGCTGCCACTTCACTACAGCAGTAAAGCACATTTTTTCTCACCCTGAGGATACGTCACAACAGGGCAATGATGTTCAGGTGAAATCCCTTAAATCTTGCTATGGTTTAGCAGACTAGAGACCCAGAACATGTCAAAGTCCAATCATTTCTGTTGTTCTGCTCCCCTCGGGGAAGCATCTAATGTCAGACAGCGTTAGTCTCCTGATCAGATCTGGAATGTATTCTATAACAGAGTATCTATAACTGTGTTTGGTAAGAGCTTATATACATTTTGCACATGCATGGATTGCATGGACTGCAGCTGTCATATTACTTTCAAAATGGGTAGTCTTTGTTACTGCACTTTATTTTCCTATATAAAAAATGTTCTCTAGCCCAGCGGTCCCCAACCTTTTTTGCGCCACGGACCAGTTTATGCCCGACAATATTTTCACGGACCGGCCTTTAAGGTATCGCGGATAAATACAACAAAATAAAACTAGTACCGGTACCGAAAAAAAGAAGATTTATTCATAACACACGTGAAAAGACCCAGGAAAACCGAGTTAACAATAAAAACGATAACAGAATAACGCTGAAAACCGATAAAACCCCTGAAAACCATACATTTCACACCTGAGCCTCAACTCTCACGACCCGGTACCAAACGACTCACGGACCGGTACCGGTCCGAGGCCCGGGGGTTTGGGACCGCTGCTCTAGCCCCCTTATTTATATTCTCTCACTGACATGGGCAGTACACTCGCTAGGGGGTGGGACATTCACGATTTATAACCTGTCTTCCCCAACAAAATATCAGTTGAACAAAAGCTCTTTTTTGAAAAACTCTTTATCCAAACTTCAAAAAGGTGCACTCGTGCAGATGTTCTGGATTCTGTACAAAGCACCGACACATTTTTGAACGTGATGTGAAGAAGAATGTGGACCTACAGTGATAGGAGAAAACAAAAACTAACCTTCTGAGTCACAGTCACAACATACAAAAAAGTAATGGATTCATGTTTCTGCATCAGGGTGCCACAAAGTCTTTGTAGTTCTGCTGGAAGTGCTTCCAGTGCTGTGATGCAACTCAAAAATGTAACTGCAGAACAGAAAGTGTGATTAGTCAACTAGAGGTGTTTGTATTTGCCCCTGTATGTCTCTAATTCAGACAAAAACTCTATTTAGTGTGGATTAAAACGCGACACAAGGTGAACTAATGTCTGCTGCTCTTGATAATCTTAGACAATGTTATATTTTGTGATCTTGCAAAACCATTTCGAGGGCTTCTCAGTGATTGTCACAACCATTAAGTGGCTACAAAAATGGAAGCACAATTATTTCAAGTAGGCTTTATAATTAATGTGAAGGACTTCTTGGCATAATCTGTTACTGTCTGCGAAGGAAAGAAAATGTGTGAAGTCAGGAATTTTTGGCATTTATGTGCTTGCGTTTCTGTATTGGGCTGTATATATGGAATACACTTAAACAAACGTGCCATAACTAAATAATGCTTGCAATTAACTTTAATTGTCATAATATAACTATAAACACTTTTCAATACTATTGATGTATTACACTACATGCTAAAAAGACAGTTAAGAGTTAGAAATTAGCTGTAAATATGTGCAGCACTACATGCTGATATTATGGATGTCACTAGAACCAATACTTATGGCAGCTTTTGATACTAAAATTCTGTGAATGCAGTGGTACTTGTCTTATGCTCCCTACTTGGAACATAGGCAAAATATGTACAATATCCATCTTTCCTTATCCGGTGCCGAATATCCAGTCTCAGCAGAGAAGCCCAGACCTCCCTCACTCCAGCCACCTCCTCCAGCTTGCCTGGCGTTCCCAGGCCAGCCTAGAGGTATAATCTCTCCAGCGTGTCCTGGGTCTGCCCCGGGGCCTTCTGCCAGTGGGACATGCCCACACCACCTCAACTGGCTCCTTTCGATGTGGAGCAGCGGCTCTACTCTGGCTGAACTTCCCCCACTATCTCTAAGGGAGAGGCCAGCCACCCCTCGGAGGAAGCTAATTTTTCCACTCGTATCCGCGATCTCGTTCTTTCAGTCACTACCCACAGCTCGTAACCATAGGTGAGGGCAGGGATGTAGATCGACCGTTTTCACCTCAGCAAATCGCTAACTTATCGTGGTGGTAGGGGTTTGTGTGTCCCAGGGATCCCAGGGGCTATATTGTCCGGGGGCTTCTGCCCCCTGGTAGGGTCTCCCATGGCAAATTGGTCCTGGGTGAGGGACCAGACAAAGAGTGATTCAGAAGACCCCTATGAGTAGAACATCAAGGAAACAGTTCACCCTGCCCAGGATAGGGTTACTAGGGCCCCGCCCTGGAGCCAGGCCCAGCCGGACACAGCCCAGAAAAGGGACATAGCTCAATATACTTGCACCAACCTACTTTTTTTTTTTAACGTACATCTTTATTTTGCATTTTTTTTCACTCTGTGGTTTTGAAAATGATATCGAGTATCATATTTGTCCTGTGTATAGGTATCAAGTTTAAAATTCTAGTATTGTACTGGATATTGCAGTTTAATCTTCAATCACACATACCACCACATTTAAAGCTTTAAAAGTCGAATCACCATTTTACCAGCAAATAACATAACATAATCTAATAACTATGTTATATCAAGTGAAAAGAATTTAATTTTATATATAATCAGCCCACGGTCACCTCTTTGTTGTTACATTATGTCAAAACTGTAAAGCTAAACTTCATTGTTTGAAAAAAGAATAAAATGAAAGTGACTTATGTTTCCAGGGAAGTAGAAGTTTCAAAACAAAAATGTTTAATCTCACATGAATCATCCATCTACTGCACACTGCGGTGGCGATCAACAGGTGACACTCAGCTATAAATAACTCCCTTCCTACAGGGGAATCTAAAGCAGAAGCAACCCCGACAGAGACACATAAATATAAATGAACTTGGAGTTTAAGTGAAAAGTGAAACAGGCTGGTCACACATCCACATTCGCTCCTATGGATTCCATCCATACCTAATCCATCCACCTGAACTACAGTATTCAGCTCAGTTATCTCAATTCTCTGAGGCTTTATAGGCTAATTAAGTATTAATGAGAGAGCACAATTCTTTCCACAGCATTTTATCTTCTTTCAGTTACATTAAAGATGTAAAGATTATCAATCATGTAATATATTTCACAGCACACTGAGACAACCTAAAAATGAAATAACGGTAATATAATAATAAAATCTGTTTTATATAGTGTGATGGTATCGATGTTAATTGTAAAGTTAAAGTCGCATTTCATGACAGCAGGAGTGTGCAGTCTGGGCACTGGTGTATGGGAGTGGCAGGGTGCATGGCTCCTTTCACTTCGGCTCGATCAGCATGCAGGCTGGGATGTTGGGGAGAGCGGTGATTGAATACAGAGGCTGCAGGCCTCAGCACTGCCTTTAATCTCTACTCCCCATTTAAGTTGGCCTCTGTGTTGCCGCTCTGCTGAGGCTCAGCTGGGGCATAAAGACACCAACGCGCACAAACAAACACATACACACTGCCACGTCTGCCAGCCCTCTCTCAGTCCCATCTGTCTTCTGGTATGTCCATCTTTGTGTTTTCGCGTGTCCCCATCTCTGATCGACTGTTTCTCTTTTTTCATCCACCTTTTGGTACTCTGACTGTGTTTGCCCTCTATTTTCAGTTTGTAAGTTAATCAGAAAATATAAATAGATGCCAAACTGTTGCGGAGTCCCTAGTGTAATAATGAGAGTTTACCTTCCAGGTATTATGTGTTAGTGCATGTGAACTAACACATAATACCTGGAGCACCATGCATTTTATTTTATTGCCCAATAGGGAACACAACAGACTGTATTTAATAAGTGGTGTAACCATACTGAATGAGTTTAGTTACAGTTATCTGTAACAGTAAACCAGTACTCCCGTGTCCTCATCATTTTTACTGTGTGTGTTGGGGGATGGGGGGTGTTATGAGCAAGGTAGGTGTGTGTTGCGATTGCAGTCGGCATTATACTGAACAAGGAAGTAAAAGCTGCAGAAAACAGGACTTGTAAAAAAATAAAAGGCTTGTTTGTGAGTTCTTATTAACTCTGTTCCTGTATTTCAGGGTGAGCAGAGAAAACAGAAAAGTCACGTCGGTAGATCCGCAAACCCTATTCATAATGACTAGTTATCAGTGACAAAACAGCCAGAGCGCTCTTTTGTTTTGTTTCTACCTCCTTTTTTTTTTTTTTTTTTTTGAAATGGCATACCAAATCTCCAACACTGGAACAACTGGCATTTTTTCAGGTTTCATGAAAAGGCTATTTTACTACGTGATGAACACATTTATCCATATTTGCAATTATTATTGAAGGCACTGGCAATTTGTGGAAAAAAATAATTTAACAGGCCTTGGAAAATATTGTTCACAAACCCTTAAAAGCAAAAAAATAAAATAAAATAAATCCATATTTTGTACTGGCTAGTGTAGTGCATGTGAAAATCCAGTTTGCTGAAGATGGTGACCCAAGCAAGCGTGGGGAGAAGATAACTATTCTTGAGCATTTTTAATTATTTAAAAGCAGAGAGTCAATATATGAAGAGGCAACTCTGTACCTCTTTCACAAAAGAAAGGAAACGACCTCAGGGAGTACAACACTACAGTATAGTCCAGCATGGGGAATGGAACAGTGTCCTCATGTTTAGACAGACAAATAACAAGCCTGCAAAACCAAAGAAAAGACCTGGCAGTATATTGCTTCTTGCTGAGGAATCTCCACAAAATAATATCAACAAAACAAATAAAAAAAACCAGATGGAGAAAATGCAAAGTTTGGGCTTGGAGAACCCAGAAGATACTCATCCAAAGTAGCCCCTGTGATGGACAGGATATGCTGTTAGCTGCAGGAAGTTGGCAGCCACACCAGGCTGAAAGTTAATATTTTTGTCTCCCAGAGGGAAAAAAAAAACGAGACTGTAAGCACAACTTGGGATAAAGGAGACGAAAACAGAGAGGCGCAACCCATCAGAGCCTCCACTCTCACTGATGGGTCCCGGCTTTTGGCTGCTTTTCAGGTGAACTGCTCCAGCATCAATAAGCAATGAAAGTGAGGCTGAAGCTGATTGCCGCATGAAAATTTCAGAACGGGCCTGCTTTTTTGACATGCTTTGAATGAGGCTGTGTGGAGAATCAAAATGAAAATCAGTGAGAAATCTACTTCAAAGTATTTGCAGAGTGGTGGGTCTTCTGCATTTACGTGCTTAAATATAGCCTCAGGTGTAAATGTTGGAATGTCTGCCGACTAGCCGGAGTATTACCTAGAGTGAAACAAACAAACAAACAACGACTCTACAACTCTGTTTATGAGTAACACAAGCATTTCCAGGTAATTTTTTTTGTGCAAGTCGTTAGTGCTGTTGGAATTTAGGGAAACAGTTACATCTCCATCCATGGAGATACAAGCGCATATATTCATTGTACTCACAGATAATAAACAAAATACTTTTTAAAATGTAAGTGTGAAAGTAGTAGACTTTCTGTTCTCTGTGTTAATCTTGAATGGGAGGGAGTAGAGTTTTATTGGAGCAGTGGTGTTAATGTTAATAACATCCACCAAGATTTTCAAGGTCAACTTAACGATTTATTGGTTGAAAATTGACAGAAATCCTTATAACGTGGAAACTACGATTTTTGCAAGTAGGGTGTCTATTGTCAACAATACAGAAAGTAATGTATGAAGATTTAAAATATCATGTCACATTTGACCTCTGACATGTCCTTCAAGGTCAGAAATCTGGTCTAAAGGACAAAGTGATAATAATTCCACATGAAGTTATTTAAAACTGTTTCCTACTGTCATCGTTTGTATTGTCAACATATAGGCATATAGGGAGTGATATATGGGGATTCTAAATATCATGTGCTTTTGGATCCCTAGGTTGAACTTTCATAAATTGTTTTTAATTTTTAAAATCAAAATGTGTTATATCTATAAATAGTCAAGAAAAGAATGCTGCCTAGTTACTTAGAAGCATTCTGTACTATATAAACTCACCATATTCATGTCTATTTACATATCAATACCTGTTATTCATCACCTACTCCTACATAACGTCTGTGTCATCAAAGTTAACATCTGTCATACCTTATCTGATTTTTACTGCACTACAAACTTTTTTAAAATAGGCTTAAAAAGAACAGAGAATACAACATGAATATATACAAAATACAGAACTATTGCTTTTTTTTGACAGGCGGGGTACACCCTGGACAGGTTGCCAGTCTGCAGGGATAACACAAAGAGATAGACATCCATTCACTCACATTCACACATAAGGGCAACTGAGATTCACCAACCAACCTAACACCATTATGTGCATGTTTTGGGACTGTGAGAGAAAGCCCGAGTATCCAGAGAGAACCCACGCAAAACATGCAAACCCCATGCAGAACGGCCCCGGCTATATCACCATGCTGCCCTGTGTCAGGTACAGATGCTGAAAAACATGTATCTAAAAGGTGCTGTGGCAGATCAGCAGTATTTGACCCATGGGGGAAAAAAGACAATGCAACAAATGTTGTGATCGCATGTAAAAGCCAGTTTTAAAGGTTTTTCTGGTGAAACGCTGGAAGATTATGGCATTTTCAACCAGCACATGAAACTAGTGTTAGCTCAATAAATAATTAACTACAACACTGCAGCTGTCAGAGTCTGAGGTTGCTGATTTGAAAATGGACTGTTTTGTCTACATCTGTCTGAAATCAATGACCCGCAATTTCAGGGTGTTAAGATTTTCAAGTAATAAAAGCCATTCTAAAATGCACAGGCATACAAAGAGACCTGGGAACGGGAGGAGTGGGGAAGTTGGGAAAATGTCAGTTGCCAGATGTCTCCAACTGTTTCATCATGTACCAAGAAACCCCTATATGTTGTGCCTGATTAGCAGCTCACCCAATTATCACTGTGCAACATTAGGGTGCCAGTAAGTGCCGGGAAGCCGTTAAATAAGCCTACAGCTTTCACTTCATTCAGCCCTCAAAGTTTGCAATTTGCATTTTTCGGTGGATGTCACCATGTCTGGGAGTAAGAGCAGGAGGGAAATGAGAGAAAGTTGATGAACAGAGAGGGAAGGCAAGTGAGAGATGCTGAGAAGAAAAAAGCAGCAGATGAAAATGAGAGCGCAATCAAGTAAAAATCACAAAAGAGAGACTGAAAAGAGGTAAAAGAAATAACTGAGTGATTTGTGCCATGACCTAAGTTATTCAGTGAGATTTATCTCTCCTCTCCACTCCACCGTACCTCCCTACCAGATGAGCCGAATAAAGACGATTCCCTCAGCTGAACAAAAGGTCTTTTCTTAATCATCCCAATAATGCTGCTGACAGCTGACTGACTGACAATGAGACAAATACACAGAACATGAAGCTCGTCTCATGTCGGACCATTGTTAAGAGGGGCTTTCATTCATGTACACACATGCTACATTTCCTCAGAGCTGCTCGTGAGTGACTGCGACAGTTTTCGGCATGCTCGAAAGTGGAAAACCCGGTGTCACAAATGTCATCTGATGAAAGACAAAGAAAAAAAGAAGAAAGTAATTTGTCCCTCCAACTTTTCTCTTCATTTCAAATGTTTTTCAGATGAATAATCTGGTGTCCTTGTGATGATTACTGAGAAGAGTTTCGTGTGATTGATGCTTTCAGATGCAGGGACAAGCTGTCATTTTGTCATAGTCTCACAACACGTCCGTATCATGCTGGTACAATAGAAAATCAGGCCATGCGGACTAGCTCTTTGAGTGACTGTTAAGTGATTTTCTTTTACACAGAAAAACCTGCACACTGATGAAAAGAGCAAGAGATAACATTTTAAAATAAAAAGGAATTTAAATGCACTGACTAAAAGAGTGAAAAAGTGTCATTTCACATCACTAGATGCTGCATGATTTTTCTTTGAAAGGCTGATAATAATAATAGGTTTTTGAGAAGGAAAAAATCTATAGCTGATTTGAGGAATTCCTTCATTGTAGCTCAATAAAGTAATGCCACTAGTGTATGCTGAAACACACAATTTACCTGGGCATCTGTGTAGGCATTATTTAATTTAGTGTTACGGCAGGTCTTTAAATCGTCAATGAGTCCTTGGGTAATTGGCACATACAATCATAACTAACAATAAATACGTGATCAGTTCACCAGAACTCATACTTATGATACCTTTCATATCAAAATTCTGAAAAAAACAATGGCATGCTTTGTTTCAGTAACACTGGTAACAAAGACGGCATGTGTACCAAGGTTGCAGTTCTGACAGGTACAGCATACACCTACTGGGGATGGGCAGATTGATCCAAATATCAATAGTATCGATGTTGGCATCGATACTGGTACTGGTACTGGTGTCAAACCGATACTAGAATGAAAGAACTGATATTTTAGTTTTTATTTTATTGATTGTAGTTTTCAATTTTCAAATTTGCCTCATATATGAACTATAAAATAATTTTTTTTTAAATGTCTTAACGACACATTTATAGCATATTTAAAAGGCAGATGTTGAACCTAACTGTTTAAGACATTTAAAAAGTCTACAAAAAACCTAGTTTTAAAATAAATAAAAAGCTGAAAGATGCATTTTATTGTGTTAATTGTGTGAAAAGTAAAAACCACAGTGATTTAGTGGTCATTAAATTGTGTTCAAATTTGGCAAATTGAATATGATTCTCATACATCATGACAATGCTCTCCTGTATCGGTATCAGCAATACTGGCCCTACATTTACTAATCGATACTAAAATTTACAGTACTGCACATTTAGCATACTGAAAAAGGCCTTAGGATGGCCACAAGTAGAGGAGTTATTGATAAGAAAGGCAGTATAAACCGGGTATGGAAGTTCTTTGCATTTCAGGCAGATGACCAAGGGGTGATAATTGATTCACAAAAGGAAATATCCAGACACTGCTATCATACTTTTGAGACCAAGGGAAAAAATACTGTGTGACGTATCTATATACGTTCAAAGAACTCAAGTTGAGTAAGTTTCACGCTGCAGCAACAACATTCAAATTATTATTCTTATCGTGTTATCCTGAAAAAGAACTGACAAGTTTTTTTAAGACAGCTGGTATTACTGTTGTGAAAACAAATATGTCCCCCATAGGCTCAAATGTTACCAATGGCTAACATTAACTACTCAAGCTACTTAAACATCATGTAACTACTGTAAACCATGTAGAATGATGTCCTTAAGTTACTTGGCAACCATCCTAATAATTCAGTCTGTGTTCTGTTAACAAAACATTATATGAATATTTTCTGTTTTGTTATCTAGAGAAATGCCATTTTTGTAATGTTACTTTTTTCTTTTTTAAATAAAGGAATTCTTTTCTTTGTGATCTTTTACCTTTGCTTTCTTTTGGTATTGGTAACTGCTGAATTTATGGTAACGTGAAATCCAGAGTTACAGCTACATCGTTATTGGCTGCCCTTATTCAAGTCTGAGCACAGGTTAAAACACAAGGTCCCAAAACTACATCTCTATGAGCATGGTAAAAGCCCCAAAGCCATCAGCCAGTAACAGAACCAAGATACTAATATTGTAATATGTCCTAGCTGCACCGATAGAGATCAAATGAATTAATGATTTGGCCTCTGCCTATAACCAAAGAAAGTGATGGGCTCAAGTTGACCTAATGGCTCTACAGATAAATAAGCACTTAAGCCTCCCAAATTATTCGTAACATTGCTGCTTATGCAGATCAAGCATATCACCCCCATTAAAACCATGCAGCACTTCCAGAGCAGCAGTACTTGTGCTAACAATTTCCACTAATGTTTGTACTTATCATCTATTGTATGTACCACAACCTTTAATTTTCACTGTATGTGCACATTCTTCTAAATTGCAAGTCACATCTTAACTGTAACACAATTTTCATGGTACAAGTAACATGCACTGAGAATGAAGCTGCTATCTGTGGTCCATTTTTGGTATTTAAGGTCTCCGGTGTAAAAGATTCATTTGTAACATATAAAAGCTAAAATGTTTCTCTTAAAATGTGTTATGGACATGTAATTATACTTTATGGCTCATAAACATGGTAAATGACTGCGTAGTACATAATATTTTCTATGTTAGAGACTGGGGTAACATAGAAGTGCAAGAATGAAATCTAACAGCATATTAACCATCACGAGGGAAAAAGACCATTAATAGAGGAATTCTCCCAAGGCCATTTTTTGCACAGCATATATAATTGGGTTACTTAGCAGTTACCGCAATCTCATAAGCCCAGCCATTTTGTTCAGCTAAGCTTGAGTCATCAGGTTTTCTAAAAGGGGCTCATTTGTCTGGGATATAACTGTCCCCACATGATGTGAGAGTTGAAATAAAAAGTTTGATGCCAAAAGAATGATAGGGTGTTGCAATATCCAAGTGGTGCATAGCACATGGTTATAAATACCCTGAGTCATAAGGTCCAGATTCTCAAAACCCTTAAAACATGGGATTCCTCTCTTTAAGAGTTTTTTTCTCTCACTCTTTGTGTAAAAAAAGAAAAGTTGACCAGTAGATTATAGTTGTAGTTTTTCTATATCTACAGGACTATCTGAAGTGCTGCGAGTTGGCTTCTTGATAACACATTTTACACCATGTAGTGATCATTACTCTAAAAGACAAAGACATGAAGATAAAGGTTAAAAGTGGAGCATTGCTTAATATAAGGTTTTAAATGCCACTTTGGGTGTCATATTTAAATGCCATGTGAATGCCTGTGCAGTAAGGCGGAATTCACTGTATACTTTTGAAAATATACTGTAGCAAACACTTGTAAGTAATGAAAAAATGACAAGATCCTGACAACCTCTTCTTGTGTCTGACAACCTAACATTCCTCTCATGCTGCTTTCTGCATCTGCCATCAATCTGCCATCAAATTATTCATCTAGAGAATAACTGAAGTGAATAAAAGAAAGGAACAAAAGGAAAAACAACCCTCACCTTTTGTTTTTTAATCTCGTGACGCATCCAAACACGCTTTTTCTCCCCTCTGTCTTATTTCCATGAGAATCAGAGGAAAAGGTGTCAGACAGGCCAACGTGAATGCTACATTTTCACTGCACCACATTTGACTGCGCAAAAATAAATCTGATAGAGGTTTATAGTCGAATGCACACACATGACTGGTAACAAAAAACTAGACTACGTAACGCTGATCAACAAAAGCTGTTAAAAGTTATTACGGAGCTCGTGACTTCACCCTATGAAATACAATAAGTTTTGTTTTGGTTGTGAAAAATAAAAAATAAAGCAAAGGTGATGTATATCTTATTTGCATGGTAATATGTCATTTATTGCTCTGTAATCATGATGTATGTGTGCCATCTCTGGAAAATAAACCTATCAAAAGTTCTTACTCTGCTCATTTTTCATTTTCAACTACAAGCCTCTGGACAATTTTTGAACGAAAGAAAGAAAAAAGAAAAAAAACTCGACTGGGAACTACCTCAGTGAAGGCCGCCGCATTGTTGGAGGGAAACTTCTGCTCCCATAATTCTCCTTCAAGACATGCAAATACATCATCTTTTCCAAAACTCCCCACCCATTGCCACAAACTGCAGCAAAAAACAAGCACATAAAAAGGCAAACTGTGTCTTATATTTCACTATTCTGGCAGGGGAAGCTGTTTGGCCAGACATTTGCTCATGAATATTTAGGTGGTGGTGTTATGAATATGCATTAGAATGCCAGAGGAGCACTATCAGCACACAGATTTATGAGCTAGTGTAAGAGATAATGATAAAGGAGGAGCTAACCTGGCTACTGGTATGATGAACAGAATGCACACGGAGAAACAGAGGGAACCGTATCCGTGTTTAAGGACATAAACAGAACTGCCTCACAGTGATTAGGGAAAAAAAGAAAATAACAATAATAGTAATTTAAAAAGACATATTACTACAAAACTTCTGAAGCTAATGGCCTAAATATGTATTACAGGTATATTACAGGTTTTAAAGGTCTGTGTAAATACACATATACACATTAAAGTCAGGTTCAAATATTTATTTTTACAGCCTCAATCAGTAAATTCATCAACAAAAAGTCAAGATTGCACATGATTTTAGAAATATAAATGGAAAGTTTTGTTTATGTAAGTGCTACTGAAGTTGATAATCTTATTTTGAGAAAATGGCATTTGCATATTACATAAATATATATAATTTTGGGGGGGAGGGTTATTGTAACATCTAAGAAAATGATTATTTTCATAATTACATTACATTTTGTGTGTGTATTTAAATTTTAAGGTTTCATATATTCAAATTAACTTGTATAAATGTTTAATAGAAAAAGAGGAAAATAAACAATTGAAGCTATATTTTCTTGTTAGCATTACAGAATTTATACACTTTTACTGTAAAATGTATAAATCCAGTTAACTGAGCTAAACTGTCACTAGGAAAAAAAATGTAAAATGGCATTTCTGTTATTTCAGGTTACAACTGTGAAGTTTTTTTCTTCTCTGCCCCTGAGGTATATACTTAGAAGCATAGCATTGCAATCTTTTTTTTTAATCTGTGCAATGCTGTACCTGCATGTGTACATATGTGGTGCTTCTTAGAGAGCATCGCCTGATAACACCCCATACTGGCCACCCAGTGGTTGCAGAGATAGCGCAATCTTTTGCCTCGGGTGCAGAAAGGCCAGGAAAAAAGAGAAAGGATGCATACAGAAGAATTCTGAAACAGCTAGAAATGTTCCCTGCAGAACTGAGGTGAAGATTGGCATGGACGCCATACTGGAACCTGCAGGATACCATTTCAGAGTAGAAAGAAGGCCTTCTTGCATGCAGTTATAATCTTCTTTGGGCAGTGAAAGCACAGCAGTTAATTGCAAATATATTCAGTGCACTATTACTGAGCACGCTGGGTCATTGTAAAATAAACAGAATGCAAATTTTATAACCATTTTTATGACAATTCTTTGGCAACATTACAAGCAATGCTGCCTTAATATTAACTTTGAATATTGAGGTTATGCATTTCGATAAACTCCATAGGGACACAATAAAAATCATCAGAAAATGTGTGACATAGCTAATTAAAATATAGCTCTGAAGGGGAAAAGAACTTAATTTCTCATGCATGTGAGTCACTGTGAAATTATTTTACTGAACTTATGTAACCTTGTCAGAGGCAGCTCATTTAAACCCACCACCTCCACGACCACTACACTGTCAGAGGAATTAAGATTTGCTTTGCACAGAAAAAAAACAATCATTTTAAAGAATGCTGACTAATCATGACAGCAATATAAAATAAAATAGTACTATAGCACTCAAGTCCAGTCTGAGTTCTCTGATAATTTTTTCTATCATCACAGACTTTGATTCCTCTTTAGTGTCTTTGGCCTTGGATTTCATCGGTTTAAATGAAAAACATGTAACAGTATCCTAAAATATTACAATTGCATCACATAATGGGTTAATTGATAAACCTAGCCTGAAAACAGCAGTGATAAAAAAAACAGGAAGTCATATGCATTTATTGAACATCCCGCCAGGCAAGGGCTAAAGGTTAGCCACAGCCCCAGCCTGTGTTATGATTCAGACTTGACCTTATTGGGAACTGGTTATGATTTGACCTCATAGCTGTTTGTATTTGGAAAATTCCTCCAGCCATATCAGAAATGTACCCTTACATTTACTGTTTGCTAATAAGTACACTTAAAAAATGAGCAGCTTTGTGGTTTAAAAGCTAACACATTTGCCCTACATGAGTCAAAGCTTGGGTTTAAGTCTAGGAGCAGACACAATCCCATTGTGCAAAATCAAACATGCCAATTTACCTGCTGTGGCCACTCACTGGAAAATAAGAGGCCAGCCTAAAGTACTTTCATACTATTTTAAAATCGGAATTAAGATTATCCACAAATTCCTGTAAGTACCAGTTTCTACAACACAGCGTGAAGACCGTGAAAGCTCCATGAAGCGCCACCAATTGTTCCACTCTTACTACAAAAATCAAAGAAATAAAATCTTGTTTTTAGACATGTTAAGGGTGTGTGGAAAGCAAATTTTTTAATATTTCATATTTCTTGAAGTTTAAAAGTCCAACATGAGGTGAGCCACATATTTGTGTGGGGACCAATTTACTAGTTACTCAAAATATTTTGTGTTACGCTAACTTATGATACATTTTAATTTTATGTATAATATTACTGTATATGCTACATAATTTTCTTTTTATCAATGTATTTGTCTTTGATTGGTATACTTTTTTTATTTCTATGGGAGATCACCTCCAAAATATGAAATTACCTCAGTATAATGAGAATAAAGATAATTCTGATTCTAAACGACAGCGCTTGGAAACGAGTTTGATCACTTCAGTTCCCTTCCCCACAGAAAGACAAAGATCGCCAGTGAAGCGGTACAATCTGATTATAGTATCATCATGATACCGCTGCATTATGACAAAAAAATTAGTTTGCCTTGAATTTAGTGATGGATTGGAGAGATTTAAGTGTAGCAATCAGGTGTTTTTAGTAGCTCTTTATAGAAATCAGACACTTATGTATGCAGCTTTCTCTACCGTACATATTTTACACTTTTAAATAGCCCATTGTTTATAGTAGGGGAAAAAACCCATCTGATAAACACTGGCAGACTCACAGTGTTATCATATAGGTGATCGGCTAAATCCCATGTGTAGACACAAAGTCACCGTGTAAACCCACATACTGCAGAAAAATACATCATTTTCTTCAACAAAACCCAGAGTGCTAAATGCACATACAAATAAGATATGAGGAGGACAATAACTTCCATTGCAGCATGGAGCTGTGTGCCCTGCAGACGTGCAGCCTTCCACAATAAGTGGATGAGGGGGAGCTGATAGTTTGGCACAGTTGCTGCTTTTCAAAGCTAACAAAGTCTTTGTGGCAGTCACAAAGGTAGTGCCTGGCAATTGACTCCTGCAAAAAAAAAGTATTTAAAAAAAACTGCCTTTGAGAGGAGAAAGTAGGAGAGATACAGGAAGGGAAAGAAAAAAAATGCATTGTATATCACAGCAAGTGGTGACACATTGTTGGGGCTTTGGGAGTTTAAGAGTGCACTGCCTCCTTTGTTGTAGCTCTTCTCGGAGGACTTGAGCATCTCGACTCGACGTCCAGGATTTTTTTTTCCCCCTCATCGCAACCTGAATTCTCATCCTGCAACCTGCTCCTGCAGAAGAAACTGAACTACTTCCTGTACAGCGACAGCTCTTTGCATGACAAAGGAGAAGCAAATGGGGGAACCTGGAAAAAGGAGGGAAAAAAGATGGAAGCGCGTCAAGTACGTAGAGGAAGTTTTTGCCTTTGTGAAAATGTGCGAGTGTTCGTGCGTCTGCACGTCCACACGTGTGCGCGTCGGTACAAAAGCCAGCGAGCCAGAGCTGAAGCACAGACAGTCAATGTGCTTTAATGGAGACTATGTGCTCACTGCGGCACGGCGTATGTGATAAATTATTCATTGGCTACAACACCAGAGCTATCATCGGGGCTCTGTTATTATCACAAACCGATGGTCAGCTGTTGCTTTAAAAGGCAATGGAGAGGGGGAAAAAAGTTTAACTTTGTAGAAAATGCTCCACGACAGTACAGGACAGGGGGGTTACACCTTGTTAGGCTGTGTTGATCAGCTTACAGGGTATGAAAAGTTGTGAACAGAGGGAGTGATGATAGGGTTACAGCTCCCCTGATCTCTCACAGATGTCTTGTTTCCCTCCTTTTATGCCTCTCTTCTTACTCATTCCCAGACACATGCAAGGCTCACCCTGCAGTTTTCTCTCTGTCCATGTCATTTTATATGGCATCCCTCTGTCCTTGCATTCATCTCACCCTACATCCCTTCTCTGGATGTCCCTTTCTGTCACCACAGCCACCCCACCCCCTGCCGATGCTCCTTCTTGCTCCCACAACCCCTATTTCTGTCTCTATCTCCACGGAGGAGGTGCCAGAGCAGCGTAATTGGTATTCAGGCTCTGTCAGAGCCAATGCAGAGCCCTGTTAGCAGAATAAGAGAGGAAACATCCTTATCTGGATTTCCACAGTAACCAGAGGGTGGGTGGATGGGTGGGGGGGGGTTCAGCTTCACTCGCTGCTCTTATTATATTTTATTTCTATATTCCTTTTTTTTTGTTTGTTGTTTTCCCTCTTGTTTTCTCTCATCGTCCTCCCCCTGCTGTCTGTGCTAATTATTGACTGGCTGTGTTGCAGGCTCCTAAGCGCACACGCACGCACGTACACCCTTAATAGGAATTCACACATTGACTGGAGTTTATAATCGCACACAACTGCACAGAAGAAGCACAGAAGAACTACAACCTGTGTGTGCAGACACACTTGCACAGACATTACACAACCCTGATACAGCCCGCTGGCACAACTTTCCCACATCTGCATCTACTACACTTATTACACACACAGATTCTCCCTCTCTCTCTACTCTCACTGTGTCCTCTCTGTCTCCTCTCAATTCCAGAGGGCTACACTACAAGACACATGTACTTGCACAGCACCATTATGGGGCTATTTTGAGGATGCTGAGTGAGTGCACCCAGCTCTTGAACTACGCAAACGGCTGCATCTCTCTGCACACTGTAAAATGTAACTGTAGCTTCAATAAGTAAGGAAATCATATTTATAATATGTTTATAATGATTATGAAAACAAAATCATGAAATCAAATCAGCTCAGGGTGTGAAAGACAGTTTGTTTGCCAGTTTTGGTGACTGAAATTTGAGTTTTACTGAAGACTCCAAATAAATCATTGAATAAAAGAAAAGAAATACATAAATATATGAAATAATGCTAAAGTTCAGGCTTCACAATACAGAGTACTGAAATCAGTCGGTAATGTCAGAGGTTATCTCCATCGTTTACAGACAGTGTTGTTAGTTTGCATGTCACTTAGAGTGTCTGACCAGGTTTTGAGACTGATGAAAATGCAGACAGACACTGGGATTGATGCACTGTTAACATATTTCACCTTTGACCTCAGTGGAAAGATGATGTCACACAGGCTGGTTAGTGGCACATTCATTCTCTTTTGAGTGCTTTCTTAAAATTTAGTCCTATCATTGAATCATGGACTTACAAAAAAAAGAAATCAACTGTGACCTCACAAACACATTTTCATAGAAATAATTCAAATCTTAATTCTGACCAAATTTCACACAAATATCTGACAGAATGTAAACTGATGTGGTACTTTTAGATGATCCCTTATTTCCCAAGATTTAACCCTAACCCTCTGAGGACAGAGCCACATGTTTGATTTGGCATAGATTTCATGCCGGATGCCCCTCCTGATAAAATATCTAGACTTGGGACCAGCATTAGTACACTAGCTACCTCCCCTGGGTATCTTTAATATACAGATGTGTTAACCACTACACCACGAAGTCACCATTTTTCAAGTTTTGCTAAAAGCACTTATTTTACCTTTATTTAACCCCCAAACTCGGGAAAAGAAGAGGAAATTCAGAATATATTTCCCATGTGGTCTAACGTGACACTAAGTTTGGGTGCCATCTAAGACTTTGGACAAACATGGATGGAAACTGCACCTTGACTGGTTTGACAGAGGCAGCAATTCTAGCTTTTCCCATGGTGATCACTAAGGATTATTTAAAAGTGTAGCTAACATTGAATTCAAGAAAAGAGCTGTTCGACTTGCATGTACTACTCACAAAGGATCAATACAAAATACTATTAATCAGATTGTTTTCTTTGATCTACCTTTTAATGGCTGATTTCTAAACAATGGCATTGCCAACAGTGTCCAGTGCCTCAATCGCGACCTCAAATTTGATAGTAGTCGATTACTTTAATTTACTGAAACTTACTGACGTCCTGCTCAAGCATGTGTACTAGCAGAATGCAGGTTTTTCAAGTTGTTTGTAAAGTAAAGCTGTTTATTTGGCCTTGCACCATATGTCTCCTTTCTCTACCTATAGCAAAAATGTTTAGTTTGTCCTTCTGAAGCAGAAACTGTTTCTCTCACTGCTGCTTCGCTGCCCCCTTACACACAAACCCAACAGAGTTTCTTTGTTTTGCTTTGCCAATAAATAAGTGGGCACAATATAGAAAAGATGGGAAAAAGGGAGGAGAAAGGAGTAAAAGACTGGATTCAGCCTCAGTGGGAAACTATTCAAAGCCAGTGTGCAGATTCTCTAAGTGTGAAAGAGTGGACACCATGCAGATTTTGTTCAACATGCAGTGATAAAAAAGAAACAAAAAAGAGACAAGTGAGCGAAATACAACAACCTGCAGAGCCCGCTCCACATCCAATAGTTGTTGTGAGCATCTCAACAAATGAATTGGATCTACTTGTGATGAAAACACTCAGAGGGCAACAGAACATATGTTTTGTTCCTTATAATCAAAAGCTGCGTATTGCTATAAGAGAAGACCAACTAGCCTGTATGAAGAACAAACAATTCCCTAACAAAAGTATATATAGATACATGGCACATTAAAACTGGTATGAAATCTATGTACAACATTAGTGACTTACATGCCAAATAAGAAAACTAAAGTATATCAGTATTCAGTTTATTAACTTTCAATTTATTTTGTATATTATTACAGCATAAAAGAACTCCTGCAGTTCAATCATTGGTTTTGGTTTTTCTACCGTCTCTTTTCAGTGGCCTAATCCGACCTCTAGAAGCTCCACTGTTTCTTTGATGTAGTGATTTGAGTTGCTTTCCAGCTACTCAGAAAAACAATAAGGAGAATAGAAGATCTGCAATGCGTTGTTCTTATTTTTCACTGAAGCAGCCAAATGCAATAAGACTACATCGACGGAAGAATCATTTTAAGAATACTAAAATGATTAGTATCGATTACACACATAGTAACTGTAAAAGATGACACACTAACTGATATTAAAACATATAAGGAATGTTGTTACACCCTAAGTATTATTCAGCAAATAATCCACATACATAAATTCATTATATAATGCAAAATAGTACAACACATGTGAGTATGTTGGTACTTCCAGTGTTCAATACCAAAATGTACCGATGACAAATTTTAATTCCACCGATTTATTTTTACATGACTGTTGACATACCTCGTTTTTAGCCCATCTGCAGTGACTCCCTGGGGCTTTGACAGAAAACAAATATTTATTTGAAAAGCCTACACACTGAATTTTAAGAAAAAATTTAATATGTGCATCAAAGTTTCTATCTACCCCTCTTCACTTTACACTTGCAATTTTGACTTCACAATTGTTCTGTTTTTTTAGATATGTAAGTATGAGTAAATAACGCAACAATTTTCTTCTTTTTTTGTTCTATAAGATCATTAATGTAATAAAAATACGACATCGCTGTCATAAAAATGCAAAGTTAAGGTAAAAAATAATCACAAATATATTTTATATCTTTTATACTCAAAAGGCTGTGCAAGCTTCAGTAGATTCAAGATTCAACTCTCTTTAATGTTATTATGCAAGCATTATGGCAATATTTCCTCACACGGTGCATGCAATTTAAATAATATAAATAAACCAACATAAATATAAATACAAAATGCAATATACTAATATGTGTATATATCAAAAGTATAACGTTTTTACCCATTCCATCCACTCACGCCCAGCGACACTGAATATAAGAATATTGGAGGGTAATTGACACTTTATTTTGTTCTATATGGATGTTTTCAGTCCAAACTTGGCCTTTCAAAAGGGAAGGTTCCCAATCCCTGGGTTATGATTTACTTTTTCCAGTATATTTGGAGATTAATTGATTGTACTTGTACTAATGTGCTATTTTAATTGCAATGCTTTTGTATTTTTAATGTTACTTGAACAATCTGAACACTTCCACTTTGTTTAATAATAAGATACAAACTTTTAAAAAAAAGTTTTATTATTATTCCAATGTTCCAGTTTGTCTTTTCAAAATATTTCAGGGTACAGCTTTTGACTCTTTCTGTTGTCAGAAAGTTTAAATTGTGCACATCAAACTTCAACATACGGTAAGGTGTGACATGTTTTTTCCTAAAATTACGACAGGGACAAATCTCTTAAATGACAAACCTCTGTGCTCTCTGTTGACAGAGAACAGAACTCTCAGACATCAAGAATTAATTAATCCTCAGCTGTGTTGAGGCAAACGTTGGGAGAGAAACTACATATAATTTGGACGATATCCTCTCTCTCTCTTAGCATTGGTGCAGGTTACTAGCACAACCAATCCCTGTCTGCCATTACCTGAGTTGCCATGGTAACCCTCCCCCAAAAAGAATTTATTTCAGGAAGCAACCCATCGGCAACAACCTGTGACTCTCTCTCTGTCGCTCTCGTTCTTTCCCTCTTCCTCCTCCGTCTCGTCATCGCGCTACCCTTTTTACTCCTTTCACACACTTCCTGCTCCTCTCTTCTCAGGCTGTCTGTCCACATATAGTGTCCTATGCTTTCTTCCTCCGCCTCGCTCCCTTTCTGCATTTTATCTGACTGTCCCCTTCCTCCTCATTTGCTGTCATAGTCTGTCCATATTCAGCCACTGGGTTAGTTCATTTGTAGCTACCACCAGAGGAAATGGTGCATCAGGCTCCTTCACTAGGTTGTTATCTGTACTCATGGCTGGAGCTGCGTGTGTTTGAGGGAAAAGTACAGCGTCTGTACACGTGTGTGTTTCTGCATGCATTCAGAAGTGCAACTGTGTGTGTGTGTGTGTGTGTGTGTGTGTGTGTGTGTGTGTGTGTGTGTGTGTGTGTGTGTGTGCGTGCATGGGTGCTCGCGTGTGTAACCGTTTGTGCCAATTATTTCATTACCGGCTGACAGATTCCTCTTTCCACTATTACCGCTCCCCTAGCCACAGGCACCAGCACAAACCCCAGCAGTCACAGACACACAAACACACACACACACAAGCTAGCACACAGCAACCAGTTAAAGTCCATCAATTAAGGAGGCAATTTGCTCAAGTGGTTCCACCTGGGCTAAAAGGCAGGTGGGTGGCTATGCTCTGTTTACCTATCAGACACTATTAGGGCCGGGATGTTGCTGGTTTTACTTCTGTCCTGCCTCCATGATGTCAGCTCTGCATTTTTTTTTTTTTTTTTGGTCTGCCTGCATGTCTTATAGGCTGTGTATGTTTGTGTGTGTGTGAATGACTGAACGGGAGATTATGTCAAGTGTTCGTGATAACTGGAATGAACTGTATCTGTCAATGGGTGGCAACCAAATGACAGATGATGCTAACATTTTGCGGATGCTGTGTGCGTGTGTGTATGCATGTTATGTGTCAGGTTATGAAGCCGCTGACATCTAGAAGTGGTAGCTGACGCCGCTCTGTCCACACACATCCCCCGTCTTTGTCAAGATTTCATCAGCAATACCTCGAAGTGTGTGTATACTGTTATTTTTGTGAGTGCTTCATTGTGGACTGTGTGCGTGCGTGTGTGTGGCCTCTGCAGCAATATTTCATCCTTTCTGGAGTCCCCTAAGAACCTGCGGCACTCTGTGTGAGTGTGTGTGTTTGTGGCGGTGTATGCATATGTATTCATGGCTGCCTCTGTGCCTCTGTGTGTGTGTTGTGTGTGTGTGTGTGTGTGTGTGTGTGTGTGCATGTGTGCACATCTACACTCGCTCCAAGCATTTATTCACTATCATGGAGAACAGCACGTGTGTGTGTTCTGAATGTATGATGAAACTTCACACGCACAGAGGCACACACACACCATGCCACACACTCACACAGTCTGTTTGATAAATTAGACTTGGAGCTACAGGAATTTGCTTTGCAATGAACTAAAGCAGCCACGAGATAGTCCATACAGTCTGTCAACCTCCGGTGTATACTTGCAGCCCCTGCGTATGCATATGCTTGCGTTTGTATTTGTCACCCCACCTCTGCATGTTAACTTAACATGTGCAGATGCCTGTGGCCTCGACGTTTATCTGCAAGAAACGGAGAGCCCACGTGTTTACATACCGACCTCGCCGTACCAAAGCGCTCAGAGGCACGACAGAAAGCACATTCAGGAGGTAAACCGCACCGACAGGACCTACATGTCAATGCTTCCTCTCTCCGTTCGTTTGATTTCAGGCAAGGGCGTTCTGTTTCCTGCATCCCACAAGCCCCATTTCCTTTCTCATTGGATGTGGTATTATCCTTGGGCTTATGTGGCAGAGCACAAGATATAATTTATTGTCTGTTCAGCAAGGCAAATGTGCAAACCTGGCATATTTCATTTGCTGAACATATCATTATTAAAATATGATTCCCCCCCACCTCCTTTTTTTTTGTTTCGCACTGTGCGGAGAAATGCTATCTGGGGGATATCTGATTCTTGGCCTCACTGTGAATTTCTTGCCAATAATATATATAAAATATCGGAGGACGGGCAACCTCTGTGTGAGGAGGGGAGACTGGCGAAGTCAGTGTTATGAAAGGGGAAAGCACAGTGGTAAAAGAGTCAGACACATCGATGGATATCAATGCATACCAAGTAGAAAAATGTGCATTACTTCTCAGATGATGAAACACCAGGTTTGGGAAAGCAGTGACCCTCCTCGCCCTGCTTAATACATACATACAATCTGAGTTCAGACAGCTACGAAGTCCAGGCTGCTTTAGCACCCATAGCAGCAAATACCCATCATGCCTTGTAAATGACTGTGTACACAGCGTGTATACTATATATGCATTATTTTTATGTGAAGAATGTGCCTTTAAACATTCCCCAGCAGCAGCACTGTAAAGAAACAACACGCCATGGAAGAAAGCTTTCTGTATTCATGAGTTTGGTTTTAACAGTCCCTGCAGGTACAATAATGAAGTTCCTTTCTCCCATGTGGAATGGACCGTAATGATTGTGATGAAGCAGAATTGCTGGCTGGTTTCCTTTTTTTCTTTCTCCCACCCCTCGCTGCTGTTGTATTGACAGAGCTGTAAACATAAGCATAAGACTATATGTCGCTGTTACGGCCCTAGCAGGGCTAGCAGTCGCAACGATGTAACTGTAAAAAAGAACTATTAACAGATGCAGAGAGCGAGGCCAAGCCTGGAAAAAGATGCAAAAACAGGCTTCAGTGGTTGTTTAGGGTGCCCTATTTGAAGTCTATTCTCTGATATACAACACCTTTTCAAAAAGGTTCAAACATTTGGTAAAATGTGAATAAAAACAGAATATTACAGTTTGTGAACTGTTATTAGATTTAGGTATTTATGTAGAAAGAACACATAAAAAGTTGAAATTGGGACATTTTACTGTTTTTTTTTAATAGAAGGCCAAATGGTTGAAAAGGTTATGTAACGTTTAAAAATACCTGGTGGAACTTGTCACAACAAGTTAGCTTAATTAGTAATACAATTAGGCAAAAAAGCAGCCTCCCAGAGGCTGAATCTTTCAGAAGTTGGGGTTTTACAACGCTGTGAAAGGCTGTGTGGGTCAGTGCCAGAAACACTTCCTTTCTGGACCCTGCCTCTTTTCGGACGGCCCGAAATGAAGTACAAATCTATCCTGCGGTCGGACTAATCAAAATGTGAAATTCTGTTTGAAAATCATGCATGCTACATCCTCCAGCACAGAATCTGCCTTTTTACTGTATGATACATACAGGTTTTGGAGCACCACATGCTGCCATCCAGACGTCGTTTTGATTGTTGGGCGTGGTTAGACTGAGCTCAGTGGGACAACTTTAAAATACATTCTGCTTCACTAGTGTGGTAGATGTTGTTTATATGTTAAAAATGGGTCAATTTTGCCTGTTACTAGGTGGTTGCTAGGCATTTATAATTCAGGTTTTGTGAATATACGATGTTGCTGTCATGAAATGAAAATGATAAAATGCTATTATAAGGTGTCAAAGGTGCATAAGTGCTAAAAACAGGCTATCTTAGTCTCTTGATGGGTGGCTGATTGCTCAACTCCTGATAGCGTGGGCGGAGCTTGTAGACAAAGTAACAAACACACAGGCAGAGAGAGATTTATTGTGTAATAGTAAGATATCCTAAATGAAACAGCGGAGGCTATGAACAACTAAACAAGAGTGGGGACATTGAAGTTTCTCAACTACAGAAATTGTTCTGATTTTCCAAATAAGAAAACCCAGAGAATGTTGTTTTAAAAAGACATGTTGAGAAACTATGGTAAATGTGCAACCAAATGAAAAACATAGATCTATTTGTTCAAAAAACAGCAACTTCATCATTACATTATTTGATACAGTTTCTGTTTCCTATTATCATCTAAATATGGTTTTAAATATTATATATTACATTTTAATTATATTTTGTTTTATTGGATTATTATTATTGACATTTTACAACTTAAAAAAATCAGGATTACAATTGAAAAACCCCAATTTTTTAAATTTTTATCAGCTGAAGATAAGTCTCTTTATAAGTTATAAGTTATTTACACTGTGTAATGGAGTGGCAACAGGTTCCTTCTGCATTTAAAATTCTTCACAACTGGAAGAACAAAGACAGTTCCAGTGAGTAAACAAGCTAAAGCATGCGATCATTTGAATAATGTTATTCAAGCAACCTGCTGGATTACAGTTTGACACCGCAATGCTTGCCCGCTACATCAATTATGTCAATGATGATCACCGTACGAGCAGCAAACCTGATGACTTATCTTGCTTCGTTGCATGACTAACATCCATGTCAGCACCTTTCTCGCCGCATGCTTTAATGCCATTAGAAGATAAATGAGTGGCACTGCTTGTTATGACCCATAATGATATGGTTTGTCCTTTACAGTGAGCTAAACCCATTTTCTTCTACTGCGTAAGAACGGGAATAGGAATTGGAACCCCACAAGCAATCTATTCAAGGGTGCAACAAGCTAAGGGGATGTGACGTGCCAATGTTTTTTAGTGATTTTCATTATGTGTCATTCTATTCTAATTCATTTTCAATTGGACCATAAGAGCTGCTGCCGTAAGCAGTATAAAAAGCAGGAATGAACGAGGGAGGATCTTGTTTAGCTGCAAGACATCCTGAGAAAGAAAATAATGATCTTTATGAAATTGCTTTAGACACAATCTGACAGCCGAGACAAAGCAAGTGGCTGGCCCTGTTCGAATCGATAAAGCCTCCATTAGTTTTCTAAAGAGTAACATGCAATTTGTTTTGGTGGAGCAGCATAGCATCAGTAATATTCTGCCCCTTTGACACAAAAAGCTAATGCACTATAGCCCGCCTAATGTCAGATTAAACCTACATTTCTGTCAGATGGAAATGGAAAAACGGTTAGAACGCAGCGGATCCATAAAGCATGACCGAGCCTGTTATCGCAGACACCAAATTTGTGTCACAATGGCCTTGGGGGCCAAGCTTTTGTGAAGACAGAAAAAAAACGCTAGTTTCGAAATCCATTGACTGAATGACTGTGATCTCACGCACACAGAAGATCAAACTTCTTAAGCAGCTATCGATCGGCTAGATGAACAGAGACACGGCGATTGATCCAACCTCGGGATGACCTCATCGCTACCTTTGACACAGCAGGAAGGCACAAATAGAAAAGGCAGAAGGGTAAGCACACTTCTCACCCATCATTTCCTAAAGAATGTGTGGATGTATCACTCTCAAGCACCCTGGTGGTCAGGGAATCAATAGTCTGGAGAGTTGGCCTATGAATAAAATGGACAGGCTCAGTTCCCTTAAATCAGCACTCTTTCAGCTCGCACAGTATATCATGATGAATCCACTGACTCGGGTTAGATCATCCAAGGGGCGGGACCAGCTTCTCTTTGAGAGATGGTCATGATGGACATGTTGCCAGTGTTGCAAGAACAGACCCACAGGAATCCGCCCTCCTCTGAGGAAAATGCTGATCTCAGAGGATCTCTCTCCCACCAGCTGACAAGTCGATAGACAAATGGCTCCGCTTGCCTCTAACCTCTCAAACTACTGGCCCTCCTTCTTCTTGTCCTACTCCTCAGTTTGGGTGTCTACTGCCAAACACTCCACCATTCACTTTCATTTTATGCGCGTGCAAATGCACCCATGATTAATTTATACAGCCAAGCTCTATTAGATCGAAGTGACCAGGAGATATTCTGGATGAGTTTTATTCAAAGATGCAGCCACAGTTACTTAAACCACTCAGCTCCTTTACGCTGTTCACCACTTTTTACACCCAAGAGCAGCACAACCTAACAATCTGTTCTCTGTGGCTTCCTGATGTGTGGCCATAATTTAACATGTGTGGCACACTTTTTTTTAAGCACCAGCATCTTTATTACACTAATGTGCTTGGAAGATGTTTCATCGCATGTCCTTGCTGATCCAAGGTTTTACAGAATAGCTCAAATCTATGTCTTCAGGCTTGGATTGGTAGGGCCTTGGGGAGTTTTACACGGCACTTCATGGGTGGAAGGGCACGAATGAAGTGTGTAAGGGCGATGTCTTTCTGACATCGCTATTTCCAAAGGCCGCTGAGTGTTTCCAGTAAAAAAAAAACGGAACCCTAAGAGGATCCTCGCAGCCAGCTTTTCATTAGAAAAGCCAACGCCAATCGTCCCACAGCTCTGCCAAAAGGCAATCAATAGGACTTTTGGAAAACTGGGTGCAATAGTGCACACTTTTTACTGTCCCACAATCAATAGGAACCGTGAAGAACAGTGCCATGAGCAAACACACACACACAAACAGATGAAAAGTGGCCCTGGACACAAGGCACAAGGGGCTTGTTTGGGACCAGGCTTAGATTACCTTGAAAAAAACCACCACAGGCTTCTGCTGCAACTGTGATTGACTCACAGAAGTGATTTAATTAACAAACCCCTTAACTAATGAATCAATTAAGCAATTGATTAATGCGCGCCACCCCTATGGATTACAGCTGATACTGACCATTAAAGATAAACTGTGTTCAATTTAGAGCAGTTTACAGCAGATTACATTCAGACAGATGCTCCGCTTTTACCTACGTACCCCATGGCTGTGAGGGATTTGAAATCACCAAGGATTTGCCAAGTAAAACACGGTGATTGTGACACTGCTTCTGTATGCTGAAGGAGTATTACTGCAGCATTAAATACATGCATATTATCTTTATCTCACTTGAGCCTAAAGCTGTGCTTCGGGGCTAAGTTCCCTAAAATCCTTCCTTTCTGCAGATTAATAATAGATGCTTAAAAAAAAGGAAGAAATACTTAATGACTGCACCTCTGCTGCTGGATCTCAAAATCACATTCGAGTGGGAGCTCGTGCAGCAGTTCGCCCTGGCCTCCACTCTAATTAAACCATCGGCAGGTTTTAGATGCAGGTGATAGCTGGCAAAGCGGCTACGCCTCTTAAATGCCGTGCCTAGCGCACACTGTGCATTCTGCTACAGTGGCACAAACAGAATTAATATTCAGATGGAGAAATGAGACACGGCATCCGCAGATGGCACGACGAAATTGAATACTTGTACTGAAATCTCTGCAGCGATAGGAGGAAACTGGAGGACAAAATAGCACGAAAAGTGGAGGGAAAAAAAAAACTGCCGATATAAACAACAGTTGTGGAGCAGATCTTTAGTATGTTACATAACCATCTAGTGTTTGACAACTCTGGCGCATAAAAACGATCACGCTAGGATTTTTTTTGTCATGCAATCAGTTTAATTTGAGCAAAAGAGCTCGACGTCAGAGACAGGGGTGTCCTGCGTTTCAGGCAGTGATGTGAGTTTTGAGCACATCACCCCCGACTGCAGACTCATGGTTTGTTCATATGTCTATTATTACACTATTACACCCTCTCTTTTTCAACTGGTGTCCTAAGTGACAGGGCTCCCCTTCCTTCACGGGCCACGTGCATGCATGACACCACGAGTTTGCCACCGCTTGACCCGAATCTGCCTGAGGCTGCTCCGAGCTGAGCCTCCACAGCACGGGATGTCATTCTAATCCACATCTTTTTGTTTGGGAAAAAAAAGAGGATACCCTTCACTGTGCTTTTTAGAGCACCTGCTGTAAATGATTTTGGTTGTCTGACATCGAGTGCAGTGCATTCACACAGACACACACACACACTGTATATCTGTCACTTTGGTCCATTATGGCTCACTCTGTGGTTTTACCTGAAGATCAATAATGGCAGTTGTTAGGCAGCCTGGTGGTCTGTCTGAGGGAGGTGGAGGACACAGAGAGGCCACTGGGCTGTGCAGACATGAGGTTTTTATGAGTGCTACACCTATTCAGCTCCTCTCCTGTCACAGAGACATTTAATCTTTCATCTTTTCAAGACTTATTCATTAAAAAAACTAACTTAAATAAGAATAAATGGTTTGTGTGGGTATGCTTGCAAACGAATGTGCATCTAAGATCATTTCAATCAGAGGTCTCAAACATAAGATCCGGGGGCCAGAATCAGCCAACCTGGTCCACATCTTTGAAAAATGTGACAGAGAGCATCGATTTCTGACTTTTTGCTGAATTTTCCATACATTTACCATACTATACATTTCTCTCTTTTATTTAGCACTGCAGCATTTCTTTATTATGTAGAAAACCACACAATGAAAGCTACTGTTATTTTTTAAATTAAATGGAATTAAATGTGCAATTAAACATCTTTCTCCTGACAGAAGCTGGTTCGGCTGACTTGAAATCAGAGTGGGATGTATGTGGCCCACAACGCTTTAGATGTTTTGGGAAAACAACCTTCTATATGGCACCATCCATGGCACAGTTACATCAAGGAGAAGATGCAAACTAATCATTCAAGATTATTCAAATTTGTCTTTAAGGTTTTAAAGGCTCTAAAGCGTCCTCATGAACACTTAAGAGAATTTTCGATAAAGCCACTAAGCTCTGTTCTTGTACACCTTCACAATGTTACTCCAATACTGAGAGCGAACAAGCCAGTGGTGTTTTAAAGAGGCTGCTCTTTTTAGCTTTAAAAGCACACCACAGATATAACGGTAACATATTATGCAGGCCATTTTATTACAGCGACTAACATGTTATTTCACAAACTAAACCTTTCACGTGCCTCGATGGTCCCGGACTCGCCGGGGGATTTCTGCACCAGGAGCTGTTCTGCGAACCTGTCGGACCCTCTATTGCCATGTGACAAATATCTCAGCCAATAAAGAGCGAAACGGGATTCGCTTCATTGTGTGAATTATTGAAGTGGACAGTGTGAGAAATTTATGGCCCAAAATTCATCCACATTCCGAGTGCATAATACGTTTCCAATCCCAAACCCAAGCCTCTCTGCGAGCGGAGATCCTGTGCCACATTATGCAAGAGGGCTGACGCAACGGGGTGTACAAGCCCCCCAATCTTAAATGCATATTTCTGCTCATAGTGTGTTCAGCTTCCTAACGAGCTGACACAGAGCTGGCGTATTCTTTCTCCATGAGCCCAAATCACCATCTTCAATCTGTAGTTGGCAAGCTCACAATCACTGGTATGAAAATAACTCTCTTGTTGACAGGCTACCTTAAATAATATACCACCTGCATGCACATCTGTACAGCCAGCTTCAGCGTCCTCACGCACTGAAGCACAGAGGAGGCGATCAATCCGTGACATGATAGAGAGGAGACTAAAAATACTTCTTCCCCCCCGCTTTCTTTTGTTCTAATTCACACTAAAAGATGGTAGTGTTGGACAACCCCGATGTTCTTAATGAAAGAATATGCAGGCCGAGACTAAAAGGCCTCTGTTCTTTTTTTAGGTCCCTTGTGCATGCCTTTCATTATCCTCATTCCCAAAAGACTGTCGCTAATGCACTCCTTTGAATTCATTTTATCAGTTCATATTATTAGGCCTCAGAGCAGGCTTTGACCTTGGCCATTCTTGTAGCCTAAAGTGAGCATATTCTCACCACTCCTCTCCCTCCGTCTCTCTGTGCCACATTTCAATAAAGCCCAAACCGAAATTAAATGTGGCCTCTTGCCAGAGAGTGACCAGCAGACTTCCACCCCCCCCACCAAAACTTAAAAGCTATTCTGTGTCAAGTTAGAAAGCACAGGAAAACACGGGCTTAGGGGAACGACACCTCAGCGTAAAAAGCACAACATGATACAGGCAAACAACTCGGCGGTGAAGGTCAAAAATATTGCCTTGCCAGTCAACAAGCTCAACAATGCTGATGGCCCGAATCTAATGAGATCCCCTCGCATCAACACGGCCACAAGCAGCATTTTTTTGTACTGTTAGGTGGCCACACAATCCTCTTTTTGACCTCTGTGTAAGGCCAGTGTGCCACAGTAAATTAAAACTCCAAAGGGTGGCTTTGGGACATGTGCCAGTACAGAATCCTCAACTCCCCTTGCTTCAAATTTTTTGGCTGACAGACCTATTTCTCACCCCTCACTCCCTTCACTATGGCTGGACATACTCCTACCCAGAAGCAGTCATGGACTCACCACGGCGAGGGAAGTGCTTGCTGCTGCTTGACCCGAATATCTGCCCAGGGCTGGAGGCAGGGAGGGCATGGCGAGCCATTCCAAGCCTTCGCTTTTCAAAAATCACCACAAAGGAAAACCCGTGACTGTTCCTAAGTGCCAAACAGACCCTGCTCGCCCCGGGGTATACATGTGTAAGGGTAGTATTAAGAGCTGTTTTACGTGCCAGCTTTATGCAGTGCAGTAATTCCCCCAGCTTACACCATTTGACTTTCATAAGGAGTTTGAGCAGTAAGTGTGCTCAACCTCTGCATGAAAGTCTCCCCGCAGACAGATGTGATTTGTGTATATCGCGGTGTACTGTAGGTGGAATTAATGACCGGTTACACGGAACAATCTCCCACACTGAGACATCGGCTAAGTTGTGATTCATTAAAGCATTCACAGCTGAATGTCAGCAAATGGAACTCAATTAATTAACCCACCCACCCCCCCAAAAAGGCTGCACCAACTTCCCACAATGCAGCCACGTCTGCAGGCTGTGCCATCCAGACAGCATGGCAGCAATGACAGACACACAGCAGCCAGAGCAACAGAGAAGCTGGGAGTTGTGTGACCGAGGGTCTGAATTGGAATTGTACCCGACTTTCGACTCCAAAAAAAGGGGGTCTGAAAACACAATGTAAAGGCGAATGGAACGACATTAGAACCGCTTGACCTCAATGTTACCCTAAAGCTAGACTCTAGTGCCATCTATTGAAAACGCTTAAAACAAATCAGTATCTCCATACAGTCAACTGCTTTTAGTGGTACTTTTTTTTCACCCCCTCTTCCTTGAGCACAATTCTTCCTTCTCCTCTGGCATTCAATATTGGTTAATCGAACATATTCGGGTTGATTACTTGTTGATGAGCAGAGATGCAGAAATGCAGGTGGGATAGAAATCACAGCAGCGCTTGTGCGCCTCATGCTAATGAATTTGCTTTTGTGCAAACTGGATTGGATTCTTCTTTCTTTTTGTGTATCGGAGCCACTTAAGAAAATGGGATATTTGATCATGTTTGAATATGTATATATACGTATTTGTATTTTTTTAGCGGAAAACTTCATATAAACTACACGGCAGAGGATGGCTCTGTAACAGATCAGATTGAGGGGGTAAATCGGTGGAGTTCGGTGTGATTACCTTCTTTGAGCAGGCGGGAGTGGATAAGGAGAATGAGAAAGCAGCAGATCGCCGCTCCGGTCAGTGCCCACGCAACTCTGAGCAGCTGCATCCTGGCGTGGGAAGGTTTTGTGGCGGACCGAGACAGCCGTGCAAGCGGGAGAGAGAGAGATAGACGCACACTCCACCTCAGCTCACAGACACGCACTGCCTCATATTCTGTTGGCCATGGAATGCAGCTTTCGTGCAAAGAAAAATGTTAAAATTTTAAAAAAAATAAATAATGAAAAAAATCCCCACTTGATAGTCCGCTTTAGATGTGACACAGAAGGAAGGAGGATGGGATTCCGCAAAAATAAGCGCGCTCGCTTCGTCGCCGGTGCGTCAGAGTGGTTTCCAAACAGAGGGGCGATTAACCCCAAATCACCGCCTGAGCGGCTGGCATCTTTCCTCACACCACTTCTTCTTCTGCTTCTTTTGCTCCTTCAGGGGTCTCTCGCTGGCTTCACGGGAGTGTCGGTCACGACGGGTTCAGGAGAGCGGGCTGCACCCCTCGGTGTCTCCGTCTATGAGTGCGCACGGCGGTCCACGGCGTTGCGGCGCGCAGATGATCACCGCTCTCCGCTGCATGTTACGCACATCTCTCCCACTGCCTGAGAGACAGAGGCGAACACTGCCAACCAAGTCGCTTCACAGCCTCTCTCTCTCTCTCTCGTTTTCCCTCCCTCTCTCTCTCTCTCTCTCTCTCTCTCTCTCTCTCTCTCTCTCTCTCTCTGTCGCGCTGTCTCTCTCTCTTTCTCCCACTTTTTCACCATATCGCTCGGCCGATCCGTCACTTTCTCTCTACCCCCGCCCCCACTCCACCTCTCAACCCCCGAACCCCTATTCCTCCAGTCCAGTGCAACTCTTGGCATTTTACGCACGAGAACGATACAGTTTCATAAACTATGCATCTCCAGGATATTCCCCGTTCAGAAAACACCCCAATTCAAAATCTAAGATTAAGAGGCGCTGTGGTCAGCAATTCTCCCCCAGCCTTCTCTGCTCAGGTTCTTCCCATGCATCCTCCCATCAATCATGTAGCAGATTAATAAGAAACAGTTGCGGCCAGGTATGTGGGAACATCTTACTTTCTGTCCCTCATACGTGATCCACTGTTTCCCCCCCTCTGCTTAGCTCCAGGTTACGTCACAACTCCCCAAATAATCTCCTGCGGGTTCAAAGCAGAAGACATTCTGCTGCTCTAAGAAAAAGAAAAGACGCTAGCCTCAACGAATAAATAAATAAATAATAGTGATCCGAGTATATTTTCTGGCTAAAGAGGAAATTTAAAACTGCTGATTTTAGTTTTGGAGCCTGTACAAATATTTTTCTTCTTTAAAAAAAATGCACTGGAAATTGTGCATACCTCCATATTAGTCAGACCTTTTAGATATTGGAACAGGCAACAGGTTTGGCTAGTTAGCTCAGCCTCAGGCTTTTTTTTTTTTAATCATTCACCGCCCCCCACACACCCAACAGCAAACCTATGACAGGTGCAGCCTAAATTCCTCTGATTAAAACAATCTAAACAGCTGATGCTGTTGCAATTTCTTAACAAACAATACATTTAGTCCCCTTTTCATCATTGGAGCTTTGAATGGGTATCATGATCACGGGAATGAAAGCAATCCAGCTGGAGGATGACCAAGGCTGAATGGCCACACAATGGCACGTGTAATCCTTTACCCTAAACCCCTCTGCACGGCACAAAAAGCACTGCCATTGTTTCAGTTTGTGTGTTGTCACAGTCTGCTTTTCGAGGCTCGACCGATGTGGGACTTGCCGAGTGATGTGAAATGTGAAATAAATATTCATTCATTTATTTATCCGCTGAAGTTTAGTCTGCCATTTGGGAGAGAGCGTGGCCAGTGTGCACACAATAACCCATATGGCCGCTCAAGTGATCACAGCATCTGAAAGCAGCGTCTCCTCCTTGGGGTGTTTGTACGTTCCGTTCCCTGCATCTGTGTATTTATAATTGAATCACAATGACACGGCTGGAGAAGTGACAGTGCCACTCAAACCAGAAAACCGTCATTGCAGTGTCAATAAGGTTGGCCCCTGCAGTTACTGCTACTAATTAGCTGATAACAGTCTCCGTTGGCTGAAATGTGTGCCAGACTCTGTGTGTGTGTCTTACCACACGCGTGTTTTTTCTTTCCCTACACCTCCCAGCCTCGGCAACTGAAGCCGTGATCCATCCATCTACTCTGTGGAAAGCAATTAACAGAGACTTGACCTCGACATGGATTTGGGCTGAGGAGGCTGAATGTGTGCCCATGACAGTGTGGGTGTACAAAGCCGCCATTGTCATCGGCGGACTCGATACAAGTCTATACTCCCTGGAAAGCGCAAATGGCTAAATCTAACTGTGTGTCAAGTTTGACAGCTGGATGTTCCGAGACAGAGTGATGGTTTGATCTGTCAGAGGAAACCAATTACAGCTGTTCACGAGGTTGCCATCTTTATGCAACCCTGACATCTCGCCTCGCACGTTTGAACCACACGCAATAACATCCACCATATGTACAGCGCTAAGAACAGCTTCTTTTTTTTTTTTTTACTACCAGTTTAAGGTGGCACCAGCAATTTGCGTAACTGTGAGTAAATATTTAGAACATGAAAAGAATTCAGCTGCGCAGCTTTTACATCAACCAGCAATTAGGCTTTTGTGTTATTTATAAAGTAGAAATGTGCTTCTCCACAAACTCTGGAGCGAGCAGCTGAGGCTTCAGCTCACTCACTCACTCAGCACGGAACAGCATCTGCAGGCAGTGCATCCATTTGTACAGTGCGTACAGTAACTCAAATAAAACAGCAAGAATGTTGATGGAGTTCTGCTTCCTTCACATGTCTATCCCTTTTTTCAATTTTTTCTGTAGGGTTTTCTAAAAACCCAAGAGTTACTGGAGTTTATGAATATATAAAGCAGTTCAAGTAAGTTTTCACATGTACAATTATATTTACTCATAGTTAATGTTGTATTATGTGAGTCAGAGATGCTGTTTTCATTAGCGTGCAGAAGCTGTGCTGGATCCTAGATAAAGCTCTACTTTCCACGTTTTAAAAATCCTATGGCACATGGACCTCGATGCCAGCAGCGATTGTGTTAATTTTCCAAACATCGCTGCAGCATATCTGCCAGAAACCAACCTGAATTAAGATCTGCTAAAACACCTGATGCCCGTGGTGAGGGAGGGCATATTTTAAACATTGTGCAAGCAAGTGTATATATGGCAAGATTTTTTAGGCTTAAAAAAAAAAGAAAAGAAATATGCATTTGATCTCTTACACAGATGTCATTGTCTTTCATACTGCACCTTTTATCTCCAGGACTGATTGTAGACAATAGTGTTAGCGGAGGAGAGAGATATTTAAGTCAAAGGCTAATGTTTTGTTGACCCATCCATCTACCCCAGGGGAAACAGCAACTGCAAAACTGATATTTTACTTCCTCTAATCAAAATGCCTACTGCAGATTACCCTGAAGGTTTCTTTTATTGGACATCATCAGAAATGTTTCTTTCGAAAATTCATGAATCTCCTCCACAGCCTGTAAACTTAAACTTTGTATGTAAATTGGTGGAGTTCTGCTTTAAATCAGCTTTCTGTATTGTTTCTCCTTTTTCTTATGGCCTAGAAAACGTTGCACATTTAAAGAAGGTGAAAAGCATCAAAATTACCATAAAGCTTTGTAATAAAACACGCTAAACCAATATGAGAAAATACAATATATTCTCTTTGTCTGCAACAGAAAAGCATCCAAAGGCACAAGCTAAGTTATAGTATATCATCCTACATGATTATTACTTACTAATGAGCTTACTGCTGTGGGTTTCAAACTATATTTAGCAGCTCTCCCATAATTAAAAAATATATTTTAATACACTCACATATAGATACACTATATATAGACAGAGTATAAACTGTAAGGATTAATATCTTGTGTAACAGTTGAACTTTAATTTTGTCACCCAGCACAGGGTCTCATCTTTTTTGCACTACTTCCTTAGGGATCAACTGTTCTGTCTAGACACTATTATAAATCCCTGTTAGGCAGTTTCTTGCATTATGTGCAACTCCTTTTCTATATTACAAAGAGATAGCAAAAATGTTTTGAGATAAGTTTTGGAATACTGAAATCTCCTTTTTTTTTTTGTAAATTATTAAACAATTTCCTTCCTCTCTATCCTCACATCACCCACCTACACTGCTGCCACGTCTCCTCTCTCACTTTCTCCTTCTCTATATTGCCACCCCCTCAGTGCTATGCTTTTCCTTGCCAAGAGCCAGGAGAGGCGTTACTTGCTTTGTCCTCTGTACAGGTCACTGGCTGTATGCCAAACAGAGCCCATGCCAATAAAAGCCATGAGTAATGGGCTAAAACTTCTACATTCGCTGTGTTTCCCATTATTTCCCATGGCCAATAAATCTGAAGAAGGGCTTAATCAAAGGGAAAAGCTGGAACATACGGCCCATGCCCAGTAGGGTGTTCAACACAAGGATTCTTACAGTTTAATCAGAGATAAAAGTTGAGGTGGCAGCCACCAATAAGGCTTTGCTTGTGACCCACTTTGTCTTCTGACAGGTGGAGCCATTATTGTTTCGGGAGATGAACACACTGCTGCTGTCATGCAACAAAGCTGCCTCTGGGCCTCTGAGATCAGGTCGAGTCTTAATAGAGTCCCCGAAGAACTTAATAGACAGGTAATTGAATAAATGTTGCAAAATTCATGAATTGCTCAGTGAAAAATCAAAGTTTCAAGGCAGATTAGGGCAGTCTAATGTGTCTCTCAGCATTTTAAACACATGCCAACCAAAAGTGGCAGAGCCAAAAAAGATTCTTGCTGAAAAGAAGATATCTTTCTACACAGTCACTGGGATGGTTATCAGTATTATTCACAATTACATAGTTATGCTGTAACACCTTATTCGTAGCATGGCATATCCATCACACTTCTACACTTACCTACACTACAAAGGAAAATAATTTGTTAGCTGTGGTTAACAGGGTAAAACTGTAGCTATACAGTATGAAAAGCCTTCACTTTAAAAAGCTGGCACAAACCATACCTCCAACTCTGGAGAGACCTAAAAAAAGCTTTCTAGCTTGGATACAGGAAGGGAAAATACACTATAGACAAACAAAATGCTAGTTTTTCAAACTAGCTTGTGCTAATTAGTTAGCCGACTTTTTAGGAGGATTAGTTTTTAGAATTAGCCCATTATATTTTCCATGACTGGATTTATGTGGAATGAAAACAAAAATCAAATACTAAATGGTGTGCAAATCAGCATGAAAATATTTGATTTAAAGAAAATAGCCAGGGGGAGTAATATTAGCATTAGCGGAGGTTATTTTGGATTGTGTTTCCAGCTAGCTTTATTTTAGGTGTTTTGCTTTAACTGTTGGGTTTGCTTGTATTCTGCAAAACCTATCCATCTATGAAAAATCTGGTCTTGGCCAACATATAAAACCATAAAAACTGCACTTCATGGATCACTCAGTGTGTGAGAATGTGCGATTGATTGATTGGAACAAATTTCTCCATGGACATCTCCAAAAGTTGATTCTGTTCATCTGGACGTAGCGTTTTGTAGGAGAAATGTTTCATCACTCATCCAAGTGACTTCTTCAGTCTCAGCTGACTGCAGGTTTCCCCAAATTTTATAAACAGTACATTTGCATTTGCACCAGCGGGTTGAGGATCGAAGCCAGAAACTTGGAGATGTTATAGGTGACAGAGTTGATCATGCAGACAATAGGTCTTAAAGGTGCACCCTGTTTATGTAGCGGCCAGGGAGGCAGAAGAACAGCACATCAAGAAGGCCCTGAGTAAATGTGGTTATCCCAGCTGGACTTTTGTCAAAGCTGGAAAGGCACCTAAAGAAAGCTCCAGCCGATCCAGGAGAGAAGGACAACCACTGCCCAAGCGAAAACCTGTAGTGATCCCATATGTGTCAGGAGTATCGGAACAGTTGAGACGCATTTTTTCTAAACACCGGGTCTCTGTGGCTTTTAAACCCCAAAATACGCTGCGCCAAAAACTGGTCCACCCCAAGGATCGGGTCCCCCGACACAAACAGAGTAACATAGTGTACGCTGTTAAGTGCCAGGAGGATTGCCAGGATTTATACATCGGGGAAACCAAACAACCTCTGGCGAAGCGGATGGCACAACACAGAAGAGCTACCTTGTCAGGCCAGGACTCTGCAGTCTATTTACACCTACAGGCCAGTGGACACTCTTTCAATGATGAGGATGTACACATCCTGGACAGGGAAGAACGCTGGTTTGAGCGCGGAGTCAAGGAGGCCATTTACGTGAAAAGGGAAAGACCATCTCTGAATCGAGGAGGGGCCTAAGGGTACATCTTTCGCCATCTTACAATGCTGTGATTGCAGCCATTCCCCAACTCTCTGTGAATGGTACTCATGGCCATTGATCAGTGTTCTTTGATCAGTGGGTTTTGGTCAGTGGTTGTTGATCAATGGTCATGAGAATTTGCATAATTAAGATTAAGGAACTGACCTCCCAGCCCATTGTTCCTTCAGTGGGCTGGTTTCAGTCATTATGCAAATATACTGTTTATAAGATCGGGGAAAACTGCAGTCAGCTGAGACTGAAGAAGTCACTTGGATGAGTGACGAAATGTTTCTCCCACAAAACGCTACGTCCAGATGAACAGAATCAACTTTTGGAGATTTACTTTCCTGGATGATTGAGAATGCATCAAGACATCTCCATGGACATGCGTGTGAATGGATGAACGAGGCTTGAAGTGTAAAATTGGAGTGGTCATCAAGACTAGAAAAGCACCATATAAATTCCTGCTCAAGATGGACTGGAGGGCTTCTCACATGTTTTGGGATCAGACACAGCTTGTCCAAAGAAGCAAAAATCACCCTAGTAATGACAAAGCACTTTTAAGATTTTGTTCAAATAAAAGCAGGAAAGCCACTACATGTTTCACTTTGCTTACTGTCAGTCACACTGACACTTGGGGAAAGAATCCAAGCATCTGTCAAGAAGTTACCTGTGAGAAGACCCCCACCTTAGATATCTGTCCTGTTTTTGTCTTAATATTTGTGAAACATTTGTTATTTGTGAAACTTCACACCATGAAGTTTGTGTGTTTTTAGTAAATATGTCTAATTTCACTCATTATGCAACTCATGAGGATATCTAACAATAGAAACATCTGAGGTATAAAGATAAAGATAGCACACACATGTCTATGACAGGTTTATAAGTATTCTTAAAGAAAAAATAGAAAAAATACTTTTATTACTTTTTCTGTTCTAATTCACTTTTGTTCTTGGAGAACATGATATCCTTGCTGAGCCTAATCAAAAAAGAAAATGTTTCAGTGGTTTACAGAGCACGCACATTTTTTTGGAGCGTTCTGTCAAGGTTTTCTGCCTACTTTCCATTGCAGTCAATAATTGAGTAACCTGACAGGAGTATTTTATTCAGCTGCACATTTTTTAGTCATTGCATGTATTGCTTCTCTTAGAATTTCATCTCTTTAGGAGCTTTTATGAAAACAGTATGCAAGGAAAATGAGCCACGTTCGACCCACATAGAAATCATTATATGCTGTAATTTGATACAGGAAATGGCATATTGATGGTTTAATCTAAACATCTTAAACGTTTAACATGATTTTAATTAGAAACGGTGTCACCCACACAACTAAGTTTTAACAGTATTCATGATTAAAACTCACGCACAACATATTTAATTAAGTCGTGTTACCGGAAGCCTGACATAGTGATGGACTCATTCTCTTGAGGCCTCTACTAAGCTTCTTACATTTCCTGTAGTGAGACGAGAAAAATAAGCAACGAAAAGGCATCTCTATTGTCACCTCCTCCCAGTTGTTCCTGGTCAGATCCAGGTGTAATTCTGGTACATCCAGCTGTGTATGTCAGACACTAAAACACATGAAAGCCTGTTTTTCCAATAGTCAAATTTGCATAGTCATAACCACAGTAAGGGTGTTAAATAGATACATGAGTTGATGCAATTCAATGTTTTTTTATAGCCCCAAATCACAACAACAGTTGCCTCACAGCGCTTTATGTTATAAGGTAAAGACCCTAAAATAATACAGAGAAAACCACAAAAATCAAACAAACGAGTGTGAGCAAGCACTTGGTGACAGTGGGAAGGAAAAACCCCTTTCAACAGGAAGAGACCTACAGCAGAAGCAGGCACAAGGAGGGGCAGCCATAAATTAAAACTGAAGTTGATTCAGTCCAGTAAACCGAACTCCAGCTATAAAATGGCGCTTTCTTGAACATATACTCTAGCAGAAAAGATAAATCATGCTTAATATTTGGGGTAATTTAGCAATATTTATGTTCTGTATAAACTCCTGCAAGTACTAATGGTGCTTTCTTTTAGCTTACAGTGGTTCCTTTACGCAATTATGTAACATTGTGTTCAGTAAACTGAATGACAGCGCAGACGAAGCGCCCTAACAACAGCAACAACAAAACCATCTTTGGTTTACAGTTTAGTTACTGCCTAGTTATCTCAAAATTAAATGGCAAATGAAAGCAACAGCTTTGTCAATTAAATATTTAACACAGAAGTATCAACAGCACCAAACACGAGTGTATCTAGCAAGTGTTTTAATTGTCCACAGGGAGAGTTGTTGGTAATGATACCCAGGAGACGGATTAAAAACCAAACGTGCCTGTGTCAGCATTAAAGGTTATTAGGATCAGGTGTTCCACCTGTTTTGTTTTGGATCTATTTTAGAAGGGTTTCCATTGTGCACAAACAATGTAGGTAACCTGGTCTTACACAAATAACAGACACATAAAAAAGACAAATAAAATCAGGATAAACATGAGTGACAACTCCGTGACTTCTGTTTCTAATACAGTACTTGCTTCTTTTTTTTTAAATGGATGTGTAAAGATCATTGCCTTTAAATCGAAATCTTCATAAAACTAAGCTCTGTTTGCACTGGATAATTATTACTTAGGAAACTGTAGCAAGTCTCAGTGGTCATCACCTTTGTCAAATTTAGAAGTAGTCCCATGCAAAGCAGCATGTTTTCAGTTTGAGGTTGTTGGCAAGGGGTTTTTGGTTTTGTTCTGGTTGTCTTCCAAATTATGGAGGTTATAATAAATTAAAACTGAAATTCTAAGTGAAAGTTTGGAAAGCATTGGGTAAGCTAATGTCAAATACACAACACGGAGACCCACTGCATGACGAGCAAGTTCAGCTCCACCAGAAAGCCCAAATGATGTGGTAAAGAACATTTTGTTTTCTTTCTGCAGACTTAACAGATATTTCATAGCAACGCATTTTTAATTATTAGTGACCAGTAAGTTTCTAAAACACATCTGTCATCATATTAGTAATTAAAAAAAAACAAAAAAAAACAAACAGTTTAAGCAGCGTATTCTCATTTCTGTTAATCCAATTCACACACGAAAGCTTCAACATGTTTGGAAATCAGACTCTTAAACAGCACAGCACAAGTGGCACTACACAATATACAACAGTGTCCAATATATAAATAAAATTGACAGCATTATTAACTGTCTTAATCTGTTTCAGTTTTTAGCCAAAAAAGTGCCATCACTGCTAAACTGTTGTAATTACCGAGTCCTGGAACGGCAGCTCACATCAGTGTCAAAACAGACATCTCTCTGGGGCGGACTTCGGTTCACTTTCAACACGAGCACTTTAGGAGGAAAGCTGACTTCATCATTTAAATATTGATCAACTTTTGTAATGAGGATGTCATATTCAATCTGTTACCGTGTAATTAAAAATCAATATTCTATCAACTTTAAATGAGCCGCTCTTTCTGTGTTATTCTCGATTGACTGAAAGAAAGTTAATTGACTTGAGTCTCAATTTTCATACCAATCTTCCACGTGGGGAACATCGTCGCTGGTTTTAAATGTGGTCAAAATATCTTGTTGGCGCATTTCGGAACACATCACTGAGTCTCTGGCAGGGAGGCAGAGAATAATGGATGAGCTCTCAGCATACAACAGCCCATTCACCTTATCCATAGGCAAAATTAAAATCCTCCTGCAATATGTGACTTATTCTGTATACATATCAGTCCAGTTAATTTTGTAGTAACTACACCGATTTTGCATTGTAAAATTACGTCAAACCTGTTTTTTATGTGTTTTGGATCATTACTGGACTCTTATATAGTATTTCAATGCGTCTAAAGTACATTCTGAATAAATGATGCACAGCCGGCTGCTACAGGATGAAAAGCAATACAACGGAAATTGAAAAGCAGCAATAGCATTAAAGCAGGGGAGGCTGTGGCCTCTCTGGCCAGAACAAAATTCAATTGTGAAAATAGAGTAGATAATGATAATATTTGGTAGCAGCATTGTCTGGCACGAGTGAAAAAAAAGAAAGAAAAAAAAGAACTCTGCTCGCTAGATTGCTGTAACCTTGAATATCACCCTGGGAGGCCTGCATTCATCTGTGAGTTAAAAAAAAGAAAGGCATTTGAAAAGAAATGTGATTATTAGATGACGGCATGCAGAGAGAAAGAAACTGAAAAGAGAGGGAGCCAGAATGGAGCAAGATGTCCATAGAAAACAGGGGAAAAAAGGGTCAGACATTAAAAAATAAAAACGAAATCTGTCTACCGGGGCACGAGGAAGAGAGCGAGTAAAGCATATGGAGTGACATGAAGGGTGAGATGATTCACAGTTTTGCAGCGACACTTCAGCAGAAAGTCAGACACTAACACAGTCTGCCTGTCACCACAGGCTGCTGATGGACACACAATATTGGATTCATACACCGGCTCTTCACTCAGATGCAGTTCCTCACTGTAGACACCTAGCCTTCAATTAAACAGTCAAAAGGCCTGTTCGGAGGTCTTGTCACAGAAACTAATATGCTTGTCTGTGTTTTATTTTCATTTGGTGTATTTCATGTAGTGTACAGATGATCTGAAAGAGTTTGTGTTTCAGAATAGCAAAGGGTACATAAAAAGATTTAGCATCTGAAGCACTAAACTTAATCTCCGCAAAATGAATAGCTAATGCATTCTTGCTAAAGTAGAGCCCGACCAATATCTCGACAGGGCCGATATATGAGCCGATAATGGCTGCTTGTTGATATATCTGTATTTACATTTTTAAAACCTGATAACTCAAAATTTAAAAAGTAAAGAACACACAGGAGAAACACCCTTCAGCCAAGTTATGAGTTTTGCATATTTGTGTCCACCAGAGGGCACTGTGCAACTGCCCTATTGGCAAAATATGTGCCTGGAGCACCACAAGCACAACAGGCAGCTGATCTTGTTGTAACAGTAAAACAAGAATATTTTTGAAATGCATTGTCATGCTGTGTTGGTAAGGCTTCAATATAAAATCAATATATCAATATAAAATATAAAAAATCAGGAAAGGAAATCTGTTTTATATATATATATATATATATATATATATACATATATACATATATATATATATATATATGTAAACAGACAGAGAAAGAGAGAAATACTTGTAAAAAAAAAACATACCAGTTGGGATTAATTCTCAATAGTAACTAAACAGACTATGAAAAGTTTTTTAGCTTGTCACTACTAAACATATAAAAATAAGTGTGTCTGTTTTTAATGCAGCATCAACTGAGTCTGAAGATCACTTTCATTTGATATTGGTTTTTGCCTTGTCCTTTGCATACAGAGATTCCTCCATATTCTCTAAATATTTTAATGACGTTAGAGGACAAAATCCACAAATTCCTTGCATTTTTGCCCTCAGAGGTTTTGTGACGAGCCCCAAACTCCCCCCACTTACTTATAAAAGACTCTCACTCTCTTTCTTAACCCAATCACATTATCAATGACATGTTACCAACAACATCCTTGACCTGTTTCCAACTGAGTTGTAAGATGTGAGCCTGTATTTTTCAATTCTAAAAATCTTGGTTGAATTACAGTATTTTTGTGAAGCATGCATTAGAAATGATGAGAATAACCAAGCCTATACAGAATTTGTTCTAGGCAATGCAAGACGTTAAAAGAAACTGGTATGGTCCTTCAAAAAGAGGCCTTAGACTGGTAGACAAATATTTTGAATACTTCATTGACAGGATAGTCTTAGAAGACTGTAACAGAAAGGAAAAAAGACTGACAGCATATAGTGAGAAAAAAGGGAAATACAAAGGCAACAAGACAGAAAGCTATGAGAGAAAGGAGGCAGAAACGTGTTGACAGACACAAAGAAACAAAAGCAAAAGCAGATAAAGTAAGAGAAAATGAGGAAGATGACAAACACTGTAAAGACAGAGCCCCATCCTCTGGCCTCCTCAGGGCTCAAACTCCCTCTGACAGCTCTAAAAAGACAGGGGATCAACACTGATTCCAACCGGGCTTTGTCTCTTTACCCCATGAAAATATGGCCTGGAATCCCATTATCCCTGGCTATAGAGATGTAAGAGCTCCATCTTCATCTCTTATTCCACAGCGCAGAGGGTATGGCACCACCTGCATTGTATATTGAAGCTGTAGCCTTAAAAAATGCTCTCACCCATTCTCATAGACTCAAGAGGCTTTTTAGTTGAAGGGCAAATAGAAGCAGAGCAGAGGATGGATGACACTCATTTTGAGCCACAGCCATATTCACAGTGTTCCGTAACTTTGGCATACCAGTGAACACCGTAAACTCAATTTTCACGGGAGTAACGTACAAGAGTTGAGCACTCACACTCACACACACGCATATTTAGTCCCACGTGTGTTTTATGTCGCTTTTACACACAAACACAGAGATCACTTTGAGAATTGAGCTGGTGACAGGAGCTAGATTTGATTTTATCCCCTCTCTGCCTTCTCAGCTCTCCTTAGGGTCGTCGCACAAACAATCTCCCAGCAGCAGAAGTAGATATGAGATTAGTTTTGTGGGGTGTTGGCAAGTGCCACATGTTGGCTCTGCAACCTGTATCTCTCTCTCTCTCAGTACTTGTGTGTTTGCTGTGTGAGTATGTGTGTGTGTGGTTGTGTGTGAGGGAAAGTGTGAAGGGAAGAAAGGAGAGAGTGATCACACATATACACACATGAATTTATAGATCAGTGATCCCGCCCAGATGTACAAGCGCAGCAGCGCACAAGGTTGCATCCAGTCGTGAGTCAAAGGCAGCTTCTAACATATTCATCAGCACATCTCTCCTACACAGAGCCACATATACATACAGCATTTATGGACGTGCGCACACATACACACACACACACAGACACACACACACACACTCACTGATAATCATCTCCCTTTGTCGCTGCCAAGGGCACGGATGTCTGTTCTTGCTTTCATTGCAGGGACTGATCCATGAAGGAGTCAAGGTGGAGTCAAATGTTTCCTTTGATATGGCACACACACACAAACACACACACACCTATTGGTGCATGAAGGTGCTAGTTTTACATGAACAACGGGGAGTGGTGGGAGCGTCGTACTGTTGGTGTGGCTAAGATCTGCTGGGTGATTAAAAAAAGAAGAGGCTTGTTAATTGAACATGTACAAGTGGTGAACAGAGAGAGAGAGAGAAATAGACTGATTAACTGAAAGAGAGGACGGCGGACTGCTTAGGAAGAGAAGGAGAGGAAAGAGAGCGTATGTCATGGAAGCTTACTCAAGAAGAGCGTTATCAAGCAAAGCCTCGACTCTGATCACTCATGTGTTTGCATCTAAAGTAGGCCCAAAATGCTTAGAGGGAAATGGCAATGTTTCACAGCAGCACTGGGCATTTACATATTTATCCACCAACAATATTCTGCCCACAAATGCACATTTTTTTCTTTTTTCTTTTACCCACGTTTGCTTTATTTATTGATTGATTTAAGCTTGGTAAGCATTTAAAAAAACATATAAAATGAGCTGAGGCCTGAATTTCTCTCCGTCTGGAGGGAATTTACATTCCAACCACCTCACGTCCTACCGTACGATACACATAACTCCTTCCTGTATCTCAGCAAATCCTGCACACTCACAGAAACACTGTGGGATGCTCCAAACTAAAAAAAAAAAAATTCACTGTCTACATGCACACATGTAAGCCTGTGCACCTTAAAATTCCCAACACATAGATCTTACACACACACACACACACACACACACACACACACACATTCAGTCAGTGGACTGTTTGGCTGGTGCTGGGCAGTGTTGGGAGAAGGAGGTGGAAAAGGAGGAGGAGGAGGCTCCATCTGTGCAGGAAAGTTGGGTGCCTGGCAGCCTCCTCTGGCCACTCAGCCATCCATCCGTCCCATCCATCCCTCCTTGCCTCAACCCGACCACTAACCCCCCTACCCCACCCCCACCTTTGCTCCATCTCCCCTCCCCCCTCTATCTTCTCCCCTGAACCACAAACATTTCCATCCTGCTTCCTTTCATGTGAGGAGCGGAAGTGTGGCTGGCATCCACTGCTGTTGTTTGATACAGTGGCCGCATGATGTCTGACTGCCTGCTTGGCTGCCACACACACATACACACACACACACAGACACATGGGCAGCTTGCACCGGCTTCATGTGCTACCGTGGAACAAGCAGAAAGCTTCTTTTGTGGACAGGAAGACATTGACTGGTCTCATGTCAAACACTAAAACTCAGTGTATGTAAGTATGTAACCCAGCCATTCAAAGTCACAGAAAACAACCACACAGTACATACTGTACATGAGTACACAGCAACTGACATCTAGAAACTACAGCAATGTTTCCTAGGAAACAGTTTATTTTCCAAAACATGAATCGTAATGAATCCTGATTGTTGCAGGGATCTACTGACTGTTGGTCTGCCATGAAATATTCACATATCACATAAAATAATAACAGATGGAGGGCTGCAAGACAGTTGCAGAAGAGCTTCAAGCCCTACTTTGTTAGGCTAATAAGAAAAATGGTAGCATGTTAACAGTGTCTGTGTTGCGCTGTATATTATTTACAACCTACGCACACAAACTGTAATATTTATTACCGCATTTAAAACATTTTTAACATCTTGGCTTGAATGTTAAAAAAGTATCAGCCTTTATTAAATGTTGAAGTGGCATGACTAACAATGTCAAAGTTTCTATGAAAAAAGGCAATCTATGTGTCCAATTAATGGACTATAGAAATATTATCATGACATAAATAAGAAAAAAACAAATGTATTCTGAGGCTGACCGATAGCAGCATCAGGTATCTGTGACAACAGCAAGAACTATGAGGTCTGATCTGTTCAGTTCTGTTCTATATATGTCTAATATATTATTCTACTTCTCGAGGCAAACCTGTTCATTTTGATGGAGAGAAGGAGTACATAGCATGAGGCTAGGATGGAGCTATTTCACAAGTACTGTTTGGTAGTCTGCAGTTTTTTGTATGGCTCAGCTGTGAATAGCTAACGGCGGTTAGTTCAGTCGACAGTGATATAAAAGCGCCATCAACCGAGCCTCCCCTGTCAGCTTGTCCGGCTCTCTTTCTGTGTTAGATCTAACATTTGTTGCAAAACTTTCATCGCCCTTATAGTGATGTAAGGAGCTGCTGATTTACCTGACCATTGTCTACTCTGCCCTGTGTGCGAGTGAGTAAATGCTGACCTGGTGAAACAGCGAGCAGAGGAGGAGAGGACAGACAGTAGTGTGATTGTAAATGACATGTAGTAATGTCGAGACTCGATGATGTGAAAGGGAAAGATGCGTGCACATAAATAAATAAATACGATTTTTTTTAATGGTAAATGTTTGCCTTGTTCCTGGTGTTATTGTTTTCTTAAGTAATAAATATCTCTTAATTTAGAGAGACTGATTCTTAGTGACAGTGAAAAATACAGCCTATTAATTGAAGATTGATGGCAAATTCCTTATTGAGACAACAAAAAGCAGGATCAGCATATCACTAGTTATTTCATCCTGCCTCTATTGACTATAATATAATTTCAGATATGTTTTTTCCATGCTTTCAAACTGTACATTTTCTACAGTCGCTTTGTAATGCTTTTTTCTAATCATCAACTGCATTCACTTTTTTAGAAGCAGCCTATATTGAATCGCACGACCTGCTCTACCCTGATTGTCCAAGTACAAAGTGGTGAAAACGGATTTATTCACAGTTAATATTCTATATTAAGCTATATGAAAATGTATTGCACAATATCTAATGTACTCATCTACTAAGCACTCTGGGGTCACCAGTCTATGAGTACTGCAGTGGCGGAGCTTTACAGGACTGGACTAATCTCCACAACACTGGAGAATAATACACATGAAAATTATTATGTTGGAGAGTTTTAATACTCCTATTTCATGTATACTGTATTGTGTATATAAGTCTGAGTATTGCTGCTGGAAAATTATAGTCCTACCTTAAATGTCAGTGCAACGGCTTCTTGAAGCAAAGGCCTTAAAAGTTTCCTTGGCGCATCGAAAATCAGTAACTGACTGTGTTATTTACAATTCATGCCACAAGCTTGCCTTAATGTCTATCAAGTTCTTCCTCTGGGGAACTGACGAAGGTCCATAATGAAAGTGACTAACCTGTGATTTACCAAGCCCCGGGGTAAACAGCTGCTGCCTGTCATCTGGACTGCTTACAAGACGCAACTATTTACATGGGCCTTACTGGTGGAGCGGCATTAAAAAAGGGGGGGGAAAGTGCAAGAATTTGTGATTCCTCAGCAAGTTCTTGCTGCTACCCTGCCAACCTCATCACCACACCCTTATGTGCCTTGGTGGGATGTAAGAAAAGTCAGCAAGGGGGGGAAGAGAGAAAGAGATCTAGGAGTTTTGCACCCTCATTCTTTGGGTTTATTACCTACCGCCCTTCCTCTTTCTGTTCCCTCCATCACATCATGCCTCTCAATCACTTGGCAGGCAGGAGGAGACAGAAGATAAAGACGGGTTGATGAGTTGTACAAGAGGAGAGACAAATACAAATGAAAGCAAATTAAAGAGGGGAACAAACAGGAAATAGTCATGCATAGAAGAGAATGAAATGTGAGGTTGAGCATACAAGAAGATAAAGAAAACATAAGTGGTTCCAGTGTACATTTTCAGGAGGAAATGGTACTATTGTAACATGGCCATGGTTAGGAGTGCATTTTCAGAGAGATGAGGAAAAAAGGGCAGATGTTGTTGGGTTTTGGGGTGAGGGCGGGGGGGTTGTACTGGGTACCAGACCGTGAAAAATAAGGTTCAGCCTACCATCTCCAAACCAGTAATTTCTGCACAAAAGAATGACAGCACCTACAACCCAGATGGCACTTAAACATTTGTATCTTCCACATTCTCCTTGCATATTTGTGCCTGTTGTTTTTCGCTGTTTATTCTTTTCTCTGCAGACTCCAAATAAACTCATCTACCATGTGAGCCCAGCCTTGCCTTTATACCCCTTGCCACACTCCCTCTTGTCCCTTCACAGCTAATAGTGGAAGATAGAATGAAGGAGGGCTGCCATGAACATATCGATAATAGGCAACTCCTGCAGTATTACCATTGCCTCTGCCAAGCCGCTGGCTAATGGAGCACACAGTCAACAGGAGGAGTAGTGGTGGCTGGGAGGAAGGGAGAGTCGAAGAGACCAATTTTGATGAAGTCCCTTTCAAAGCTCAGCACTGAGTTGAAAGCGTCTCTCTCTTCATTGATTCTCTTTTGATTTCTGCCCCCTCCCTCCCCTACCCCTTTTTCTTTCCGTTTAACTCTCTTGCACTCTTGAATTGTCATTCTCACTAAGTTCTGTCTTTATTTATGTGTCTGTCTTCCCCTCTCTCTTAATCTTTTCAGCCGTCCACAGCGCAATCAATCTCGGTGTCCATTGATGTGTATAACAAACACCTGTCAGCTTGTGGCCAGATAAGCAAAGCAAGACATTTCGAGGAAGTGAGCTAATAGCCGAACCCGAGCCACAGGCGTCAGGACATAATCCGCAGTGCCATGAGCAAAGTGACATCCACATTTAGTTAGATTAAAGCTAATCAATTAGTACACACAATCTTCAAAAACATAAATTAAATTAATCCCAATAAATTGAGCTCAAATCATTAGCTTTCTCCCCTCTAGGCAAAATCCAATAATTATAATTGTCAATTTGCAAATGGAGAGGCCGAGAAGTATTTAAATCATGTAGGAAAAACACTTGACAGAGAGGGTTAATTAATTAAACTATTTCAACAACTTGTTTGCAACTGTTTAGTTGAAAAGATGGTCTGTGTGTGGCGCCTAAAATATGAGACAAGCATGTGAAGATAAAGCCAGTCCGTTAGTTTTCGGACAATGGCACTTTTTTTGTAATTTTGTCTCTGTGGATTTTGAATTAGGAATTTAAATATTTGATGAACATTTTTTGCAGTGAATGACTCTCTAAAGTCTAGAACTCGTGGGCATCCCCAAATGCTGTGATTCCTCCTGCTCTGTTAGACTTTCACTGCCACAGCTTTGAGCTGCCTGTGTGTTTGTTGGTCGCTGCTTTCAGTTTTGTCCTCAGTTACTGAAAAGCTGCTCTACTGGGGTGAGATCAGGTGACTGACTTATCCCATTTCTTTGCCTTCAGAAACTCTTGGGTTGCTTTTGCAGTATGCTTTGGGTCACTACTCATTTGCACTGTGAAGTGCGTCTGATCAGTTTTAAAGCATTTGGCTGAATTTGAGCAGAGAGTGCAGTCATGTACTCTTCAGAACCCGGTTCTACTCACTGCCTTACATGTTCATGCCATAACATTGCCTCCACCAAGTCTGACAGACAATGTGCTTCAGCTCATGAGCCGTTTCCCTCCTTCTCCATACTATTCTATTCCCATCAATAAGGGACAAGTTAATTTTTTCCACAAAGTTGTTTTTCTCCCCAGGACTGTACAGGTTCTTGTAATCTGGCTTTCCACTTCTTGATTGTACACTCTGACAATGATATACTTACCTCCTCAAGGCTGGTCTTCACTTGTGAAGATAATGTAAAGGCAGTTTTGATAACTAAGGAAAGCATTCGGTGATCATCCACTTTAGCTGTCTTTCACAGTCTTCGTGGCCTTTTGCATTCACTAAGCTGGTCAGCTCATTCCGTCTTTTAAAAAATGGAGCGGATTGTAGATTCAGCCTCTCAGATATAGGTTTATATTGATTTTTCAGCCTAACGATCTCATCCTTAACTTGCATCGACATCTCATTGGGTTTCATATTGAGATTTCCACTGAACAGCTACCAAATGCGAGTTCAGCACTTGGAATAAACTCCAGATCTTTTGTTTGCTTAATTTGTCATGAAATAATGAGGGAACAGGCTGCACTTGGCCAAGAAGTTGCCTGTCATCCAATTACTTTTGAGACATTTGAACTGAAGATGTTAAGGTCTGTGAGTTTGGCTCTGAGTCCTTCTATTTGTCATGTTGAGGTTTTCTGTATTTTTTCCAATCGTAGTTAATATTTATTATCTAATTTATTTTTAATTATGTGCTCCTTTGTTACCTTAGCAAGTATTAATACTATGAAGAGTTCTAGTCATTGATGTTCTGGATATATAGACTCTGCTTGTGTTATAGTTGTGTTGATTTCTTGTGTTTCAGATTATGCTACCTGCCTTGTGCTTCCTTGTCAAACCTACCTCCCTATGTTAGGTATTTCCCAATTATTTTAATTTTCTTTTAATTTGTTACTCCTTCATCTCTTGTACTTTGTCTTGTTGTCATTGATTAGTTTCACCCGTAGCCCCGACTCACCTCTATTTACCTGCCTCCAGTGCTTGTATTTCTTTGTGTTGTGGCCTTAGTGGATTTTGCTTCATTTTTTAAGATACCAAACAAGAAGTCATTTTAAGCCCCTCTGTGGGTCCTGCATGTATTTCCTACATCTTGGAAATACTGTGACAGAAAATGAAGGCTAGAAATCCTAAACAGTTATGGCGAGGCTGAAAGTCTGCATCTCAATCTCACCTTGAATGTGATGTAGAAACCACTACAAATGCCACAGAGGATTGTGCAAATACTTATGAACCTCACTGTGTTTGTTAAACCTCCACACCAAATCAAATCTCTAAAATAATTATATTCTTGCATTACCTTTGTGTGTGTGTGTGTGCGTGTGTGTGTGCGTGTGTGTGTGTGTGTGTGTGTGTGTGTGTTAGGGTGGTGGGTTGTAGTTCAGCAAGTGTAAAGTGAACAGAGATCAGTGTAAATAGTTGCTTGTAGTAAGTACTGACCTTAACACTAGAGCCCTTGGATCATGTCTTGGACCATGTCTGGACCACCCCCAAGTTATGCATAAACTCGCTGGTTTAAAATTGATTTTTCAATCGACACTACCAGTATTCCTTTTAAAAACAATGATTATTGGTCACCCCGGCCCAGCAGACGCAAGTATAATGACAAGAAGAAAATAAGTCAACAATACAATCCACTTTCATGTTTTTGATCACTAACAGCTGCCTGTTTACATAACTAGTGCAACATAGTTTATTCAATTTATTTACTGTTGCTCCTTCCAGATATGTTTTGGTGCAAACCACTTGCAAAGAAAAGCCATCTGGCTCTTTAGTTGCAGAAATCCAACTTTCTTTACCAGCTGTTTGGTGTCAGGTAGGTACCATACTCTTGGGTTTTAGAGTTTTTTCACTTAAAGCAGGCTGGATATGTGCAAAGCCACGAGAGAGAAACAACTAGAAATTCTACAGCACTCTTAAACTGAGGTGCTAATTATCTGTAGTGTTACTTATCTGTATATGTATCTGTTTGTCACTATGACAACAGCTACACTATATTGCCAAAAGTATTTGCCTGTCTGGCTTCAGCATATGAACTTCAGTGACATCCCATTCGAAATCCATTGGGTTTAATAAGATGTCAGCCCACACTTTGCAGCTATAATCTTATCTTATCTTATCTTATCTTATCTTATCTTATCTTATCTTATAGCACCTTTAAGTCTTCTAGGATGGCTTTCTTTAAGGTTAGGAGTGTGTTTATGGGACATTTTGACCGTTCTTCCAGAAGCACATTTGTGAGGTCAGACACCCATGTCGAATGAGAAGGCCTGGTTCACGGTCTCTGCTCTAATTCATCCCAAAGGTGTTTTATCAGGTTGAGGTCAAGACTCTGTGCAGGCCAGTCAGGTTCTGCCACACCAAACTCACTTAACCATCTCTTTATGGACTCCGCTTTGTGCACTGGTCTGTAGTTATGTTGGAACAGGAAGGGACCATCCCCAAACTGTTCCCACAAAGTTGGGTACACAAAAATGTCCAAAAGGTCTTGGTATGCTGAAGCATTAAGAATTCCTTTTACAGGAACTAAAGAGCTGAACTGAACTCTGAAAAGCCCATTGCATGAAGCTCTCTGTGCACTGTTCCTGAGCTAGTTTGGAGGTTTCTCCCGAAAGGTGGTGACCTCTGCACACTATGCTCCTTATGTGGCAGACCACTTCACGGCTGAGTTGCTGTCATTTACCATTGCTTCCACTTTGTCATAATACTGCTAACAGTTGACTATAGAATATTTAGTAGCGAAGAAATTTCAAATTTAACTGGACTTGTTACACAGGTGGCATCCCTTTATGTGTGTTTTATTTTATACACCTGTGGCCATGAAAGTGACTGGAACACTTGAATTCAATGATTTGGATGGGTGAGTTTGAGAACTGTATGACGTTATAGATTTATCCACTAAAATCTGCAAAAATTGCATGCACGCTTTACAAAATGTATTACAGAATGCATTTGCACTTGTTTATCATAGCAAGCCATCTCTGTTATCCCTCTGTCAGTTACATTAACAGGATTAATTGTAGAAAAAAAAGATTGGATTCTTTTGGTTTATTATTTAATCCGATCAGGTTGATTTATAAAACAGAGGGGATTTGACTGTAAAAGAAGGTTATTCTTTTAAAGTAGAAAAAGCAAAAGCACAATCTCTGCTTCCCCCTTACCTTGATTATGAAACAGTTGAAAAGAGTTGATTTGAACATCTAAGACCCACAGATTGAACTGATTAAGAGAAGTTCTGAAATGAACTGTGGGCGCCTTAAAGGAGAAATTAAAGACCCCTAAAATCAATTGTAATTCCCTGGGGAACTTTAAGGCATACTGCTATCTGTAAATGCTAGAATATGCAATACTTTTATATTGGGATTTGATAATGGACATGAAATAGAGAAGTAGTGATGTAGGTGATAGCAATATATAATAAGCATTTTTTCTTGCTTTGCACTTTTATCCCCCTCTTTTTCTGTCGGTCAGCCTCAACCCTCTTTTCTTGGCCCATCCCTGGATGCATGCTGGGAGCCGCGACCTGCTCCTTTATCAACACAGAGCCAGGTGCACTCTGGGAGCTTCCTGCTTGCCCTTTATCAGCACAGGCTACACAGATGTAAGTGTAGGTTTGTGTGCTGCTCGGTGGATACACGCACGTGTGTTTGTGTGTGTGCATGTCTGCCAGACACGGAGGCAGATCGTATTTTTTTGGGTGCTCGATTGAGCGAGAGAAGATTGCGTGTCGGTGCCTGCATCAATGTGGATATGCGAATATGTGTGTATTTGTGTCCTGGCAAAGTGTGGATGTGTGTGAGAGAGAGAGCAGAGGGATCATATCCCAAGCCTCTCCCAGGGGACTCAGGGGGCCTATAACTTCAAAGGGCCATGAGGGCCAGCAACGCCAGCCTGTCCGCCAAGGGGGAAATCCTGTTGATGTAGCGGGGCCTGCCTTGGCAAGACTAGTAGCTAACACCGGAGCCTGGCGTTCGCACAGACTGCCACCACCCATGCCGGTTTAAATCCTGAACCACACTGCGATCCTACAATCCTGTCGTGCCCCCCTTCCTTCTTCTCAGGCAAAAATATCCAAATTAGAGGGGGATGATATTTCAGAAAAAAAATCACAGCTTGGATTTAAGACCTGAAAAGGGTAAACAAAAAGGGTAGATTTAGTTTCTGATTCGACAATACATTCACTGTTAGTTATGATAGTCTGCATGGTGGCTTCTTGCTGTCTTCGTGCTGCGCTCACAAAATGAGAAGCCCACTTTAACACCCCTAGTGTAGTCAACAAAAGAGAAGAAAGAAGGGGAAAAGCCTTAAGCCTTCAAAGTGGCTGACTGGGGAGACAGAGAGGGAAACAGCTTTGCCTTTAAAACGTTTTGAAACACTTTTATCTCATCAAGCTCGACTGATCACAAAGAAAATTGATCTGTACCACGCAAGAGGTTCTTCAGTGCACTTTGTACTCCTCCGTGATTTGCTTGACAGGTTCCTGCTGAGGGACTTAGTTTTCAAAAGGGATTTTGATGAGGCTGAGGAATGATGTGGATGTGACGTTAATGTGTCGACTATTTTGAAATTGTTTTGATTTCGTAATGACTGACTGGCTTTTGGGGGGTTTTTTTGGTCCGAAATTTATCTCCATTATCCTCTTTTGTTAAATACAACAATACACAGAAAGCATTGTTATGTCTTCAGCCACTTTTATTGAATTTTAGCACAGAGAAGAAAAACATTTATGTCAAATGAACAGTCAAATATGGGCTTATTCCACTAGGCAGTAGAGTGCAATTTAAACCAACTATATTTTGACAAACGCAGCTTGTGGCTTTACAACTAAGAAGGAAGGCGTTCTTGGAATTACTGTAATGTTTAAAGAGGTGAATGCAATGAGGCAATGAACCCTCCCCACACCCCAAGTGTTGTGTATATGAATAGTATGACCCAGTAATGTCACGTAAGGGTTTGGATTTGGAGGGTCGGTGGAGAGATCTGCATTATGTTTTGGGGAAAGAAAACCCATCTGTAAGCCTGAAATTAAAATGGCAAATAACGCAGTTGTGCTCCAGCACAGTCAAATGTGGTCAGTCATTGAGTCACATAGTCAAGGAGAAGGGAGACAGTGAACCCACTAAGTTAATATACCTTTGAATATCAGATGGCTTCTGGATTATTATAATTTTACTGCCAGGGGGGTCAATTGGGAATTACTCTAAATCTTGTCTCCGATTTTCTACCTCACTGTCATAAATATGCAAAGCACACAAGGACACTCTCAAGGCAAAAACCATGAAATGAAGTCTTTTCTATTTCCTTGCTTTCACCAGCCCCATCCTCTTCTGTCCTGCCCCATCTTCCCTCACTCTGCCCTGTAACCTCAGCCAGTGCATTATCTCAGGGACACTGACATCAGCCATGTGGAGAGAAAGTGGCAGCTCTTGAAAGCGGAATGATATTATTAAGTGGAAACGTCTCAATTCTTGAATTAGTGGGGTTTTTTTCCTGTTCTGAACGGCTGAGCCGACTCAAAATATGTCGGTACCTCAAACACACCGTTGTAATTAACTGAATTTGGTTTATAAAGTTGTGCCAGGATCTCTCAGCCTTACGATAGACTCCATGTAACATCACCACATCTTAATATTTTTTTTCTTTAACAATCAGAGTACAGCAGGTGACTTGTAATGATAACGCTATCTAATAACGCAGGTGTTAAAAGTTCCATATCCAAGGCGTCAGCATAGCTAATGATTAATAACTCTTCATGGGCTTTTTAGCAAATTTATTCAGGAGGAAACTTGACAAATGTCTAAAGGCGCCTTCATCCTGCAATTTCTGTAATCTTATAAATTTATTCCAAGCCACACTGCGTGACATGGATCAAACAAACGTGGGTAAATAGTACCAACTGTATGATGCACTGCATCTACACTATTGTGGTCATGATAACAGCTGGAGGATGCATCATACAAAGAAGATTCTGCTGCTGAAATTCAACTACGTTTCCTTCTTTGTTGGAGTCCCAAGCATGTTTTTTTCTTTCTTTTTTTGCATTTATTACCACCATCATTTCTGTTTAGACTTGTTTTTGTTTTTCTGCTTTCCCTTGACAAATGCCCATGTGTGGCTGAGCAGCAATTACACTGTAAAAATTGTAATTTTATTCACGATGGCCATCTTTTGTTTGTGATCAGACAAAATCAAGAGTGAATGCCCATTTTAATGCCTTTTAAGGCTTTAGTCCAAATAAAATCAATTATTTTCCACCAAATCAGTCTGTTTGTGGTATCTTGGTGTCTTTAACATACAATTTCCCTGCTTTTCACTCATTCACACACTGACAGCAGTAGAGCTACCATGTAAGGTGCTGGCTTATCATCAGAAGGGACTTTGGATCGAGTGTTTTATCTAAAAAAGACTTTCAGAGCATGATTAGTGGACAACAGGATCCACAAAGTAGACTACAGCCACGTTTCTCAAAGAACCACCAGTGACGATGGTTTGTAGGAGGCATGGATGCAATTTCTCTCCCTCTCTATTCCTTTCTTCTTGCCTCCTCTGATTTGGATAAAGGAATAAATAAAAGAGAACTAGGGGAGTAAACACAGCTGTAATTGGAATTTTTACACATTTTGTCTCCATTTAAATCACATCAAAATTGCTTCCTGTGGCAGCGACTGATGCTTTGGACAGCAATTGCGTGATTTTAACAGCATGGCAAGACGAAATTGTCAAATCTTTTTGGTTTACCATGAAATAAAACCTTTTATTGCTCTGCTGCTGATGAAGACCTTTAAGAGCAGAGAAACAACAGACAAAAGGAAAAGGTAGTGGCAAGAATGGAGGAACTTGTGTGTTAAGTACTTTCAAAAAAAGAAGCTTGCCTGAAAGTGGACTGCAAAATGGCAGATATGAGGGCTGGGACAGGAAAGGGAAGGAAACAGAAGAAAAGAAAATGAAGGATAAAAGCATTCAAACAAGGTATAATTTCCTATCCGTAACCAAAATGTCTCTACTACTTATTCATTTTCATATGTACCAAACCTTGGGGCAGTACCTGTAAAACTAAAGCTTTTATAAGTATGGATGACTCTAAACATGCCTCCAAGCAATCTTCAGAGGTGTAGGATCATTTGTATTTCATTGTCACCCTTTTTTCCACAGCTAACTCCCACTGAGTTGAGGAAAAGCCTATTAAGAGCAGTTTGTCTAAGAGTGCAGTGACTTAATATGCTTTAGTATTTCAAAATGCCCCTATACATGCCACCTACGCTCTCTCAAGGAAACCACTTATGAGTATTTTAATGCAATGCAGTGTGTGTGTGTGTTTTTATGTGAATGCATGTTTATGCATGCATTTCTTGAAAGAAGCTAAGAATGTATACATACTGTAGTTGGAGCTGTAGCTTATGCTGTTGTTGCTCATTTTATAACAAGGTATGTGTGCTGTGGGAGTCATGTCATGTATCTACATTTCTTTTTGCAAGAGTCTCCATCTGCTCTGCAGCGAAATGCAAGTGCATCTCGCTTTATCACTGTATTGCCAGTCGCTGTCACTCGGCCTATTAAGGCCTTTACACACCGGATATTTTGTGCGTTAAAATACTTCTCTGACTCATCTATTCTTAATGCAGTCATTCACACCGACCGGGTAATTGAGCTGGACGAATGTTCAGCAGTTATCGCTTTGAGCCAAGCTCATTTTTTTTGATGGGAAAAAACAGATCTGACCAATCAGGCCCCTGAATTTGGCAACAAGTGTGCTTGTAGCTTAAATTGTGCACTGGTACTTAATAAATAATAATGCTAGTTTACCTCAGACACAGAGATAGATGCTCTCCAGGTCAATCGGCTCTCTGAATTGATTTTTCTGCCTCCTCAGACGTGGCCCAAATTGTGCCAACAAGACCTCAAATTGTGCCACTAACATCCTGAAATATGTAGAAAAGCGGTTGTGACACAGCTTCAACTCCTGGATCAAACCATGAAATTCTCCCTGCTTCTTACTTCTCATGAGAACTGGATGAACCCAGAATCTCAGTTTCTTCCTTTAATTGTTTAGAAACATCAGGACCAGCTAAACATGCAACAGGCCTACAATTAGCTATCAGGACCTGCAGTAAATACAAATTATGGCTTAAATTGTTTAGAAACATCAGGACCAGCTCAACATCACTTCCTGTCGACTTCATTTTTTTTCACAGTTTGTCACTTGAGGATGAATTACAAGACAAGTTTGAATCTAACTCACTTTTTTCGCAGCTTGTTCAGTGAGTAATGGCCTTTACCCCACTGACCCAAATGAGTGAGTACTGAAAGAACAGCTAGGTTTAGTTTGTTCAAACAATGAGGGTTAGTTTCTGGCAACAAATTTGCTAATTGTTTAATTTAAAACAGAAAGTTTAAAACACAGAAAACATTTAAAGCTAAGTAATAATTTAAATCCACAAGTCAGACACACAATATCAGTTTGCAGAGTTTGGCTAACCTTAGCAACACTAGTAGCAGTAGCCCTGGCTTCTTCTTAGTTACATCCATGCTAGCATCCACAACTTGGTGTGCATTATATGATTATAATCAACAGCAATCCATATAATCAATTACATTTGGCTTCTGCTGCTTGGTTCCAGTTTAGTTTGACACAGAGGTATAAACTTTGGCCATATGTCTTTTTTTCAGTGGCCACGAAAAGGAGGGGCTGTCAACCAACTTCCTGTTGGTAGGAGGATTGCAATGCTAACAGTGGCAAACCACACATTTTATATGCTACGGTGCTGTTTAGTGTCTGTGTGTAAAAAACATTTTCATAGTAGAAGAATTCAGTATGTGTTGTCGGTCGCACAACAAGTATCAAATGTTCACAAACTGTTGTAGCTACCGCGATATCTGTTATCATATGCAAATATTACACTACTTTGTCAAGGTTAATGTACTACACAAGCATGATGTAGCATACACAGTGTACGTCATGAATGTATACTACCTAAAGTATTCAAAATGAGATACACTAATTCTCCCCTACTAGCTTGAAGGGCTTTTCAGAGGTGATGTGTCAACTTTATACCCGCCTCCCTTTTTTTGCCATTATTTTTTATGATGCAACCATTAAAAGGTTTTGGCACACACAGACACACACACCATTAATAGCGCCATTAATATAGCAGCATTTAATGATCTTTTCCCAAGTGGGGATACAGGCTATGTTTTCTTTAAGCTAGCAAATAGCTAAGCTTTAATGCTTTGTCTTTCTTTTATATTGTGAAGCACTCTGATCTAAACTTCACTCACATGAAATATAAAGCGTGTGCATATAATATATACACTCATCTTGCAGTATGCAAACCCATCACACACTAATGCTTTGACTGCTTCACCCTGGAGCCATCATTGCATTTCTGGCAGCACTGGTGGTCCCTTCCCACTTTCCTTTTACAACATCTAGGGCTATTCAATAAAGAAGCTTCGGGGAGCTCCAAGGAGCAGGACGGAAAAAATAGAGTGAGCATTCAATTCTGCCTGAATTATCCCAGGGTTTGTGTGCTCACCCTGATAAAAGAACAGAGAAGAAATCTATGGCTTATTTAAAGGCCACTGCGTTGTGCTCAAATCCGTCTCTCTCAAACAGGACCTAAATTTTGCATGCCCGTAAGGAAACAGCTTCTGCACTTTACAAGTAACATGGCACATTGTTAAGCGTGACACTACATGCTGGGATTTCTTGTTGAATTCCAAGGCCTATATGCTTGTACTACAGTGGGAATGGGTGGCAGCCTGAATGTGACCATTGACAGAGTGCGTGTCCTCACACAAAGGTCGCGGCTTTCCGCTGAGAGCCCTCATTACTCCCAGTTTGTCAATAATGTGTCAGTTTAAACCCTTCTGAGTGCAAACTCTTAGCGTCAAGCAGACAATTTTTGGAGTATTAATGGACTTCAAGTGTGATATTCTGTTGTGGCGAGAAAGAGATTACAACTGCTGTGGGAGAAAGCCATTTGGCTCGTATTTTGCGAAAATCCTGTAAGCAGGGGGAAATTTGAGACGAAATTAAGGCACAATGGCTTCTAGAGATGACACAGCAGAGAAGGAGAGTAAGGAGGGAGGAGGGAGGAAGGAGGGGGAGCGGGAGGAGACGGGATGAAACATTAAAATCAGATCTTTACAAGTAAAAGAGGAGCAAAAGGGAAAAAGAGCTTCCATCCTTACGGTTTACATTAAGTGGGGGAAAAACTGATGTATACCAGCAAACCTTGCATTTAATTAAGCAGGTCCCCTCAGCCTCTTTTTTTTCTATTGGGGAGCCAGCATAATCATTTCATATATGCGGCGATATCATCTGCTTAATGTGCTATTTTACCATAAAGTTAAACCTGGGCGATAAATCTCGCTGTGCTCTCCATTAATAGATGCAGAGCCTCGCTGAATAATGTGTGCATTAGATTAGATGCACTACAGAAGTGAACCACCATGCAGGGAGAAATACTTCAAGTTAATCTCCCTTGGTGGTTCCCGAAGGATGAGAACTTAGTGCCCCTTCCCTTGGCTATAGGTGTAGAGTGGAGGAGGTGTGTGTGTGTGTGTGTGTCTGCAAATGGGGAAAGGAGAAAGATTGAAAGATGGGCCGGAAGCCTGCATGTATATTCAAAGGTGTGTTTCCCTCGTAAGCTTCTGATAATTCATTTCAGTCGCACAATACATTCACACGCTCCGAGTTCACACCAGAAAACCTCAACAAAACCGCTTTCACGCACACACGCTCCAGCCGGACATTCAGAATCGCATCACAATTCGTATTCATTCCGAGCACGGCGCAGGTTGAAATGCAGCTTTTCAAAGACATCAACACATTTTCTACTATATCTGCACAGTTAAGATTGGCCCCAGAGAACCCTTGCATTTCTGACATTACATTCAGCCCTCATTCTCTCCCCTTTCCTCCCTTAACATACTCCTGTTCCCTGATTTCCAGCGTGCGTGAGGAGTGATTTGAGGTGACCTCGTTACAGAGGATGACAATACAACAAAAGAACGGGGTTATGAAATCGAGGAATTCTATTTCCACCCTCCTGGCCATTCATCCCCTTGCAATAGTAGGAAGAGGATTCATTATTTGGTACCCTCTCTCCGCAATCTTGTGAATTTGCATACTCTATGTAGATGGGTGAACGTAGTGTGTGTCGGGCTATGTGTGTGCGTCATTCTCCTTAACTGTACTTGTGGGCATGAAGATAAAAGGTAGATGGGGTTAAATCAGGTGGGAGGTAAAGATAAACCTGCAGGATATTAGTGTAATAGTAAACAGTGTAAGCTAGTGTGCTTGTTTGTGTGTGAAAATGACAAAAATAAAGACAGACTAGAAAAGTGACAGTGAGTCTCATGGTGTATATATTAGGTCTAAGTATATAAATGTATACATCTGTGCCCCAAGTTTCCCCTTGAGCCCTAAACACCTACTTAATAACCGAATCATTGACGCTCTGCATTCCTGTGAACTCACAAGGGCGGGCGAAGTTCCTCATGAGGGTCAGCGGACGTTCAGCCCTCTGGTCAAACGCTTAAAGCTGAGTCAACTAAAGTGCAGACGTAAAAGCAAATGTCAACCCAGAGGCCCACAGGGCACCGTGAGTCGAGTCAACAGCACAAAAACGGGCAGAGAGAGAGAGAGAAAAAAAGAAGAAAGAAAGAGGAAAACTGAGAGAGAAAGCAATTTTTGAGACAAATTACTTGCAGGTTTATAGTTAAAGCTATCATGATGCACGTTGTTTAGTTCTGACTCCAATGTATAACATGAAGCAAAGCAACAAACATGTATCAGATCCATTTATTATCTCTTTCATTATCCATTAGGAATGTTTTGGACAATTAGTAAAATTTCATGTACTTTTTTAACCCTGTGACAGACTGGTGACTTTTCTTTGGTGTACCCAGTGCCTCTAGTACTATGACAGCTGGGATAGGCTCCATCCCATCTGTGATCATTAACTGGATAAGTGTAAGAATGGATGGATCTAGTTCTTGAAGCTTTGAAGACAAAGGACAAAAACTATGGAAGAAATATTAAAGACAAATAGCAATGAGAGAAAAGAGCACTTTAAGCAATTAAGGGTCTTACAAAAACTGCAATCAAAACAATTCAGAAGACACTTGCTGATTTTTGGATTTTGAGTATGGGTAATAAAATAAAATAACCATCATACATTTCTCATAATTGAAGCCAGATGCTCGCTAAATACAAATCTTTAAAGCTGCTTTAATTTAACTTTTTTAAATAAAAAAAAAAATCTAATATAAAAGTAGCCACATTTTTCTAATGAAGCTGAAGAGAATTGTCATTAATCTTTCTCTTGGCTCAGATCATCATTTAACTGTTTGGCCAGCAGCTTTAGTTTTTGTCTTCAGTCTATCTCATTGCTTATATACAAGGGTCGCTGTAATAAGGCTGACTTCTTCTTCTTTTTTTTAATTTGATCTCTAACACTGGTTAATGGGGCAGCTGAAGAGACCGATATATCACTAAGGATGCGATAGAGACCAAGTGCATAAAAGGGAGTGAATGCTAATGGCGACGCAATTCTAAATTAATGCTGCTTGTTTTCATTTTCCCCAACTGGCCTAAAATGGTTTTTGTGTTGTACTGTATTAAATATTGGCAGTGTTCCCCTTCAAAGAAAGATTAAAGTGTACATAGGGTCGACATTGTCTCAATGGAGCCAAGGGGTGGAAGGTTTCGGGCTACTGTTAACTGCTTTGACCAATAATTTTCTCGTTTTTTTTTTTTTTTTCGGGTTCAGTGGTCTTGGTATCTCGTCTCTGCTTTCCGCAGATGATGTGGTTCTGTTGGTGTCATCGAGCCATGACCTCCAGCTCACACTGGTGTGGTTTGCAGCCAAGTGTGAAGCAGTTGAGATGACAATTAGCACCTCCAAATCTGTAATTTGGAGGTGCCATAATTCTCAATTGGCAAAAGGTGCCCACTTAGGGTCAGGAACAAATTGCTGCCCAAAGTGGAGAAGTTTAAGTGTCTTGGGGGTCTCGTTCATAAGTGAGGGAAGAGTGGAGTGGGAGATTTACAGATGTCGGTTTATCAGTTTATCTCCGTCTCTATTCCTACCCTCACCTATAGTCGCGAGATGTGAGTAATGACCAAAAGAATGAGATTGTGGATACAAGCGGGAGAACTGACGTTTCCCCAACAGGTGTCTGGGCTCCACATCAAAAGGAGTCAGGTGAGGTGGTTTGGGCAGTTAACTACCATATTTCGTAAATGCCTCTTAAGTTGCATTTTTCAGGCATGTCCTAAAGCAGGGGTCTCCAACTCCAGGCCTCGAGGGCCAGTGTCCTGCAGGTTTTAGATCTCACCCTGGGTCCACACACCTGAATCAAATGATTAGGTCATTACCAGGCCTCTGGAGAACTGCAAGACATGTTGAGGAGGTGATTTAGCCATTTGAATCAGCTGTGTTGGATCAAAGACACATCTAAAAACTGGAGGACACCGGCCCTCGAGGCCTGGAGTTGGGGACCCCTGTCCTAAAGGGAGAAAGACTGGAATCAAATCCAGGATGGGCTGGCTTAGGAAGGACTGGATAATTAACTTGTAAAAGGGGGAAACATGCATCAGTGCACTTGACAGAGATGTTTAATATGCACTTATGTCCCAATTAAAATCTATTAAAACAACTGCTGTGAAAATGGATTCAAGTTATTACATACCCCTCTGATGCAAAAGTGTTGAAATATTCTGTTTACTTTTTATCAGATTCATCAAAGCAATAATATGATGCCTCCGTCTCACTGCACATAAAACAGCAACAGCTGATGGCTGGTGATGACATGGCGTGTCAACAGGAAATGGAAAGAGAGCCACCCCACCTCTTCTGTGCCTTGTGTCTCTCACTTTGGTTTCACTTGCTCTCAAACTCATGTGTCACTCCAGAAGCTGGCGGTGGCGGAGAGGAGAGAGTGAATGCTACTACCGGCACCCATAAACTAGTTACATGTGCATGTTTGCGTATTGATATGCTGACAGTGTATGATCCAACAAAACATCTCCCTTCCCTCCCGCAGCCTCTGAACGCGAAGACGTACTTCGACATCGCCCAAGGATTTGTTAATTAGCTTGCCAACATCTGTCCTCTCTATGCAAGATGGGATTAGAATACAAAAAAACCCAGAACACCCGTCGTATGATCACCACCTTTCCGCAACAGCACCCATAACAACAGATGTCAACCACCCTCCACCCCCACCGCAATAGCTGAGAGGTAAGGAGAATAAAAAAAAAGAAATGACTCATTTTTTTTTATGTGATCCCTCTTTAATTGACGTTAGCATGTTGTTGAATAATGCATGGCCTTCTTTGGTAGAGTGCTGCAAAGTGATAAATTGTGTATGTGTATTTGGGTGTAGGTGGGTATGAATGGGGGTACAAGCTACTTTGATGTGAAACTCATATCCTGCTTGTAATGTCCTCCAGGGGCCAAACGGAATTGATAAAGGGATAACTTTTGCTCTTACGGAATGATTATACTTATAATTAAGTTGTACGGGACAGATCCTACAGGAGATGAAGAGGAGGGTGAAATGGTGAGGAGTTCTCTCCATTCATTTTTTCTGCTGAAAGCTTTGGGTACACAGAGCTCAATGTGGTCTCCCCAGACATTGACCAATGAAGTAATTACATTTATGTGAGTGTGTAGGATTGATTCATCAAACAACGCTTGCTACAGAAAGCTTCTGATTTAATTGGGGAGCGGATGACACATGCATCTTCCTGTGATAACAGATCATTTTTTATCAAAATGAAATCACCCCCCAGTATTATATATGGAATTCAGTACAGCCCTGAGTCAATGATATACAATTTGGTCTATAGCAATTACACAATTGCTATAGAGTCGCAATTATTCATGATTTGAGAGGTGCAGGAGGTACAGTGCCATTTGTTACTTGGTGGACACGACACCAAGTAACAAATCTGTAGAAATATCTCATCATTGATTTTTCAGCTGTTAATACAAAATGTACATATGCTCGTAATGTATGTGCAAAACATTTACAGAAATTAATTATAAAAACTTTTCCCTGCAATATGCACACCATAACATGTGACTGACAGCTACATGATTGGAGACTCAAAATCCTAAGCTAATGGCAGTGGTTGAGAATGCTTACTAGATCCTAAATAAAGAATATCACACTGCAAAAACACTACTTTAATTTATAGGTTAACATGCTGCATAAAGAATCTTAGGCACATTCATACTCAAGTCAAGTCAGGAAGTGTACTTCAAAAGTTAAACTGCTCAGTGCAGCATTTTGCAGCTATAGCTGGTTATTTTCTGCACACCAGCAGTTGAAAATTCATTTTCTTCTTCTTAAATGCTAGCACTCTACATGGGGTAACTGTTCAGTACAAAAGGTAATAATTCAATAATTACCCAATTTAAAAAAAACTAATTGATTCTAATTGATTGGTATCAGTACAGACCAAAATTGATGTAACACAGTAATACGGAGGAAAAAATAAAGGAAAACTGATTTAAAGGTTGAAATTAATAAGAGTAGTTTGGTAACTTAATGCAACCTACCAACATTGTTATTACCAAACATTTAAGATGATACTTACATGGTAATATAATTACATAAGATCATCACAATATTTTTGTAGCTTTTTTATTTTGAAACTATTACCCCAACATTACCAAGTTATAGTGCTATCCAACCCAAATACAATAAAGCAATGACAAATAATAATTCTGCCCTTTGTAAAGGTCAAATCCTTAAAATTTAATGTTATTTCATTTTTCTTAAATGACTTAATCCATTTTTGAAGTTGTTCAATCAATAAATTGACAAATATTTTGAGTTTTATGTTGATCGATATTGTATTTATTATTTATAACAATGCCTTTCACAATCTCTTCATAGTTGTTGTGAGCAAATTTTAGATTTTTAAGATAAGTAAACAGGTGAGATTGGTTTGGATAAGGAAAGGAGTACTTTGGGGGGTCTTTACTGAGATATAACAGTGGAGACAAGACAGGAAAGCTGGGAGAGAGAGCAGAGGGTAGACATGCTGTAAATGGCTTTGGGGCAGATTTGAACTCAGGCCTCTGCCATAGCCTTGGGTCACTACACCGACACCAAGGCAAGGATTTCTGTCACTAAGACAATCTGTTAACTTTAACCGGTTTAAACAAAGTTACATATTTTACCTGCCCTTTAATATTCCCTGAACCTAACAACACAAAGCACATGAAGCACAAGAATAGAGAGCTCAGCAATTACACCTTTTTACATTTATGCAGCAAAACTTTTCAAACATTGAATAGTAAAATAGGAACTGAGTTTTACGGACAATTTCCAGTAGCAATGCAGACTGATAGTTTGGAAAGTAATTCATTCAGGTTGTAAGATTTCAGATTTCTGCACCCATTTCAGCAGAATAAATGTAGATGGATTTAAAGAACTTGGCCCCGGTTAAAGACACAGCTATGAATGGTTGAGAAAAATCATATTCACACAGGGGCCATCTGGTCAGCGATGGCTCTGAAATTATGCAGATTGTGTCTTTTTCAGGAGGTAATGACTGACAGTGTTCTGTTTTTTGCCTAAGATTAGATTAGATGTTTTCTTCAGAGTTAGTCCAATATCGTATTAAATTATCAGAGTCAAAATGTGTCATTTCTACAAATGGCACTTAGCCATTTGTACCATCTGAATGCATTCCCAGATGATATCTTACACGAATAGAACCCAGGGAGGAGTTAATGGCGTGAAATAAAAAGAAACTATGACTCTTAACTGAATGCAGTAAGCTGGCTGCCTACAGTACACTGGTAACGATGGTTGTCACATCACATACAGTGAAATGTTGCCCATAGGATCTCTGCTCAGAAGTTGTAATGAGCTCTTCAAACCTAAAGAGGCAGGCATAACTCGCATGTTATGCTGTCGCTATGACAATGGAAGGGTTTATCACTGACAGTGGCTTGTGGGGAGAGTGTGTGCACTGAGGAGTGGGGTGGGTGGGGGTGGCACTGAGATAGCAAGAGTGCATGAGAGAAATAAAAAAAAATCTCCTCCAGCATCCCATGCATGCATAAAGAGGCATGTTTCAGCATGTCTAGGGGTATCAGCAGGAGTTAGACTGCCGCAGCTCAGTGAACACTTTCAGGCAACATTTTCTACTGTATTCCTTGCAGCAGTACTAACCTTCTGTCCCACCCTTCTGCCTCTCACACTCTTTTCTGAGTTTCCTCGCTTGCATCTCTGCCTCCCTAGCTGTGTCTTGCCCATCTCTCCCTCAGACTGTGTCACGAGGGTAAAGAGAAAAAAAGAAGACGAGGATCTCGTTTTACACGACAGGGCCCCAGAGGTGATGGCTGACAAAAGAATCTAACTTGCACAAACCACAGCAGTGTATTTATTCATATTTCTGAAAAATAAAAAGACATCTCTGCAAGCAGCTAGTGCTGTATGAGTGTACTTCTAGACCAGACCATCAAACATTCAAGTAGTATGGCTTTTGGAGTGTCTAGAGCACAATTTGGGGTCACAGAAGTGCAAGGCTTGCTAAAACCATCTGATATTAATAGAAAATATATGAGGAAATTTATGCTTCAGCAATTTTTAGGAGACACCCGACACTTCTTTAAGTGGTTTAGTCTGATTGAAACTGGCTAAACACAATATGCAAAGCAGTTGACGCAAAAATGGCAGCGGTCAGCTTAACATGCTAGTCGTTGGGCACAAGACCTGGACAGCAAAAGCAAGCATGTATATGACAAGGGTTTTAGAGTAGCAACTTAGATGGCCTAATTCAATGTAAATTTCGTCATGAAGTACTTGAGCAGTGGTGTAAAACTGTTTAGGCTTCTATTGCTTCCATCTTGATTGGTAATACTTACTTTGGTAATAATCAGGGCAAAAGTGAAAGCTTCTGCCCATTTTAAACTCAGTGTTCAGGCAATGGCAATGTTCTGGAAGAAGTACATTGCAGAGGGACACACCTGTACAAGAGACAATTCTAGCTGGTGATGACTGGGGTCTAGGCTGTAAAGTGAGTACTCTAACTATACCATAAAATACCCATCAGTAGAGATGATCCATCATTCTTCTGCTGTTCACACAACTGTTAAAAGGTAGAAAAATACATCTATCAAATTAACATCTTGCATTGAAATTTTGTTAAAGATTCCAGGAAGCTTTAAGAGACTCACGAGAAGCTAAAACTGCAACAGTTCACCTTAGCTACTCATTTCATCTGACTGCCTTGTCTCTTTCTAGGCAGAAACATCCTCCTTTGTTTTCTGTTTTACCTGCTGCTGTAGTGTGGGATAAGGATTATACACTGAGGTTTTTAAATCCCAACTAATGTAGACTCCAACATTCACATTGCAAAAAAAAAACTCCACTGGGCAACTTTACTGAGTTTCCAAGCTCCAATGAAACTTGCTGCCTTCAGAATTTTATGTCACATCTCGAAAATCTGTTGGATTAGAGAGTGGCGTTCTGACTGTAAATGAGTAACATCAAGCAAACAAGCACATTTATCAAAGGAGAAATGTTTTATATGTTACAGTTTAAAATAATAGCTGTACAGAGGATACAACTATTTGGATGTTATTAGAGGGTATCTCTAATAACATCCTAACTAGAGAGACTTGTATCCCACCCAGAGGACATGTGAAGCCATTTAGGAGCTGCCAAAAATCCAGTTCCACTAATGGCCACTTCAGGCTGGCTCCAAAACTCCAATGTTACAATGCCCCAACTTCATGACAGAAATAAACATATTTACAGCCTTGTACAACAAACAGAACTGGGGCCTGTTCTTCGTACCTCGCTAAGTAAGTTAGCCGGATTTGAATGTTGACGATTTCGCGTGATCTTGGATCGTTCGGTTCTCCGAAGCTCATCTGGGACTTGCTGTCATAGCAACAGATCCGTAAGAGTAAGCCTGCTCGGGAGCAGGTTTACTTTATGTAAACAGGATTAGATCGCGGCCACTCAGGTATGTCCGCTGCAGTTATATGAAAGCAAGAGCGACATTTCTCCACTGTTTTACCATAAATAAATATTATCAATGTAACTAAAGATAATGCAGTATTTGATTCTTTTATTGATTGCATACAGATACATACAGGTCATTTCCGAAAAAAGGGAAATGTACTATTAACCATTCTATTACATGTAGTAGATCATGTCAGATGTAATTCATATTTTAGAGTAGTAATAGTAAATTACTACGTGCAATCAAGATGAGAGACCACGACTATAAAAGCGAAGGTGGATTTGGGAAGTCTGTCGCAGCCATGTCCTGTCCGTTTGTACGCGAGCAAGGAAGGTGCAAGATTGATAAGGAAAGTTTACAGAATTTAGCGTATATTGCGGGATAGACAGGATCCTTTAGCTCGGCGCGACGGTGTGCTCATAGAGAGATATCGATTCTCCCGTGAGGGTATTATTTACTTTCTTCCTCCCCCTTTCTCTCTCTCTCTCTCTCCCTCTATATATATATATACTTACTGTACTGTATATACTTACTCCCGACTTACTGTGTATGCTTCAGTCACCCCTTGCATGGGAACAGGTAAAAGTGATGGAGTGTTATTCAAACTACACACATAAAAACCCACAATGTAAATAAATGTCACAGTACAAAAAGGGGTGTGACGAGGGGGTGCAGGACCACCACCTGTCTTTATTTGCTCTGCCCTTTTCTTGGTTGCTGTTATAAACAAACAAACAGATTATTTCAGGGTCTCTTGTCATAGACTAAAAGCAATATAAGTGATAAATATTACCATTCTGTAGAATATTCTTATATTTCACTTTTACTTTTTCCCATGTTCTAGTGGGTCCTGTTGTGGCTCTAATGTGCTTTTGCAGCCTTTGCAGTGTTCCCCTGCGTTTTAATTAAACTCTGAAACTCCTGATATCCCTCAATCAAGAGTTCTTGCTCTGCTGCCGTGAGATACTGCGCGCGCTCCTTCGACATCTTCGCCGACCAATCACAGGGTTGCCGATCAATGTTTCTACTATCGATGCGTAGCCCCTTTTAAGCCACCCAGTGATCTCAGATTACTTCAGCCAGCTATACTAATCGTCAACAACAGGTGCGTTCGGAGAACCGGATTAGCGAGCTCAAAGTTAGCGCGATGATTTGATCTTGGATGTGTCATTTGATCTTGGATGTAGTAAGCGAGGTACGAAGAACAGGCCCCTGGCCTTTATAGCTGATGTCTTACATCATGACAACTGTCGGGGGATTTATTTTTCACAACTTACCAGTTCAAATTACATTAAGATTGAAAGTTGGACATTAGTAGGCCGGTAGCCCACCAGTGGGTCCCGTTATATTTTCCATATAATGTAAAAAGAATGACAAGAAGAATGTGCTGCAGTTTTGTAAAGTGAAGAACTAGCGTTTTATTTGCAACTTATGTCGCATTGATTATCAGTTATCTTAGTTATCTGTGCAACGTACCCATACAGTAGCAGTAATTGCTATCCAGGTTTGATAGCATTAGCTGACTGGTGTTAATTCTAGGCTGTCATCTAAATGACAAAAGAATGGCCATAGTTGTAATGTTAAGTTAAAGCCTTCAAAGCAGGCCTTTGCAAACCAGTGGTTGATGTCACAGTGGCTATATTGAATAAATGGAAGAAGATGAATGGCTGGCTGGCTGGCAGGATGGATGGATGGACAAACGGACTGATGGGAATAACCTGGGTAGCTGAGTAACTTTGTTGTAGTAAAGGTGACATGAATGCATAAATTAAATGAATAAACACCTGAAATCAGAACTTCTACTGGCTCAGTAAGTAGTGTAGCGCCATAGTGTACTGGGTTACATATTAGCTTGGCAAATAAAAGGTCACTGGTTAACTCTTTGCCAAATAAACCACTCCCCTTTGGGGTTGTGTCTGGAAAGGCATCTGGTGTAAAACTTCTCCAAATCAAATATATGGAGCTATGGAGTGTGTTTATATACCACTCTACATTTAATCACTAGTTATTATTGATCTCTGGCTCTCTTAAACAGCAACCAACTAACCGGTGGCAGCAGATGGCTGCCCCTACATGAGCCTGGTTCTGCTGGAGGTTTCTTCCTGTTAAAAGGGAGTTTTTCTGTCCCACTGTCACCAAATCACTTGCTCATAGGGGGTCATATGATTGTTGGGGTTTTCATCTTTTTTTCTCTGCGTTATTGTGAAGTCTTCACCTTAGAATATATAATGCGCCTTGAGACAATTGTTATTGGGATTTGGTGCTATTTAAATAAAATTGAATAGAGTTGGAATTGAACCTGCGGTGGTGACCCCCTTGCAACAAGGGAGCAGTTAAAAGTGGCTCCATTGGATCAGTTGTTAATGAGCTAAAATGATAACAGACATTCAGAATGTGACATTTCATATTGTTATTTGTGCTGAGGAGCATCCAGTTTAATATTCCTTTAGTAGACAAAGAGGGGTAATGTAGCAGCTTTTTGGCGGCATTTAATCAGCTGCATAAAAGAAGAAAATGGAAAATGTTTTGACTGCAAAATAATTAGAGGAAATGTGTGCTATGACCCACAAAAAGGACATGGAATGTAGAAATTCATTTTCATGGGTGACTTGGAGGTAAAAAACAAAACAAGAAAAACCAAAAAGGTTTTAGAGCCATAAATACATTTACCTTTTTAACTGCATTGTTTTATTTATGTATTTGTCTATTCCATGATATGTTTGACTTATCTGGTTAGTAATACTTGCTGCTTCTGAGACTTCATATGTGCCTCAGGAAAGATTAAGGTTACCGCCTTGTAGGCACAGTGGTAGTTTTTCCATTAAAACAGGAAACCTTCCTCATCCACTGGGCTACACACGGTCTCAAATCAAATCTTTACTGTATATTTCTTTTTCTCTCTGCAACAGCAGCTGCAGATCAGTTTGTTTCTGCATCCCAAAATGGTTGTTGGAGCAGCAACAAGCAACGCTGCAAGATAAATGAGGGCAAGCACAATGTAATTTCCATATCAATCATAGTGTCAGCAGCTTAGGTTGAGGAGAAGGAGAAAGGGAAAGAGGGAGGAATGGAACGATACAAGGAGAGGGAGAAAGGCAAAGGCTGAAAGTATGAAAACAGATGCTTTTGTTGTTACATACATACTCCAGCTATTATTGAAATAAGCCATTTCAAACCGAGGGCAAAGTAATGCACCGCGAGGCGCAGAGCCAAAACTCAGACCAACCGACTGACCGAGCCACCAGGTGTCTGACTGACAGACAATCCTTGAAACTATTTCAGAATCTCAACTGTCTCTTGCATGTGGGTGCAGACTGAGTGCAGCTGTCATTTAGATCATAAACGCCCCAAAGATTTATCTTCTAAAAACATTAACATTGAATTGTGGCTGTCAGCATGTATCTCACCGGGCCTTGATGTGGAGATGGTGTGGCTGACAAGCTGTGGGCATGAATGGAAGGAAAAGGAGGAAGAAAAGGACTGAGAGGAGGCCCTCAAGGCCCCATAACAAGTTCTCAAGAGTTGGGCTGGCGAAACTTTGCGCCGGTGTTATCTTGTTAAGCACGAGAGTCACTGAAGGACACCAGACAATTGATTGAACGGAGTTGACTTCAGCACAATTTCCTCTTCGTGGCGACATGCATCAACCAGGCCACGGGTCCCTATATTCTGCAGCTTAACTACCTCTCAGGCCTCCCACTGTGACAAATGGCTTCTGTCTCTTCTAATGTAATATTTGTTTCTACTTCTGAGAGCCTCTCGGCTACTCTGCGGCAAGTCTGTCTGCCGACTGCTTCATTGTGTTAGCTGACTTTATTCCCCAACCGGCTGTCAATTGGTGGACCGTCTGAGTGTTCTCGTCTGTCTGTCTTTTGTCTCATTGCTTGCGCGTCCTTTTTTTCCTCTCCCAAGCTCTTTCTACTGCTCCCCCGTCAACCCCTTGCTCTCTCTGTCTCATGCTCACCATTTCTCTGTCTCCCATGTGCGCTATGTCTATCTGGCTTCCTTCCCCTACTCTCTCATTCTCATTGCCTCCCTGCCATCCTGCTCCCTCTTTCCCTCTCTCTCTGAAATCTCCCTCCTCCCCCTATTCCTTTCTCCACTTTACCGCCATGTCTTTGCTCCAGATGCTAGCTGTCTCAGCTCCGTGGGCTGAGTCTCAGTGATGGGCCCCTGCAGGAATTCAAAGCACCATTCTGGCATTTTCTTCCAAGCAATTGCTTCTTGCAGTAATAAAGGGGAGTAGCTTTAGCATCTCGGTCTGAATGGGCTCACTAGCCCTAGGCAAAACAAGCACAAGTGCACATCCGCCAATCCTCTCGGGGCAGGAGCACATCGTGAGTCTCTGTCCGGATTTCGACCCAATTAAGCCATCTCACGCAATTTACAGAATTGGTTACAAAAAAACGTACCATTAATCACATTTTCTCTGTCAAAAGCTCAGAATGAGGCTCCTGAATAAGAAAATCCACATTTTTATTGTCACTGGAGAGCTGGACGAGAAGTTCACATTTGCATACCACGTACAATTATTATACACAAACAACCCTTTTCTTTGAGCTGTGACCTGTTGAGCCCTGCAGTCATATACTACTCGTAACATGATATGTAAATATTGCACATGTGGTTTTAATGGTAATTAAAGTCACATCGACACCAAATTAATTCACGATGGGACACGGAGCATTTAAGGTGCAATTAGCCATGGAGGCGGCTACGGTGATACTTTGCCTAACTGCAAACAGCAAACACTTTGCAATTTGTTTTCACATTAAGTAAATGTCACAGCATATTAGCATGCCATTATGACATCTATGTTTTGTTTTTTTCCCCTTTACACAGCAGAGTCTGCTTACAAAGGTGCAGGTGGAGGAACAGAGAAAAAAGGAGAGGCTGTTGAAGATGAAGCAAGGAGACAAGGAAGAAGCTTTGATGAAACTTTTACTGCATCTCTGTGTAAACAACCTCACAAACTGTTGTAGCTGCTAACTGTTCTGGGGCCATGAAAGCAGCTTTGGAGGAACAGGTTGTTCTTACTAGTCAGCATCATCTCTGTATTTTGCTTGAATATTCAGTCACTACATGTATGCAGCACACAGTGTATGTGCATATTTTTGTATTTTGTATACCTAAAATCAATATTATTAACCAGAAGCCCAGAAATACACACCAATAATACCGGAAATAGAAGTACTGGGAATGTAACTGAGTGTTTACCTTCATTTGTGAGTTTTATGTCTAAAAGGCTTAAATAGAGTATTTACCTAAAAGGCCAGCATTCATTAATTCAGTGACAGTGTGGGAGAGCAATGCATCTGTTACTTCTAAGCAGTTCTGTTTGTTATGTGTGTTTTGATGTAAATCTACTGATATTTTTTTCAAGTTTTTAAGAAAACGTTGGTTTGATGTTTTCTTTTAGCAGAACTGAGCCCCTTCATGTTAGTAAATCTATGAAGTTCTACTAAGGCACAGAAGTATCTTGAGTTAAATGCTAAAATTGGTTTGGTAATAGTAACAATATCCATTTTCACACATGCACCAGAGTTCTAAACATTTCTATACAAGTATTTTAGTATAGCCAGATGTCAGCTGCAGCCCTTCTCTTTACCTGGGTGTTACTTACCCTGAATTATCAGGTATTACCTCTTGTGTGTAGCACCCATCCAGTTTATGGCTACAGCATGCTAACCAAGCTTTTTACTGTTTAATGATAGCCTACTAATTCATGTAAAGAACAACTTCCGACAATGCCCTAGCCTTATTCTCCCTACATTCTCTGAAATTCAAATGTGATGTTAAGTACAGCATCTTAATTTAGTATGTTAGCATGCTAATATTTGCTCATTAGCATACAGCTGAAGCTAATGGAAACATTATACACTTTGCAGGTATTTAGAGTACCAAAGTTAGCAGCATACTGTTTGTCTTTCCAAAATTGTAATAAGAGCCCACCCTTAGCTGCTAAAATATTTTGTTGTGGACCAAAGGGGTCACCTAAAATGGATGCAACCAACTGCTTGAGTATTAGACTCCCATTGCTCCCCATAAAGTCACAGTTGAACCTAAGCCAATGCTTTGATGCAGTCTCAGTAATACTTACATAAAATGAGCTTTACAAACTAGCAAATAAGCTATTAAATTATGATTTATTAACAAGAGTATTTATAAAGTGGTATCACAGTCCCAAATGTGCAAACTTTTTTAAAACTTACAGGATGATAGATTGCCTTAAAGAGAGCCAAAAGTACTTACAGCACACCAAACATTGAAAACGTACTGATCATTTCCACACAGCAGATACCATCAATGAATTGACACAAGTGCTACACATAAAACAGAACAAGGAAAAACAGAAAATACTGCCTGTGGCTATGCTGCCATATCCTTCCACACACTAAAAAAGTTTCCATATCCACTTAAAATTTGATACTCTAAGTTGCCAAAGCCTCAATATTAGTTCTTCGCCTTACTAAGCTCGACACTTCCCATCAGTAGCATGGTCATTACGTGATAACAGCAAACGCTCCTCCTCCCCTTCAAATGACACTCATCATGGTCTTTAAATTTTGCAAAGCTACCTTTTAAAAAGTTGCTCAAATATGCATGCGATCCCTGGACCCATTTCCGGCAGTCCGTAATGTGGCTCTTTGCTTTCTCTGTGGAAAAACTCAACAAGTTGACTCTTTATGAATTTGCGTCCCCAGGCCATCTGCAAGCCTTTCTGCCATTCCCTGACAGTGGCTGCTCTCTCTGTCTCCCTCCCTGCAGAGGAAGAAGCTCCAGGCTATGCTGAAAATAGGATAAGATATTCAAATAAGTGCGCGCGTTCACCTACAAGTTCTTGCGTCTTTTTTTTTCTTTTTTTTTTCAGGTCAGTCAAGTCCTGTCATCTCCACTGGCAAACCAGCCTCGCAACAGCAACAGATCGTGTGTGTGTGTGTGTGTGTGTGTGTGTGTGTGAGGTTGCACGTGAGCACATGTAAGCCTTGGCGAATCACCACAGACGCATAACTGTGTGTTTTGAGCTCTTCGGGCGATGGGTTGAAATGCCCCCAGGCCTGCAATTCTCAGTAACAGTTAACAACCTATTGATACAGCTGCAGAAGTACAGCGACCCATAAACAAACAGGCAGGAAACACAGGATACCACGCTGAGCGACAGAGTGATGTGATGAGAATGGCTTTAAGAGGCAGCAGAGAGCTTTCGTGCCTGACAGCAGGGGAATGCATGCACGTGTGTGTGTGTGTGTGTGTGTGTGTTTGTTTGTTTGTTTTTGTTTCTGTGTGTGTGTGTGTGTGTGTGTGTGTGTGTGTGTCTGACCTTTCAACATTCTCTAAAGTCTGTATCTTTACAGGGTGGTCATGTATGTGCAAATAGGTGATTGATGTTCCTGAACGACCTTGAATAACTGCTTGATGATGTTGCGCTCGTTTGCGTGCCCCGGTGTAACCCGCGTGCCTGCTTTGATGTTACGTTCATTACTGTCTCTGCTACGAGTCTGCTTTTCAGGGCTCAGATCTGAGTGTGCATGTGCCTGCGCCGGAGGTGTATGTACCTGCACGCAACATTGTATCCAAGGGTGGAATGAATCAGCAGTTGCTACATGCCTAAAAATGAAGGCTGCTATAAGAAAAGAGTTGTGCGTGACCTCTCTTCCTTTCTTCCTCTCTATCACTTCCTCCTCCTCGTTCTCTTGCTTCCAATTTCTCTACTTGTTACTCTGTCTTACCTCGCTCTCTGCTGTCTCTGCCTCTCTCAGTGTGTTTGCAGTTCAGACCCGGACCACAGCCGTGTTACATTCCTTAGCTATCCCAAGCTAAGATTAGCATACTGATTAGCTAGCCTTGTGGGCTCTCTCATCCGCCTTCCTCCGAGCTCACATGCAGGGCTACAGTCTCATGAATACATAATTGCACCATTGGCAAACAAATGCACGGCTGAGAGCTTCCAGATGAGGGAGCTAGTGCACAGAATACAATATTGTTTGTTGTTGTTGTCGTTGTTGTTGGCTTCTTTGTAATGTAATCAAAAGGTACTGGAGCATTCTGGTGTGATTAATGTTTCCAACACCGACGCGTACATTCCAAATACTTCAGTTGTTGACTTGTTTTTATTTATCTCGCCCTCTTTTACTTTTTTCTCCTCTCCTCATGTTTGTCTTCTCCTTTCAGTTTTGTTTTTTTTTGCCACTTCCACCCTCTTGACCGTGCCTTCTATTTCACCCTCAGCAGGGCTTGTCTTTCCTTTACCGCTTTATTTCTCTTGCCTTCATCCTTCCCCTTATACCCTCCTTTTTTCCCATCTCTCTCTTCTTGCCTCACTTGCTTTCCTTATCAAGGTATTAGAGGGGATATCAAGTCACCTGCTGCTCTCACCTTATTCGGTGCCTCTGCTTCTCTCTCTCTCTCTCTCTCTCCCTTTCTTCCCTCCACCCCGTGCTTCTCTCTGTTCTCTCTTCAATCTCTCCCTCTCACGAGGGCCTGAGAGAGGACGGCGTATCGTGTGAAGTTGGATGTTGATTCTAGGTGACAGGCACCATATGAGTCATAGCCATAATCACAGAGCTCCACCACCACCACCCTTTTGGCTGTAAAACACAGCAACAATGCAAAGCAAAAGTGCCCTTGACATTAGCCATACATTACTAACCATCACACAAATGCATTTTCTAAGATGTAACACATTTTGTAAACACTTGAGAATTTTCTTTCTTTTTTTGGTATCTATCAGATAGATAGATAGATAGATAGATAGACAGATAGATAGATAGATGGATGACACTCATTTTGGATCATACTGAATGAAAAGTTAGGTCTGTTCTGTAAATCTTGGTCATGCTATGTTTCAAAATGAAGTATTATCTGCAGCATGAAACTGCACACTCTTTGGTCGATAGCCAGTGAGCTGTTTCACAGTCAGACCTGCCCTTACTCGTCACATCTGAAAGATGAGAGTTGGTTGATTTTTCTGCAACAAAGATGGTGAAGGTGGAAACGCTCCTCTCAAGGCATTAAATAATCAGACTTTAGAAATCGGTAGGTCCACCTTTTATGAGTGTAGCTGCCATCCATGTTTAAAACCAGTGATGGAGCGAATCTGACCAGCAAACTGAGGGTTTACACGCTCACAGGTTTGCAGCTTTTCCATCACGATGTAAGGTATATCCTGCTCCTTCTTGACTCTAATGATGAAGGTAATGGACAAAATGAACATCATGTTGTACTCAATAAAACTTAAAAGAAGGAACTGAGCCCATAATCTCATTTGGAAAGGATTCACAGAGGTCATAAATGAAGAAAGCCAAAGTGACATTTTCTGATAGACTTCTATACAACTTGGCATCTTTTGCAACCAGAGGAGATGCCCCCTGCTGGCCATTAGAAAAACTGCAGATTCCAGAAACTTCAGCATTGGCTTCATTTTTCAGTTATGCTGATTCTGTATATACAGCCTGTGAGTAACATGGACATCAATTTCTAGTAAAACTGCAAATCCTTTACAAACTGTGGACAATTTTTGTAAGAATATATATGAATAACTACCATGTGTGTATATGATTATTGCCCTTTATATACACAAACCAATGGTTAGTCGTGTTTTATTGGTTTCTTTCTTAATTTTGAGTAGAAGGCTGTAGTAAAGCTGCCATTTTTAAAAAATTAATTATACAATCAATCAATAGTAGAATAATAATCAGCAAATTGCTTGAAAATGGTCATTTTTCACACAAAATGTCAAAGGTTTACGGGCTGCAGCTTCTAAAAACATGTCCCCTGTCTTACATTAATGTATATTGATCTTGTAGTGAGAATGAATTGATCACTATCACAAATATCATTATTGTCTCAAGATGCAGTCAATATGATAATGAATGCTTGGGTTGTAAAATAAACAACAATCAGAAGAGAAGAGAAGAGAAGAGAAGAGAAGAGAAGAGAAGAGAAGAGAAGAGAAGAGAAGTCTGCTGAGAAAGCAGAGACTTCAGACAGAATAGCATAGAGAACATGCATTGGTCAGCTCAGCTCAGAGACCCAAACCATGATATGGTTTGAAAGATCTGGTTAAAAAGAGGAAATGAATAAAAGAACAAGTGCTACAAAGAGTGGGGGGAAAACAACATAAAAATTTCAAGCAGAAGAAAGTTAAGCACAAAACAGGGACAAAGATAGACAAAAATGTAAAAAATAAAATAAAAAAAAAACTCAAACAAACCCAGTGTGACCGGGACATCGGAGGACACATGAACAAAGTAGAGGGTAAGAAAAAAATACAAAAAGCATAAAACAGAAATACTGCACTGTCGAGGAAGGTCAGAGTAAAAGGAAACCCACAAGAAGAAAGGCAAAGCTAACAGTGAAAGGGAGTTGTGCGATCTTCAGAGCTGCGAGATCAAATGTTTGGAAATTAACAACCCAAAAAAATGAAATGAGGAGCGAGAAGGGAGGAAATTGCACAAAGTCGGCCCCGGCACTACAGTTTAATAGACCAATAATGGTGGTAACAAAAATGAAATATACCCATAAGGCGGACTGTTGGACAAAAGGTACCAAATAACACAATTTGAGCAGCGTGGAGTAAAGAGGTCATAAAAGAGAAATCCAGGAATGATTATTACTCAGATTATTAAGTCTCTGAAGGCTCGAGGTGTTACTGGGTAAAAAGGTCGAGATCCTTGCAAAAGGAAAAAGCAAGACTGCTGACTGAAACAAACACCCAAGCACCGTGATTGGACACAAGCGGAAGATCAATGGACATGGCCGAAGGCACCATAAAAGAAGAAAAAGACACCCCCCCCCCCCTTAAACTCCAGAAGCTTTCGCTCTTATAAATTAAGCCTGTCATTGATTAACCTGAGGTCTGTGTGATTACAAAGCAAACTCAATCTTGTGTCCTTTGTGGAGAAGAAAAAAAAAAGAAACGGTAAAAAGGAAATGAACAAGCTGAGGTCGGTCCACATCGCTGTAAGGAAAACTCAACATCACAGGATGAATCTGTTACAGCACCAGCATAGCTAATGCACTGGAGGACAGGGTGATTATATTAACCATTAGCTCAGCTGCTAATGAAATAACTTTTCCCTTTCCTCTTTTTTTTCCATGAGCTTATCATGGCTATTGCACATAGCCTCCTTTTTTTTGTTCACACATAGCAGACTGAAGCTCTGTGTGCCAGCTGGATTCCTCCTCATAAGTGAGTCAGAGGCAGTTTGAGCGAGAGAAGGAAAGCAAGACGGAGAGAAGGTGTGAGGGTGCCAGGGAACAAGAAATGAAAAGACACCCATGGCCAGAGAAGTAGCCCAAAAGAGAGAGAGAGAGAGGAGGAAATTGTGTGTGTGTGTGTGTGTGTGTGTGTGTGTGTGTGTGTGTGTGTGTGTGTGTGTGTGTGCTTGTACTTGCATACATTTGCCTAATAAGGTTATCCTCGGGCACTCTTGAATTACTGCCTGGAGTACTGTTTGTCCAACTAAATAGGGTTTATTCATAAATTTAAAATAATAATAATAATAAAAAGCCAGATTTGTACCTTTTAACATTCTGTGAATTTGTTATGTACATCTTCTGGATTCTGTGTTTCAGAGATGACAAATGCATGACAGCCTGACCTCGCTCAGTCAGTCTGAGAAGCTTTAAGAAATAGATGGGTGCGCGCGTGTGTGTGTGTTGGAGAGACAGATAGAATAAGAATTAACGGGAGTCACATGAGACTTAATTAGGCCTGTGGCACACTCCTATTCCAAGCCAAAGAAAGTAGTTTCACAAGACAATGAGACACATTCCCCTGTTTTTTATGAGAGAGGATTTGTGTGTGTGGTGGTGGGGGGCTTCTCTTGATTCTGCCTGTCTGCATACACAGGAGCAGGAAGGGGCTTTAAAGTGAGTGTGTGCACGCGCAGCTGTGAGCCCCGTGCGTGTTTTCCAATAGGGGGGGAAAGAAGAAGAATATGACACGTCGACAACTACTGAGATCAATACGCTAAGAGCGATTGCCAATACCACTCACATAATTTTGTTGTCAAAGCCTTCCCACATGACACGGTCACCCACTGTGGGTGTGTGTGTGGTCAAAATAGAGAGCGTGTGACAGACAGAGAGAGGGGAGGAAAGCGGCGGGACTTACCGCAATAGAGAAGCAGCAGCGCTGTCAGGAGCAGCACAGCCCAGAAACTTGACGACATTCTCGGCCAGCGACTGGCATCTTTGCGTCTTGCCAACCTTGACACTGAAGCCATTGAAGAAAACAGCTAGAGCACTTCCTTCGTTATGGAGACAAGTTTTAAAAAAGGAAGAAGAAATAAAGAAAAAATAAAGAAGAAAAAAAAGCACTGACAGTAAATTCACAATCCAGCTCGGTCTCTGACAGTGATCATATCTCCGCGTGTAATCCCACAAAAAGACATGTCAAGCTCGAGTAACTGATTAGGGGGTGGAAAAAACAAAAGAAAAAAACCAAAAAAGAACCAATAACAAAAGAAAAAAAGCAGTGATTTGCTCCACGGGGCGCAACAGAAAAGGTCACATCTTCCACAGAAAGCCCAGTTGGGGAAACAACGCAGCGGGTTTTTGATTCGCTCGGAATCACAACTTGGTCCCTTTTTAGTTGTTCCAAAGTGTTTTAGCCTCAATTTCCGCCCCGTTTCAGTCAGAGTAAGCGGGGAGATTGCGCTGAGTTACTGCTAAAGTGTTCAATCATCTGTACCGCAGCGTCGTAAAAGCTCCTTTCACCTGTGGTAGGTTTCCTCGATTCTCTTCAGTCTCAGCAGCCCCGACGCTCATAGACTGTGTTTAAAATATATATATGTAATTAAACAGGCTCTTGTAAAATCCAGCGAACAAACGCCTGCCTAGATGAAAGAGGGTTGGTCATAAAAGAGAAAGAGAGACTGGGGGTCCTTCAAGCTCTCGGTTTGGGCACAGAGTGGATGAAGATCATAGCATGCTTACAGAAGGAACCGAAGGATGGAGAGTGGAGGGGGTAGAGGCAGACGGAGAGGGAAAAAAGTGCGCACTGTGCGACTCCAAGTGTTTTTGCCTAAAGTGAAACATCCACATAATCGATATTACGTCAGCAATAAGCCACTTGAGGTCGCGTTTTTTTTTTTAGAGGAAGCACAACAGCTTGGTGCTGTTACGCCAAAGCAATCGCTTTGCGTCGTTAAATCGGCGTGAATTACAGCTTACAGTGTATCGATTTCATATACCCCGCTTTGATTTTTTCCAATCAATCACGTCTGAAAACGTGAGATCGTCCCGCGAACGGTCAATATTTGTTCTGGAGCAAATGTGTGATTTGAACTATTTTGCAGTGGCATCAAGATGAGTTTGTCCCATTTCAGCAATATATCGACACACAGGGGCGATACTAACAAAGTGATGGTGTGGGGGTGTGAGGAGGAGGGTGGGGCGGGGGGGTGTCCGATATTTTTCTGCTTGTGCTGCTGTTTATGTGCTTCTCCGTGGTGGGGATTTTCCATACACATCATACACTCATTATTAGTTAAGGGTCTCAGTGCATGCACAGCCTTTCTTTATTTTCTCAAAACATCACTGAGCGTCTCTGGGAGAGCACAAGCTTCAGTTTGAAATAAATGGATATTATTGCCAGTATTGAGCATGGTGACGTTATCAGCTCATCGAACCATCTTCACGGTAACAGTGCCTCCTCCCAAATTGATCAGTACTCTGTTGGGGCATCTCAGACTGACCCGAGGCTCACAGCACTGGGAGAACATTTACTGAAATGCTGTGTTAAGGTCCAGTTCTGCAGTATTTTTTTCCTTACCACACTGGTGTACTCCCATTAATACAATTATTTTTAAAAGTGGGGCGATGTTGTGTAATACTGGATATAAATGAACCCAGTGTCATTACATTAACCGAGGGATGGCCTATAAAGCACACTACGACCTGCAGCTTTTTAGTGTTGTATGCTATAATACAACACTGGTTTTCTACATAAAGATAGCTTTTAACCATCATTCAGCACATTAATTGGGACGTGTTTAACTTAAACTTAGGTGTCATTATTTAGTCATTACATGACTAAATATTCTTGCAATATCTCTGGAAGCACTTTTCAGTTTTCAGCACCACGGACAGCTCCACCATCTTTGGAACAGCTCCTTGGACAGCGAGGCAATGGAGCCTCAGCACCACGAATACCGCCAGCCCGCCGGACACCACAGTGGCACGTTGGTACCATGGACAGCGCCAAATGCTAAGCCCACAGAGCCACGCTGGTACCACAGACAGCGCCAGAGCCTGAAACTGTTCTGGCTGCTGGCAGCCTGACCCTGGAGGCCTCTACACTACGTATTCACCTGCCATGCATGCTAATGCTGATGTCTGTGGCCACTTTATCTCACTGTCTTTAGGGTGAAAATATACATCACTGTGAATTACGCTCCCATGAAGCCAAAAAGAGCAGCTCTCACTTCCAAAAATATCATTTATAAAGATTCTGAGCTTTGTCCGCTATACATTTTTGTTGTAGTAGTCCACCAAAGTGTAATAAGACAGGTTGTAATTGAACAGTAAAGTTCAGTATGTGTCCTTAACAGTTCCTATAAACCCATATTCTAGAGGTTATAATATTATTAATCTAAAATAATAGACATGCCTCACTTAACACTTAAGGCTGGTTCCAGTCCTCATAGAGTCAGCCATGAAAACACGAAGTTTACCACAGGTACAGAAACAACTTTGGTCTTTACAGCGTCCCCTTAATAACATCATTTGTGCCAAAGCAACTGTTTTAAATTTGTTATTAATTTATAATTGAACTTTCTGGAGTTTAAAAAAGCTTAAAAAGTTGGTATTTATTGGCAGATGCTAGCTTCCTACCCAGGGTCACCTTCCACCTTTTCACCATGTTTGTGGTAGTTGTTGGCTTTTTGGAGCATTTAAATGGAAATCTTAAAAAATAATATGGGCTGCTGTGAGATGCAACCTATCAAAGAGGTCTGTGCCATGAAAAAGTGCCACCAGAGTCTGTAAACGTGTATGATAAGAAAAGTGAAAATGGAAAGATTCACACCTAAAAGTGACATAAAAAAATCAATCCAGACACCCAAGGTCCATGGTTTGAACAAGTAATTCAATTCAATTTAAATCAATTTTCAGTACAGTTAAATTAAATGTTATTTATATAGCCCCAGTTGCCTCAAGATGTTTTATATTGTAAGGTAAAGACCCTGCATTGTTCAAATAAACCCCCCAAACTCACAGTTTTTAACAGAAAGAAACCTTCAGCAGAACCAGAGTCAGGCACCACGACCAGTTGGGGTGAGGGGAGAATGAAGAGAGCAGCGAGAGGGAGGCAGGACGGAAGGCAAACTATTGATAGAGAGCCAGAATTTAATATGGCCCAATGATTAAATACAGTAGTGGTGTGTAAACACAGAGGAAGTGAAAATATTTGAGTGAAGAAGTGCTTAGTGCATCATGGGAAGCCTCCAGCAGCCTAGCCCAGCCTTGCCCCCCAAACTACATGCTTTGTCAAAAAGCAAAGTTTTACATCTAGTCTCGCGTCTGCTGAATCCAGGAACCACAGGTGAGCCTGGAGTCTGAGTGTGCTAAGTGCTAATAAGGTTCTATGAGGTCTTTAAGCTAAAGTAATAAAGAGACTTTATTTCAGGGGGCTGGCCACATTAAAAATACATCAACACATGTGGGTTTGCACCTTCTTCAGGCTGTAGGGAAAGTTTATGCTTCATTTTTGGTAACTGAAATCATATTTTATATCTGTTACTGACAGGCAGATAGCACATCTGTGTGTACAGTTGCAGTTACAATTTACTTCCATTTAGCAATCTCCATTCTAATCCAACATTAACAACTTTTGTCTTAAAAAACACCATGATGGTAGTTTCACAAGGTAGAGTTAACCATTTTACCTTAATGTCACAGTGACTACTCCCATCTTTTACATACAGTCTATGGCTTTCCTTAGCTGAACGCAAGAGCACACAAGAACAGGAACGTTACCTCCTACACAAATGCAAAAGCCTGCTTTGCACACACACACACAAAGACACACACACACATGCATTAACTCAAACTCACACGTTTCTTGCTGCAAATAATGGAAGTAAGCATATATACATAATTCTCTGCTGCTCTCTCACACATTCTCACAGCCATTTGCTTCAGCTTGGATATAATGCATAAGCTGTGGCCTACATATGTTATCCTCTTCTTCACTTTTACGTAACATTTCTGCAACTCCAAACAGAAGGAAGTGCACAAGGCATAAAAAACACTGAGTGAGTTCTTGCTATTTCTTGTTACCCCCTCACTCCCTTCAAAGGCTTCAAAGTTGTACACAAAGGCTGACAGGCTCCTTTTTTTTTACTTTTTGGCTGTGAACCATAATAAAACATTATCTTATTCGCTCTTGACATGAGTCAACATTGTGACACTGGTTCTGTTGCGTGCTAAGCGCTGGGGTTTGGCCTATGTTGGAGTTCAAATGGATTCCAGAAATATGTGTAGAGTTTGAATGGTGCTTCAAAATGCAGATGGGGATTCTAAGAGAAACATCCGCACTTGGCAGCGAGCTCGCTGCCAAGTGCGGCAGCTTTGAAAAAAATCAGATAAACACACTCCTTTGGTAAAAGGATGATTCCCCATCTTAACAGAAAGCTAAGGACTTCCGCAGCTGAGACGAGAGAAAGGATGAACCACAGAAGGAGCAATAAATGATACCTGTAGCCAAAGCACTACAGGCATATAACCAGTCTAAAAAGAGCTCTTTTCTATGCTTACATAATGCTTAATGATGCTTTTAAAGAGATATGGTATCCAAAGGCAATATCCAGTTATGAATTAAGTATCACCTCCAGTTTTTTAAAATGAGCAATCACACCACATAAAATTTAAAAAAAAAAGACAGTATTGCATAAAGCAGGGTCGGAGAATAAACTGAAGCAGCCTGGATATTTCAGAAACATCAAATGATTACAGACAGATAATGAATGGTCCTTAACTCACTCATGGGTACTGGAAAATGCAGTGCAGCGTTAATGAATTGTATTTGATGGCAGCTACACCTCTCATCAGAGTTTGCTTTTCAGTCATTTGGCAGTGGCACTGAAAATAGAGGCTCTTCTGTCATTTATGGATCGCCGCAGCCTTGAGAGCTCATTGATGACCTGTGCTGCGGTACCAGTGAATGCACAGGTGAAATCTTCCCAGGGATGCCTGCATCAGTGACACCACAGATGACCAGGCTGAAAGAGCACTAGAAGCCACTCTGGATATGCTCAGGAAAGATTATTTAGAGAAAAGGGGCCAGATGTGGCACCGTGATTCTGCATGACACGCTTGCTTTTCACACTATGCTGGGTTCTGACAAAGGGCTTTCTTGGGTCAAGGAACCAGATGTGCGTAGGATGCTTTTTCATTTCTTCAGCTCAGAACACTTTGAGTCTCTGTTTCTTAATGCACTACTTCAGTCTTTGAATCTCAGTTTCCATGCCTCTTCTATTGATACGTCTCCTGCTGCTGTTATGTAATTGATTGTTGGCAGTTGTCAACACCATGTTTTATTGATTTTGCAAGGATTTTACCACCCAGTGAAACCTTAATAAGACAAGGAGGAGGAAGAGGAGGAACTTTACACAGTAGTTTAGGGATATTTTCAAGTTTTAAAGCAGCAAAGTCACTAACTGACTGATTTTCAGGCTTTACAGGTGGCAAACTTCAGCTGGACAATGCAAGATGAATTTCTTAAAAGTACTTATAGAATTAAGCAGAGCCGAGACACAGCGTTCTCCTTATAAATGATGTGATTTTGTGATGTGCCACAGCAGGGAGTCTAATTAGAGGTGCACGGCATGTGTGGTGGTCAGTGAGTTTACTGCGAGCATAACAAGCTGTGTCCCAGGAACTGAACCTTTAGTTGCATACACTTTAAACCCTGCCAGAACAAGATTTATTAGATCTTAATTCAGAAAGCATTCACTCGTATTCTGTACATCAGAATTAAAAAAGGGAAATGGCCGTTTAGGAGCAGGGTGGTTTAGGAATCAGGGAGTGGGAGATTGAACCAGTGAGGGCTTAATTAGATTTTAGGCTGTAAGGAGGTGTATGATTATAACCGAAATTTTGAAAGTAATGGCATTTCCTAATCAAAAGACTGCTGATGAATACGGGATTTTCTTTCATTAGGCTTGGTTTGTCACATAGCGCTATAGCGCGAGCGGCGCAGCAGCCATTGTGTCGGTAATAGAAAACCTGCTGGTGAGCTTCTCCCTTTTTTCAGTGTTGTGCTGAGCTTCTCGCTGTGGGAGCGTCTGAGACCTGACCTTTCTCTATGCTTCCTCACTTTGATCCGTCCAGACACAAGCTACTTCCTCCTTATTGGGCCACCGAGGAGGGCTTTGAACTTAGCTTGCCACTCAGTGATTTAAGCGAACATAGTCTTCTTATTGGTAGCGCAGCAGGCTCTCTCTGACTGTCATGGATTAGGAGAAATAGAGGGAACCAAGAAGACTTTTCAGCTTCCCGAATGTGTGCAAGACAGCGGTTCACCGCAGAGAGCAGGGAAGAAAGAGATCTCAGATTTAATACTGGAGTTGAATGGCTTAATAGAGCCAGCTTGTTAATTGTTCAGTTGGGATAAATGTAACATTTCTTGTTTTAGCCTTCAGCAACAGCAGCATCCTCTCATTTTTGCTTTCAGTGAATACATCAGTGTGTGACATAAATGCTTTGGAATACTGATATGAAGAACATATGGCTGGCTTTTGTTTTCATATGTATGCTTTAATAAAAAGCTGAAGTTAGAAATAAATAAGGCATGATGATCTCATGTAGTGCTTCCATTTAAGATTAGAGGATAAGATCTGTGATAGTCTACAGCATGGATGCCAGACTCATTTTACATTGTGAGCTGCATACCACCTGCTTTTAAACTTAAGTGGGGCCGGCCAATGAAAATCGCCTTTTTGGCAGTGTAAAGAGGTTTAATTACACATTTAACCCCTGAGATATCTTAATATGAGAAAAAGAAGTGCAATTTCAACCATACATCTCTCTCTTTTTTTTTTTTACATGATAAAGAGATGCTGCTGTGTTAAATCAAATATATCTGTCAGCACGACTCTTTGGGCATGAATTGTAAGAAATGTTTAAAACTACTGTTCTATAATTATAAAAAAAATAAAGTTTTTGTCAGTTAACAGAAAACATCATTTAATTTACTTGGCTATTATTTAATTACTTTGATGTAGCACGACTGGCCATGGGGAAGTTTTTTATGAGTAGGAAATCATGTAAAACTGATGAAAATACAGTTAAAAGTCCAAAATTCATGCCCTCTTTTATATTTTCCAAAGTTGTCCAGTGGGCCAGGTTGGAGTCTGTGCTTGGCCAATTCTGGCACCCGAACCTTATGTTTGACACCTTTTGTATGCAGCAATTCTAAGAGCTCTGTAATGGTTTAAACGTTGGTACTTGAGATAGGTGCTAACAGCATCATATTAAAAGCAGTGCTCAAAGTGACAATGCTAATATGCTGCATTTATGCAATGCTGGCAGACTGTGAAGACTGGGATAATCTCACATTTTTCCAGCTTTAAAGTGCTCATGAATTATTACAAGGAGGTTATCCTTGTTGCTACCCCTATGGGATATCACTGAATTGTTTATCTATAGCACATTGCTTCAGGCACATTTTGCTTGTCATGCATATTTGTAAGTATTTTTTTATAGTGAAAAGTATATTGTTTGGGTTAGGATAAAGTTTTTCTTAGTCAGTGCTGGTATCTTAATGCATAACATAAGCTTAATTGGTATGTTATTCATATAGCGTTTCATGTAAAAGGGCTGGGCTGTGGTGGACCACTGGAGGGCTCCACTCACACCCAGTTCTCAGGAAGTGTTGTTGCTATGTTTTGGAGGGAAAAGTGTTGAGTTGTGTGGTGATGAGGAATAAACGAGGAGTGTTAATCGAGAGCTCTCGTGTCGTCTGTGTTTACCTCCACAGGGCTAAAAATATTTTTAAGCTAACATTTTAAGAGGTTATATTTTCATATCAGCATCTCAAGCAATCTCAGTGATGCAAGGTTTAAATAAAGGTTTAAGAATAAAAAACAATGAGCAGTTAGCTCAAACCACTAACATCTAGGCATATCAGCAAAATACTTGGCTATCTAAGTAGCGTAGCTTAAATTTGCACTTTTGTTTTTTTATAAGCCAACAATGTAATTTCTTTGATTTCTTGGTAATAACTGGGTTGCTGGACCACTGGTTGGTTTTGGCATGCTGCTGTTAGCATCTACCTGCTGGATAAACATGAACATCTTTTCCACACGTTGGTTTTGCAGTGTTTACTACCAGAGTGTTAGCTTGGTAATAAGCTAACAAGCTGTGCGACTGTAATTAGCTAGAAACACAAACTTAACATGAATACACATACACAAACTTTTAAAACTATAAGCTGAGGATCGTATTTTCAGTATATAAAAAAAAGAAAAAATAGAAGAGAGAAAGAGAAAAAAACAGAGAGCAAAGGGTGCACAATTGCTGACAGCAAGAAGACTGAACTAAACGCAGTGCAAAATCAATATGGTCCGCTAAAAACATTTCAGTAACAATACATTCAATATTAAAAGAAATGATTTTGGTAAAATGACGCTTTAAGCGCTTTGTGCTATGACCTAAATATAAGTATTTAATTCTGCAGAGTCAAGTTAAGTTTCAAAACCTCACAGCCCATGTGTTTTTGCCCTCCGAGGCAGAGATTTGCAGAGCTGGAGTTTCCGCCGACTCCATCTCCATTCGCTCTGGGCTGTTTGTCTGTCCCCTGCTTCTGACCCCTATCATGCTGGATCACAGATAATCACAACAGCGATAGACTGGATGCCCTAGATTTTTAAAAAAATGTTGCCTTCTTCAATTTCCTCTTGGTTCCCCCTTGAGATACGACATTGCTAGTTATTTTTTTACCAAACTACAGACAAAACTAACAGCATCTCTTTAATAGCCTTCCTCCTGCACTTGCATACATCTCTTTATGACTCCCCTTCCCCACGATCCTTGCTAAGTAGGATTTCACACGGCATCCGTCGCAGCTGGGCGCTGCAGGTAGCCGATTTGCATAGATTGTTCAAGAATGGTAATTGAATGGTGTGCTCTCAGAAATCATGTCGGAAATCATTTTTTGTGTTGCTTTGTTGTGAGTATCACTCTATTCACGGCAGATGAAAGAGGTTTTATTATCTCATTAAGGGGCCGATGTCGCGGTGACGCAATGGCCACCGCTTCCACTCAATGCCATGTTTAACTGGGGTGGGGAGGGAAAAAACTTTTTAATAGGATCCCCACAATGACAATTATCTTCAGGCAGTTCTCTTTCTTGTGAACGAGGTCCCATTAATTGCATTTACAGACTCTGAAATGAAGTATGGCGAATGCTTTAAGTCAACGACTCCCAACTAATTTGCATGGTAATGAATACATTTCACTGGGAATCTGAAATGATCCCACATGAGTTTTTTTGGAAGCAGTGCTATGAGATACTTGGAAGCAGAAGTCTGGGAATAAGAGGTGAGCGTGAAGCAAGGCTCTAATCAAAGCTATTGTGCGCATATTTCCCGTTGGTTTAAATCTGCCAGGCTCAGTATGAAGCCTGTAAAAGAGCCATTTATAGAAAGGGGAGCTGTGTCTCTTTACAGAAGAGCTAAATGATGGGCATTGTTCCGCCATAATAAGGCTGTGTCTCACTGCAAACAAATCCCTTTTTGTCGAGAACGTGATTGATTTCTAAACGGGTTGAGAACTTTCCGAATTAGATCACAAACGAGGCTGAAGATTAACGCGTGGAGTGGCGGAAGTGCTTTTCCATGTTCCATTCTCCCGTCACGCTTTGGGCTGTTTCGGGCAATCTGTGAGCTCATCATCCATATTCGATCAGGAAACAGCCACCTTGTTGTGTATTAGATCAGCACCCCAGACAGGCAGGCAGCAGCCTAATCTTTCTCCAATCCTTTCCTCCAGTCACCATTTGGCTTTAGCCAGCTCCTTCCTTCTCCTTCGCCCCTGCTTTCATCTCCAATCTGAGTTAACTTTTTAACATGCTCTAGCACTGCGCTCAGGCCGCCCTTTGCTCCCTCTCCATACTGTTTTTGCAACCCTTGTGCCCTCCTTCTTCCCCCAACTCTTCCCTCAGCACCAAACGCTCCCTTCGGACTGCCTCCATTTGTTGCCCTCCAGCACTGTGATGTCTTCGTGTCTCACGTCTGTTCTCTCCCCACAGCCTCATAGTCTCCACTACACTCCATTATATATTTTCTGTCAAATCCTACTCTGACGTCTGACATTCCAAAACTACGGACCTCTTTACAGCTGCAGCCTTTTTTGGCTTGGCCTGTTCTTTCTGCACATTCTTCTGCTTTCTTTGAATCTTTTTTTCCCTCCTTCAACCTTGTGACTGAGAGGAGAGAAGCATGAAGGGCAGGAATCAGTATACTCAGGAAAAAAAAAAGAAAACACAAATTGACAGACCAGAATCCTCGGGGCGGCTTTATGGATTCTCGGCACAGCATTGAGCAAGAGGCTCATGCAGCCATGCGAGACAAGCCACTAGAAGGCTAAATATAAAATTACCCCGAAAGAGATCCGAGGATATGGAATATGTGTCTGCGATATCTAACAATCTCTGGTGGCTAGAATAGCAAATATACAGTAAACTCAGGGGACAACAGCATGCAGGAGGAATTGGTATTTTGGTGGGGATTTCTTGTTTGTGTGGGTACATGCTGCAATGATTGGAAAGGCAACGGAAGAGCTTGCAGGTGTGAGGATTTTACTTATTTTTCCGACTGGAATACAATAAAATCTAACCTTGCCAAGCTCTAACCTCTTCTTATATCATGCCAAAATTGCTTGACAGCCAAACAAATGTTAAAAAAAAGAATAAAGCGTGGCAAAACAAGCAGCCATACTATTGAGTGTAGCGCAAATTGGCCGGCTCCCAGCTGACTGAATAAAAATCTGGTTTGATCCAAGGGACAAGCAATGCTACAGAGCCCGTGTGTGTGTATGTGTGTGTGTATTAGCTGTGTAATGTGAAGAGGCGGAGTGGAGCACAGGGGAATCACTCCATAATCTACTCCACCATTCACAGTACCTTTCCCGCTCAGTCTATAATACCCTCAGATGGGTAGCAGTGCCCAGGCTCGTAGCTAGCCAGTGAGCTCTGGAGACAAAGTCCCATTCCGATGAAAAATGCCCGACTGCAAACAGTGCAGCAAAGGTGCACTCAAAAACACACACACGCACACGCACGTAAGTAAACACAAAGTGTCTCTGTTTGCCTGTGAAGTAATTAGAGAAGGTTGAGTTGGTAAGTAGCGCTGTTGGCATATCAGTCTATAGAACAGATTCACATTTTTCTCTTGAATTACCTGCCAGTGGCTTCGTTTTTGCTTTCAACCACAGACACAATGCACTGGCAAGGCAGAGGGAATATATGACTGATGAGTGAGAGAGCAACAGATGATGGTTAAAGCAAGAAAAGAAGGAAAAAAAGGACACACAAAGTCAAAACTTTGCGCTTCATATTCAGAAGAATGACAAGAGATTAAGTGAGCAGAAAGAACATAAAAAAGAGCAAAGGAGCCGCACAGTGTTTATTATCTGTCTTGTAATTATTAGAATGATTGATGACCGCTATCAAGCGTTTTCGTAGCATGAGAGATTATCCTAAAGAGGCTGGCTGTGAAGTTTGCCGAAGCTGCTGTTAAGGTTTGTTATGCGTGGATGATGACATTCAAACCGTGTCTGTCCAGATTTTTACAATCGTGTCATAACTGTAAGGACTACATGAGTCTACAGGAGACTGTAATGTGCAGAGAACAGTTTCATGTATCTGCATAGAAAAGTACGATCCTAAATGGCCTAATCTTAATGTGGGAACACACTGGTGTCACTGTCTCTGCTTTGCCAGTACAGTTTGTTTGCTTCCTGCTAAACTGGTTAAATGGGATTGAGTCACTGAGCTAAAATTGTACTATGTAGTCCTGGCAAAACAGATAAATGAATCCCATAATAGTGCAATGATGTTTGGGGTCATCAATAATACATTCAAAATTTATCTAAGACAGTTTTTAAAATATTTCTATTTTTTTCAGACCTTGTTGCTGACACTAATTGCTATTTTCTATAATTATTTTTACTGCAGTCCAAAAACATTATCACGTCAAAGTTTTTCAGGTCTGTAATGCTCTGTTCTTTTCTTAGAAAGATGCACAGCTACTTATGCTAATAGTGCACAATGTAGCTAATTTTCATTTGGCCTTTTGCCCATTTAAGTTATAGAAAGTTTGTTAGTAAGCATAAACTAAGGTGTGGTCAGGTTGAGGAAGAATACATTGTGTTTTAGGCATGCTATTCACTAGCCAATAATATCACCATAATAAGCGAGCTGCCAATTCCCCAGCTTTACCCTCCAGGCTAAATCTGTTTTAAACTTAATACTTTAAAACAGTAGTCCACAATTGTTGGCATGAGCTGCTTTTTAGGCCATGAGTTTTTCTGATTGTTGTGCACCACTTGATTTTTGTCATTTGGCATGGCCGAGTTAACGCAAGTACCGCCATTTCAATGATATATCAGGACAGAAACTGAGAGATTCCAAGATTATACAAACGGAGATGTTTACATCTTTGATTTCCTCTACTGCTATACCGGCACTGCTACTGAGGCGTTGTCTGAGCAGTGACAACTATCAGTCATATACCACAACTAATGCGGCTATAGGACAAACAAGGCATTATTACGCTTGAGATTTTCTAATGATGAAACAAATACAATTGCAACATGCTAAAACAACTAACTTACAGTAGGTTAAGCTAGTAGTTTTAGCTAGCTTGCTGCCAGATCCACCAAGCAAACAACAGAATTCCTTAGTTACCTCACTTTATGAAGAAACAAAGCATACATTACCACCCTGTCTGTAACATCTCTAATGCTAGCAGCAAACGTGTTGGCTAACAACCAGGTAACAGCATGCTAGTCTGACAAGTCTGCTAAAAGGTAGTTAGGCCACAGTGACTGAGTAGCCTACATTTTAGGACAGATTAGATATTGTTCTTGGTTAAAAGTGCAGGCTTACATATACATATTCATTACATATACTTATTCACCTACCACCTTTTACCTCATCGCTCACTGACTCTAGCTATCTGTTACTTTGGACATGCTTCAGAATTTGCATCAGCAAAACTGATTCATATTTTTTGTAATTCATTAATATTCTGATTTGAAATTAAGTCAGTGTTGGGCACACAAATGTATCACTTGTGCAGCAGAGGACATATTTGCATTAATTACAGAGCCTGTGTCATAATCTCGCCGAAGCGTGTAACATATTATCGACTCGGCACGTCATTATTTTCAGACGCGAAATCCACCGGAGTGCTCTTAATCAAATGAACTCATTAGAAAAGAGTTGCTTCCCGCTTATTGTTTTCCTTCGGTGACACCTGAAAAGGCACACGACGCCAGAGATATGATGTCAGATTCATTAGAGACATGTCATTTGGTTAGAGACAGTTGATTCAACAGTTCATTTGCTTGTATCTGGGTTTTTGTTTCACTTGAGTTGAGAATTTTCTTTCCTATTTTTCAGTAGAATAAGAGATGTTTCTGTCAGGCAGTGCCAACTTTCAGTCAAAAAAAAAAAAATCACAGTAAAAGTCTGATTTGTTCTGATTCAGCTGGTTCATTTAATGAACCAACTATTTCAATCGCAGCACAGGTACCCTAAATTGCCCCTGGCTGTACAACATTTTTTAAAAAAATCAATTGATTCACCCTTTTTAGACAATTAGTTAAAAAAGAGAAGAAGAAAAATTGCTCCTATTTCCTTTTTTTTTTTGAGGGGTAGTTGATGCAATGCAGCACAGACTCCCAAAGGCAGGATAACTGCAATGCAACCCTGTCACTTACTTCTTCCTCACTTGTTTGTTTATACACTGATGAAGAGGACTTGGGGTGAAGACTGTCATCCACGTTTCATTTCACCATCAGATGCAAGCTTCAGCAGGTTAGCACAGTTAAACTGACAGGACTACACTCGTGTGTGTGTCCTTGTGTGTGTATGTGTGTGTGTGTCCCTGAGCGAGGCTTTTCTCAATCTGTAGGTGGACAGCTGATAGGATTCTTCTTACACCTCACTTGGCCTTCTGAGTGAGCTCGCGTGGGTTTTATGTGTGTGCACCCATCAGCGCAGGTATGCTGATGGGTGCACAGTGTGCATACCTGACAGCCTACTTGTGTAGTAGTGCTTTTTTGTTGTTTTTTTGGCGAGGGTGGTGGGGGGTGTATGTCTGTGTGTGAGTTTGACTTTGTGTATACCTGTCAGATTGCGGATAGCTTCTGGGTGTGAAAAGGGACAGTCTAGAGGCTGACAGCCCACGGAGGGAGCTGTTTGGGGGGCAAATATTGCCGATGTGTAAGGCTTCATGCTGGCAAAGTGGAGTGAAGGGCTGGAGCTGTCAGGTGTTTCTCTTTTTGCCTATCTGTCTTTTTCTGCCCTTCACAGCTCCTTCTCTAATTTTGTCTCAACATCTCCGTCTTTTTTTTCCATCTCTCGCCACATGTCACCTTGCTTGTCTTGAATCAGCAGTGAGCTCTACCACTCCAGCTTTCTCTTCTAAGTGAGCTACCTGAGGTAATTGCACATGAAGGATTTCTGACAAGTAAAAAAGAGGAAAAAAAATGAAGGCCTAATAAATTGTTGCAATCTTAATCTGATGATTTAATGCAGTGTAATAAGGGGTGACTTTAAAATAAGGACTCCAGCCTGGCTTTTCAACCAGTATGTTTGAAAAATATCCTAAAATTAAAGCTGGCAGTCAGCAGTAGTGCTGTCATTTCACATCCAAAATAATAAGAAAGTGTGTCACTGTCCAAATACTTGAAGAGCTTACTTTGTAAAGCCTTTTTCTGAGCCAGGAACTCACAGTGGGAAGGAAGGGAAAGTGCTCCATTTTAATGCCATAACTCTCCTGGGCTCATGGATAGAAAAAGCACCCTAATCATTGCTCCACAGTTCTTACGCTCCTCACCGATCCCAGGCTTGTACACTTTAAATAAGTCAACCACACTTTTTCTTTAAACCCCTGCCTCAGTAATAAACTTTCATCTGCTTTCGTACAATTACAGCCACCAAGAATAACACAAAAGAAAGAAATAACTACTTTATCTCCTTGTTATTGTTTACTTTATTTTGCTAGTTTTTTGTCCTTTGTGTTTTCTAATTTTACAATCATCTCAACAATTGAGCTGGAAAATACACTTCGTGATACTATTGCATTTTCAAATTTTTAAAGAAAGATATTTTTGTCACTATTAGGGAAGTGTTTTCCTAGGGGGAATAAATGTGTTATTTGAGCCAATTTTTATGCAATCCATTTAATGCTTTCCATTTTTACTTTTCAATCTGAAATTTTAAAATGAATCTAATGAAAAAAAAATGATTTGAGACTTTCATTGTTATGTTTTCCCACCATCACTACACACACTGGCAATTCACTTTTTTTACATTTGGGTTGTTAAAAATATAAAAAAAATGAAAGCATGTACAAATGTATGTCAAATCTTAATATTTGGCATTTACTTATGGATTCAACTAAAGATATGGGAGAAGTGGTGTGTTTTTGTGACAGGCTGCTAGGAACACATTGTATAAAGATAAGATTTATTAGAAAAATGAATTCTTAGTTAAATTGTCTCATATGTGTAGACACAACACAGGTGCAGATGGTTTAACAAAAACCAAAAATTAAAAAAGAATTAAAAAGGTGAAAAAGCAGCCAATCTCCTGTCAAGGACACTTTACAAAATTACAAGAAAGCCTGGATTCTTGGAAACAAAATATAAAGATATGAGGGGTGACATTTCCACAGTACTGTGGTTTCTGTTATAATGTCCTTTTAAAGGCCTTTTAAAATTTTCCATATCTTTTTATTTTATCAAAGAAAAAAAATGAGTCAACAAACATTTTTCTAATTTTTTTGTCAATCACTGACAGAATTAATAATCCCCAAGTCTGCAACAACTAATTTTCATATTTCCACATAGAATAAGAGACCCTGTAACTTTACATAAACTGTTTTTTTAAAGTACAAAAACATAAAAAGGGACTTTTCAGCACGAACACATTTATTTTCAATTTTAATGACCACATTTGTAACTGATATCTGCATTTTGTGTGCAATAGTAGGAATCCAATTAAATGTTAATATTTTCAATAATCAGCCAATATAGTACTTTTCTGTTTGACAGTGAATCATAGAATTGCGTTTTAATCCAGAATGTAAAGATTAAATATGCAGGAAATGTCTCCATAAGTGGTTCATGTACTCAGTTTTCTTCCTTAGGATGTATTACTTAGTTTAGAATCTGTTCTTTATTCATTAAATGGTTACAAATATCAGGAAAATGCACAGACTTTGCTTCAACCAATTACATGGCTTAGAAGCACAGTCACCTCCCAAAAGGCCCCGTTCAAGGAGAGAAAAACTCTTGTGTTCTTTATTTTTGGATTAGTGTTTGTAGGGGGTATGAAGCTCGCTATCATATTAGCTATTCAGCTGATGAATCATCATAAGGTTATTTAAAAGGTGAATAATATTAGTTGCGATTCATTTACAGACTCAGTCACTCTACCTCTGATGTCTCTCATTAAACTTTCATTTGTTGATTGTAGGCATATACAGAAAAGTGTAAAGCGATGCACCTCCCAGATTCTAATAACTTCCTTCCTAATAACTCCCAGATCTGTTGTTGTTCCCACAGGTGGGATCCGCAGTTGGTTATCACTAACAAAGCTTTTCCAGGTAACTGCATGTGGGTTGTTGAAACAGACATAAATAAAGTACTTTTCAACCTCCTTAAAGCTTTAAGCTTCAATTTTGCCGTTTTGCTAGTTTTAATTTTTACCAAGTGAGCACACCGCACTAAGTCAATCAAACTCTAAGGCTACTTATTTTGTAGCATGAGTGATTTTTAATTTCAATTGGGCTTTAAAAGAACAGTTGGCCAGTTTGTAATCTTATTTCCATGTATTCATAACCACAGCAGTTGGCTGTATATAAATCCACTAAACATCAGCGTGGCAGCTTAGCTTTCTTTTGCTGACCACTGGTTTTGAATTGAGATCCTTTCTTTTTTTCATTTCTTTTTTCTTTTTTTAATTGGCTTTTATTTGCTTGTGTTTTTCCTCCCTCTCCATGCCAGGGCAGCGCATAAACACACAGCAACAGTAGCCCAGAAACACAGTGCGGCCGGTCAAACCTCCAAGAGATTTGCAGCCACGTGATTCTACAGATTACACATTTAATATTGCCTTTCCACCAGCAGCGGCAGCAGCATAGTGGGCAGTTAATTTACTTAACAAGGCTTTTTGAAACAGAATGAAAAAAAACTCCAAATGTTGCTGAATTAGAAAACAACAGCAGATTTACATCAACTTGACGTCCCTGGAGATTCACTAACTGGCTAATGGTAAGAAGATGACAGAGAACAGCAAACAGCACTTAACAGCAATGTGCCACAGGTTGGAATAAAGACAGCGGTATGAATACCAACACAGCTGGATATTTACATCAGCATCAGGAGCTGGAAGCTATGTTGTACAGGTGCAGCTAATTGGACTGATAAAGAGGAGCGTGATAACTGATCAGTTCCTGTGTGGGTAAGTGAGAGGAGTGGTAGCTCTGGGCTCATTTGATTAGATTAAATGAATAAAGAAGGTGTTTCCTTTTAGATTTAAGCTGATAGGACAATAAAAGGGAGCAGGAGTATATTTTAATTGAGGCTAGATTAGCCCACATTTGCTTTGTACTGCCAAAAGTATTCACTCACCCATCCAAATCATTGAATTCAGGTGTTCCAACACCTCCATGGCCACAGGTGTATAAGATCAAACACATAGGCATGCAGACTGCTTGTATAAACATTTGGGAAAGAATGGGTCGCTCTCAGGAGCTCAGTGATTGGATGCCACTTTTCAACAAATCCAGTCATGGAATTTCTTGTAAAAATGCCACAGTCAGCTGTTAGTGCTATTATAAAAAAGTGGAAGTGACCGGCAATGACAGCAACAGCCATGAAGTGGTAGACCATGTAAAATCACTCAGTGTGTTCTCTAGAGTGACGTATCATGCTTCTCTGTCTGGCATCCCATGAATGAGTCTGAGTTTGGAAGAATGGTCTGATCTTCCCATAAACTTTGAAGCTGTTTTAACTTCAAAGGGTGGGCTGACATCCTTTTAAACACTAGAGATTATGAATGGGATATCAGTTCATATACTTGTGATGGCAGACGAGTGAATACTGGTCAGTATAGAGTGTACCATGTTCACATAATGAAGATGTGAAACAAAAACGGTAAATTGTCAGTGGTCCAGTTTCAGAGGTCTCCACCCACTAAGCTGCTGGCAGCTCACTGTGGATTATTGGGTTTTATCACTTGTGTGTATACTGTAATATTATGTTTCTTGAAATAGTGGGAAAAAGTCTGCAAACTTTCACAAAGAACAACTATAAATGTCTGTGTCAAAATAACCCAATTTATTTATGGAGACTGAGATGTGTCTTCATTTGCTTTACAGTGATGACCAAACTTTCATGTGAAATTTCTTCATTGTTAAAAAAAGACTCCAGCGCAGGAGAAATGAGTCACATTTAAATATGTCGTGTTTTATTTATTTATTTATTTATTTATTTTCATAGTCAGAGTCATAAAAGTTTTCAATCACTTGAGAGTTATGCAGTTTAAAAAAAAATCTGCATAACTTAACAGACAAAAATTGCAACAGGAAAACAGTGGAGCACAAGATCAATCTATTTGTAAATGCACAACACTTAAATAACACATTTATTATTTATTATGTAGTTGATTGCTTCTTTGAGCTACCGCAGTCACAATATTCTGGTACCGCACATCCAGGCGTGTTCAAACAGAAATGTAATTTCACTGTCAGTGTGAGTTCTTTCAAAGTGTTTATGACTTTAATAGACCACAAGCACAATCTCAGTGGACACCGTTTTCATTTAACCTTAAAAAAAATTCTGTTATCTCATAGTTATGCAGCTATAACAAAAAAAAAAAATCCATAACTCTATACACTGATTTTCAAGTATTTGTGTGTAATGACAGAATGTATGTTGGGACACACTGACAGTTTACATTCATTTTTACTTAAGATCAAATGCATATTAATACTTTCTACATCCGCCCAGGCTTCATCCCAGTTCAAATCTAAATCCGTATTAACAAAAATGACTTCAAAGCTGGACACATATGAACATTTTGAATAAAACAACTAAGGTGAAATTTGTTTCTGCTGTGTTCAGACCAAGTGAAGCTCAGCACCTAGCTTTACTCACATGAGAACAGTCTGTGGAAAGTTTTGGGGCTATTTAAAAAATATTCCCAATAACCAATTACTTTAAAAAGCACAACTGTTATGTGGAATTAAGTAAGTGCAACATATTTTCAGAACCTACCACAAGGGTCTAGAATGTTGGAATATAGGAATAGGGTTGAACTGCAAGGTTTTGAGTGGTCACAGGTGGTGAAAATAAAGCCATCCCGTGTTTCTGATTATATGTGGTGTCAGGGAAATGCTTGAGAAGCTCAGGTGATGCAAAAGAAACTATGTACCAAAACTGAAATCTAAAGTTGCACAGACTCAGATGCTGCTCTGTTCCTGGATTTGTGTAATCAGTTTCCATCTTTGCATAAACTGGACTTTCTGAATCATATCATCATATCATTTCTGACATGTGAAAATACAACTCCATGTATAACCCCAATTTTCCACAATGTAGAATGTGTACAAAGAGGAGTAACATTTCATAATTGAGTTTATTTCGCAACAGATCAGGAACATGACTGGATATAAAAAAGAGCATCTTAGAGAGGCAGAGCTTCTCAAATGTGAAGATGGGCAGATGATCACCAATCTGAAAAAAACTGAGTCTGCAAGTTGTGGAACAATTCCAGAATAATGCTCCTCAATAAAGAAGTGAAGAATAAATATCTCATCATCTACGGTGCATAAAATCATCAAAAGCTTCTGAAAATCTGGAAAAATCTCTGTGCGTAACAGATGATGCTGAAATATTGCTTCAATATTGGATGCCTGTGATCTTCAGGCCCAGAGGTACCACTGCAGTAAACACAGGTATGGTTTTCTCATGGAAGTCACTGCATGGGCTCAGGAGCACTTCCAGAAATCCCTGTCTGTGAAAACGCTTAAACTGTGGCACCCACCAATGCAGGTTGAATGCTGCTGTCACCTCGGGACCAAGTGCTCATTTAAAATGGACTGAAGCAAAGTGAAAAACTGTTCTGAGGCCAGACGGATAAAAATGTGAAATTCTTTTTGGAAAACATGTAAATTGTCGTGGTCCGCTGTTCCTACTGGTTCGACTGGCCTTTTCTCTCTGTTGCCACCCGTTCGCTCTCTCTATCCTCTGCCGGTGTGAGTGTGTTCCAGAGTCGGAGTGTTTTTCCTGGGTCTCCGCTCCTGCTGAAACTCGTGGCTGATTGTGCACCTGTGCACAGTTAAGCTAATTATGGCCTGGCTACGTAAGGCTGCAGTTGTCCCACAGTCTCTCCAGATCATTGCACCGCATGTGGTATCAAAACTTGGCTTCCCGGTCTGTTTTTGATTTGCTCGTGATAATCATTTAAGCTTGAACTTGCTTTTGTCTCCTTTTGCTCAGACACCAGCTGCCATGAGAAGTGCTTTGGAGAAACAACTTGCCTGCCCTCCTTCTTTGCCCACACATGGACCGCTCCTGTCAACACCTTGGAAAAGTCTGTTTTCAATTCAATGTACAAATACTTACTTTAAATGTGACCTCTGTGGTCCATGCTTGTGTCCAGGTTTCATAAAGTGTCCCATATATAATTGTAATTAGGGTTATGAATTCTCATGTAACACTATCATGTAAATAAATTGTTTATTGTCGTCAAAATCATTAATAAAAATTTACAAAAACTGCTGTTTTTATGTTATTATGTCTTTTTTAAATTGAAACCCCAAATTCTAGTTATAATCCCACATTCACCACTTAAATTAAGATTTTAGTAAAGACGCCTTTGCTTAGATTTACTTAGCTGTGTGTATTCTTATTGCTTTTGGACCTTAAAGCAATACATGCGCTCTGTACACATACACACACAAACACTCTACCATCCACTCTAACACAATGTGGTCGACCACAGGCAAACAGCAGGGAAGTTGCAGAGTAATGGGACAATCCATCACCAGCTGCTGCATGCTGCTGCGTGGTCTTAGTCAAAGAGACCCACCCATGGAGACACTGAGGCAGCAGGCTGGAAGGAAGCAACTAGAAGGTAGTGATTTAGAGACCAGAGGTGATAACTGGTAAGTGGGAGGGTGGGCAGGGTGGCTAGAAATGATCATGAAAATGGTCAAGTGTGATGACTGCAAGAATATGAATGTGAATGCATGTTATACTAAGAAACTATGACTGAGTTCTGGTCCTTATTTTTAATAACATTTTGTCATAAAAGGACAAACTGAGCCTTTTCCAGATGGCTCACACTCTGTTCTGGTTTTCCTCTCTTTTACCCCCTAAAGAAACAACAAAACCAAAACTTTTGAAAGATGTCATTTTAAATATAAATGTTATCACTGACTGTGACTCATCCTCCCCCACAAACCTGAAATCTACTTTAACCTTTAAATATCAAATAGATATTCGAATAGTGTTGTGGGAGCTGACTAACTGGATGTTTGTAGCTGTAACACTGTAGTTTAGACCAGACTGCATAATCAGCTACAGATCGTCTTGGTACTCCAAGACAACCATCCATAGTTCCCATGATAGACTTCCTATGACTTTATCATGTTGACATTGAATTTTTCACTACACCAACAAGGTATACAGTGAATCCAGGCTAACAGATATCAGGTTCAAGACTTCCTGCTTCATTTGTCGGCCATTATTTAATGATGAGGGTGGATTGGCCATACGTAGTCCTTGTTTTGCTATCCTTGCACATCCATACAGCAACTGTTTTGCAGCATCCAACCAAAGCGTGCTCAAAGCTTACAGAGCAGAAAGATGGAGGTTACACCAAAGGTACTGTAGCTTGTATAACATTACAATACAAAGCAATCCATGTAATAAACGTAGAAAAGTAAAGACTGCTGGTTTTCTTTTGTTTGTGTAGGGCCAGAAGAAGTTTAGTGGGGTAAATATGAAAACATATAAAAATCAACTTCTATATTTTTATATCCTCGTAAGTCTAACAGGCATTCTCTGGTGAGTGTAGTGCAAACCATTGTCAGTGAGCCCAGATACTAAACGTAGCAGTTGCTTTCTATAGACTCCAGGGTCCTGCTGCTGCTGAATCCAGTTCAATGTAATCCATAATTCAGTAGTAGAGAATGAAAATAAAATTCTGAAATTTAATTTTAAAACACACAACCAGTATTGTATTTTGGTATTCTGGTTGCTGGTAAGGGTAAGCGTTCTCTGTTAAGTATCATCATGTGCATCTTGGGCATAAATAGATTAGCACATAAACATACAAAAGCCCTATTTCTACAATCAGATCAAACATGTGCCCCATGCCATGAAACTAAAGGTAAGTCTAATCTACTCAGAAGCTGATATGCCTTGATCAAATTCAATCTAGAGCTCATTGAGACCTATATGGGCTGGAGACATGTGGCCAAATCACCAAGGAAAATGAAATTAGACTAGATTTAATAGAGCTGTATCAGGCAATGAAGAGACTCATCATGAAATCAGTGCTCCATCCATCGTCCAAATGGAGACAGGTGATCAGCAAAGACGTGACCTACAGATGCAATTAACAAGAATTAAATGATCAGACGAGGAGAAAAATTCAAGGCATATTTGAACTTGTTGCATTAAAAAGAAATGAAGAGAACAGTGCATCGAAATCAATGATCGGTTCGCCCATCAAAACAAGGTAAATGGGCACAGTGTAAAGGTCGCACATGCACAATTTGCTGGAACGCGCAGAATATGCATACACTTGACGACCTAAAGATAGCTGTGCAAGCACACACACAAAAACAGCTCTCGCACAGCGATTCAACTCTCCTTACGCATTCATGCCACGAATGGCCAGATCGATTCCTAACCCGGGGATTCAATAGTAACCACATTAATCCACCACTGGGCACAGTCGGCGTGTCTACCAGACAGGCACTCAGTCAGCCACTCTGCTGCTTGGGATCAGTATTGGCTTAGAGAGGGACTCTGAGGGAGAGCAGGGGAGAGATGGGGATGAATGAATGACTGCAAGCCTCTCGAAAATGTCACTATGCTCACTCTGCCTGCCCTTTGCAAAGATGTCTGGTTGTGTGCACCATATCAAACAACTGTGGAAAGCAAAGTTCGTGCAATTAGTACACTGTTCGTGTTTTCTGCATTCGCCTGAAGGACACAAGGAAGAACAGCAGTGTGACAACAATCATTGTATGAGAACTGGCCTAACTTTAACTACAGCAGTATCAAAAGAGAGATTAGAGGGAGTTATATTTTTATTTTCATGATCAAGAAAATAACTACACCAAAGAATTCTATTAGCTAATGTTCACTTTTAATTAGAGCCCAATTAATATATGAAAACAAGATGTGAGAAACACCCTTCAACCATGTAATGAGTGTTGATGTTGTATCGTTTCTTCAGCAGAGGGCGCTCTACAACTTTTCTGTCACCAACACATGTGTTTGCAGAGCCACAAATATAACAACCTGCTGATCTCAGCAGAGTTGGACTATCTTCATAAGGGCACATAAATAGCTACACATAACAAATGTCAGGGAAACCAGTTTGTTTCCTTTACCCGAGAGAAAGAAAATATCAGTCAATATATGAGACTGTTAGATTACCAACTACTGGTACTGGTGTTGATCTTTCTATTTTTAATGGTCAGCCATAGTAATACCTCCATGCCTTAGTCAGTCCCTGGTGAGTTGAGTGCACTGCACTACTGTATTTATATAGTGCCATGTAAAAGTAATTGCCCCATTCCTGATTTCTTAGTTTTTTGTATATACGTTACACTCGGTCCTGATTCAGGTCATTAAACATATTTTACTATTAGACAAAGATAATCAGAGTAGATACTAAATACAGTTTTTAAGTCATTTGATTTAAGGGGGAAAAAGCTATTCAAACCTACTGGTGCTGCACTGATGCATTTATAATGACTGGAAATAAATATAAGCATGCTGCAATGGTCCTGACCTTAAGTAAGGTCACGACAAAGACTTTCAATTTGATTTGATTCAAAACTTTCACCAGGCAATTACAGTAAGTCATCCAGATTCTAAAGTAGCCCCAGATCATTATACTACCATCGCCATGACTGACTGTTGGTATGATGTTCTTTCTATTAATGATGTGGTAGTTTTATGTCAGCTGTAACGGCCCTCAAACCTTCCAAAACATGAGCTTTTGTCTTGTCAGTCCACAGAATATTTTCACAAAAGTCTTGGGGATCATCAGGTTGTTTGTTGTTAAATGTGAGACAAGTCTTCATGTTCTCTTTGGTCAGCAGTGGTTTTTACCTTGGAACTCTTCCATGAATGTCATTGTCTCTTATTGTTGAATTATGAACTTTGACCCTAACTGAGGCAAGTGAAGCCTGCAGTTCTTTATATGTTGTGCTGAGTTCTTTTGTGACCTCCTGGATGAGTTGTCAGTGCGTTCTTTAAGTACTTTTGATAGACCAGCCCGTCCTGGGAAGCTTTACCACCGTTCAGAGTTTTCCTCATTTGTGGACAACGTCTCTCTCTGCAGGTTACTGGGTTGCTAAAACCTTAAAAATGGCTTGTTGTTGTTGACTTTGTCTCTCATCTGTTCTTTGGTTTCTTTAGATCATGGCATGATGTGTTACTTGATATTTTACCTTAGTCCACATTATCAGATGGGTTATATGATTTCTTGATTTAATAAATCTGGCAATAATCAGGTGTGGGTGCGACTAACGAAATGTAACTCAGCTTTCCAAAAAATTAAACGTGGTCAATCAAGGTTAATTCATGATTGAACAATTTCTTTTTCACACAGGGCCAGGTAGGCTTGGGTATCTTTTTTCCCTTAATAAAGGAAATCATTATTTAAAAGCTGCATTTTTATTTTTTGTTTCTGTAAAGCTTTTTTTTCTTTAACACAGTAGACTATGGGGATTAGCTAGCTTTCGGTGCCAGCCTAAAGTGGCCATTCAAGGACGACCATTTTTGGCACTTCTGTGTTGGCATCATTTTTCACCAAAGGTTGCTTCAGCTCAGTGCCAAAAACCCAGTAAGGGAATATTTGCGATATATGACTTCAGCAGACTTCTAAAGACTTACAGAATCTATACTGAGGAGGATCAAAGGGTTTTTTTACCCTCTCTGGAGCCTAACTGTCTCAGGCATTTTCTTTTTGTATCTACTGTTCTCCTTTGATTAAATCATGCAGCTAATTCTTTGCATGTTGTGTATCTGTTTGTGTCTCCACTTCCACAAACCTGTTCAGGCCACCTGGTCGTGTTCTCAGGCAGACTGAATCTGCTCACTTCTGCTTCCAATAAAAAGAAACTCCTTGGAATTCACAGACAATTTGAACAGTCATGCCAGCATGCAGGCTGTTGGCAAACTCCTTATTGGACCTATTACAGCCAACACTCATTTCCCTGACTAAATTCAAAGAAAACCCACTTTCCTGGAGAGTCCAATCCTCCTTCTCTATCAGCCCTCATTTAGAAGTATATTTTCTCTCTTTGGCCTAGTGGTAGTTCAATCAAGAAAGTGTGACACTGATGCTCAAACCTGACATGAATTGATAAATCCCTGTGGGTTTCCTTTATGCTGCTGTCTACAGCTTTTGTAGTTTTACAGCAATTACCATCAACTCCCAAAGTATTTGTACAATTTCACCTTTTTTTTACCTATTGTTTTTTTTTTTTTAGATGTTATTTATTTTGCAGTAAAATGATTGTTTTCTAGTCTAAAAGAAATTAAAAACGGGGGTCCCAGAACGTAACCCCGGCGATAATGGAGGGAATACTGTACAGCTAATGTTATACACAATCTCCCCTTTACAAAGACTCAAACATATCTGGACAAACCCACATCATTTTAAACATAAGGACTGTTTGTAATTCTTGGCTTAAATGAATTTGCCTGAAATGACTGAAGTCTGAAGTCTAGTAACCATGGAAATGACCAAATAATATGTTTCCTTTCTTGCGATCCTCCTCTAGGTCTTTAGTGCAGCCACCTTCAGCTGCTGCTTATTTAAGGATCTGTCTTCAGTTGATGAAAAGTGTGCTCTGCTGGGTTGAGATCAGGTGACTGACTTTATCCCTTTCATTTGCCTTAAGAAAATCTTTGATTGGTTTTGCAGTTTGCTTTGGGTCACTATCCATTTGCAGTGTGAAGCCCAATCAGTGTTGCACCATTTGTCTGAATCTGAGCAGAGTTTATAGTCCTGTACACTTTAAAAGTCCACCTTCTGCTTCTATCAGGAGTCACATCATCAGCGAACACTAGTGACCTTGGCAGTCTGCATACATGTGCATGTTATAACTTTTCCTCCACCATGTTTGGCAGATAACGTGGTACGATTCAGATCCCAGGCTGTCTCTCTCCTTCCCCATGTTTTTCTCTTCCCATCATTCTGCTACAGTTTAATCTTGGCTTCATCTGTTCAAGAAGTTTTGTTTTTTATTTTGTGCTGGCTCTTTTTGATTTCTTCTGGCAAAATCTAATCTGTTCTTCCTGTTCTTGAGTGTAACCAGTAGTTTGCACCTTGTGGTAAACTCCCTGTATTTCCATTCATGAAGGCATCTCTTGATTGTAAACTTTGACAATGATACGCCCTCCTCCTCCAGGCAGTTCTTGACTTGATTATGTTGTGAAGGGTTTTTCTTAACCAAGCACAGATTTCTTTCAGTGTTGCTGAGCTGCCCAGTGCATTCCTTTTTTTAAAAAAATGAACCAGATTGTTGATTTGGTTCCAAAATTGGTTTTTCCTATTTTCTCTCTTGTTATTCAAGTTTTTCAACCTAATGATTAATTACATCTCTTTGAAGCTCAGAATGAGAACTCCATTGGAAAGTTCGAAAATGCAAGTTCAGCATTTTAAATCGATCCATTTTGTTGTTTATCTGCTCCATGTATCATGAAATATTGCGCCAACAGGCCTCACCAGACCATGAAAGTTGTCGTCCGTTAACTGTCCAATTACTTTAGAATCTCTGAAAGAGGGGTCTGTGCATAAAAATGGCTGTGATTCCTCAAAGGTTATGCAATACTTTTCTTGAACCCCTGGATATAAAGCTGAAAGCCTGAACTTCAATCACATCTTCATTGTTTGATTTGAAATCCATTGTGGTTGTACAGCAGCAAAATCACAAAAAGAAATTCTATATCTTATAGACCTGACAGTATGCCTTCAGATATCAATTTAAGAAAACCATTAGTATCATTATAATACATTTTTTTGTGTGTTTCCCTTTTTGAGACTCATAAGACAAAATAAAAACTAATGCCCTTCCAAACACAAAGTACTGAATAGTTAAGAGTCTTTTACCACTTATGTTCATCTAAGAAATCTCCTGTATTTGTTGATGGTTTCTTTGATAGTGTGTCAGAGGATCATTTTGTGAATGACGTTACATCTTTTTTTCGTTTTTGCTCTCCTCTACCTCCATCTCTTTGTCTCTCCTGCTTGTAGCCTTAGGATGGGAGCTTTTGAAAGGTTTTTTGTTATTGATTTGAATAAAGAGGCTTCAAAACACTGTTGAATGTATTTTGATCCCAGCAAAAATTCAAGAGAAACACATGCTTTGAAATGGTTTTAAAGACACAAGCAAAGCTGCTGTTCAGCATGGATTACACTCTCAGATCATCAGCTTTACCGATATGCATGAGTGGACTAAGTGTGCAAGCATGTGCGCGTGACTTAGTTTGTGTGTAAGAAAGGATTTGTTTGTGTCTCTGGAGTCCTTTTACAACATGGAGGCTGCAGCTGTGCCCTATAGCTTTCTAAGAAAACAACCTCCATGCATAAGACTTATATACACCTCTCTCGGTGATCAGCCTTAGTATCGAATGGCTTTTCCCTCCCACTTTCAGCTCACTTCTTTTGTCTTTCCTTGGGGACTCTCACATTCTTAATTCCCTGTATATGAAAAATTTTATAGTGCGACTGCTCGGTGCATTCCCCATCCCTAATCGATGCAGAGATGTAACGCAAACAGAAGATATTTCGTGAATCACTTCCTTGATTCAATCTTATCATATCTAGAGACAAAGCCATGGTCACGACAGCACTGCTAATATGGAATAATGTTGTACTCCCTTGAAGCTAAGTAGCAGCTTTGCAGGTGTTTATTGAGATTAGAAATCAGCCTTCATTCTTCTAATGCCTTCAAACCACTTTGAAATTGGACTGAGTAATAAGCCTGGAGAATTTCATATTCAAACTCTAGTTTTAATTATAAATATTATGTAATAAACAAAGGCTGTGGATTATGATAGAGATAATTTGTTGTCTTTAGGCTTATTAGTATGATCACATCCCATTAGTGTGATCCAGAAACAACTGAACTTGAAACCACCATTAGGTGAGTAGATGTGGTGCATATGTTCCATATATTCCCCCAGCATGGCAGACATATTAGCTTTGGTTAGATTTCGGTAATGATCAGGCTTTGGGTTGGAGTAAAATAAAATTTTTACTGTCATTGGTTAATATGTGTAATGTGCAATAACCTTTGTTACTGCAATAACAAACTATGCATGCATCTCTTGTCCATTTTTTAAAATTGAAAACAAAAGAGAATTTTCAGTCCACACCTCATACTCAACTCAAAAGACGATCCAGTGTGTCTATGCATAACAGACAACTTAGCAAGAACCAATTTTAAATTGCATCTTTAGACATTTTGTTACCAGCAGCCTGTTGCTTATAGACATTTCTTTCTTTTCTTTTTTTTTTGTTGACTATATGGAAAACGCTAAATATAATAGTTTGACAGGTATAAAATCATATTTTTAAACCAACAAGGTGATTCCCAAAGACCTGTCTAGCTCTAAACATGGCATATTTCAGTGCAGTGTGTGGAGGACAAAAGAAGATTAAAAAGTAGAACAAAATCCAGCAAATACCTGACACAGGACCTCTGGCCCTTCGGTTGATTCATCGTTGTTGACTAAAACTCATCAGAAATTGTCTCAATGGAATGGTGGTTTTCAAGAAGCAATTCTTAAAGAAGGGAAACAGGCAAAGGCTGAGGCAGTGGCGTTCTGTCAGGACAAGCAAGGTAAGTAGTGCTTGCCTTGCCAGATCTAAAAATAGACATAAACTAAAACATGCCAAAGTAAAGCAGTCTTTTATGTCAGACAGCGCTGTCATAAAGCTCCTAGCCTGTTAATTAATATGTGCTTTCAGCCTTTACATTACTGTCATCTTGTGGCTGCAGTTTCTCTGCAGAAAAACACCATATAAGCTGAAAGCTGCGCTAATTTCATCTCATGGCAAAGTGTAGCCGTCTCTGTCTCTGAGAGCGTGTCCTCCTCCCATTAACAATGACTGGAGCTGGGCAAGCTGAGAGGACAGCAGCGGGTTTCTGGTCACATTGTGGATAAACCTGTGACTGTAAACACGAGGCAAGCTACCAGTTACTGGTCACACTACGTATGTTGACACAGATAGCATTAACACATAAACAATCTTCTCTTAATTAGCATCATAACAGAGTTTCATCTTGGTCAACATGTGTGATGTCTGAAAAAGATTTTAATAACGCCTTTAAATTTTCAGTAATAGATTTAGTTGTAATTTTTGGTAATATACATTATGAATTTGCTCAAATGATGTTGCTTGAGTCAGCATAATTTGGGCGATGAAGACCACAAGTGTGATAACAAATTTTTGTCAGACTTTGTTGTGTTTGGCTGTGAAGTTAAAAGCAATAAGCGTACCAGATTCTGTGGTGTGCTGCTTGTCTTTGCTTGAGGTTAATGGCTTGAGGCTACATTAAACTGTTTGACTGTGTCAGGCAGGCTTACAGGTTTGCAATGCTAAATAGATCGAGTGCTATCATAATTTTTTATTTAGTGCCACTCAGGTTCTACTTGCCTATATTTAATTTTGGACTAGATAAGTACAGAGCTGGTTGGGAATGTTCTCGGCTGCACTTTTGAGTTCAGAGTAATTAATACAGTTAAACACGATAACATATTACACTAACCTTGTTATCATGGCGCACCTTCTTAGAATCAAAATGTTAATACTGTCAGTGAGAACATGTCAAGGTCCTCACATTCAGCTTAAAGCACTCCTGCGGTTTACTGCAGGCTCATAGAGCCAATAACACGGCTGTGAACTCTTGCTGATAATTTCAGTCTGTAATGTATAAGTAACAATAAGATGGCAGTGCCATGTGAACAAATTGTAATGTTTGAGTGAACGCATTACTGCACAGTAACGCCATGATAAAACTTTGAGTGGGGGAAAAAAAACATATACTTTTTTTTTTTCAAAGACATAAAAGAACTTGATTTGTTCTGGGGTATTATTATGATTTATGTCTACTACTGACCACAGTTACAATGCAGGAAATAGTGCTTTGTTATCAATTTAGAAAATATATAACAATAAAAACATACAGGCATTGGTTGTGTGGGTGTAGATGCATGTGGTGTTCTTCTGTTTGACAATTTGATGACCACTGTTATCTTAAATTGTCATATTTAGCTGATTCATGTGCATATAAAGTAAAGGATAACCACATTTGAGATGGAAAAGTGAAGGAATTTAGTTGATGCTTTCCCCTAGGATTCCTATCATAGCTGCTTGGTGTGATTGGTTCTAGCCCAGCGCTGCCTGGGCCCATTTAGATAATAAAATGGCCTGCAGTCTCGGGACTCATACATACAGATGCAAATGCAGCGCATGCACATGCACACACAAATAGATGCAGATAGGAAGAAGGACAATATTTTCAGAGCCTTGTGTGCAAAGGCACTGAAACACAGTCCAACAGGCACAAGCCTGCCTCATCCTAATTTGTGGATGTGTATGAACTGCACTGGAGGAAGGAAGGCAGCAGAAGCTTCATGGTGAACAATCTCTGATATGAGATTCTTCTCGAGATCAACTTGCCAGGCAAGCAGACCACTGCTTCACCTTTGTAATAGTCTGGTGTTTAAAGAGTTTAAAAATATATACAGACCCTCCCACTGGGGATGCAAGGCAGTCTTCTCTGTAAGAAGGTGAAAAGCATCACAGAGGTCTCATGAATCATTTTCAATCTTGTTAGGAGCTATATACGATGACCTTTCTTGGTGTGTCTGTGTTTACCTGCCAGTTGCTGAGCCCATTGTGCAGTTTATAGGCCATGTAGCCCCTACACACTGTCAGCTGAGACTAAGGTCAGACTGAGTCATTTTCTAAACCACTGGGTGTGTGACTGGTCTCATGTGCTTACATACAGTACTGTACAGCAGCATGAATCATGCTCACATAAACCTTGCTGGTAAAGATGCAGGGGATGGCTCGGGGTGCTGCACTAGTCTGCCTGCAGATCCGCGCCAGTCTCTTGTTTGGAAACTTGCAGACCCTGCACTCGATATGATCAATACAGCAGCAATGTACAACCAGACGGTTTTTATAATATATTTTAGATTTGTACTTTCAAAACCAAACCATCAGCATGTAAATCAGTCATTCCAGGAAGTATCTTGCACATACAATAATCTCCACACCCACATGATTTTCTTTTCAATAAATTATGTGAATTTCTACTTATGTCTCCATGCCTCCACAAGTACGGGATGAATTATACTTTATCAAAAATGCAACAATGTGGTAACTATTTTAATTGCTAAAACAGTATGCTAGGAAGTCATAGTTAGCATGTTAGCATTGCCTTTAGCCATGCCAGCAGCTAAAGGCTCTCAAGCGATTTTATGGGACAAATCAAGAGAAAAGTTATCACAGATTCACTCTGGGTGGTGCGAATGTCCTACCCTCACTCCCGACCGGTCATAGCGGATTGCTGGCTCTTCCTGATCCTGTTTCTTCCTGTTAAAAAGGAGTTTTTCTTTCCCACGGTCGTCAAGTTCTTTTTCATAGGGTGGTCTGATTGTTGGGGTTTTCTCTGCATTATTGTAAAGTCTTTTACTCACACTATAAAGCACCTTGAGATACTTACTATATTATATTATTATATTATATTGCATTGTAAAAGAAAAGAAAAGAAAAAAGACTGGCGATATTGATGTTGTACTAATACTGAAGGAGCTGATTTACTGGCAGCTTAAAGCAAGTGCATAAATGGACCAGCCTTCAAATATGCACAAAGAATGAAATACAAAAAACATCTTTACTGTCACTTAACACTTGTGGTTTTATATTTTCATACACAGGAGTAAGAACACTTGACCACTCTACTAGAATCCCTTGTTATTTTCCAGCATGGTTGAGCAGTTTTCCATAAAGCAAATGAACTGGCCTCGGTTGGAACACAAAGCGGCCTTAGATTTGGTACAGGCTGACATCCGCTGGCAAAGAGGCCCAAAGGTTTTGCAGGCAAATGCTTACAAACAGCACTGGTGCAGACAAACACATATGTTCAGCCGCCTTTTCAAAAAGGATGCTGCTTTTGAATTGCATAAACAGAGATCATACATTTTAGTGATGAATACATTTGTCTGAGATTTTGCTAAAAGCTTCGGATTGTGCCCAAAGGAACTCATCGTAATGTTGTAATCAAAGCACTTGAAGAAGGCTTCTGCTCTGAAAACGCGAGTAATCACAAGAACAAGGCATTCTTCAAAGATGTAAGAATAGGCAATCGTCGTACGATATGAAAATGGCTCTGAAGTGTGATTCTATGATTTTTAGTGGACAATTTTTGTTAAATTGCTGCATGTTTATCTTTAGTTTGGGTACCTGGAGTTACAATCAAACCACTCAACCTGGAATTTTCAGCACTATGTTCCATCCACTTAGCACCAAAGATACCTTGTTACTGTCTTGAGTGACAGCTTGAAGCATCTGTGACCTCAATGAATATGCATAACACGGATGCGTTATGCAACTTGTTTACAGCACCTGTCTTTATGATACCTTTGTATGTCTTTTTTAAAATTAACACCCTAAACTTAATCCTCCTAAAACACTTGCAGAATATACCTAATTTACTTTAGAGAAGGAAACAGAAATGATGATAAATGTTCTTATGGCTGCCTTGCATTTACACAAACTGAAATGCGTTGTGTTTAGACTCATGTCTCTGCAACTGCTGATTGCCTCTGAACCATGCAAAGGTCAGCATCTCACCCCCATACTCAGGGTTGAGTCTTTTCAGATCTTAAATAGTGAGAAGTCAACTCCAGATGCCTATTCGTGTCTTGAAAACTATTCTACTGGATGCACAATAACACAAGTCTTGGTTCAAACCAAGACATGACCCAGTTCAGCAGAGTCATTTTGTTCAATACTATTAAACCTCCTGTTTACAAGATTAACATGTGACCTGCTGTAAAAATGCTTTGATTTCTACTTGGAAGGCTTGACCTTAAGTTTCATTGAGATTTAGAAGCAATGGCAGTTCACGTTCACAGAATGGCCAACAGGAGAATAAGTGGTGCTTTAGCAAGAAGCCATATTGTTAGCTACAACTTGGCTACAGCGGACTAGTGCATCTGCAAAACTGAAATTTTCATTGTCAAAGAAGTTTACATTGCTTCAATGCTGTAAATTACCAAAAAAAAGATTCAAGTTTTAGTTAAAGATTTTTAGGTCTCCAACATCTGCATCTCTCTGCTGGAATCATAGCTTCTTTTCTTACTTTACCTCAGTTTTGTGACAAAAATGAAACAGTTTTGGTTATTTTTAACTCCCACATTTCTGTCATTGTGTTTTCATGAGATCGCTGACTTCTGTTGAATTCTTGGTTGTTGCTTTACTTTTTTGTGCATAGTCATATGTGCAAAAGTAATTGGTCCCCTTGTTAAATTATGAATTGCCATTGATTTACTACAGTTATTGGAAAGCTAAGTTCAGTTTCACTAGCCACATCCAGGGCTGATTACTGATAACTTAAATAGAACCTGTCTGACATAAATCATATCAATATGTATATCTAATTCCTTTTCATGTACCTCCAAACATTGGCAGTTAGATTTAAACTCAAAGAAATTTACAATGTCTCTACAAAATCTTTCAAAACTGAGCCTAAAACTTTTAAATGCATGCTTGAAAGAAACACAGTAGCGCAATAAGTGCAGAAATGGCACCATAAACAGATTATGAAAATATTTCTTATGATGAAAGCAAGCAATGGCTGAATCTGCAATTAGGAAAACTACATTATTTCTTTGTATTAGCACAGCAGTATTTTGGATGCATTGTGTCATATAGAATACATTTGGGGATTGTAGTATGAATAGAAAAAGAAATAAACAGACCAGCAATTATCAGCTTTGCCAGTAATTCTAAGATGCTGCTCAGTGGTTATGCAAAGAAAAATATTAAGTACAGTGACTCAGTGTACACAAATACACATATACACACACACACACACATACATATGCACAAATAAAAGCCTCTCAAAAGCAGTTATTGTCATTAGAAAATGGCCATTTTCATAATGGTCGAGGCGCTTAGGTTGTCGGGGTTAGAGATACAGTTTTTTGTGATCAATTAGAAAGACTTGCAGACTTTCATTTAAAACAGATGCTCTCTCCCTCTGTTTCAGCCTGCCTTTCTTTTACTCGCATACACACAAACACACACCTGCTTTGAAGGCTTAGCAAGCTCCGTTTCAGTGTTGATGACTGAGGCAGCAAAGGGAGCCTGATGACCATACTAATATAGCCAAGGCACTTATTAGCTTGTGCCGCTTACTCTTTGTCTGCTCTGCAAACATACCGAGCCTGCTGAATCAGTTTGGATGAATGTGATGTGATTTCAAACTATAGTGTGTGTGTGTGTGTGTGTGTGTGTGAGTGTGTGTGAGTGTGAGTGAGAGAGAGAGAGAGAGAGAGAGATGGAGAGAGAGAGATATGAGTGGATTAACCCAAGGCAGGTCAAAGCCTGCCCTCTCAAAGTATATCTTGTTTTCCATGGTCTGAGAAGGATGTTCGGATAGGGCAGCAAAGGTCTATGTCCTTCTGTCTGAATGTGCATGTGTATTTGTGTGCATGTGTGTGTTTTACGGTTTTCTTTTTGTTGGTAAAGAACATTTCTGGAATGACAGAGGTAGCCATGTGAAAGAACCATGGTCTTCATTATTAGACGATAATGATGTAGGGGTTCAGGCAGAGAGCCATAAAGCCCAAAGGCTTATTTCCTGTTGCACTGTCTACTTTTATCTAACTTTTCCTGATGACAAATTTAAAAAAAAGAAAAAAATCACTGTGATTGCAGCACAAAAACTGAACTTAAGGTTAGTGGCCAAGTTAACAATCACTTCTTCCAATTCCCTAAAAACTCTTTACTGAATTGCACAATATACAGGACTGACAATCCCAAATCATCACACTTCCAACACCATGCTTGATAGATGGTGAGGTCTTTGAGTTGATTTTCTGTGTTTGATCATCAACACACATGCTTCACATCTGCAAACTGACAAAACATCTGCTTCTTTAGAGGTGGACGCACTTGATTAGTGCCATTTTAGTGCACCTGGATGGTACTTACTCTCTTAATTCCTATGGAAGCAGTAAGGGTGTAGGCTACTTGATATTTCATGGGAAAGCATATGAATTTTTTTTTTTTTTCACATGACTGTACATAAAATTAAGCACAGGATTAGACTATGGGCCTGGCCATGAAATCTAGCAAAGGCTGTAACCCCAATACATCAGCTGATATATCCTTCTATGCATCCAACTGGCAAACCTCATATAGGACATGCTATTAATATTGCTTAGCCTGCCTACCATGCTCCCACTGCACACCACTTTGCAATCCTTCTGCAAAATGGTTTGCAGAGGTAGTTGTCTGTTGTTACTGTCCTGCACTTCCTTCTTTAATCTTTGGATAAATACACATGGAAGGCTGAGAAGGGCGCCCTCTGTGCCTCAAGCTTTCAAGGCATGTATGTGGAAGAGGTGGGAGGTTCAAGAAGCATTATAATAATTCTTTGACTTAAATGTCTGAACTAGCTTTAAGAGTGGTCCCTTAATCACCTACCCTTTAGTAACCTTTGGTTTGCAAGTGAGACTTAGGTATCATTTAGTGTACTTATTTATATTTTTGAATATATAAGAGACACACAGATTTGTGACAATTTCAAAACTCAAGTCTTTAAAATAGCAAAATAAACCTCAAATAAACCTAAAATAAACCTCAAATTCACAGACATGAAAAGGGGAAAATACATTACTTACTACCTGCAGGGTCACAGTCTGTGATATCAGCTAAGGAGTGTGACTTCTTACAGTACCTGTAAGAGTCAAACATGCACATCTTCGTCAGCAGGTCTATTGTCACTGCTGTCTATTTTCTCTCTGACAGGCACAGTCAATTATTTATGCTGTACCTGAAGCTCATAATGTGAAACGATACATATAAGAGTTGTTCTGCTGATGTGAGAATGAAGTTAAAATGTCAAGGACGTGTGACAGGGAACAGATAAGGATTCACTTTCAATAAACAGAATGATGAAATATGAGAAGCACATTCATGGAATTAAACTACGGAACATCAGTGAAAAAGGGAACATGGAATAAATGAAAGACCTTTAGCTCAATAAATATCCAGGATGATGAAGATCAAACCACAAGCATTTTTTCAAACCAAGGCCGACTGAGGTTTGATACGTGCCAACCTAAATGAAAGCATTTCAAACACAAGCTCAAAGTTAGTTTTTCACATTATAATACACATTACATAAGGTTAGTCAAAGAAGAAATATCCAAATCACACAAAAGGGTGAGTGTTTAATAGAACAATACTCGAAACACGTAAATGAGAATGACTAAATGAAGCTACTAGCTTGTTGGTCTCGTGCATTGTTGACTAAATGCACTGCTTTGTTGTACATTTTAAACTACGCTGAAAGTTAAGTTCACGTACAGAGCCATCACTTGCCATAGTGTACTTTAAATCAACATATACAGGAGAGTCAACAGTCAACGGTGGAGTTTTTAGTCTTCCTGACTTCTTGAACTTTGCATTATGTACAGTTAAGATGAGCGAAGTATCTATCATCACATGGAGCTAAAACGCACCTGAATGCTATTAAATGGGTTAGAACTGATGCACAAAACAACCCAAACAAATTGTCCATGGATGTCACCTTTTTGCCACCAATGTCTGACCTTCCACATCTTGTTGTGCCAAACAGCGATAGGTTTAAAAGTGCCTTAAGGTGATGGCACCCAGTGCTTATTAAGTCTTACAGCAGAATTCATTATCATTAGCCATGTATGCGCTGACGCTGGATGTTTAATTAGCTGATCAAGATAATATTGTACTCTAAATGTGTGGCGCATCAAGTTATTGTCTAGAAGTGTGTGTATGTGTGTGTGTGAGTGCGCGCTATATGTATGGCACTGAATTTTACATGTCCCATTAGCCTAATGAAGAAGACTAGAAATGGAAATGAGCAAGGAGAGATACAGGCACATCATTAGGAGACACATTTATGGTTTACAGTGGTATTAAACACTGACTTCCTTTTTAGCTCAGATTCATCAGCTTTGCCTTTCAGTTTGTAATACTTTAAGAAGAAACAGTTCATTTACAGCGTCATGCTTTTGGTATATCATCACTGACTTTGTTAAATGCATTCGCTGTTGTGTTGGAAAATAATATTCAATTAATGTTTTCACTTTTATGCATAATTCAGGCAAAAAGCTTAACCACATCAATTCCCTGCCATCATAAACTGGAGTCTGTCATGGTTCCTCCTGGCCTGCAGGTGTGGCACCTGGCTTTCTCTCTTTCTCCCCCTCTGGCTGTTCCCTGTTTCTCTCTCCACACTGTCTCTGTGAGTATGGGTGGAGTCATGGAACGCTCTCAGTGGCAGGCGTGCTTTTAGGAAACCCTGGGCAGGCGCATCTGTTTCTCATCCACAATGCATCACTTGTTGTCAGGCTTTTAACACATTCATGTGATGGTGTAGTACAGACCTGTTGTATTTACCTTTATGTTTCCTCCTGCTTGATCCACTCTCACCTTGCCCGACTTAACCGCTCCAAAGACATAGGAAGTGGAAGCTCAAATCCTGAAGAACTGAACTGAATTGAATTCACTTTTTCACAACAACAGTTGCCTCAGTGTGCTTTATATTGTAAGGTAAAAACACTTGGTGACAGTAGGAAGGAAAAAATCTCTTTTAACCGGATTCTCCTGCAGAACCAGCCTCAGGGACAGGTGACAATTTGCTCCAACCAGCTATTTAAGGGGGGCCGGCACACTTAAGGGAGGATCTAGCCCTAACGATATGCTTTTTATTTTTTTAAAAAAGGGAAGGTTTTCAGCCTAATTTTAAAGCTAGAGAGGGAGAGGGTGTCTGTCTCCTGAATCCAAACTGGGAGCTGGTTTCACAGAAGAGAGGCCTGAAAACTGAAGGCTCTGCCTCCCATCCAACCTTTCAATAGCCTACAGCAACAAACTGCTTCAACAATTACCTGAAGACCTGTGTACCCCAGAAAACTGCCCTCAAGCCCCACAACCTTTGAATCAGAGACTAGTCGAAAGAATTCTTACCTGATCCACATCCTTGCTGTAGTACATGCAGATCGTCATCCAAGCACTATTCATGAAAAAGACTCAATTGTTTTACTTTGTCCTGTGTTTAAGTTTTGAATTTTCATATTTTTGTAATAAATGTTATAATGTTTCGTATCATAAAAATTGAAACTCTGGCTAAACAAGAGAGCAGACTATTGATTTTGCTGAAAAAGAACTACAACTCTGGGTTAAATAAGGCCTAGTAGGAGTTCAAATCTGTGATTTTTGTTTACGGCACAGTTTAAATAACGTAAAAGGCGCTGGTTCTTGGGAAAGAGCTTGCGCACTTTGGTTATCTAAAACACTAAAAACTGAATTAATCTTTGAGGATGTAACTGTGATAATGATTATTGGGCAAATCTCCTACATCTATGATCAATAACAATATCATTTGGGCTTTAACTTTCAGTTGTTCATTTGTGCACCTGGAAAATCCCACAACTGCTTTTTCCTTTGAAGCTGCACCTCAGTCTCCTGCCTGCTAACTGTAATGTAAGGGGAACATTTTCATCTCCATATTTTGTTTCTTGAATTCTGAAAGAGTTGCTTTCCATGATTGTAGGTCACAAGAATAATTAATCATCTTATATTTCTACTGTAAAATACATACTATTCTCACTCCAACTGCACTTCAAATCTTGGTTTTTTTTCACTGTATACAGTAACCATCGCTGTATATTATTTTTTTCCTACTTTTGTTTTTCTAATATATCGCTCATTCATGTTTTCTTCCTGTACGTTGTGTAGCAAGTGAATTTTGCCAGTGTGGGATTAGTTTATGTCTATGTCTCAGTTCATCAACTGTCTAAAGTTCATTTTAACCATTATTGTTCTGATTGGCTCTTTGCAAACACAGATTGAAGAGTAGAAAAGTGTCTAAACCAAGTATTTAGAGCAGGCTTCTGATTGTTCAGAAGAAGTTATAGAAGAAAACTGCAGAGACAAAGCATCGCTGGTCAAAACTTTTTTTTCTTTAAGTACGTATTCTTTTTAAATTCACTGCAGGACACCCGTTATTTTCTCAGTTGTCAATTGCCTTACTGAGTGCTGTCATACAGTGTAGAATTCATGGTCTAGTATGTCCGTATGGCCAACCTTGGAAGAATTCAGCAGCAATGTGTCTTGGTCCAAGTGTTGGCTCCCAAAAGCTCTTTCTCCAGTCCAGCTAGCTATTTTGCTGCTGTCACCTGGCAATTATCCAGGTGGCAGCACCATGAGCACCAACCGAAGCTTTTAACATTTGAAGTTATTTATACGGTGCCGCTGGGAAGTTCTTTTAAAACAGACTGAGCTGTAGCCACAGTGCTAGACATGCAGAGAAAAGAAAGCAAAAACTGTCACCAGAATCAAACATTGATGTCAGTAGACAGCAGAGCCTCCCACAGCTGGAAAAATAAAGAGTATAATATCAGAAAATGACATACTCAGATGTATTAGAAATTTTTTTAAATGGCAATATGTTTATTCAGTCATATAGAATCATATCGTTTTTTCTGTCTGGTGATGGTGATGAGCACAGCTATATCTTGCCTTATCAATTTTTCACTTAAACTTGTAAAAACACAGCACTAGAAGCAGTCATAATATCTTTATGATTCCTCAACTGCCTGAGTTATACTTTCCTAGTAAGACTAAAATATTTAAAGCAAAAAGTGTCTACCATCAAAGCAATTCTTCATGTCTTATTTAGAAAGAAAGAAGTGATGGCCCCTCTCTTTTCACACCACTGTAATATCCTCCATCTTTTCTTGCAAAACTGTCACTGTGTCCACATGCATAATGATTAGTTCCAACCATGCATGAAACTACATTGAAGGGGATTGGGACAGCGGCCATGCTTGTCAGGGATAGACAAAGAATGGGTCCCATTAAAGAGATGAGCTTTGGCTTACACACACACACACACACACACACACACACACACACACACACACACACACACACACACGCACACACAATGCAACCCTTGTCTTCTAAAAATTAAGTTTACATACTGCATGACTGCCCAGTCTTTATTCTCATCCCTTCACCAGCCAAAGTCAACATCCACTTTTTTCTTTTACTATTTTCAAACCAGCGAATGGTGAAAATTTCCAAAATTACAGGTAAAATGACCTGTAATTTTCTATTTCTGAATACAGACAAATTATCTGGTAAGATGATGTGTTTCTGAGATTTGTTTGGATGACATTACCTTGGCCTCTAGCACTACTGTGTGGAACTTTGGAGTCATTTTGACAAGGATTTGTTATTCAAGTCTCAGATAAAACAGGTTCTTGGTGCTTAGATCTTTCGTATGCAATCTTTTTTAATATGAGGAAAATCCTGTCTTAGCATGATCTTGCACTTCCAAGCTGGTTTATAATCCAGTTATTCTCAAAGCTCATTCAAAAGCCTTCTGGAACTAGAAACAGTGATCATAGGGTATCTTCTGATTGCTTGGTTCTCTGTCATATTGTTGAGGCTTGACCTGACAATATGAATCAGCTTGAGACACAAAGTTATAAACTGTTCCATCTAAATAAAATTGCATGTTCCATTCACTTTCTTCCTTTCAGAGCCAGCTGTCAAAGGGCAATCAGGCGATCACAGAGCTTTCTATCTACACATCTATCCATCTATTTACCTACCTACCCGCCCACCTACCTGCCTATTCACCATCCATCCATCCATCCTATATTGGCTGTAGGTGTGAATGGTCGTCTGTCTCTAAAATTCTATTTTCTTAAAGGACTAAAATAATGTACCTTAGTAAGCTGCCAGAAAAGATTTGCTATAGGCGGTGGACATCATTCTTTCAAGGATATTCCCTCATTTAGTCTTTTGACAGTGGTGATGGAAAGTGCTAGCATGTCAGTCCAAACGTCTTCAAATGCGCTGAGATCTTATTAATCAAACCATTCAGTGACCCCCCTGTGCCTTGTGGAAGGGAGCATTGTCATCCTGGAAGCAACCGCTCCCATCAGGATGGAAATGTTTCATCATAGGCTAAGGCTGATCCCTCTGAACTGCTCTGTATTGATCTGCAGTGACCCTTCCTTCTATAACTGTACCAGTAGACCCAAACGGTGCCAGGAAAAATGCCCCCCACAGCATAACACAGTCATCAGATCTGCTCGGTGTAGGGACCGGTGGTTCAGATTTTCCCTTTAATTAGCTGCCCCTCTGTAAGTATTAATAGCCATTTTTCACCAGTGCCTGAGGATATTGGTGGGATTTTTCTGTCAATTTTCAATCTTCAACTATTTCACCGGCACAGCGGTTGTTGGAAAAAATGACTAAGCCCTTTGAGGAAAGAGGGGACTGGATAACCTTGGACAAAATCCTTTAAAGGGACTCTTTATGTGGAGATGTGCTTTGAGGGGCAGGAACAGAGGCAAAGCTGCGGCCTATCGCCATCTGTTGATTTTAATGGAGCTCTCAGAGACCATATGTCAGCAGCAAGGCCTTGTGCTAAACATATTGCTGGAAGGGAGGTGAAAATGCTTGCTATTTTTTTTATTTGTCTGAAAAGGCGGCTCAAGTTCAAACAGAGAAAACAATATTGCAGCTTTTCAACATATGCATAGAATTTGGATTAGGATGTCATTACACCTTTTGAATTAAAGAGGCAACTATTCTTTGAACAGAATTGAATGCTTGAAAGCACAATAGTCCCCTTTTAATAAAAAATTTTAACAGGTCTGCAAGGTCTGTCGCTCCACCTGCTCATTACGACCGGGTGGTGGTTGCTGTATACTTTTCCTCCCGCTGTATGATATTTACCTGCTACTCCAAAGCAAACTCACACTCTTAAGGAGTCTTAAGGACACACCTGTTCTTTCAATTTGATTACAAAGAAGTTAAAGGAAATCATAAGACAACAATGTGCACGTGGAGTCTCCACTTCTTGGGATGTCAATAAATAAAGCTACTGTGCTGACAGAGAGCTTGTTCCTTGCTGTGCTGTACATGCACACGCTTGGACCTCACAATATCTATTTTACACTTTACTTGTCACTGTATTACTGACTGCTAATTACCAATGTAGCTACACATGTAGCTACACACACAAAACAGCTACACTGTTTGTGTGTTTGTACTGTGGTACTGTGTACCGTGGTTAAAGTAAGGTCTTGATTATTTGGATTATTTTACATTTTCAGATATTGCACATATTTCACATGTCAGAGTGCAGTCACAAAAGAAGACGTGTAATAGCAATGTTGGTCACTGTGCAAATCATAGTATTTAATAGCTGTAATTGTAACACGTCCGTGTTATAGAGGCATATTGGAGGTGTATTTAAGGGCAAGTCCTTGCAAGGCATTTTACTCACAGCAATGTAGCATGTGTTTAAGATTGAAAAAAGGAGTACTTTACCCCATAATTTTTCTCTTATCCGACTACTTCTGTTGGCTAAATATGACCAAAGGGCTAATAAAACTAAAGCAGGGAATAAAAACAAAGTAAGTATAAAATTAATATTTAAAAAAGTAAAAAAAAAAAAAAACCTATTATAAAAGAAAGCATAATGATATTACAGAGAAAAAAAATCATATATCATGGTACACAACTCCTAGTCTGTCATGATCCTGGGCAATTTTGACCCAGCGTTTTGAGTTTCAGTTTATTTTTATGTAGGTTTTCTAAGTTAACTTCTATCATGCCTAGCTTGTCATTATAGCTCTTTTTTATTAGATTCCCCTTGTGTCTTCCTACCCATGTTAAGTCTCCCTTGCCCTTCATGTGTTTCATGTCTGCATGTCTTGTGTTGTCAAGTCCATGTTGTCATGTCTGTGTCTCATTATGTTTCCTGTTTTATCGTGAAGAGGTCTTGTGTTCCTGTGTTCATTGTGTTTAGTTTTACTCTTCCACTGTAACGTCGTCATGTTCATTTGTGTCAGCTGTTTCCCTGTGTGTTTCTACTTCCCCTGATCGCCTCCTGTGTGTTTTTAGTCTGCGTGTTTATTCAGTCCCATTCCCGTCTGTTGCTTTACCTTGTCTCCATGTCATGTTTACAAGATTATGAACTCATGCCAGGTTTCTACGTCTACATCCATTGTCCAGGGTTTTGTTAGGTTTAGCTCACCCAGTGTAGATTATGATTTAGTTTTGCCCTTTGCTTTGTATTTCTAAGTCCAGCCTTTAATAAACGGCTCTCTTTTCAGTTTATATTAAGTTTTGTTATTTTATGTGTCCACACTTGGGTCCACCTTCTTCACTCCTTACAGCCTGCCTCAGCCAGACTGTGACATAGTCATCCTGAAAAAGGGGGGAAATTTAGTCATGACATACTGAGGTGGACCAATAGAAATGAGAAGGAACAAACCCACGGTGCTCTTCCTATTTTACAACCTTTTAAAACCGGATTGTATTTCTGTGCTGTGTACACTTACTGATGAGACTGGTTTGCAAGTCCATCTCTAAACTCCCTTTGCCACATAACCCAATATCCTAAGATGATGACAGACGAACAGTCAGAAATATCATATGCCATTTTTACTGGGCGAGCAGAATAAGGAAGTATCAGACTGTTCCATGCTTGATGCCATATATAAAAGAAGAAGACAGCCCAAGAGAATTGAAAATACCACAAAGCAACAGAGAGGCTGGGGCGCTTCTTTTTGTGTCAATATCAAACAAAGAGGACACTGTGAGAGCGAAGAGGTAGATAACAAAGGTAAGTTTTTCAAAATTTTGGAAATGGTTGAAAAGCATGATCCACTGGTACAGAAGGTATTAACGTATTACTTTTTCTCTCCAACAAAGACAATAAGAACTTCAAAGTATATACTTCATGCACGAATTCTAATGTTTTTCATTACAGAGTGGCCTCTCGGTGCTTTGGCAGTTAGTTTTATGTACCCACGCTCGCTTTCACAAGTGACAATCCACGAGATGACAGCAGGCACACTAAGTGATTGTAGGCAGGATGAAAAGAAATGTACCCATTCATTTGCGTTTTGTGGTTAATGTGAATGATGGTTCAGTCTGAGTGAACACCACAACAAGCATGTGAGAAGTTTAGCGATGAAAAAAGAAGACTTTTTGGAGTTGAATAACAGAAAGAATAAACTACAAAAGCACAGGTGCCAGGTAACTCCCACAGCAAGTGGGATTTAAGTTTTCTGATCCAATAAACAACCTATCATATTATTCCCCAGGGGTGGGTTTTGTTCCCAAGGCCCCCTCCTCCTTCGGGTCCAATATTTACATTACATTAGAAAACATATCTTGTAAATTAACGAGCAGAAGGTTGCAATTAAAGACGCTATGCAGCATCTGTCTTTTCAGCTCCTAAAGAAGAAACAGTTGGAACTGGGGCCGATATGCCAAGTGTGCTCTTCCAGGCTGTCTCACTTTTTAAGTTGTGGGTCTATAAATGGTGGCAGGTGTTATGGTCATACTCTTTTCATACAGTGCTGGAACTTGTCTTAAATGGCAGCTGCTGACTTGTGGTGTAAATGTAGTTTTTTGTTTGTTTCTTTGTTGACAGAAAGCAACTGATTTATTTTTAGAGAAAGGTTTGATAATGTTCAAAGGGTAATAAAATCCTCTGTGGATTTGTCTCTATGGGAGAGAGCGAGCAACCAAACATGAGATCAGCTGAGTGGGAGTGAGACTGAAGAAGTGGAGATTGAAGTGTGCTGGAATCAAAAAACAGACTTATTTTAAGAGTCCATCTGCTTTTAGTTTACCGGTGCAAGTAACGATAAAAAGACACTGTTATAAAAACACCAAATCACATACTTATTACTTTTCATATTTGATCATTATTTTATATTAATCTTGGACAGATGATGTAATTTGCTGTCCACTATCCTCCTACTCAGACAGGGTTTTTTTCCTCTAATTGCACAGTCAGTATATTCCACTGTGATGATCCTCTCCATTTTGACACTTCAGTTGCACACTCTGTACTAACCATAATGGAGGGTATTGAAACTAGAAACAGATTTAAAAGCACATTCATGTGGTGATTGAAAAAGAAGTGTATTGTAAGCTGTTATACAGGAGTTTATGTAGGTTAAGAATTTGATGTATTCTGAGGAATAAGATTGCATGACTACCTGTTTCTGTGATTGAAAAAATGCTTTTTTACAGATTGTGCCCTGACATGATCAGACACACAACATTTAAACTGCAGATGAAGTGAATAGCATTGATTATTTTTGCAGTGAATCAGTGTTCCAAAGGGAATCTTTGAGTCCTGGCGTTCATGTGGTTAGTATCCTGGCATAAACCACCCACCAACACTGCTGCAGACCAAAGACGACCATTGTGGTAAAAGCACCCCCCAAGGGCAGCAGCCTTCCCCAGCATGGCAGTTCACCCTGCCAAACTGCAAAAACTCTTCCAAAATGGCACAATGAGCATAGTAAAGGGCCAGATCCTGGTCAAATCAAGCATCAGTCCATTTAAAATTTAGCCAATCTTCTTTTAGACTAGCTTTACCCTTTAACTTTAGGGTGGTTCGGGAGGTAGAGTGGGTTGTGTACCAACTGGAAGATTAGTGATTCAGTCCCAGGCACCTCCAGTCTGCATGATAAAGAGTTGTCCCAATGCATCCATTTGAGTGTGAGTGTGGAGGAAAAAGCCTGTTGTTTCAATTCAGTTCAGCTTTATTTATATAGCGCCAAATCACAACAACTGTGTGATTTATATTATAAGGTAAGGACTCTACAATAAAGGAGAGAAAACCCCAACATACAAGACAATTAGTGCTCAGAGTAGCTACTGTAGTGCAGTCTTCATGACTCACTATGAAGTTGTAGAACCAACCATTTCTCACAACCCATCAACAAAAATCAGCTCATGTGCCAGATAGCAGTATTATTGCATCTGACCAATCACCAGAGGCCTGTAACATTTCAAACTTTATACAAAAGTTCTTTCCAAAAAACTTTTTTTAAACCCTACTTAAACCCATATTTAAGGTCATAACATTGATATGGTATTATGACTCATACGTACACATATATAAACAATACACAGTTTTACAGTAGTTATTCTAAATGTTGAGATAGGTGCTTAAAACTTTGAAGAAAAGTATAAACGCTTTATCCTATTAGAAGCTTTTTTTCTCTACATTGCATGAAGCTGTCAAATTAGCACACTTGGCAGAGAACTCTTTTGAGAGTGTAAAACCAACATTAGTGTTATCAGACTCAGCCAATTTATTCAAGTAATACACATGACATGAAACTCATACATACATACATCTGGCATAAACTGACGACGACAGATAACCACTGAATTATTTATCCTCTTTCCCACTCTCTAAGAGTGCAACTCGGTGGCAGGACACAGCAGATTTGGATTTCAAATTTGACTCTTGTCTATATATTTTTATATTTGTCTTGTGCAGACCATCCTGAGGTTTGCATGTGTGCCTGAGAGCCAGAATACTTAAATCTCTTTCACAGAGCAAACCTGATTCAGATGTGACTGTTCCCTCAATTTCCTCCTAAAAATGTGACAGTCCCAACCTGTCACGAAATGCAATTTCTGCCGCTTCAGAATCTGAGTATTTTACAGCAAAAGTGTCGTTTAAAACTGATTTTATGGCCCCTTTCACATTTGGCAGCCCAGCTAGTTTAATGCAGATACCCAGAGCTGTCAATCCAAGCATGTTGTATGATACAGTGTGTCATTGCCCTGAGTGGGGGAAAAATGGCTCACTATTCTTTTATCCGTTACCGATTTATTTCTATTCCGGATCATAGTGGAAACTCGGCAAGTAGAAGATAGAAGGCGAGGAAACAACCTGGACAGCAGTGCTTGAATTAAGCCAAGTTTCACTAATTATACCTGCCAACCTGTGTGCTTTCTTATTTCCATGCAAACCAGTAGCTGCTGATGAAACACCATTCATAACAGAACACCATCAAAGTAAACCAGGAATGAGTCCAATCTTTTCTCTGATCAAACTGACAATAATGAAAAAACTGTATGCTCTTCAGCAGCTCCCTGAATACTTATTATGTAAGGCAAAAGCTGCTGTGAGTAGTTGCTCTGCAGACATCAAAATTGCCATAGTATACAATAAAAAAAAATTTTTTTTTAAATCAAGCAATGGAGAATATTCATCCCCCAAAGTGAAGTTGTATTTTTTTTAAAAGAGGGTGAAACATGGAGTTGTGGGTTATTAGTATTAATTGCGACTGTGTAAACATTTTAAACTACTTTTGAACCTGAGCTGGAATACACATTGTTACCACTGTTTCAGTCTTCTTGGAACAAGTTTGCTAAGCAGCATATGATAGAGCACCAGTCAGGCTTCAGTCACACAGAGAAAATTGTTGACAATATTTGGTCAGTTGTTGCTGCAGGTTGCTGGAGGTTGCTTACACCGTCTTACAGAAGGTGCTGCACCAAAAACTTTCTAATGATTGCTTTGTTTGTTAGCAGATTGCTACAGGTCACCCATAGTTTGCATGAAAGAAACCAGCTTGTCTGCAACTGTCACTAACCAAACACAGAGAGGTAGTAAAGCTTGAGTGCAATGCATACTGGAAACAGAGATCATTCACCTTCAAAATAAAAGGTGGGCTCAGTGGTTAAAATTGAAGGCTTTAGCACTTTTCCTGAAGTGAGATTCCACATGTCTTTATTTAGACAGTATATTTTCTTTTAACCGGCTACCTGTAGCCTTCATTATATGAGACCTGCAGGTACAAAGCTAAACTACATCTAATACACAGCCTAGGTAGCACATTGTTCAAATAGGATACATAAATATTTTTTCAAAGAACAATGAGGTAGAGTTAGAGCATATTTTTTTCTGTTAATGCTGCTTGAAACCAAAGTATGATTAATTTCTTGTAACTACTATTAGTAATTTACAAAATCATGTCAGAAGGGAAATCAAGCTCATTGTTTAACATCAGTCAAATAGCTTGACGTGTGTATTGAACAAAGTCCATTTGCCGGAGACACAACATCAGAGTGCTCTTAGACCTTATTTCAAAAAAATCAATTCAAATCAGCTCTGCTCTGTTTATTTACTGTTATTATTCTGCATGAACGAGAAAGCTGTTGAAGGGTTGCCACATATAAAGCTGAAAACCAGTGCTTAAACCTCTCTACATGTCAACATTTAAAATGTACTGTCGCCATTTTATTCATTAACCTGAATTAATAATACATTGTAAAAATAAATTATGTATTGCTACTCACTTCTATAGCACAAATTGGACTTTAATTTTGATTTTTTTATGCTGTATCATTTATTAATCGTCAAAGGACTCATTTAAGTTCCATCAACTCACTGGTTGCTATCTCATAACGTGCATTCCTGTCTCTGATACAGCAGGTATTGATTGCTGTAATAAAGGGCTTTCAGACTACGAGTAGGCTACATGTATAACTGTGAGCACGGTGACATTCTTTCTGCCCTTTTCCATGACCCATTCTCATGCTGTTGCTCTTAGATTGAGGTTATCTGTGAACAAATCGGCCGGTTCACATAGAAAATGAGATGGAAAATGTCGGGATGCACTCCGCCGTATGTGAAGGTTTTTGATTACAGAGGAATTTGTTCTGCAGGTTTAGATGAGACACAGCTCTAAAACACTGTGCACAGAGCTCAAGGCAGCACACCCTCACTTTTCTTGCTCTATCTAACAATGAAAGACATTAAATATGAAAATTTATAAAGTGGAAAAAAGCTGAAAATACCAGTGATGGTCCAACATGCAGCACATTATGTCGAGAAGACAGAGTACTGCTGCAACCAAGTAATTCTTTCACATTTACAAAGAAATATGACCTCCATCTTTTTTAAGTTCAACCACAGTTCTGTCAGATATGACACTGCGTGTCACTACAGAGTAATCATGACTATTTTTCAATATGAAGTCATCTTGAAACAGTACTCACGTAGCCGCAGCAGAGTGTTCCATGGCTCACAGTAGACCTGTGGGTGGGTGACTACACATGTAAACATGACATGGTCAGCTTATGGTAAGTGCGATGGCTCTGTGCGACCGTAATTGACTGAAATCCCTGCATGTACTGGTTGTTCCTGTTACTAAAATTCACTGGGACCAGGTTTTTCTGAAGTAATTATCAAAACATATTTATTCCTGATTGTGAGGTATAGGACAAAATTAAAATGCTACTTCATGATGCAGACATAAAACACCAGACAGTGAGCCACTGAGACAGTAGAATAAATAAACGTAGAATTAAAGTTGAATAAATAAAAATGTGAAAATTGGTACTGCTGTGTAGCACTGTTCCTAACTATTGCATAATGTTCATATTTCATACCAGCACAATATGGTGTGGGTCAGTTTTCAGGGCTAAAAAGTATATCAATACCAAATTTTAAACTACAGATCTATTTAGAATCTATAAATACGATATTAATATATTAGTGATTAACTCTTCAGTAATGTTTCAGACAGCTGCAAAAACGTATTTACTTCTACTATCTCACAAAATCATATTCTGTTTGCTTACATCTTATATTTTGATGAACAGTGATTTGTAAATTATTAAATAGTAGGCTAAGCATGTGAACTCTGTGGTTTACAGTTATTCATGGCAATTCAATGTCTTGTTTTGTTTTTTCCTTACAATGTTAACAGAAAAAAAATCAAAGCATATTTTTACATTTATATTTACATTCGAAATAAAACAGTTATTTAATCAGTCACCCTAAGGCATGAAAACATAACATCCATAATAGTTTAATTATATTTTAAAGAAAGTAAAAATAGCAAGAACATCTGGAACTGGCACACTAACTGATTAACTATAGATTACATTCATACAGTGTTTTATTCTATACACGTTTACTGCATTATTTACCTTTTTCAAGATTCCCCTATGATCCTCCAAAAACCAGACCATGTCTGTCTCTGCAGGAAATGTGTTGGGAACAGGGACAGTTTTCGTGACAGTCTCAAAGTGACCCTTGAACTCCTTGGCCCCATAAAAAAAAAAAAAAACACACACACACACACACACACACAGACATGGCATAAGCAGACCCACCTTCCCATGCAGGTGGGTGTAAAATTCAGCATGAATCCAAATAGATACACATCAGACACAGAACAGACTCAATGTTTAAAAAATTGTTGTATCTGTACCAAATTATAAAAACTATCAATTTGTACCACTGCCAAATGTCCAGATAAGTCCTTGACTTGAACAGCTTGTAAGTGCTGGTAAGTTTTATGTAGACTTAAATACCTTTCCTCTCCTAAAAAAAACAAATAAACTAACAAAATCACCTTCCACTCCGGGCACCAGGCAGGTGAGCTGTCTATGAGGTCTCTGTAGAAGCAAAAATAGGAAAGACATCAAAAAGATGACCCCCATGCAACCCCCCATGCAACCCAGCATGACCTTTTCAGGTCATCACAATACAATGTGACCTCTGCAAGGAGAAGGTCAAAGATAAATAAACATAACTCTGTTAATTTGACAAAACAAATATGCCAATTATTGCTGAACAAATGAAACCCCAATTTAAATATTTAGTTTAAAAAAATGTATTACAGTGCTGATAGTTTTCCTTTGGTTCTGACTAAAAGCTCTTTGAGAGGACACCAAAAAATGTCCGTATGCAAGAGAAACACTACAAGAGTTCTCAGTTATTTTGTAGTGATTGGTCCCATTCTTCACACAAAAAGATCACTTCCCAATTCAACCTTAATGTAAGAGATAAGTGAGAAAATCTATTGTGGTTCAGTGAGAAAAAAAAAAAAAAGTAGTTTAAAGTTCAGCAAAATCTAATTGGAAGTTTCAGCAATGTGGATCAACAAATCAAGTTTTCCTTTACAGGATTTTTGACATTTTACTCCTTTATATTATGCTACATAAACTGATTAGACTGAAAATAGTTTAATTTTTGGGAGATAGGAACTTGAGTTTTCTAATGGACTGTCAGAGCCTGATGTTAACTTATGGAACTTCCTAAGAATCCTTTTTACATGGAATTATAATAGGAAGAGACTTCTGTACAGGTCTCTTCCAGACTGCTGGAATGACATAAACAAGGGTACTGTTCTAGGACGGGCTTGAAAAAAGTTTCTGACATTGTTTCCAAGGGAACCTGGAAAAAATTGAATTTACTTCTAATTGATTTCAATTATTTTCACATTAGTCATGCTTGGCACAGCTGTTTTGACTAATTTGTGCTATTTTTTAACTAACGTGTAGAGTGGCTGGTGTTGGTCCAACTGACGGTCTTAAAAAAAGAAAAGTTAACCACTAACATATTCAGCAACTGTCAGCCCACATACACAGTACTTGCTGTATGATCCTGTATATATTGTTAATGGTGTATATATGCGAGAACACAGTGTATGCTTCCAGAGAAGCACTGGGTTTCATCAGTCTCGTCACATTATTGTCGCATGTGTGCACAGCACAGACACACACACTGTCCTCTGTGCTCACTTCCCCACTCTTGACTGAATGCTCAGCCTAGCTGTCTCCATGGGGACTGTCTCCTAGCTACACACTCACACACACTCAGCCATGCACATACTTGTCCCATCCCATCTCTCTCCCGGCTGATCAAAAGCAAAGACCTGTCAATCATATGCCCGCCCCTCCAATCTGGACTTTGTCCTTGGTTATAGAAGACAGTCATCCTCTTTCTTCCTGCCTCTCTATTGCTTTTCGGTTCGTTCCCCCTTTCTCCCTCGCGTCTTTCTCAGCCACTCCAGCAGCCCTCTTTTATCAAAGCCAGTGAGGACAGCTGTCGGGCTGTGGATCTAAACAGCGGGCAGCCGTCATAGTAGGAGGTGAATTAATCTGCCCTGGCATTTTAAACCTCCGGGCCCTTCCCAAACATTATATGTTTGTGGCCCCCTGTATCTTCACTGGTTAATACACACACAACACTGATGTGGACAACGGCGGCGTTAAAATAACCTGTCATTAACTTGCAAACTAGCAGATTCTGGAGGGTAACTGCTGGTTATTGTAGGTTATTGTGGCCATTTGCTCACTGGCTGTGACTTTAGCCTATGCATTCAGAGAGGTGTGAAATATTAACTGATCTCTTTGCAACAGATTTGGTTGCAAAACAATGTTCTTTGCATTCTTTAACATCTTGGATGAAAATTTGTTATTTTAGTGCTGCACTTAAAGGTGATCTATTCTGCTTTTCTTTAATTTGTCAAGTATACGCTGTTATAATGTTGGGTGTTTGTATTGAACATGGCCAAAGTTTCACACACAAAGGTAAGTGGATCTAAATGGAATCCCTGTGAGACAAACGATCAGACTTTAGACTCTAAAGACTTCTCTACTCTTGCCTTGGATCTGTAAAACTTTAAAGAAATAAGAAATCTTTCATATGTAATTCGTATGTGCTTCTCCAAGGACTATCTGATCTATAATCTTGCTAAGCTATTCTAGTAGAGCTCCAGGAAAGGAGCACCTTTTTAACACTTCTTCTGAAAGAGCATTGTGTTTTTCAAAAGAATGACCATCCAGAAAGGAAATTTCCAACTTTCTTGTTGGCATGTTTGATGAACAGCTGTAGTTAGTTCTAACCACAACCACCACAACTACAGAGGGGGTACTGAGAGTTAAAACAATTCTGTTCTACCAGTCACATTTTACAGTCTAATCATGGTGCATAAAGGCTGAGCAGTAAAAAGTGAGGCTGATATCAATTAAACTATGTTAGAATTATGTGCATACATCATTCCTTGCAAATATAAGCAGTGGAATGACATTATCCATCACTAACAATGAAAATAAAAACAGAAAAGCTATACAGAAAGATAATTACAAAAGAAAATACACTGAATGATAGTGCAGTAAAATAAACATAAGCAGTGTGTAAAATGTTTTGTTTAATCACAGCCCTAAAGATTACGTCTATATCTGTGAGCAGACTTTTCAGTAAATGAATAAAAACTTTGGACTTTTCCCCCCCCACTTACAAAGTCAGTGTTTGTATTCAGGCCAGCTCACAGCATCTAAACTGACACACTGACTGAAAAACCTCTCAGCAGGTTTACCACATTTAGAGTGAGAGGAGCTGGTGTTGCCTGCCAATCAGCTTGCTTTATTGTGACTGCTTCTAAGGGCTTGGCTTCAATCTTGATTGAATTCAACGAAATCATTTCAACTTGTAACTAAATCACACTTTTGCCATCAAGCCCATTGTTATTCTGAGGCACTGTGGATGACACACAAATCACACACAAAGCTTTAATGTGCAATAAATTATGTGTGCAGTGTAACCATTTAAATAAAATAAAACTAAAAATCGTATTTGATTAATGAGTGTGTCATTAAACTACATAATTTAGTTGAAGATACACAAGGCAGTGTGATCAAAACAAAGTTTTTCTGCAGCTTAACCCTTAATTTGGGTAGTGCATTGTTATAATAAAATATGAATTATTAATTTTAACTTTATCTTATCAGTATGTATGACTTCATTTAAGTGCTTTGTCTACCCTTGCTCTTTATTTTATATTGTACTTTTATTTTTTTCACTGCAGTTTGTAGTCATCTACAACAGTTTCCTCCACAGCAAACAATGCTTCAGTCTTTCCAACAGGGTGCCATGCTGTGTGCCCTGCTTGAATTTAATATCTCAAAGAGCATTCAGTTCTATAAAGTGTGTCATGTTGCTGATTTATCACCTTTCTGACCTTTACTCCTCAGACATCAATTACAAAAATCAAAAAAAAAAAATCAAGAAATTAGCATATATATACACACACACACACACACACACACACACACACACACACACATATATATGTAGAAGAAAGAAACCATAAACAGTAAAAACAGTAATTTGTGTCACTATTATGTCACTAACAAAGGAGGACTTTTATCTGTTTTATACTTACTTAGGACTTAGCATATTTCTCTATGTGTAGCCTTCTAATTATGATTGCTAGCTAAAGCTAATACATTAGCACATTCTTTTTCAAATGCAGCCATTTTCTGCTTCTTAAAATCAACATGAAGCCAGTAAAAACACTATTGTTGAGGATTAAAAAACTGCAAAAATAAAATGTGTCTATTTATCTATCTTTACAATTTATGGTTTGCCAAAGTGTCACATGAGATCAGACTTTCCAAGACTCCAACCTCTTGGAAAAAAAAATACATTGATTAGTTAACATTAATGAAAAATATTTATATATTCTTAAAAATCCAATAGTGGCTATAGTAAAAAAATCACTTGACCACTTTTGAAGGGTACCCACCCTCCCAAAAGTAGTCCCCTGCAAAACTGCATAATAGAGATACCATGCAAGAGTATTTTTTTGTGAAATGTACACATTTTTCTTCTGGCTGCAGCTCACTGACTGAGCAAACTAGTGTGTCTCATTTGACTGGTCAGACAGATCCCTACAGTATGTTTCCAGCAAGTCTTATCTACATGAAACTATAGGGGACCATTATTCAAAGTCAGATCCTGGACTGGAGCTCCAAGCATGGAGCATGTTGCTCAGTATTCAGTTGGCTGGTTATCTGACAGAAGAATAGATTGCGGTCCAAATGAATAGATAATATAGTCCAACAAGAAACATGAGAAACCTCTTGAGCTGCTAGAGTGAAAAAGAATTAGAACTACTTCACTATGTTTCAGCAGTGTATCGTCGGATTACAACACCCATATTATTAAAATTATAACATGTGGCAAGCTGACTCGGTTTTCATTCCTCAGTGAGACTAGATGGCCCAACGTGACATTGAAGTAATTTATCACAACAAACACAGAAGGAGGTTTGTATTTGGCACCAATACATGTTTGGGTTTTTTTCCTCTGATTTTGGACCAAGTTATCTGAGTCATGATCAAACTTTGCTGAGGTTATCTTGACTGGTTTTGGCAACTGTGTGGATGGAAACATCAATGGGGATTTGCAGGTAAAAATCTATGTGAGAACGTAAAGAGGGGTGAATGAAAAGACAGATAACCCTCCTCGGGTATGGCTGCACTTTCACTCAGAACTTAAACACTAGCACTTTCTAAGATAGCCAGGTGGTTTTCATGGCTCAATCTTGATTGGACCTTAAAGACCCCCCCATCACATTAGGAGTGTGAACAACAGTGTGCTGGCCTTTTCCTTTTAAACAAGCTTTTGTTGCTTTGCCATGCATCAAGAACGTAATGTGCATATGGCTCGTTGCTGTTTTGGCACAGAGAGGCAAGTGTGACTTTTCTTGGCTGAAAATGTTCAGAGGATAGAGAGCCCTATGGCTCTCTGGCTGGGGACTGTGATTGAGAAAGGCCAGCTGGCTTACTCCAGGTCTGGATGTGAACTGACAGGAGAAATATGGTCTTGGATATTGCCAGAAGGGAAGGGGGTTCTGGGAGAGATATCTTTTAGCTGAGGTTGGCCAACAACACACTCAACCATTCGTGGCTTAAAACGCACGGATGGGTGAAATCACCCAGCTACATTTGAACTCAGTTCACCCTTCCCAAAAGCCAAAACAAAGACAAAGTTATAAGATATTCCCATGATACGAGAGGAGTACTCAGTTCTTCCATTGTCTGTGTAAACAAAGGAGATTTGAAGCCACTTGCAGAAATAGAGGCAGTAATGGTTTTATTTGCTGGTAAGAACAATAAATCACAACACATCAGGTGCAAAGAAGCACAAGCTTGCAGCAAAAACAACATATTTCAAGCTTAATTATTCTCCTCAGACATGCCGCTCGAGAGAGGAAACCTCATTAAAAGTTATTATACACCTCATGAACATGGGGCAAACAAGTCGAGGCAAAAGAGACTGGACTATTAACCCATGTTTTAATACAGTACCATTCCCCATTATTACTTTTGCTGCTTTTTGTTATTTGCCCTTGAAACAGACACACAGTTATTTCCTCTTTCAATAACCATTAGAAATAATGAAATACATTAGATCAGTTACCACCTGTTGTGCATAAGGATAATGACACAGTGTATTATAACACTATATAATAGCATTACTACTGCCATATTCATTGTAAACAAGAGTCACGGTCTTTGTATGCATTACTTGTGTGCTCCTCATATTCTACAATAAAAACAAATTAATGTTTTTGGATTTCCACGTATTTGGTAGTGCTTTGCTTAGTCTGCTTTTTGAGTAATATATCAGATAGACAGAAATATCCACATCTGGTCTTATGTAAATCGTTAAAATAAACTAGTTTTGATGGCTGGAACATTAGGATTTCTCACAGCGGGTGTTTAGGCAGTTTTCAAATCATACTTCGCAGCAATGTCCGCATCCCCTAATGTAACTGGCTTGATTGAGTGCACTCACGTTAAGTTAAGAGAGCCTACAGATGATGAATTGGTGTTTCTGTGATTAAAAAATAATGCTCCATCACTGTGCTAATCATTTGCGATGCAAAAGTGGTTCTGACAAATGTGGTTGCCAGGCATGTCTGCTACTGCGTCAGTCCATTTAGCAGCATTTTTAGATGCATTTTAAATGTATTACGCTTCACGCAATGGTAAGCTCTTAAAAGCCCAGTTCCTCTTTAGTCCGGTTGCAGCAGACAGTCTGCAACACTGCACACTGCCATGCCCATATGTAGGTGAGTATGCACTGTTGGTTTCTTAAAGAGAAGTAAATTTATGCAATCAAGCAGGGTGAAAATGTTCAATCAACCCAAGACCTGCAATACTATTCTGCTTTCTACCATATACCTCATAACATGGCTATTAAAAAAGTGTGCACGAAAGTGTGCCATCAGTTGCACTTTACCTGTTAGAAGTCACTGGATTTATTTTTATTTTGCTTTATGTCTAAATGCTCATTTTTCTGTCTTGGTGTTCACCTGAACAATGTTTCCTTGCTGAGCTGTAGTGCAAAAAAGTAACAAATGGGGGATTTGGCTTGGCTGGTCTGTTTCATTGAATTGAAGTTTGTCATTGGATTTAGAAAAATTTAGGAATTTTACAAAGGACTGTGGATTGCAGTTGGATTCACCTTGCATTGGAAAATGTGAATCACTTCTTATAAGATGTGTGAATAGAGTTTAAGACTGCTAAAACCAAAACAAGATAAACAAAAACATCTAACGCATCTTGCACAACAACTGCTCATTCTCTTGTGTTAACCCTGAGATAAACTGGCGACCTTTCTGGGTTGTACCCCAGCTTTTGTCCTATGTTTCAACCTGCCACAACCCTGAATTGGATATGCATAAGAGAATGGATGGATCTTCACTTTTATGTGACTTTTGATTAAAAGTCCAACACTTTTGAATACATGTCAGACAGTAAATATGCAATGTTGCAGTCCTTATTATTTCTTGTTTGCTACTTACTTTTCTCAAAGATCTATGGTTTTCCATACAATAAAATCATATCCAAAACACTTTAGGCAAATTAGGAAATGAATTTCGTAATTTAAAAAAAAATGTGCATCTTGAAGCCCTTCCAATATTGACCTAGTATATTCTTCATTCTAGTCACTGCTTCACTGTCTTTTTCTTGGTGAAATTTCCAAGGCAATGCAAGTTTGTTTATATAGCACATTTCATACACAAGAGTAATTCAAAGTGCATTCTCCATCTGTCTGCTTTACATAATGCATTAAAGCATTAAAGGGAGACAGAAAAACAAAGCAAATTAAAAGAAACACTTTTAAAGGAAATTATACATTTCAGAGCAGGGACAGAAACAGAAAAGGAGGGTAGTGTAGATTTTTAAAGAATATTTAAGCTTTCAAAGAAACACTTTTAATGAGGACTTAAAGGTGGTCAACTCTAACCACTCTGTGGTGTTCAGACAAGTGTTATACATGATTATTTTTCATCAGGTTGTCAGTTTACTGGTCAATCCATGTTACTACCCGCGCCTAACCTAATAAGCTTTAACTAAAAGAAAAGATGACGTGAACAGGTAGCAGGATGGGAAGTTCAGTCATCAGGAGAGGCTCAGATGAGAGCCGGTTAAGGTGGTTCAAGCATCTGACACGGAGGCCTCTTTGGTGCTTCCTAGGTGAGGTGTTTCAGGCATGTCTAACCTAGCAGAGGCTCATGGTTAGACCTTGGACATGCTAGACATATTATGTCTCTTCGGTGAACTGGGAATGGATAAGCATGCTGTTGGAGCTGATGGTTAGGCAGAGGGTGTGCTTATCAGCTCTGCTTAAAATTACCTGCTGATGGATGGATGGATGGATGGATGGAGATGCCGATAGAGTTCAATAGTAGTCAACTAACATGTGAAACAGACATACTGTAATGAGATTGCAGGCAACAGTGTTCTGTTGGTAACCAAGGAAGAGAAGCTTTTTGCTGATCAAAACAGTCTGCCTTTTTTTCCCTTAAACTTAATCATATAATTTATTGCCAAATGAAAGACCTAATCATCAAACAGCAACAGAAAAGGCAGCGATAGACAGGACTGGTTCTCTGGTTGAAGGGCCAGATGACTGTGCCATTCACCACTAATGACTGCATTTAATATTGAAGATTATAGATACTGTTCTGGATTCCAAGTTGGAAAACAATGTTCAGGTTGCATCTTTCAGTGGCAGTATGTGTCTCTAAACAGTTATACTTTTCCTTAGTTTATCCCTTCGGTTATCCTAACCTGTAAACACAAAGATTATCCTTACAGTACCACAAGAGCTCCACAATATGTCAAGTTTAAAGTGAGACAGACAGATGGATGGATTCAGTTCAGTTTTAGTTATATAGTGCCAATTCACAAGAACAGTCAATTCAAAGTACTTTATGCTGCAAGGTAATGACCCCGCTGTACAATATCAGAGAGATAACCCTAACACACTGTAAAAAAAAATTGTTGCGAAAACGTAAAAACTCAAGGCAACCCACTGCATTTACGTTTTTAGGTTCTGATGGATAACTTATAATTTCAAGTTTAGGAGAAAAGTTGCTTCAATTAATGTTTTTGTGTTTACAACACTAATAACTGTGCTTTTTCTCAACTCATATTTTATCGTTCTACCAATGTAATTCCTAAAGTTGACACAACATATATTTTTTTGTTTTGCCAATCAATTTCCTAAACCAAACAAATATATGTTGTGTCAACTTTAGGAATTACATTGGTAGAACAATAAAATATGAGTTGAGAAAAAGCACAGTTATTAGTCTTGTAAACACAAAAACATTAATTGAAGCAACTTTTCTCCTAAACTTGAAATTATAAGTTATCCATCAGAACCTAAAAACGTAAATGCAGTGGGTTGCCTTGAGTTTTTACGTTTTCGCAACAATTTTTTTTTACAGTGCAATGAGAGAATCCTCTGAGCAATCACTTAGCAACAGTGGGAAGGAAGAATGTCCTTTAAACGAGAAGAAATCACCAGAATAACCAGGCTCAGCAAGGGGGAGCCATCTGCCACCATCATTTGTGATTAGAGAGGAATGAGAAGAGTATGCATGGACAGACAGAAAAAGGGAATTAGGAAAAATAAAACAAATATAAACATGTGTGACATGTGCAATACATCATCTTTTATGACGAGATTTACTTCTGTCTCCGCAATGAATTTTTCTCTTCATCTGTCTTTACAGAATGTTAGAAAATTGAGAACTTGTGTTTATTCTTGTTAAATATGCATAAACTGTAAGTATTCCAGCTCCGGTGCCGTACATACTTTTCAGTTTATAGAAACTAGAAATAGAAAACTAGGACTTTCTCATTGCTCTCGCATTACTTACCTCAGTTGCTGCCAAGATGTGTTTAGAGCCAACAGCCATTACAATATACACACACACTATCACTCCTGACATAGTTTTCATTATTCATATTTCATTCCTGATTTCCTGACAACTTCTGAGCTTGTCAGTCTGAATGATTTATTCATGCACGCTGCCAGTGGTTTGTGGGAACAGTTCACCTGTTTTAACCTTAATACTAACTGGCACTAGAAGCTACACAGATTAAATGGTTCATACAGTGCACTCCAAAGGCGAAGAAATATGATAATCAATATTTAAATATCAATCCTACTGTGTCTACACTAGGCAACGAATGAGCTTTAATTTACGTCCAATCTTTGGAAGGCTCTTTGCAGTGCTGCATTACTGTATAGACAAAGCTATCAATGGATGGGGTTTTTTTTACCCATTATGCACATGGCGGTTTAATACGGACTATTATTCATGCAGTGAAACATACCAAGCAGTGATCAAAATGGAGCCACTTCAAGAATCTGTCTTTGTAAAACACATAAATGGTTGGCTGATCAACATCCTTCAACAGACCCCGTTTTATTGTACAATAATTCACAGACTCATTGCCATGGATAAGAGGGTTTTACATAATGCCGCTTGCTATTCATTCCAAGAACAAAGTGGAGCCCCTCCTCATGTCTCACTCCCAAATCTGCGGGTGAGCTCGTGATTAATGTGTAATTGACTTGATGAATGGGTTTCCTATTCTGTGAATCCATCAAAACACTGCTTGATTAAGCGTCCTCTGCGACTCTGATTAAAAACCAGCAAGATCAGCTTCATTTAAACACAAGCACGGACCCATCATGTTTCAAAATCTGGTCACGCCCACTGATTATCTCCTTGCAATGTAGGGTAATCAATGCACTCGGAGGCTGGGGTATCGAGGGTTGACATAGTTGTGGTTGTAGGGGATACTTTGCAGGCGATGCAGTGGAGAGTCGGCCCAGTTTCAGCAATCAGTCATGCCAAAAGAAGCAGAATAGGATAGATAGGAGGCGGAGGAGGAGATGGATAGTGGAGGGTAAGAGTTTGAGAGGTGAGAATAAGATGGAATGGGATTCAGACACAGACAGGGGGAGATGGATACAGAAAGTAAAACAGTGAAGAAAGTTTGATAGGAAAAGCAAGGAGCGTGCAAGCAAGTGCATGTGTGAAGGTAGAGATGAAAAAGAGTCACTGACAGAAGAGATGATGAATACATGTGGATATACAGTAAGAGGTATTACGAACAGAAAGGCAGTCGAGACGCTACATATGACTCTCACCTCCTCACATCTTTCTGGGAGAATCCATGCCTAGTCCTTAATTTCTGTTTGCAACATAGTTACAAAATGGTGTTTTCGAGGGTCTTACCTTCAGAGCTTGGAGTGAAAAAAAAGATATGGCGTAGCTGGCAACTTCAGTTTCCTGTAGTACAGCAAAGGTAGAATTTGAATGCAGTTTCACTGAGCCATATGGAGGTTGTTTGGAGGGCTCAACTCCCAGAGGGAGTTATGTTCTGTGATTGTGAAGACAGCAGTGCCATCACTGTAAATAACAACCAGTGGGGTGTTATTTTTACATCTGATCACAGTGCAACAGGATAACAGGGATACAGTGTTTTCTCAGACAATGACTGGGGTCCTCATTTACATCAAGGACTGTATTTGAAGGCAGGCTGGTATTAGAGTCAGGCTTATGTCTGCAAGTCGCTCTGTTTCACTTGAGTAAGTGGTCATGTTCATGCAACAGTGGCTCATTCCCATTTGCTCTTTTGAAGTTCCTGTCTTAAGCTGATTATATCAAAGCAAGTGATAGTTCACTAGTTTGACCCATAAATGAGACTGTTCTGAGTAACTTATCCCACTACACTTACACCAACATCAAAACTGGGCTGGTCATCAAGCAAATATCTGCTACAAGAGTGAGCAAATAAATAAAACAGACTAATTCACAGAACATCAAAGCATATTTTTTTCTTAATGTCCATAACCTTTGCTGCTACAACCCCCTAACCCAGGGTGCTAGACTACTATACAAACTCAAACTGTTTCAACTAAAAGCCTCTAATGCTTTGGGGCATTTCATTTTTTTTTAACAAGGCTTTTATTTTGAAACATATATACACACATGCAACAATAGATAGAAGGGACCGTTTTTAACCTACCATGTATTTGTGGACTGGTCTTTACTTGTTTATGTTTAGTCCTGTCATTACCAGAGACTTGCCTTTTATTTAACTGGTAACAACCTGATAATATGGATCATTCAGTTCTTCATCATTAATCTAGGTCCACTGGACTTTGGCTGAGCTGACAAGTCTGCAAGTAAACCCGTTTCATATTTGTAAGAGACTGTGTAATTACTGACAAAAATCCCATGTTGCATTTTTCTTATGTTTACAATACATATTATCTTTAGTTTCTGTGATGTGAAAGCAAAGAAATAGGCTTTTTATCTTCTTTGACCGAGTGGGTGCACTGCATGCTGGCTGGGCACAGTTTCCATTCCCCTTTGGCATACAAAATGGCACATGCCACTTAGGGAAACTTGAATTGATGAGTCCCTGTAGAAAGTAAACAAAATACTTATAATATAAACAGCATCAGGAACCATGCAGGACAGTTAACACTGTCCTGCTTCTATCATCTGGATCCTTGTTTTTTAAAGTACGTGTTGAATCTTGGAAAAGATTGAAGTTTTTAATTTAATATAGCAGTACAAATCCCATTGTCTATCCAGAGCCCCCTGAGCTGTCTTTCATGCTACAGTATATTGGCAAAAGTATTCACTCATCTGCCTTCACACACATTTGAACTTGGGTGAGATCCCATTTTTAATCCATTGGGTTTAATATGATGTCAGTCCACCCTTTGCAGATATAACAGCGTCAACTTTCCACAAGGTTGGGAGTTTGTTTATGGGAATTTTTGCGCTTTCTTCCTTAAGGACATTCATGAACTCAGAAACTAATGTTGGACAAGAAGACCTGGCTCACAGTCTGTGCTCGAATTCATCACAAAGGTGTTATATCGTGTTAAGTTCAGGACTCTATGCAGGCCAGGCACGTTCTTCCACACCAAATTCACTTATCCATGTCTTTATGGACTTTGCTTTGTGCTGGTGTGCAGTCATGTTGGAACAGGAAGGGACCATCCGCAAACTGTTCCCACAAAGTTGGTAGCTTTAAAACTGTCCACAATGTCTTGGTATGTGGATGCATTAAGAGTTCCTTTCACTGGAACTAAGACGCTGAGCCCAATGACTGAAAAACAACTGCACATCATAATCCCTCCTCCACCAAACTTTACACTTGGACAATGCAGTCAGACAAGTGCTGTTCTTCTGGCAAACAGCAAAATCAGACTCGGCTATCAGATTGCCAGACGGAGAAGCGTGATTCATCATTCCACTGTTCTAGAGTCCAGTGGCGGCGTACTTTACACCACTGCAAGATGCACTGAAATGTCATGTAAAGTTGTCAGATATAAACAGACATATAGAGTTTGGCATATGGTAAATACCAGCAGAATATCTCATGGCTGCAAATCCAAGATCAGCACTCCTTTATGGCAATAAGTAAATTTCATATTAATTGTTTATCAAAGACATGAAGTGTTTTCAGTCTATTTTTCTTTTTTTAATATCTATTGATGGTTTCTCAAATCAAAAAGCAGCAATTTCTTGTTTCTTAACTGCACACAGATTGTAATTCATATTTTTTGGCAATGTTTAAAAGAGCGCTGAAAAGCCAGCATTCAAGAAATGTAATCTTTGATTAGCAAAAAGCCCTTGTCGATGACAATATTAGTCTTTGTCTTCATTTTCATGTAGCCCTTGTCTTGTCTACAACAAAATGAGACTCATGCGTATCCTAGTTTCTCTAATTCATTCACTTTGTGGTCCACTCACCCAGTTTAGTTTCCGGAGCTTTGGAGATAATGAAACTTTGCCTCATCTCTGCATACAACAGCATTCATTAACAGTCAGAAGAGCATTAGCGGCAGAAAAGCATTTCCCTCCTCTTTTCTCACCTCCCCTTCAGTTAGAGGTCTTATTTTCTTGGCAGCCATTAGTCATTCTCATGTTTTCCTGCCTCATCTCTAGTTGTTGATCCTGTTTTCATTTGAATTTCAACCTTTAATCTGACAAACTTCACAGCTCCTCTCTTGCCTTCTTTTGCTTTCAAGTTCATTCTGTTTCTGTGCCTCTATTTTTACTCTGTTTTTTTTTTTATTCCTTTTTCTCTCATACTCTCTTTTGGTCTATCATCTATTCTCTCGTCCCCACCACCCACGATCACTACTCATACTGAACATCAAACAGAATCCACTTCCTCTGGAGAGCAGGAATAGTGCTTGATCTCTGTTGGACAGCTCACAAATGAGCCTGACCCCTTGTATACAGGACACACGTACTAAGATTCCCCACGCAATCACAAGTGAAGTGCGTTCGGGACCTTTGTCATTAAATGAGAGCTCGGCTGGCCTGTTTTCTTTCAGGCACATGGACCGATTATGTTTCCCTGCTGAGGTGCAATTTCCCAGCAGTATGAACTCTGAACCTGTGGTATCAACTCTGACCCCCAGTGGTGGAATGGATGGGAGTAGTGAAGAGGATAGTGGGTAAAACATGCAAAAACAAAACATCTAAATCATGTACGCTAACTCTATACCAGCACACGCTGCATTTCACAGTTCAAATAGTGTAATCTGGGCACCAAACTGTACAGGCATATGCACGCTTAACCATTCCAGCGCACACACAGTATATCAAAAAGAGCCCTCATACTCTTTAGTGTAACTTTGCAATGCAATCTTCTGTGTAATTCAGGCCTCTTTTTCCCACCACAGCACTGTAGCACTAGTATCATTGGAGCTGTGTCACTGTGACATCGTTTCACTGTGCCTCCTGACACTAGGTTCACATGCATGAACAGCTCCCAACGCACTTCTGCAGTGTTGCGGTGAATGAAAAATTCATGGGGAACCCTGGCAAAAATCCAGATGCAGTTTCATCCCATAAATATTTATCTATGGGTTAACTATTGTGTTTGCAGTTGAGGAGGGTGAAAAGGAACAACGGGGGCAAAGAGGTCGCAACCCCAAATAAATTCCCTTTTTCCAGGCGAGTGACTAAAATAGTCCATAAGCTTAGACTGCACTGAAAAAAAGTTTTTCTCAACTATTGTTCAAACGTTTCTACGACAGGTATTTCATGTGTGAGTGAAGAATTACTCAGCCGTTATTTTATGAGCTAAAAGCAGATTGGTTATCCACACAGAGTTCAATTAGATTTTTTTTTCCATTTCACATCATTTTGACTTTGGAGTGTCTGTCAGACAAGCCAGATGGACAATTCAGACCCAAAGTATCACTCTTTAAATCTGAATTAGCTAAATCCTAATAATAACATGCTTAGCACTTACATTTCAGATTTTAGCAGCAATGAAGAATAATTAGTTACATTTAAAGGAAAGGCTAAGATTTCTTTTTTTAAAACCTTTATACATATTAAAGAACCACTGAATTAAAAAGTGAAGTTTTACTGAATTAACTAAACTAGTTAGTTCACCATTTGGTGATACAGCCTAAGGTAACCAAGTTAGCTATGCCTTCATCCTCCAAACACATCTTGCCTGGATGCTAGAATTTGTCAAACAGCTTCCAAAGAATGATAACCAGAAGAAAAAAAAGCAACACTGATGTGACTGAAACGACTGCAAAGTGAACAAAATAATCCACACCTACAGTTCCCTCTAAGTCTGTGTGGTTTGGTTAAAACAGTCCCAGTTACATTTGCCTGTTTACTGCAGTCCTTTTGAGCTTATATGTGAGTTGTCCGTCAGCTATTTCAAGGTAAACACTCAAAGTGTTTTGAGCTCATTGTTTTATGATTGAGAAAACTCACTTTATAAACTGGTGTAATTTTTTCATTTAATTTTTGCTGGGTGCAAACACATGTTTTCACAGGACTCTGTATACTCCTGTATATGAAATGTAGGTTCTAAAACAGCTTGGAGAACCACCTTTAGCAGCAATAACTTTCAGTGATTGTTGGCTGTATGACTTCATCAGTCTTTTATATTTGTGGCGGAATTTTAGCCTGGTCTTCTTTACAGCATTCCTACTTTACAGCATTGAGGTTTATGGGAACTTTTTAATGCACAGTTCTCCTAAGGTGCCTTTTGTCCCACTTTGTGCCCAGATTTTGCTGTCAGACAGATGATGTCACATTTGACGTCACATTTGACTCTAGAATACTTTGGCATACAGAGGACTTCACATTGACTCAGTAAGTGCAAGATGTCCAGGTCCTGTGGCTGCAAAACAAGCCCAAATCATCATCCTTCTACCGCCGTGCTTGACAGTTTGTATAAGGTATTTATGCCAATGTGCTGTGTTTGACTTTTCCCTAATGTGGTGCTTTGCATTATGGTTAAACATCTTCATTTTGTGTCTAAAAGGATATTTCTTAGCAGTCTTGTGGTTTGTTAAGACGTAACTTTGCAAACCCAAGCTGTACTGCCATGTTCTTTTTAGACAGCAGAGGCATTCTCCTGTCAACCCTTCCAAACAAGCTTGTTTATTTAATCTCTTTTTAAACCTATTGTCAGGACCTTCAACATTTAACATACTAACTGAGGCTTATAGAGACTGAGATGTAGGTTTTTTTCCTGGGACATCCACCTCTAGGAACACATCATCAGATGCACCAGACCAGAAAACTGTTTTAGAGGTGGTGATACACAAGGTCATTTCATTACCAACTGCTACTTACACTATTAATTCCTAAGTAAGGAGGTACTTAGTGTTTTACAGCACTGCATAGTTTTGTAAAAATGTTCTTTTTCACGTGACTGTAAAAGGCAATTTTCTTGATACCGCTCATTTAGTTGTCTCCTATGTCAATCGTCACGTGGGTCATGTAGCCTTCAAATTATTCTCACAATTGCCTAGTCGGTAGCTGGAATGTGCACTGATAACATACAGACTTGTTTTTTAATTCCTTACATTTAAAACTGCATCTCAAACTTGTATGCTGCTTTATCTCTATAGCATGGCTAGCATGTGTTGCTAACTTTCTGAACTATTGGGAGCCTCCAGGATCCCAATATCTCTCTCCCCAATGTTTTTACTCTTTCTGTTTGTGTGCTCGCTGCTCTGTGTGTGGGTGTGTTTACCTCCCTTGCAGGGACAGGATCCTCCTGGGATCCCCGCCCTCTCCTGGATGCACCTGAATCAGTTAAGGACCTGTGGATCATCTGGTATTTAAGCTGAGACCTGACCTTCAGTCTTCACCTGAGCGTTGTCTAACTGTGGTAGTCCTCACCTCGCCTCTCTGTAAGTCTCTGTTGCTGTGAATTCACCAAAGATTTCTCACGTGTTTCTTTCTGTGCGTAGGATGGCCCAGGGGAGTTCTGAGAGGGTTTGTTACTTGGCAGAGTTTCTGTTCGGGAGACTCAGAGGATCGGGGACTTTCTATTGAATTTTGTACATATTGGGACTTTTAACCTGAGCACTTCAAAAAGACTGCACAAGAACTGTAAATAAACTCACTGAACTTTCATTCCTGATTCCTGCGTTTGAGTCCGACCAGACAAATCATGACACCATTATATGTCAGTGAACAATATTTACTCACCTAAAATTTGAGCATGGTGGGTACCTACCAGCTTTGCTTTCCCAAAAATTGTTCTGCCAGTCAGCACTACGTGTGGCAGAATTTCATTCACATTTTACAGTTCAGTCACAATAACCGCTAGTCTCTTCCTGTGTGCACAGCCATTAAGATGGGAATTTTAGTAGATTTGCAGGCATTAAGCTATTTAGGTATAGATTTTGAGTCAACTGAAAATTTGATGCAATAATCGCATCAAATATAAAAGACAATCACAGCTTTTAGTATTCATCTTAAGGAGAGTTATTGCAGAACATTTTATAATAATCCATCAATTTCGAGTAAGCACAACTTAAGCAGAAATCTCAACATTATTGTGTAGCTAAAGAAAAAAAAATGATACAATAATATGTGAAGAAAAATTGTACATATTTAAGTGTCAAGTTATTCTGGTGGAGTAGTTGGGGTGAGCTGGAGACAACAGAGGCAAAGTCAGTGGATTTTAGTCTGGACTGATGAATCGACTCACCACACAAGACTTATTTGGACCAGGGAAAAAAATGCCAACAAGAACAGTCCATCAATATAAAAAAGCTTCCTGACTCTTCCAGCGTTATGAAGTTCAGTAATCGAGTGTGAAGGACCTCGGCTAAGAAGACAACCACAGACCCAACACAGCAGGCCAACAGTTCGAAAGAAAAGAAATCATGTTAAAGCTCTGAGAGCATGACACAAAATATGTGGTCTGATGAAACGAAAATTGACCTTCAGACTGTGTTATGTCTGACAGAAACCCACCACACATACCTCATCATTCATCTAACATCAGCTTACTGTGATGCATGCAGGTGGAAGTATCAGGCTGAGGCTGGGAGGGGGGTGGTTGTGCATCCTGTGATGACTGAAGGAGACAGAGATGAGAAAGAAAATAGCTTTTATATTGTTGATATGATTTAGATTCAATCAGGATCCTCTGTGTATGACACAAACCATACAACAAAATAAACAGTGGATAGTTGAGCACCAGAACGTAAAGGTCTATGAGTTTTTCAAGCCAGAAATACAGATATGAATCTTACTAGGAGTCTGCACCATGCATTGAAATAGCTTCGCATGGATGCTTGTTGCTTGGCAGACGTGCAGTTTGTGATCCCCTTGCCATCTTATGTTTTTGGTTTTCATTTCCAGCACGTCATTATGAAGCTTTAAGTACAGACTGATGACTTATGAATCTCAAGCTGGCAAAACTCTTTACAATGAGACATGACAGATGGTGGAGAACTTGCAATATCATTTTTACTGATTTAACTATCTGTGTAATATATCTGCTTTAGTAGGTCATTAAAAGCAGTTTTGTAAATTAGTGAGTATTTTGTGGCAATATTAGTAGCTGCATACACATAATTGCTTTAAAAGCTCAAAATGAATTCCAGAATAAACTGGTCCAAAATGATTAGCATTTCATTTCATTGCAGAGGGGTAGACGTGCACTCTTCCACTTCTGAAAAAAAGACCCTTCCATGCAGAACTAGTCCTCTGTGGGGAGTTTTTTTTTTTTAATGCTTTTTAAATTTTTAAATTTAAATTTAATGCTTTTTAAGAAGAGCAGCACAATAATGGCAGCTACTGCACTGAACAGAAGACAGATATCCATGTTTTTGGAGCTGATCGAGCAAATGTTAGCGAAGCCCCTGAGGAAGATGAATGAATCATCAGTTTAAGCATGTTTCACATGTACAAGAAAACATAATGCATTAAAATCACGTCTAATATAAAGAGTTGACCCACAATTGTCAGTTAGAATGATTTAAATTAGAAATAGAAAATATGTACATGAAAATACGAGAAATAGATCAAAGGCTAAAGATTAATACATAATAACAGTTATGGTCCATAATATATAGTATATAAGCAGCTGTTAGATGTATTGTCATTCAGTTTAGTGCAGATGTTTACTGCCCTGCTTACTGACTCCTAAAGACTTCCCTCAATTTTTCTTCTATCATCACTGTTGAGTCTGAACTTTTTTTGTGATGACTGTCACGGCCTATTTTATTTATAGCCTACAGCACATTTAAACAACAGAAGTTCACCCAAAGTGCTTTGGAGACGGTCACATTTACATTCCAGTTTCAAAATACATGAAAAGATGAAAGATCTGTTTCCTTTTAATTAAATTTTTTTCAAAATTAGTAAATTGATGATGCTTCACCTAATAAGTCATAACACACTGCATACATATAAGTTAACCAAAATTTGCAGTATGGCACAGCACTAAGTATAGCAACATAGGACTCCTAGCCTGACTGCTGATTTTTATTATTTTTTTACATTTTTCTGAAAAATACTTTAAGATGTAACCTAAATCTCAGCTAAATGTAGATAATGATTTTGTAAAACATCATCATGCAACATATTGTACATGTTGTGGATGTGACTGTACTGAGAGGCTGAGAGAAAAAACTGGAGAACTAAAGATTGATTCAGAAGAAGAACATTTATATATTTGCATTTATGCTGCATGCCAGAAACAGCAGCTTCTGGTCAAATTCAGCGGATGCATTGGATCTGCTTGTTTTCACCAATACGGACAATCTATTCCATGGAGTTGATTTCGGGATTTCACACAGATAATGAATGGTGTTATTTACTGAAGGGAGGCCACTGTGGAGCAGCAAGAGGAGATGGCTAAGAGGCTGGCAGATGTGTGTGTGTGTGTGTCGCAGTGGCCCTGAGCTAAACTAGCCCATCCTGTCTCTGCTAGGCCGGCTGTCTCACTCCGCCGAAAGGGGTGGGAGAGCATACTCCTCAACATAATGCCTCCCAGGCGCATGCAACTGTAGAGACTCACACACACACAAACACACAGACAAAAAAAAACACCAAATCACTCTCCTACGCAGCATCTGTCCTCTGCTGGATGAAGCAGGCCATGAGGTGCTGTAGTGAAGAGTGGTTCCAGCAAAGATTTGGCAAACAGGAGCAACAAAGGGTGCGTGTGTGTTCATCTCTATGCTTGCGTGTGTTTGTATGTCCTCTGTATGCTGTCTTTTTACACGTGTTCATGGACTGCTGTGAGTGTCTGCAACCTGCATGTATGGTTTTTACATTCTGTTTTCATTTCAGGTCTTTATGCATGCCTGTATTTAGGCTCTGTTTAATGGCATTGGCTGGTGTGTGTGTGTGTGTGTGTGTGTGTGTGTGTGTGTGTGTGTGTGTGTGTGTGTGTGTGTGTGTGTGTGTGTGTATGTGTGTGTGTGTGTTTGTTTATGCCTGGCTGTACTGTCTTGTGTGCACGTCTACATTTGTGTGTATTTTGCAGCTCCATTTTGGCTCAGGGCTTGCAGTAGTGAACCCCCAAACGGGAGGACACTGAGCTGTGCCATAGAACACTTTAGCTGTGTTTAGCACACTGTTCAAGCTGACAGATAGCTGACTGCCAGTTTGTCAGTATCCACATGTACATGCACCATAGCAACAGTAGCAGCACCTAAGCTCTCGCTTTTGCGTCACTGCTTACATTGAACATGTTGGTTTATGTTAAGCAGGAGAAGGTTGCAAACAGTTCTCCACTGCAGGCTTATACATTTACAGTTCTTTCATGTTTCAATGGATTTCTTGTGCGTCTTTGAACCTGTGACCACCATTCAAAGCGTAGTATTCAGTTCTGAAAATGTTCTAAAAGCTGCCAAGCACACATTTTACCTGCTATGCAGTACAGTGCTAAGTACATACAGCGCATCTGGAACATAACCAAGGCATTTTTACTTGTTCCACATTTTATCATATTACAGCCTTATTCCAGAATTCATTTTTCACCCCAAAATTTGTGTGGCAGTTTATCCCATCCTTTGGTTTAGAAACTCTCAAGCTGCATAAGATTGGATGGGGAGCATGAGTGCACAGCCATTTTCAGCACTCCAAGAGATGTTCAAGGACATTCACGGAGCGGTCCTAAAGAGAGACCTTTGTTATCTTTGTTACAGAAGCTCTGAAGCAGGTTATCATCAAGAATGTCTCTCCACATTGCTGCATTCATCTTCCGTTGACCTTGACTGGTCTCCCAGATCTTGATGCTGAAAACTATCCCCACAGCATGATGCTGCCACCACCATGTTTCACTGTAGAGACTGTGTTGGCCAGGTGATGAACACTGCCTGGTTTGCTCCAGACACAACGTTTGGAATTCAGGCCAAAGCCTTATTTGTTTCATCAGAATTTAGTTTCTCTTGGTCTGAGAGTCCTCGAGGTGGCAGTTGTCATGTGCTTTTTATTGAGGATTGGCTTCCACCTGGCCACTTTACAAGGTTAGTGGTCTAATGACATTGACCTTGTTGCGTAGACACAGTGGTATCAAGCTTCTTATCATGCCCTTGGCAAGAAAACTGCTGTAGAACTATTCTCACTCAATCAAGCCATTCATTTTGGAAAACCAGAGGATCTTCATGCCACGACATCAAGACTACACTTCTGGTAATTGCCAACTTTGAATCCCTGACTTGAGACCAGCATAATAAGCATTCTCTGATGAAGACAAAAATAGTGAGGTATATAATAAGTGACTGAAGATATTTTCCGTCGAGCATCTGAGATGTGAATAGCGCCCATGTTATAGTAACACACACATTCAGGTCCTCAGGTATTCAACTCCAAGATCTGTCTGATTGCAGCAAAGCTAGCAATTTTCTTCTCTAAATTTCTGTCTGTCTAAATTATCCATGATTTGTTTTCCCCATTTAGTCTTCCTCTACCGCTTCTGCGTCTGTCTGTCTCCATTTGTATTTGACTTTTTCTGTCTGTCTCGGTCTCCCGTTCCGTCATGTCATTTTGACTCAAACGCATCCCCTCTATCACCGCTCCCTCGTTTTTCTTTTTTCAAATCTCCAGCCACTCCACACCTGCTTTGTCTCCCAAAGTCATCCTAATTAGAGTTTAAAGCTCCTGCTCCCCCACGGCGAGGTCGTCTGTGCCCGTAAGCCACCGCTGCCTCGTCTTCGCCGTGCCAGCTCTAATGAAATAGCCCTATCTACTGACATCAATGCTCGTGCGCGAGGGTGTGTGAGAGAGAAAAGAGACCACTCGCACATCATTAACAGCATTACCTCAATTACAGAGTCTGACAATGAGAACTAGCTGAGAGAGATGGGGCATGAGTGAGGGGGGGGGTTCGAGCACAAGTGAAGTAACTCAAATTGTAGCCTGTTGAGACAATGCAAACAGTAACTTAATACATAAAAAGGCTATTTCCTCCTTGGTTCACATCCTTTTTTGCTCACTTTTAAAAAAGCATTCATATTCAAGAGTGGGTGTGATTGAATCCACGCTGACACATCACTGGGATGGAGATATTGCAGCACATGCAAGCGAGCATTTCTGTAAGGTGGTCTGCATGCAATCACACCAGCTCAATGGTTTCTCTGTCATCCTCTATCTTGTTGCATGACAGCGCTTCCTCCTGCCTCCTCAACAACAATAACTAGATTTGACTCTTGTCATGCTTTTCCAGGCCCGTGTTCCTCCTCCCTCTTTTTATATAAAAAAGGGGGTGGAAGAAAAAGAAAAGATGACCTGATGCCTGTCTATTATTTACCCCTGAATTTCCCCTGGGAACAAGAAACAAAACAACAAAGGTCGGATAAAAAAGGAGCAAAAGGGGACATGATGGAGTTGGAGGAGACACTGGCTGTGGGGAGAAACGGTTTCAAATCAATATCGCGAATCTGCGGGGATTTGAAATGGTGCCCAGGGACAGTTTAGGAGCAGCACATCCGCTGCCGATTGTGCGTCTCACCCAAGGGGCGAGGCAAGTCAGGGCTGCTCGACCACCGCGCTCGACAAATCAATAGTCCTGCATTTATGTGTGTGTGTTTGTGTGTCTGTGCAATCTGCCCACAAGCTCAACGTCCGCTGACAGAGAGGGCCAGGTGAAGTGTGTTGGGTGAGAAAATTGTGCAAACAAGGAGATTGTTATGGGAGCCGGGGGCAAATAAATGCTGCAGTAAAGGTTAGGTGCTTTGCTGGATGAGATCTTTTTTGTCTTCTGTCTTTTCTTCTATTGGGAAGCTGCACAGATTTGAGCAAAAGTTTTATGACATAAAACGCTAAGAGAAAATATCATGGGATTGTTTCTAACACAGGCTGAAGGGATATGGCTGAAATCACAGCAGTTATATTAAAAGGAACATTGTTTTTTCTGTTCTGATATGAAGCTATTGATGCACCTAATGTAGCCAAAATTACATGGAAAACAATTAAAGCTGGACCACTGCTGCATAAATTAATACCAATGTTGGTATTTCATACAGTATGCTATGTGTTTTTATTAAAAACACTGCATTATATTCAAGTGTTGATATTTTCATTTTCCAGAAACACATACTTTCCCTATTACATTCTAATACTTTAGAATCAACTTTCTGCTCGTTAAACTGATGATTCTCAAACTTGAGACCCAGAGGGGGTTTGCATAATTTAGAATTCAACAAATGGGAAACATTACCGCCAATTTTTTTTAAAAAATAGAAGAGGCCGTGTAAGGTCTAAATGCATAATAGACAGTGGCTGTCATGAGCTGCGTTCAGGCAGGAACAGTGGACCTAATGTGCAGAGATTTAGAGGCAAAAACATAAACTCAAAACAGCTTTAATGCTAAACTTAAATGTAACAAAACTGACAATACCAAAATAAACTTACACAGGGAGGGAGACAGAACACTCAGCAAAGGATAAGGGAGATCACAACACAGACCAAAGAAAACAGAGGGCTTAAATACACAGAGGGAGCAATCAGGGAATGGGAGACAGGAGGGAAACACAGCTGGGACAAATCAGGGCTAACGAGACAAGGGAAGCAAAACCAGATACATTAACATGAGACACAGACTTTCAAAGTAAAACAGGAAACATAACACAGAGACGCTGACTTGACATGTGATACAGCTGACAGGGGAGACAGAGCAACTATGGAACACAGAGACATAAACCATAAGACAGAGAACTGTAAGAAACCAAAGGACTAGAAATGATAAATAATATCAAAATCAAAGTTCAATAATAATATAAAACTGAAAACTCTGGGTCGATGACCCAGGCACCCTAACAGTGGCACATAAGTCTAATATGAAATTCTAAGGAAGGTCTGATTAAACTGATTAAACCGAGGAAACCGGCTGCTGGCCTCGTTCTTGTCTGACTCTAGCTTCTCGGTCATATTTTTTGTTTCATGATGGCAAATGTTTTCAGTTAGTAAAAGGTCTGGATTCATGCAGGCCAACTGAGCAGATCCCTTATTTGTTTTAGAAGAAGTCATCTCCAGAATGGGAGTATATGTTGCTCTAAAACCCATATATACCTTTCAGCACTGATGAGGCCTTTCCAGATGTGCAAGCTACCAATTCCATATGAATTAATATACCCCTATACCATCAGAGAGGCAGGCTTTTCAACTGAATGCTGATAATAAAACCAGATAGTCCCTCTCCTCTTTGCTACAGATACTAATCTCACCACAAAATAGTTTTCCACTGTCCCTCAGTCCATTTTAAAAGGGCTTTGGCCCAGAGAAGATGGCTGGGGTCCTGGATCATGTTCACACATGGCTTCTTTTTTGCATGATAGAGCTTTAACCTGCATTTGTGAGTGAACTCTGTTCATAGTCATTTTTGGAATCATTTCTGCTCCTGAAACCATGCAGTGATTTCCATGACAGAATCATGACTGGTTTTAATGCAGTGCTGCCTGAGCTCCCTAGGATCGCCGCCATCCAATATTGACTTTGGCCTTGTTTGACCTTGGGATTTTTCATGATGGATAATGAGATATCATCATCAGTCAATTTTACACTGAAGAACATTATTCTAAAGTTTTTTGCAGACTGGTGAGCCTCTGCCCATCTTTAAATTCAGCCTCTCTAAGAGGCTCTCTTTATACACAGGCCTTGAAGGATCGACCCAAGTCCCCACCTTGCAACGTGCAGGACTTAAAGGATCTGTTGGTTAAATCTTGGAGCCAGATACCACATCACACCTTTGGGGTTTCCAGTGGAGTCCATGCCTCGATGGGTCTGCGATGTTTTAGCAGCAAAAGAGGAAACAGCACAACATTAGGCAGGTGGCCATAATGTTATGCCTGATCAGTGTATGCCGCAACATGCTGAGATCCACATGACAGATGACTTTGTAATCAGATCTATATCTAAAGAGATGCACCAAAAAATACAGACATTTTTATCATCAGCGTGACTTTAAACAATTCCTAAATGTACTTTTTGTACACACTTCACAGTACATCTTCCAGGCTTCAGCAATACTGTATGCTCTTATGCATATCTATTCTTTCAGAACTATGGCAATTAGCATACTGTACTGCAGGCAACAGCTGGTGCGCCATACTTGAGTGCATTATCTGTATACTGGGAACAAACACGTGTACTCTGTTGTTGTTTTGCAAGTCGGAATCATTATTATTGCAAAGCTAAAAGGGAATACAAAGCAGGCAAGACAGCTGAGGGCGCAACAAGGGAAACCATTTGCATGTGCAGTTATTTACATGTAGTTCATTCTATCATGCTGTTATGTAAAATTGAAACAATTTGCTCATTTCAGAGAATGAGACGGGTGTTTTTTGTAAAGTGGGTAACGGCACGCTTATTAATCTTCAAGACACTGTGTGTGACACAGGGTGACAGATGCATGTGTGTGTTTGTTAGGCTATGCTGGCTATGAGCAACACCCAATTGTTAGGGCGTACCAAGGTAACGGGTCCAACAAGGTGTGTAAACGTGGCACGCAGAGTGATGTGCAGAATTAGCGAAGATCACGCAGCATAGTTAACCCCGTCTGATTTTCCACTCTGTTTTTAACTGTTTCATAAAACAAGTCGCTTTAAGTAAATGTCAAATGTGTGACATTTAGACATATATTCATATGAAACTGAGCTTGTGCTGTTTACAGTCTCTTGTACTGAAGGGTATTCCAATCAAAATATGTGCTTGTATATGCGTCATTGTAAGTATAGTTTCGCTTCAATTTAAATGCCAGTTGAATCCAAAGAGAACAGCAGACATCAAGAAACCTTTATGTACATGTATCTACATATATCACAGTCAATTAATCATTTATCCTTGGAGGGGTGGGGTTTCTTTTCCTCATCGGGCCAGGTAGCTTTGATAGCTCTTTACCCCTTAATAGATGGCATCCTCATTTAAAAATTGCATTTTGTATTTACTTTTTTTACTCAAGTTTTATTTGTCTAATATTCAAATTTGTTTGATGAAACATTTATTTATTAAAAAATAATGTATCTCTATGTATTTATGTGTGTGTGCTCACATGCAAATCAAATTATTAGATTACTTTTCCTTTTCCAAAAAAGAAGACTTTTTGGAAAAGGAAAATTACCTCTTGAATTTTCACCACAAAAACAAACTGTTATATAAAATCCTTTTCAGACTAATGCACTGCTTGAAAGCCCACCTGAAGCGAGCACACTTGCCATCATAGGGCTGCAAAATCTTACTGTTCTTAACAAGTGAAAAAGAACAAATTAGCAAATGTTTGTTCAGGCAGGTAAGAGAGAAAAAAGTCGCATCATTTTATATGTAAATAAAGCTGTTATCACAGGAAAGCCATTATTTTTAATTGCTGTCCATTGAGTGTTTCTCACATGTCACATATTGAACATCGTACCAGCGTTTCACACCTCTCACCGACAAAACTATCAGCCTTTGGGAGGCTGGCTTAAGCTTTAGATATGTACTGTTAAATGTTAATGAAGCTCTAAAGATCTGAACTGCATTTCCTTATCACTTCTTCCTCCAAATGTGAATTTATTCTGTTTGTACTGCCCCAGAGGTGCTAGAGTTGTAAACGTGAAAGCAATTCTAGTTATTCATGTACAGATGTCATGTCCCTGAGTAATTGGCAGTTGACTTTATTTAAGCACAAGGACATTTTGGAATTCAAACTACTCCAATTTAAAATTATATTACCTGATTTAGTGCACTACAACTGTCAATTATGTCACTGCCATTTAAATCCTATTCACTTTTTTTTTTTTACTTCATACATAAAATCTGATATTTTGTCCCTTTTTGCTGGATCCTGGACCTTCTTGCCACCAACAGAGCTATTTCGCATGCATTCGCCATTCATTGACTGACATAAATTGCTGTACACTAACCATAAAGTGTCTCCCTCATTTGCTGGTTGGTTTTAGCAGTGGGGGGAAAAAGCACTTGGCTTGCCTGTGAATTTCCCCTTTGGTTCATTTAGCTGAATATAACAGAATAGCTTGAGGCAAATTTGATGAGTCACCCATTCAAAATGATTTTTTGATGTTTCTCCGCTCTCTTCCACTTAAAGCAATACCCTCTGTGATACTGACCTAAAACGCTTCCTTTTAGTCAACGCTTCTGATTTTAATCTACAAGCTAAGCAACGTGGAACGGTGCTTAAGAGCCACTTGATAATCCATGTGCAGAGATACATTTATGTTTCTTCAGAGAGCTATTAAAGCAGTGAAAACGCAATTAAGCAGTTGTAGTGGTGGGGCCCCCTTGTTTTTTGCAGATGTCTGCACCTGGGGGAGTACACAAAATATTGACACTGAAGCTTTAATTGTCTTTGCTGAGCATCTACACTCAGAGACCAAATAAATCTGTCTCTTAATCTTTCTTTGTGTCACAACATGTTCAAACCGAGGTGAGATGAGAGAGATTTCACATCAGTCTGCATAATTACTGCTTGGTATAATGGTACATAATGGCATCATGGAGCAATTCTTCTAAATCAGTTTTAACCTTCAGACCTCTGCAGCCATCCTAGCTGATCTTTCTGGCTATAGTTAGGCACATTGGTGCTTTGATAGCCAACATGAGTGTTATAGGGCACTCATAGAGTCAGTTTTAATAATAATACAGTCACAGTAGGGAAAATAGCAGTTGGAGACTGTAGAAGGACATAAACTGTGACCGTGTGCAATAAGCTTGCAGTGTTGTTTCCTTTCAAATGAATGCTTTAAATGAGGCGACCAGGTCAAATGGTGTCTTCAAAGCGACTTTGCTGCATAAAGATCACAATAAAATGACAATAAAACTCCATCAGTCTGCTATCAGCTTGCGACTGAATGGAGTCAAGTTACCAAATATATCCAATATATTTGTGATAATACAGATTAACTGTGCTAAATCAGCAAAAATCACAAATCTGTCACCATCTGTTGCAAATCTGTTGCCATCTACATTTACATTAAACACTACTTCACATTTTTATTGTGAGTTCAGCCAACATACCATAAATTTGAAACAGTAGCTGCAGATCGACTGCTCTTGCTTGTTGCCTTGCTTCTGTGTAGGAATCTAACCCGAGCACAGCCAGTTGGCAACCAACCAAGCTCAGCAAAGAGATTTACTGACATGTGATGGCAACCAGTGTGCCTTCATGAATTAGACAGCAATTATTTGTAAACCTTCAACAGTCTGTTTGAGAGTGATTGCAGCAAGTTCAAACTGGATTGCAGTTGTTTGGAGGCAGGTTACCTCCCACCAGGTGATCTCTGTAATCACCTTGCAATTGAAAGTGGCCACCTAGAAGTTGCGGGTGACCCCTCTAAGTGATCAGCTGGTCTACAAATACGGGGGGGGGGAAATACAATCACTGGGCAACAACTAATCTTTCCTAATGACAAGAGGGTTGGCATCCTATTTTACACTAGTGTGACTGAGCCATAACATGCAGTGTCAACCTAAGGGGAAGAAACTGAACCTCAAACTTTATGGCTGGATTAGCATCCTGCATTACAGCCAATAGAAATATAATGGTTAATGTGAATGGAAAATGTGTCAATTTATCCTGAAGGGCATGTAAATAAGAACCAAGTTGTATGACAACAGTTGTGGACAGATCTTACTCTACATCAAACCTGATAAGGGGAAAGTTTGTGGATCACCCTCCGATGTCAGTCAGCTTCATCTTCCCTAGTCCAATAATATTAATTAAACTGAACATCTATCCAGCAGCAGAGTAGTTAGTACTTATATATCTTGCTCAACTAAGATGTAATGGTATAATACAGAGAATATCTCAGAGAATATAGAACATCCTACTGGTACCTGCTATGGATAACAGCTGATACTGTATTGTGTAATTGCTGATAATGGTTACTGATAAGCTAATGCCAAAGGCCAGGCCTCAGGGAAAGTGGTGTAGATTGTCTGATGAACAGGGACAGTCACACACTGTCTGTGGTCATCTAACAGACAAAGCACCACAGACATAGACATACACGCAGACACACACACAGAGACATTTGTACAGGCCTACATAAACCATTAACCCCAGCCCTTCCATGTACATCAGTATAATTACACTTTAAGGTAATCTGCATTACTAAATGCAGGAAATAACCCGCAACTGCCCTGATAATCACTCACAGCAGAAACAGAAAAAAGGTCACTAAAGATGATAAGTGCTTAGATGTAGAAATCACACAGACACAGATGGCTTTGTGACTCCTCTTGAGGGGATATGTGACGAAGAAAAAGGGTCTTGACCTTTTTACTTCACACTGATGCTTCAATTATTAGACCATATGGCCTTAGGGTAGACATTTCGAGACAGTGTTTTTAACCCTGTTGCATTCTTTTCATTCAAGTTTTACAGAAACTTATGTTTTGAGGACAAAGGGTCAACTTAGGTTAGAGATTCAAACACAGTTCAAGAAAAACCTTTGAGGTAACAACGTATGTAACCACATGTATAAAAAGAGGCAGAAAAGCAGTAACTGTGTCACATCTACCTTTTGTACACAAATGCAGTGAATTTTTCACCTGTGAGTATGCTTAGGGGTATACATCAGGATTGTTGTAATATGACTCTTTAGTGTATGGACACATTTATATCGATGCTATCAGATAGCACTATCGAGATGATAGCATCCTTTGGTTAGTTTGTCAAGAAATGCTGAATTGTATACAATCACTGACGTAAGTCTCTTGACTTTTTCAACAAAATATTTGTTTCACATTTAGACTTGCATGGCTCATGGTACAGGGGTAACAATGGCCTGCCAATCCAGACCACGCTGAAAACTGCAGTGAAGTTATTAACATCATCAGTCATTACATAAAATGCAATGACATTCTTAGCAAGCTGATACCAACATTAGTGAAGAGGTATTAAAGGGTGTGTTTTTTTGTTTGTTTGTTTGTTTTTTGCTTTCTTAGCTCTATTGTGATTTGTAAGGCACAGGTATCTCAGGCTATTCATCTTTTCTTGGTAAGCTTAGCTTTTCTTTCTATTTTGTCCACATGATAATAATGTTCTGTATCACTGAAAACTGGGCTTTTCAAAAAATCCTGTCAGGTTGAAAATTTCCAACAACTCAGTTTCTGTGTTCACATGTGGACAAGGGAACCAGTGATTTGGTGTCGCGGCCTCAACGGTGTGCACCTTTAGCTCCTTTGTTGACATCAGACTGTATGCCATTTATTTTTTGTTGACTTTTGACTGGCTAACATTTCTTTCACACGTTTAAGATTTTGTTTGTTTGGGTTTTGGGGGGTTTTCTTTGGGGGGGGGGTTGCATTTTTTATGTAAAGTTTCAAAACAAACTTGGAAAAATCCCTGTTTTAAAAAATGTCTCTGGACATATGGATATAGCCTTACTTAGATGCATTCATGTGCTACAAGTGATGAATTTACCATTCTCTTATCAGTAATCAAAATTGTATTTAGCCCAAAACTTTTCTTTCACCAACAAAAGAAGATATTTTTATTAGATTCTAATACTCTTTGTATTTACTGGAAGTTAGCTTGCTAACATATTATATAGCTGGTAAGCATTTGCATAATAGCCAGTCTACTTATTTAAGACATATATATTCATGTGCTTTACATGACCCGCTCTTATCATGCTCTAATTGTCTTTTTGCCCAGTTGTTTACTTCCCATCATTGTTTGTGTTACTGGTGATGGCACGTCAGGAGTAAACGGGAGACTGCTCCATGGAGTCACCGAATTTATGATCATTTATTCTGTGACAATGAGTGGTGATTGCAGTGAGCAGAAGCTTTGGTGTGGAGATTGCTTTTTTTAATTATAGGAGTTTGATTTCCTCACTCTCCATCTCACTTTTACTTAATGATGGTAGTAGCAGCTGAAAACAATTCAACTCCCCAGATAAGCAAGCCTAAATTTTCTAGGAAAGGTATATTGCTATACGTTTTTTTAATTTGCTATTAATGTTGGGTAAGACTAATTTAACCCACTGACTGACAGACAAAGAGGAGATAGAGCTCTTAGAAATGACTCTTTCTTATGAGCCCCTTTGTGTTTCCCTGTGAACCAAATTACCTGCTTTTTGAGAGGAGCCCACACAATGATAGGTGACATAATGAAGGCAAAGGATAACTGGGTAAAGCCGGGTTCAACATGGCTTAATCGTTTTTGACACAATCTTGATTATAATACAGTTTTTAACATTGTTATTCTCTTTGTGCCTTTGAAATTCAAACTGCTTTGACAAATTATGACTGAGTGAGAGAACTGCTTTGGCAGCTGAGTGTAGATAAACTCAGTAGGTGGAGCAGGAGTTTAAAATCTTAAAGAGAGAAAAAGTGTCTGTCTGAAAAATGGCTCAAACTTAGAGCTACACAAGAAGGAAACTTGTGAGACTGAGCTTGCTGGGAATACAATCAGACAGCTTGGTTTTGTGTTTCAAGTGAGCTCTTATAAAAGAACTTATTGTAGTGTTTAAAAATGAAATATATATATATATATATATATATATATATATATATATATATATATCTGCTTGAACAGAGCCAAGGCTACAATAGCATACACAAATCCCAGGATATGGATTCATGCTGGGTGCTGTGTGGTTCTATGAGAAAGGAAGGGGCGGAGTCTCTGTGCTGAGATTAAAATCCACTTGGAAAGTTTGACTGTTTGCCTTAGCCTGCCTTATTTGCCAGATGGCCATGGTTTGTGGTCTGGGACTGCCGTGGCACAGTCCATAAGGCAGCCGTCTCTCAAACCCATGTAAGAATCCCCATGTGTGGAGTTGTTTTTTGTCTTTTGCAAATTCTCATTGCCTGTTACAGGCTCTGCTGTCTCACTGCCTGAATAATAGAGAAGATACACAATCATGGCAGGATGTTGGTGGCGGAGCTGGAGTAATTGATTCTCTTAATAAAATAGAAGAATATCATCGTGTGCTTTTGTCACTGCAGGGTAGCCAGGTGGATTAATGAAACAAGGTCATACCTAGAATGAACTGACATTCATGTTGCTGAGTCCCGTCTATTTCCTGCTAGTGTTACAAACCCAGCTGAGCCAAAATTCAGTAAATTTTGGACAGCTTTCCTGGATTACATACATGCACAGCAACTCAATTAGCTACATTACTAACACAAGGATGAGCCAGGTTAAAAACAACAGATGCATCTGGTGGATATGTGAAGTAAGCAGATCAACAAAAAGTTAAAACACAGTGACCATTGTTTGGAATGTAGAGTGGCACTAAAAGTTATTTTATTGGCTGATTCTGATCATTTTTTGTTTTCTAAGCCTGACCAGCCAATATCGATTTTTGTCAATTATCAGTTCTTCTTCCAACAAACTAAGAACATATATAAACAAAAATCAATTTTTCTTCTTTAAATAACTTTGAAAATTGAAGAAATTACAAGTTTTAAAATTTCCTCTAAACTGCGGTGAGTTAAAGGGGCTTCTCTGGTACAAATAATTAACTGACAATGAATTTCTGTATATCCACCTTTACCTGACATACCTTACAAAACAAAAGCAGGTGCAACATATTATTACAGCAAAACAATCTCAGGTACTCATATAATTTCCAGTGTTTATGAATTCATTTAATAACCGGACATCGACCCTTCTCTCTTTTTCACTTGTCCTCATATCTGCTTTGATCCGTTGCTCATACCGAGGCTGCTGGCTTGTGCCTTTTGCTCTTAGCTCCTCAGCCTTTGTTGGCTTACGAGTTTGGTGAGTTGATTTAAGACTCTGACTAGGTTTGTTGCTATAGATGTTCTCTCGTGGTTTTATTTGATGAACTTTGTGCCTTCATTCAAAGTGAGAAGCAACCTGATATGTGAGCGTGTGGCTGCGTGTGTGGTTGTGCCTATTTGCCCGCAGCACTGTGTGCATGTTGCGCAGACATGAAAGGGCTCAACTTGAAGGTGACTGACTAGTCACCAGTTCAGAACACTGGGAGCGTCTCTGGCTGGTTGATAGGTGGATTTCTGTTTGAAAATTTGACATATGTAGCAACTGGAGCTCACTAGGCTAACAGGGAATTGCTATAAACTACCTAGATACAAAAGTTAATTGTATTTCCCTGTTAAGCCCAAAGAGCAACAGAGATGGAAGATTCATTTAATCTCCCAGGATTTAAAAAAAAGTACTCCTCCTTTCTGTACCATCATTACCTGATAAGCAATGGATGCCTTTACATTTACCTGAAATGTTAATGCTGCTTTTTGCCTGGCACAGTAATTAAAAGAAACTGATAAGAATTACTGAGAAAGCACTAGACCAATAAACACAATCAATAAGACTTCAGGGAAATAGAGAATTTTAAACGGTAAGGCAGCAGTGATTCAGAAAGTAGTTAGTGGTACTTGTCCTTTTGAGGTGTTGACAAGCACTTGGCACTTAAGTGAACCTGTTACACATTGCATTATTTGCTATATAAAATGGTGGTTGCTCATGTTAAACAGTTGTCAGCTTATGACAAAGTAATCCTATGAGATATATTTCACATATTTTTTTCTTCTCTTGGATATGTATAATGTCACAGAAAGGCGACATCCTTATTATAATCCCAGCTCTGGCTGTGAGAGAAAAAGCCCCACCAGTTTCCTAGTCAAACCATCTGTTTGTGAATGGCAGCCAATCAGAAAAAGGCTAGCCTTAGAGAAGATAATGGAAATTATGTAAAGGTACCGTGAAAAAGTCTGCAAATAAAAAAATGTGGAGACGCAAAAATGAGCATCAAAGTTCTTCTTTAAGTAGCTAAAAATGTCCATGGTTTACCAATTATACCAGCTTTCAGTTGCAGGTCCTTCAATTTTCATATTATATCGCATAATATATTTAAATGTCATTGCAAACTAATTTTTCCCATCCACATTTATCCTACCAGCGAGCTTCAAGGTCAAATCAAAGCATTTGAGTTTAAACTAATGAGCAAAATATTGCACACTGTAACCTTTGTGCCAAATTAAATAGTTCACTTCTGGTTTATTCACATTCAACATCCCCTGTTGAAGAGAACACCAGAGATTACGTTACACCTCATGAAGCACAGAAAAAAAAGTGTTATTGACTTCCTGGTTAGTCCTTGCTCCTTCCCATTTTCCCTCTTTTGTTTGCTTCTTTCCCTTTTTCTTCCCTTTTGTCGGCTGTGTTTTTACCTCCATTTCGTATCCTGCCTTGACCCTTGCTTTACTGTTTATTTTTATTCTCTCCTCTTTGTCTGTCCACCTCCTGCTCCTACTACCATTCATCTCTTTACTTGTCATATCCTCCCCAGCCTCTTGGTATCCATCCATCCCTTCCCTTCCTCCCAAGTGGACAGGCTGCTTTGACCTGTATCTGTCTGGCATGGATGAGTCCCAAGTTTGGTTTAAATGCCCCAATTATTCTCTTGAATTATGATGTCCTGCTCTGGGCTCTGTTGCTCCATCTCTGTGGCTCTCTTATGAAAGCTGGCACAGCACAACAGAACCATTTACAGAGGCCAGATTAAGGGCACATTCTCACAAGCGGCTCTTTCAATGCACCAGGCAATGAAAAGCTGATGGTTGGTGTATAAACAGACTACAAAGAAATACTCTGACCTCTTCTGATAATGTCTGCTGTACATCCTGACTTGTACAGCAGCCTTCTCGCATTTTTGGACAAGAAAGTCAATATTAACTCTTCCCCCCTGACATGAGGTTGCTTACAATAAATAAAGGTTGTTTAATACATACTGGGACATATACACTCAGCCGCCACTTTATTGGGTACACCTGTTCAACGGCTTGTTAATGCAAATATCTAATCAGCCAATACAAGGGGATAAACTGTATGGGTATGCCGACATCATCAGGATGACCTGCTGAAGTCCAAATCAGTTATCAGAATGTAGGTAAAAGGTGATTATAGGCGACTTTGACACCATGAGGGCTGGTGCCCAATAGCCTGAGTATTTCAGAAACTGCTGATCTTCTGGGATTTTCCAACACAGCCTTCTCCAGGGTTTAGAGCAAATGGTCTGTAAAAGAGAAAATATCCAGTGAGCGGCAGGGTAAAAATGCCTTGTTAATGCCAGAGGTCAGAGGAGAATAGCCAGACTGCTTCCCGCTGACAGGAAGGCAGCAGTAACTCAAATAACCACTTGTTACACCTGAGGTATGCAGAAGAGCCCCTCTGAATGCACAACATGTCAAAACTCAAAACAGATTAGCTACAGCAGCAGAAGACCACACCAGGTACCACTCCTGTCAGCTAAGAACAGGCTGATAATAAAAAAGGTCACCTCATCTGATGAGTGTTGATTTCTGCTCCAACTTTCAGATGGTTGGTTAAAATCATGGACCTGTTCTGCCTTATATCAATGGTTCAGGCTGGTGGTGGTGGTATAATGATGTGGGGGATAATTTCTTGCCACACTTCGGACCCCTCAGTAACACTTTAGTATCATTTAAATCCCGCAGCCTATTTTATTGGCTGCTTCCAGCAGCGTAATGCCATGTCACAGCACTCAAATCATCTTAAACTTGTTTCTTGAACACGATGAGTTCACTCTACTAAAGTAGCCTCTACAGTCATCAGATCTCAGTCTAATACAGCACCTTTGGGGTGTGGTGGAACAGGAGATTGACATTATGGGGATGCTGCCATGTGACTGTGTCCTAAAATGTGAGAAATGTTTCAAGCACTTTGTTGAATCCACGCCTCAAAAGCCTAAGGGTCCAACACAAATGTGTACCTAATGAAGTGGCTGGTGAGTGTATTAGTATTTCAGAATTACATACTAACACCAGCACCCACCCCAACCCCTTCTCTATGGTGATCAAAACCACAACCAGTGACTGGGAACAGAAAATGCCAGTAATGTCTCATTTCTATGGTTATCACTAAGTGTTTGTGTTTGTATTATGAGCCTGAATCATTTTCAGCTTTACAAATAGATGCTTTAATATTATACTCATATATTTTACAATATCATTTCAGAATGTTAACAGGAAGCTGTAGGACATGCAAAGGCAGAGCAGTGAGTTTAAATCACCTTTTAAGAGACTGTAGTTTCTAACCTGAAACAATAATTGGCTTAGCAAACAGAACATGAGCAAATTGGCTTAGCTCTAGGAAATTCTTAGGAAAGAACAAAAATGACATATTGTTGCCAGGTTAACATACTTTCTGTCATCCTCTGCTATGTCAGGTATTAACCTAATTTAAGTCAGACCTTGGTTCCTGAATAAGAAACATTTGTAAACTTACTACGAGGTTTGTAAAGACAGGTATTTTCTATTCGAAAAAAGAGATAAATGAGCTTGCATCGGTTTTAGACAGCAGGTGCTGTAGCTGAGAGAATAGACAGCTGGTAAACAGCGTCGTCTGAACGTCTCAGTGAAACAAAGCACGTTGAAAGAGTTCTGACTGTGGAGTGTGCGATATAGGCTGCAAAGCAGTCTGTCCTGTCAATCTGCAAAGTGTTTTATAAGGGGTCATTAGTCCGACACACACACAAAACAACGGAATTACATAAACATGTCTCGGCTAGGAACACATTGCAGCCTTAGCTGTTGCCAAGCTAAGACTCCCCCGTAATATTGCTGTTCTTACGCTTCACGTTTCGCACAGATTAAACAAACAGGACATAATGTGCCTTGGAAAGCTAGCTGCTGGTTGGCTCTCCATATTATAACAGAAATATACCTTCACATACCACACTTCTTATCTAACTCAAGGCAGGAATGTGAGCATGTGAATTCCCCACACAGAGTGAAACAATTCCTTTAAGTTAAATCCACAGTAGTCACTTCTGTTCCTGAAACAACATCCATGCTTTGGACTGCCCTCCCTCCATCCTCCAACCACACAGGTTGTTTGTGCAAGCAGTTTCCTATGAGCTAACTGTGTTTGGAAGTTCAGCAACCTCTAGGAGGCATATGAATAAATGCTTGTATAATGTGCACCTGTGTTCTCACCATCAGATTAGATGGAACTTGCCACACTTGGAAGTGGTTGTTTCAGGCAATCTCTGGAGAACTTCAAGACATGTTGAGGAGGTAATTTAGCCAAGGACACATCTAAAACCTCCAGGCCCACAGCCCTCAAGGCCTGGATTTTCCCATTCCTGTTTTAATGTTATGTAATTTGACCTGAATATATGAAATCCTAGGAATGGGAATTCTGTCAAATCAAATTCAAATATCACCTCCTTTTTCATATACAGTCATCAGCAATATATACGTGTCTACAGCCATCCTTAAAACACGGTATAGGCTCTGTCATGATTTGGAGCTGTGTTCCAAAGTCAGTGGTGTTGGAGATCTTCTCAAAACAGATGGATTTAACGCAGTAAACTGAACGCATAAAGTATCAACAGATTTTGATAAATCCATACCATCTGGAAAACAACTGATTGGCAGCAGCTTGCTTTTTCAGCATGACAATGCAGAGGTCCAGCCCCCCCAGAGCTTGGACCTCAACATTTTTGAAGCACATCATTATGACAGAGGATTAAACAAAAGGCAGCCAACATCCAAAGACAAGCTTTTAGTGTCCTTCAAGAAGCCTGGAGAACTATTCCTGAAGACTCCTCAAAGAAATGACAAGAAAGCTTGCCTTACAGAGTTCAGGCTGTGTTAAAATATGAAGGAGGTGATACCATATATTGACTTTCAAGCTTGTTAGAAAATACAAAACTCCATTTTTGCATGTAAATTTCAATAAATCACTGTACATCGTTCCCATATTCCAAGCAAAGGGTATTTAAAAAATGACAGGTGACTCATGACTGTTGCACAGTCCTGTATTTCTGTTCAAGTCCAGCTCACAGTCCAGCTTTTTTGTAACTTTAAACATCAGGCAAACCCATACATTTAACCAAATGTATTCATGGCGCTGCCGCCAATTAAAAAATAAAAACCTGATGTCTCTCATCCACTGTTATTGAATAATAGGCTAACAGTCTTGCTGACAGGGATTATATTTAACCTTTTTAATATCTGCCTAGTTAGCTGGTAACCTTTAAGGCTAGAACATAGCCACATATGTAAAACGAGAGCTGGAAGGGAGATGTCCTTCCCAACCACTGTACTCAAAAGTGTCGAGGGAATTGGCAGCTTGTTTGAAGGCACCATTCACCTCGACATATATATCTTTTTCCTTTCAATTAAATATCCTAGAAAAATTACTGCCTGTACCTTTATGGTTAAGACAGATGCACAGTTGTAACACTAGATGAAACAATGCTTTTATTCATTTATTTAAGGGCATCACATACAGTATAGTGCATAACATTTTGAAATTTAGGAATACCAACACTTTATGGGGGATTAAATAGACTGACAGCATTTAGAGGACCACGCTGGTACCATTTTTCCACATGCAACCAGTTAAATCCATATCACTAGTTACTGACGAGCACACCAAATGTCGCTATGAGGATAAACAAATGCTTGACTCAGGGAATCTGAATTGAATCAGTGATCTTCAACTGATGCCTCCAAGTGAGGGGACGGCCTTAAAACAAAAGCAGGTGAACCGACAACCCCCCCATTCCCATTGTAGGGGACTTGTATCCTCTGTGTGATCTCCCCACTGGAAAACTAGTGAGCACATTCAGCTCACACATGAATGAGCCCAATATAGCCTAACCCGCCCATCTTTTCAAAGCAACAGTGTAATCCAGCCTCCATGGTTATATTCCTCATTGTAATCCTACATTACAACTGAACCCACTAAACCTCTGGTGACATACAGTATGTTTCACACTCTGAAAGGTAGTCTAATCATCCGGCTCTTTTTTCTTCACCCTATAATTGATCATATCGCATGTGGCCTTGATTAAACACCCACTCCCGCTTCAGAATTAATCATGCATTGCATGAACTTAGCATTAATCACGGCATAACCCCCGCTCCATCTCCATTCCTTAGTCGGACTGTAATGGGATATTCATCTCTTCAACAATTAATAACATCGGCATGGGGCTCCTGCACACTAGCCTCATTCTCTCCGTTCCCACAGTGTTATTTTAAGCTGGTCGCGGGTGATGATTGAGGGGTCGCAACGAGAGCTTAAATGGGATTTATTAGCGTAGATGGCAGACGTGAAGAGAGGAGAGAAGAAGTGAAGAAGCAGTGGGGTGACTGTGAATCGGGAAGAAGCGGAGAGAGGGAAATGGAGAAGAAGAAAGAGGACCTAAAGGTGATAGAGTCATTGGCATGTTTTAACACGTGTGCCCGCTGGAGAGGCATCAATCTCCTTTATCTCTTTTAGATTTTTTATATCACTGTGTTTTTCTCTCTGTAATAACCCCCTGCCACCTACCAGGTGATTCATCTGAAATACTCTGCGGCAGAGCTCCTCTGGGGTTCATAGAATACCTGCCACTACAATCCATAACAGTACACAACCACACATACACACTCAAATGGGGGATAAGGGCTGAAAAATAGATTATAATGCTATTCTCAAAGATTCACTTGACCATAACAAAATGAGAGCAGCACATCACACAGTGGTGCTGCTGGAAAGAATAAAAAGAACTGAAGCGGTGATTGATGAAAACAGCAGCTGCCACCTAGGGCACAGTCTTCAGTTTTAAGGGCACATGCATCTGATGATGTGAGGATACACAGCATTCAAAATGTTGACGTTTTTCGTTAAAAGTAAGCACAGTCGCTGACGTACTCAGGCAGCACAAACATCTGATCACACAGATAAACACAGAAGCGGCACAGCTGTTCAAGACTTCTCCAAAGCGAAACATTACATTTTTAGGGAAACTTTTCTTTAAGGTAAAAGGAAAAAAATGAACTAAAACAAGACTACAGTACAGTCCCAAAAGTCTTGAACCACCCCTCATTTTGCATCCAAGGAGTCAGACTATCTTCTATGTGTTTTAAATGCTCTTGAGCAATAGCTCTCCAGGCTTTCTGATTGTCACTGAAAGTGTTTGTTTTTTTTCCATTAGCTGCTTTTTCACTCATTTTCAGTCCAGTCTTTATTTGTTTATTTAACCCATTTAAGACAAATCTATGAATCATTCAAGCACAGAAAGTACCTAACTCAAGGAATGAACCATTGTTGTGTCTACACATAACTAAGCAAAGAACCAGCTTTTAAATTCTATCTTTAAGCATTTGCTCTCATTTCTTTTGTCGAAAATCTAGCACAATTTGACAGGCATAAAATAGTATTGCAACACAGTGATACTCATAAAACTTAAACATATCTCAGGGTGCTTTGCAGTGTGAGGCGAAAGTCTATTTACAGCAGATGAAGAGTATCCTAAAGTCTTGTTCCTAAGAAATGCTAGATGAAATGCTGAGGTGCATCTGGCCCTTCAGTTTATCCATCTACTGTTCACCAAAGCCTCATCAGGAATGATCTCAGTGGAAGGGTGGCTGTCTTGAAGTCATTCTTAATGAAGGCAAACAGGGAGGGAGAACATGCTGAGGAATGCCAGATTACACAGGAACAGGCACAATAATGGTTCTCCACTAGAATAATTCAGTGGTCCTTTTTACAGTTTTTCACTGATTGGCCGCCCCAGATCCCGGACCTCAAAATTATTTAGGCAGTGTGGGATCATCTTTACAGAGAACAGAGCAAAAGGCAGCCAACATCCCAAACAAAGAAGAAGCCTGGAGAACTATTCTTGAAGGCTACCTAAAGAAACAATAATAAAGCTTGGCTTAGGAGAGTTTAGGCTATGTTGGAGAAAAAAGGAGGTCATTCTAAGTACTGACTTTCAATCTCCTTAGAAATGTACAAACTCTGTTTTGAACTGTTTGTTTGGCGTATAAACTGTATTTCCATAAATGTTGCACCTATTTCCAGTTTTCCCGGTAAAATATAAAGAAATGACAGGTAAGGAAAGACTTTTGTACAGTGGCGTACTGTTTCTTGTTTTTATTCTCTGTTTCTATAGATTAACAAAATAAACTGCTTCAGCTTCCTTAATCAAGATGGGATTCATCAAACTTTGCTTTTTCTTAGCTCCCAGGAATGTCACCTCATGATGATATCAGACAATGTCTGTGGGCAGTCTGAACAAATGCTTTTAATGCTACTGTGCCAGAGTTGGCTGAATGACACCAAGACTGCACCTTTTCCCTCATTAAACATTAGGAAACATTTACATCTGTTTTTATGCCTAAAACACCAAACTTTTTTTTTCCTTGTAAATATATTATATACAGTATGTGTGAACTGAAACCTAGGAGCCAATTTCACCCATAACACATTGGCATTAGCTGATTGGTCCTCCCTAAAAGGCACTAAGCAATAACTAAAACAGAGATTAGAAACATATGATGGCATACTGCTAGAAATTCATTGTACCTTCCCAGCTGGTATTTGAAATTAAAATATCAAATACTTTAAAGTGATTAATGTCATTAATAAATTTAAACTAATTTAACAAAAATAATCACCTATATCTATTGCGTTCTTAATCAATTTTATAAGCAACATTACAGAAATTAATAGGATGTTACATTTCGGGCTACTGTACATAGAGCCATACATTCTGGGCCCCTTAAAAAGCAATATGTTGGGGGGGGGGGAAATAGAAACTCTAGAAATCCTCCCTTCAGAAATTCTCAGATGATAGCTTTAAAGTGACTGTGTAACCAGAGTAAACACATATTATTAGGTTTGTTTTCTGCAGTCTGTGAGTAGAGGCTACAGTAATGTCAAGGTTTACTATCAACAGCAGTAATTTGCGGTGAATCAAACCACTGCTCTTTGTAAACAAACAATAAAACATTCATATGATAGTCAGAAAGACCGCACTAGCTATGTATGTATGTATGTAAAAATAGATAGATAGATGGAAAGCTGGACTATGTTTCACAGACTGACTCACATTCCTTTGGGCTTCACATCGATTTACAGCGCCGAGGAATGTTTGCATTCATTTCACAAATGTCATTTATCTAAATACACACATCTGTCAGGAAAGGTATTTCCATGAAATTATTCTGTTATGAGACTAATTGAAAACAATGTCATTCGTCAGCTGAAAACCACTCCAAATGCAACTAGGTCAGCCTGACAAATTTCATTTACCCAGTTTTAAAATTGCACTGCTGATGACAGAAATACTAAAACTGTTGAGTTTGCTCTCATTAAGCAAACAGTATTAAGAGTAAAAGGATGGAGTCTGGCATCATGTCAACGTCTATTATAGCAAATGTGAATGCGCATGATATTTGTAGCTAATAACACAATGGCATGCCCTCTTGTTTTTTGGAGCCACCTCTCACATGCTCCCACCTGTGAATGACTTCTCTGGCATGGCCGGGGCAGCACCTGATGCCAAAACTGGGACATTTCTTGGCGGAGACAGACAATGTGGTCGAGCATCAAAGGATGTTATGTTCTTTGAAGCTCACTGGCAATGTTCAACCACTCCAGATGTGCTGCATAGCGTCACCAGTGGATTCATGAAACCACAGGGATATTTGGGGGGGGGGGGTTCCTGCTGAGGTACGATGATTCTGCTCTACTGAAATTGACATTTAATACAAACATACTTAATTGAATCAATTCTTTTACAGTGTATTTCATCATTTTTTGTGGATTTAAACACCTAATGGGCATCTAGTATCACCCACAAGGCGAGATAAGTAAGAAAGTGTTACTATAAAATTTGTATTGCAAGGCTTCACCTGTATCCATTTATATCCTATTATTCACTGTCCTCAGCAACAGCTACACTGTAAACACGCGAGCCTTGATTTTGTAATAAAAGTGAAGCCTCTGTGAAACACTCCAGCATAAATGATTCAGTGTGCACCTGAACAAGGCTGAACTTGAACAGAAGTAGAACTATACCATTAAATAATTACAGACTCTGAGAGAGACGGTGCAAAACTCAATGTGTACACTTGAGAATGACCCTGAAAGAAAATGGGCAGTTGTACACAGTAAATTGAACAAATCCTCACCAGGTGAGAACAATGAGAGAGACCTCTTCCTGGTCTTGTAATTGAAATTACTGAGGATTTTTGCACCTGTCAACACACCTTCACATTATTTCTTGCACTCAGTCATTTCCAGCCATTCGCATGTTCACTCCTTCAAAATGCTTCCTTATTTAAAAGTTGCCAGAGCTCACGCAAACCCATCATTTAGCTGAATCAAAGTTTTTGCTGCTCTGTGTTTTTTCTCTGATCTAACATTATACTTATCATCTAATGTTCTTGAAAATTATGCCCTAAACACAAAAGCAAAATACTGGTGGAGCAGTTGTTGTCAGTGAAGAAATAAAATTGCAACACTCTGATCCATTTAGTAATTTCCAATGAAGCACCTTTAACTTAGTTATTTTTCATTTAGCTATTTTTCAAGCCAGAGGAGGTGGACGAGGAGCCTCTGTTTCGACTGATATTGGACTCATATTAGTAGCAGAAATGGATGGAGAGATGAATGGATTGATAAACTGGTGGATGGGCACAATCTGATATCTCCAGTTTGGTGTTGTCTCTATAACATCATATCAATTCAATTTCAACATCATATCAACGTTACAGTTCATCACGTTGTCTGAGCATTCAGTTAGCATTACCCGTGATATTAAAAACTATCACCTGAATTTGGCTAACAAGAAACCTAACTTGATCATATATTATAAAGTATTATATTATGTTTCTTGTGTATTTATGTGTATTTATTGTGTAACAAATGGAATGCTTTCCATTTGTTCCAGCAGAGAGTTTTATATAAACACAGGCATTATTTTTTTGCTTTTTCCTTCACAGTCCCAAAAAGCTCTTCGTTTTTTGAGAACCAGAGTAATCCAAATAAATAAAATTCTATTTTCAAACTGAAATAGTAGGAAATTATTTTTTGAAAGAAGCTGCTAGTAACTGCTAGTAAGTTACCAGCAGCCTTTCTTTGTGAAGTTGTCAAGACTGGACTGAAAATGAGCGGAAAAAGAAGCCATTGTCCAGAGAAACGCTTTGAAAGGCCTTCTCAAAGCCCACTGCCCAGTTTAAAAAATGGGCAGTGGGCAAAAAATAAAGAAATGAGGAGTGGCTCAAAACTTGTGCACAATACTGTAGACAACAAGCTAATCATCTTAGTCACATTCAGCCCTTATAACACATCCAAAATATGAATCAACAAAAAGCTACAGTAAATAGCAAACACATGAATGTATAGAATCAGCTACCTTATCAAGCTATCACATTGATAACTTGCTTACGATCTAGAAATATTCTTGTATAAGTTGTGCTCTCTCTCTCTCTCTCTCTCTCTGCTGTGGAAAGCTTCTGTTCCAGTACCTTTCTTTAGTTACAGACACTACTTTCAACATCTCTGACAAGGCGTTGTCTCCGAGCAGCACTACTATTTGACTGAATATCAATTTTTTTATTATTTTTATTTTTTATAATCTTTTAAGCTAAATTTTGTGTATAATTTCAATTAAAAGTCAGTCAATCATGTATTTCATGGTTTAGGTTCTGATTTTATGAATGTATCTCTTCTTGGGCTTTGAGCACTTAATTGAGTGTTTGTGTTTTCCTCTGTCAAACATGTGTCCACAACCCTGAATAGCTTTAAGATGACCAAACCATGAATATTTTATTCTATAATTCAGGATAAGTGGCGACAGACCCTTCTTTTTTCTTCTTCTTCTTTTGAATTTATTGGCAAGTGGCAGCTTGTCAATAAATTGGCACCGTCTGATCCAAATGTCTAACATCCATACTTCTCATTAACAAAAGGGGGAAAAAATAAGACAAACCTAACACTAATATTTTTCATAGTCTGTTCATTGATTTTGTAAGGATTTTTCAATTTTCTGAGAATTTCCTGAGAATATTTTGAATATATTTAAAAAAACAAAAACTCTTTCACAGGTACCATTTTGATATTTGATTACAGGGCAAACGCAGGTAGAATTAATAACAATAATTATGGCCGTGCTGCATTTAGATGGGCTGTGGCAGTGTGCATGTTAGTTCAGTGAATTGCTATGAGACACCAAATAGAACGAAACCATAATTAATTTAACTAATTACAGTGGTATTTACTCTGCTATGATATACTAAAATGACTTGTGAAAGTGCACCGTCATCTACATTTCATCTGTCTTCTATTCGTCTTGCCTGTTTTGCTCATTCCATATGCATTATATATGATTCCCCGTGCCTTTTGTTCATCAGCTCTTGTGTCATCTCTGCACAGGAGAGGGAAAAGTAGCGGAGTCAAAGGTATGATAAACCCACAAGTGCTTTCAGTATTCCCTGTTGGCTGTTTGGCTGTGTGTAAGACAGAGCTCCCATCGCTCTTCACTGTGTCAACTGTGGCACACAGAACAGCAGCCTACAGTGATAGCACTCTACACTTCTTTTCATGCTCGCTACTATGCCACAGGGGGGGAAAAGACATTCACTTTCACAGAAATGAATTCAAGGGGGGGTTTGAACAGCTTGAGGTCTTTGAGTTTAAATACGTCATCCTTAGGAGAACAAAAAAAGACCAAAAGAAAATCTGCTCAGTAGTCAGCGATAGATATAGATCCACGCTGCTTTTTGATTGTGATAGCAGACTTTAGCAGATCTACTGAGTAAGCTAGTCACGTCTGTGCTTAACATTAAATTTTTTCATGCTAAATAGAATTTGAATCTCCAATATATTATTATTATGTCTTTCTATGTCAGTGTTATCCCACTAGACACTAGAATAATACAGCAATTAGAGAAAATACTGCATGCGCTTTGGTTTTAATTACAGGCAGTGCGCTGATCAGTGATTTAGTGTATATGTGATCTTGTACCGAGTGCTGCTTATGTAACTAAGGAACAGTTACCCACAAGGAGAACGCTGCACAGATCTTAGCAACTGTGCTATAATGGCTTAAAAGGCTCTTATGTCATGAGAGGACCAATTACATTGTTCACTTTCTTTTACATTGCAAATTAAGATCAAACAGTTCCCAGAATCACAGTCAGTTTAAGACTGTGAAAGGCCAATCATCTTTGTGGTTAATTCAGTTACTTTAGTACATTTACTATAATGATAGCAGATATTTTTCCTTAATAACACTCTTAAGAATACTGAATATATCCTAGAAAACTGTATCTTCTGCTTCTTCATTGATAGACAGTTATAAGATATATAGACTGCAAACTGATGAGGTGGTTAGCACTGGTACCTCACAGCAAGAAGCTCCTGGGTTCAAATCCACCGGTCAGCCGGTAGATGAGGGCAGATCCATCTAAATATTGATAATATCAGTACTAAGGCTGGTGTTGGTATCGGCTTGACACTAGCACACAGGATTGATACTTTGTTTCTATCCTCTAAGTTCACTGAAATGTGTTAAGTAAATTTTTTTGAAATTAAAAAATATACCTCAAACATGCACAGTGAAAAATGTCTGAACCTTTTTAAGTTAAAAGTATTGGTATCAGATTCGTATAATACTCACCCTGTATTTACTTGGTATCAGATCGATACCAAAATTTTCAGTATCACACAGCGCTATCGGGTGGAGCCATTCTGTGTGGAGTTTATTTTCCCTGCGCTTGCACAGATTGTCTCTGGATACTCCAGCTTCCTCCCACAGACCAAAAACACACGTGTTCGGTTAATTGGTGATTCTGGCTGTAGGTGTGAATGCGAGCAATGTGTTTAGCCCTGCAATAGACTGGCTACCTGTCCATGAGGTACTCTGCCTCTTGTCCTGTAACCGCTGGGACAGACTCCAGCCCACCCCCGGCCCTGATTTAAATAAGTGGAAGGAAACAGATGGATAGGCACAGGCAAATTTTTTTTGCTTAAACTTATTATGAAGTCGATGCTGATTGCACAAAGTGGAGAATAATGACACTGCATATGCACTTCTATCTGCCCACAGCTACAAAATCACAATGTGTGACTGCACAACTAAAACTGAAACATTTTCCAGAAAGCTGCTTAAACGTCCTCCAAGTCTAGCTGTAAACTTTGAGCTGACTGACTCTGAGATGGACAACTCTGAGTTTTTAGAATTGGTTCAATCAGCTCTCACGATGTTCACCCCGAATTAAGCATGTGGTTAATGGGAAAAGGCCATCGTCATGGAGCTTCAGTACCAGGATTCATCATGGCAAGGGGTAAATGAAGAGCAGAGCCTTAATTTTAAACCACTGGGCCCGGGAATATGATTATGAGTCACTCCTCACTGTGACATGAGATGAGATGTGTTTCCCCATCTTATCTCTTAAGAAACCGAAGAGGGAAAAATTAAAGTAATTTTAATCAACGTCATCCAGTCAGTCATCATTTACCCAACTTGAATTTTCATGAACAGGTGACGGTGGAATCTAACCCAATTTTAAAACAGAAATTTGAATTTAATTAGTCAGCTGAAATGTGACAGGAATCAAATGCAGGTGACTTTAACATAAAAAGAGAAGACGTGCAAATAAAAACATATTATACACCCTTTATTTGTGGACCTATAAATAAACTGCTCAGTATTACTCTTTTCATACTCTTTTCATAGTGAGGTTTATTTCTTTCTTTAGGACAAAGGTGCTCAAGTGCAAAAGAACACAGTACATAAGCACCTTTGTTTAATCAGCCATCACTTAAATCACTCAAACTAAATCATAATTTTGATATGTGATCAATGTCTTCATTATATTATATTTCTGCAGAACCTGAACACGAACTCAGATATTAGTCAGACGCAGAAGCAATGATTTTAATTTTTTAATACCTATTTTAATTTCATAAAACCGAGGCATTTAATGATTATATTTCAACATAAAAACTCTACCAGAATACATTCAGACCATCTCCAGTCTGGATTCATAAACTCAGTTTAGATTACACTGAATTTAATTCAGTTCAGTTCTATTTATATAGTGCCAAATTACAACAGCAGTTGTCTCAAGGTTCTTAATGTTGTAAAGTAGAGACCCTACAATAATGCAGAGAACACCCCAACAATCAAACTAGCCCCTATGATCAAACACTTGGTAACAGTGGGAAGAAAAAACTCCCTTTTAACAGGAAGAAACCAGGCTCAGGGTGGAGTTAGGGAAGGGAGACAAGACAAAAGACACGCTGGAAGAGAGCCACAGATTAATAATACCTAATGATTAAATACAGAGAGGTGTATAAACACATAGTGAGCGAAGAAAAAAAAACACTTAGTGCATCATGGGAAGTCCAAGCAGCCTAGGCCTATTACAGCCCAACTAAGGGAGGATTCATATGCTTAATCAGAAAGCAAAGTTTTAAGCCTAATCTTAAAAGTAGAGAGTGTCTCTGTATCCCATATCCAAAGTGAAAGCTGGTTCCACAAAAAGCGGCCTGGAAGCTGAAGGCTCTGCCTCCCATTCTACTAAGAGTGCGCTCTTGGGGTGATGCGGTGCTATGAGGTCTTTAAGATAAGATGAGGCCTGATCATCTTAACATAAATAGTTATATCCACTCTTTCAGATGCCAACTGTGACAGGTTGGCATCAGTTTGACCAGAAATTATTCTCCACTGATCAGTGTTTAGCGTTTTTTTTTTTGGTTTGGTTTGGGGGGGGTTGTAATTGTTTTTTTCCCTACAGCTTGATACAGATTTTCTTTGTTTAAATAGTGATGACTACACTAAATGTTTCAGTGCAGGGGTGCAACAGCTGCCTTACTCTTCATTGAGTCACAATGTTATAAAGATGTAGCCTGTAGATATTATTTTGAGCTGATAATAAATCCGCTTTTTATTCTCACAGGCTTACACTTAATAACTGTGTGTGTGTGTGTGTGTGTGTGTGTGTGTGTGTGTGTGTGTGTGTGTGTGTGTGTGTCAACTTGTACTTTATTTCTTTGTACAAATTTGTTTTGTTGTTTTTATTGCCTTCAGGCATTGTAGACCTTATTTTTGTGTTCTTTTTTTTTCTTTTTGGGGGGAAGTTGAGGGGTGAGGGTTGCCGTATGATATAAATAAATAAAATTGCCACTAGATCAAGTTAATACTCACTGTTCTTATATTGATTACAGCTTGATTATTAGAAAAGCGCTCACATAAATATAACAAATAACAAGCTAATAAGTAAATAGGATAATAATATCTGTAGATTAATGTGCTCTCAAATGTCTTTTGATATGTATGAAAAAATGAAATGAAACAAGCTGTTGAAGTCAGGGAGAACGTTTTTATTGAAGAAAACCTAACTGCTCTTTAACAGGTTAACACAGTACGCTAACCTGGTAACTGATTCAAAGTTTAGGTTTGCATATGAGTTTTGCTTTGTATCATCCACTAAAAACGCTACGTCCAGATGAACAGAATCAACTTTTGGAGATATCATTCATGTTAAATAACCTAATTTGTCCAGTTTATTGCAAAAAAATGTGTACAATTTATTCAGGTTGTTTAGGGGAAAATAAGTCTCATTGATGATACAGAAGTTAAAAAAAAAATCACATAACAGGTCAACTTATTTGCTTTCAAAAAGATGTTTTAACTGAAAGTTTGTGAAAATAAAATTACTCTTACCCTAATTTGATGTATTACATATGACATTTTATCGACACGCTAGTAGTGTCAATCAAATCTCATTTAATACAGTGTGATGTTCATTTTCTGAATTATGGTCCCAAAAGTAAAACGGCAATAAAGTAGGGCATGCTTAGGGGTGTGCCTACTGCATAAGCATGTCAGATCCACCCGTCCCCTCAAGTCTAGTAGAAAAGCAATGAGAAACCCAACAATCATATGATTGTTGGGTTTTTCTCTGTATTTATTATTGTGCTATCTACTGTACAATATAAAGCGCCTTGAGGCGACTTTTGTTGTGATTTGGCGCTATATAAATAAAATTGATTTGATTTGATTTGATTTGGTGACAGCCCCACTGTAGGAACTGTACAGAAAAGAAAGCTATAGGAAGGAAAGTGATATAAACTGAAATCACAGCTGAACATTAAACAGGCTCAGAGGGTTCCAAAGCAACATTACATTAGCATTATTAGTTAGTAACATAACCGAGAGGAGGCCTAAGATAGACCCAGGACATCTAGGAATGCCTCAATGTTCCCCAGGATGAGGTGGAGGAGCTGGCTGTGGAGAGGAAGGTCTGGGCTTCTCTACTTAGGCTCAGGCCCAAATAATTGGATGAATAGATGGACAAGTTCAAGTTATAAAGCACATTTAAATAACAGCCCACATTTAACAAAGTGCTTTACAAAAGGTACAATGAAAGGAAAGGAAAAACAAGGGGACAGAAATAAATAGATACATGTTGTTGGATAATAAACGTAATATAATCATGGCTGAAAAAAGGCAGAGGAAACAATGTGCAATCAGACAGATCCTGAACACTTCTTGCTACCATGCAATCTGTTTTTTTTAAAGGAAAACAAAAGTCATTTCAAAAGCAGCTGATGGGAATGAGGGGTGGAGGACTGTGGGAGTAACCTTTTGCTTCTTTAACTTCTCTGGATTTTAGTTTATGTCACATCCTTCTTGAATTTAGATTTTAAGTAAAGCTGTTATAGCATACATTGCATTGCACATTGCAGTCATTTGTATCATTTTTACCCCCCCAACTTTCACAATTTTGGCCATGGTTCCCATCTGTTCTGGCTGCAGTGGCATTCCTGGTGGCAGCTCTGCTGCCAGCCAGCTCTCAGTTAGTAGGTCTGATAATGTCTGCCGCAGATAACAACTGAGGGATTCCCTAAGCCTGTGTCTCTCATGCTTTCCCAGTCCATTAGCCCGCTATACTGCCTATGTGGCTGACAAATGACTGAATTAGATCTGAGTGTCATCCAATGGGGGGGGAATAGCTTCCCCCTCTCTCCTTCTAGCTCCACGACACATACTCTCTTCCTCTGTGTCTTGAGTTGCACTTTTTCTCTCTGATGTTTTGCTTTCTGTGAAGTCTTTTTCTTACGTCTCTTCCTCTCTTGCTATTTCTCATCCAAGCACTTTCCTCATTTCTTATTTCCTGCATGCCACTAGACCATTCATTTCACTTTTCCAAAGTGGATTGCATTCATGTTTTACTTAAGTGAAAGCTGACATTTTTTTTTCTTCCATGTTGGAAAACTTGTTTGATGTTGAGCCGCAGCATGTATGCAAACGTGGGACTACTTTCATCAAGTCTTACTTTACCAAACGGTTATTGGTATACGTGGTTATTCTGAACATCGAAACATAAACATTTAAGCTTATGTAGGTAACATCAGTGGTAACAGCAGATAGAGACTTAAGGCGCTGCCACAGCTAGCAGAAGATTAAATTTGAGGCAATATGTAGTTAAATGCACAAGTGATGTACAGATGCTAAATTTCACAAGTTCTAAAATTTTAGGACAGACCTGTAGATTAACTTCAACATACACATAGTGATCAAACCAAACATGATTTAACTCCTAAAGCTATGACGGGGTATGTTAATGACACATACACTTGGGATATCAATAATTACAGTACAATTCAAGACCAAAATTCTCAAAACAGGATGGTACTTGGTTCCTTTGACACAGTAGGTACTGTAGGAATCGCATGTACAGAGGCAGCAATTCTTCCAAAACCAAAGGGGGCAGCATATTGCTAAAAGTGTTCTGATCTATCTTTCATGTTGAAAAAGAAGAAGCAAGCTCTGACTCATTGATAGGAAAAGTAGAGTCAGTGATGGAAGTGTGTTCAAGAAGGAGCGACCCAGGGATGATAATCAGTTCACAATATGGAATAAACAAACAATGTTATTGTGTTTTTCAGACCTAGAGAAGAAATGCTTCCAGTTTTGTGACGCACAAAGGCCACCATCCAGATCTGTTCAAAGAATTCGAGTCCAGAAAGTTCACAGGGACATTAACGTTGGGAGGCTACTTGGCAAAAATCCTAACATTTCATTCTTTTTCAATAACATATAATGTTAACATGATCTGCTACCCTGTCAGTATTTTAAATGACATTTTAATAAAAGCGTTTATGTTTAAGTACTTGGGATCATTAGATCATGAATATTTTGTGCAGAACTGGGTATCGAGTATTGCTGCCGGCCAATAAATTTCTGGCATCAGCACATTCCTAACACACACACACACACAAACATTATAACTGAACACATTTCCAGTAAATGATTTACTGCTAGGGAGGAAATTTAATGATGTTTCAATCCCAGTGTTTGAATTATTCCTAATGACAATAACTAACAGTGACTGGATCGGAAGACCGGATCGGATTCTTTCCAAGTTGATCTGCCAAGCCATCACTGACAAAATCCCATTTATAATTGGCTCAATAACTGCAAAGTGTTCACACTTCTCTCTAATAGACAAAGGTATTCACAAAGCCACCTTTTGTGTCTACACTCGTAGAACTTCTCCTTTGTATATCCCAAACTTTTAATTATGTTTGATGAGCTGCCATAAAAATTCAATTTCCCTCAGTGGCTGCAGGCCCTTTATTAGTGCTCTGCATTTCATGTGGTCTACAAACAGCCACCTTGCACACAGCAGCACCGAATCTCTAAACAATTCTCCATCTTTGTCCCTGACTCACCTCTCTACCATTTCTCCCCCCAAGTCCTTTTTCATCACTCTTGCCTTACAGCACCCTCATTAGGTTGTTACACTTTTTCGCAGTATTTTTAAGGAATTATATGCTCAGTAAAAATACTACTGTACCTTAAGCACAATTACTTCTCACGATGGTGGCAACCTCTAAGTTGATGTCATTGTATCTTTGAAAAGTGATGCATATTTGTACCCTTGGGATTAATGCCACGGCTTGGACAATTTTGTACCTTAGTATAAAGGCATATTAAGTGATGCTAAATTTAAGTACAGGGTTACCAATTAATAACTTTACGCAAATGAAGAAAGAAGAGAAATAATCACGAGACTGATGAAGCCATGAGAATTTATACTTGCAAACAAAAGCAATAAGGCTAGCAGGTAAGGATCAGTTTGTAGATCACTGATAGTTTTGACTGGAACCGGAAGGTTTGCCTCTATCACCCCTGTCCTGATTTGTACTGGCTCCCTATCAAATACCGTATTGAATTAAAAATATTGGTGCTTACCTTTAAAATCATAAACAATACAGCGCCTAGCTATCTCGTTGAACTCCTTACACCATACACCCCTGGGAGAGCCCTCAGATCATCAGCCTAATTACTCTTGGTCCAGCCTAGATCTCGGCTTAAGACCAGAGGTGACCGTGCATTTGCCCTGGTTGCACCTAATTTGTGGAACAACCTTCCCATTGCTATTCACGCATCTAACTACATCCAAGCATTTAAATCATGGCTAAAAACTCACTTATTTAACCTTGCTTTTCCAGTTAGTTATTTGTAACTATCTAATACAAACAATCTAATACAAATACAAACTAACCTATACAATCTTCATTTTACTTACTTTCCATTGTATATATCCCTTCACTTGATATCCATGTGTTTCTATTGATTATGATTTGATATTTACTCCTTATTTAACTTTTATTCTTGCCTAATTAGTGCCGTGACCTGCTAGCATATTCGGTACATTGTTGATGGTCTTTTATTATTCATGTTTCAATCTGCTGTACTATTGTGAAGCACTTTGGTGCACCCTTGGTCTTTAAGTGTGCTATATAAATAAAGTTGTTGTTGTTGTTTTTAACTCAATTTTAACAATAAAGAATAAATTAGGCAACTTCAGCCATCATAACTGTATAATTCAATCACAGAATTTTAACATGACAACAGGGCATGACTCTTACTTTAGCTTGTCACATACAGCCCAAATACACGGGGAGAACTAAGGCAGCAGAAAGGTTCAAACCCAGAACCTTCTTGCTGCGAAGCAACAATGCTAACCTCTGCACAAATGTGCTACTGATTAAAAAGGAAATATGAGAAAGAACTTGTCAGAACCCTATGATTGTCATCTAATGTAAACAACTACAAAAGTGATAAACCTTAAAGTGAAATTAAATTTTTTTTTAAATTGGTTTTAAAAAGTTGCTTTATTTTACTCCAAAAAAAAAAAATCTAAATTCAGTATGAAGGGTGCAAATACCTTTAACAGCTTTTAAACATACGCGTTGCCTTACCGTAAACATTATCTTAAAATCCAGCAATTAGCCTTAAAGTGTATATTCATTTAGACTGTATGTAAAATGGACTTTGACTGTATGCCTACCCCTGATAGTCTACACATCAAGTTCCTTTATCAGCTGTATCTTTGCATCTCTTCATCCTCAACACCAGTTTTCCTCTCTTCATTTCTCTCTTTTGGCCCAGAAGCAAATATGGTTCATTACATTTTTAATGCTGTTTGTAATTGCTTGGCAAGCTCAACATGTCAAGAGCAAATCAGGTTTCCAGAGCGTTCGTTTATGTTTGGCGTGCAGGGATCTCAATCAGCCCTCTGCGAGTGTTGCACTAAACATGTTTTCTACCCTCGCTAAGCAGCTCATATCACTTGAGTTAAGGAGCTCCTAATGTAATGTAGACTGCTGTTCAGATATTCTCAGATAAGAACAGATCACATTTGTTAATTTAACCATTTTAGAGTTGTTCCATTGTATGTATTATGTAAAACTCAGTCGCACAAAGATCTTTTGGATTTATTTATATTTTATGGTGCATTCTAAATTCAGTTTTTATCAACTCTGTATTGATTTCTTCCTGCTATGCCAATAGGTCACCCCCACAGCTACTCTGGGTCAGTGCCGCATATTATTTTAGCATTACTTTGCTTTACAGACACAGCTCATGATGGAAACGTGTCCTTAGAACCCTAGTTAGACTTTTTTTCTGTTTTGAAAATTTGCAAAACTGAAGCATTTATGGTGTCCACATATCATTTTCTTTGCACCATACAGTGAAAAGTATCACAATAATTGGGCTTGTTCAGATGGAGCCACTCCAACTGCTACAAATTACTTTCAAATACCCAGTTAACAGCGGACTGGGGGCAAAAAAGATATTTAATCTTGAGATGGTGAGAAAAGATTAGTGTCTTTTATTTCCACATATAAAGATGCACACACGGTTTGTTTAAAAAAAGTTATTTAAATGTGGAATGGCCATTTATTTATTTATTTTATACATATGTTCTTCACACAGTCCTGAAAAAGACTGTCAAGGCTGTAACCCTACGACAGCTGGGACAGAGTCCAGCCACCCCACAAAGTGATACATTGCAACTGGATTAGCAGTTAAGACAATAGGTAGATTAATGGATTCATCAAAGAAGGAAAACACTTTTTTTTTTAAAAAAAGCAGATTTTAGTGAAGCAGTGTCTCCTTTGGATTTAACATATCCTCAGCAAAGAAAAACGTAACATTTCCTCTGCACCAACTGTCGGTTGTGTTAATCACTTGTTTTTTGTAACTATTCCATTGTGAATTATGGTAAATGGACTTGCACTTTTCTACTACAATTGAGCACTTTACGTCTTTAACATGTACAGTGCACACTGATGAATACATCTACGGCATCCAGTATCTTGCCCAAGGATACTTCAGTCGGAGGAACCACCAGTCTTCAGATTAGTAAATGTCCCTCTCTACCTCCTGAGTCACAACTGTCCTATCTTCTTTCCTTTCATAAAAATCCAGATGAATTCTGTCCTAAAGGAAGTAATAAAGGAATTAATAAAGCACCCTTTCTAGAGAATCTGACCAGCTCCTTTTATGGCTCCCATGCAGATAGTGGAAATCAGTTAGGAACCTTCCTAAGTTAAATTGATTATTCAACCACTACTCTTATAATATGTATGTTTTGTGCACATATAAATGAATTCATGCTGCTGCTTTATCATCTGTTCCTTCATCTATAAGCAGCCATAAATGCCCAGGCCATAACATGACCTCCTAATGTCAAATAATGGCATAAAGGGTAAAAGATGCTCACATATAAAGACACGTCAAAAATGTTTCTCCTATCTGCTCTCCGGCCTAAGCTGAAGCACCTGAGCAAAACACAGCTCCTCCTTCCTGTCAAAACACAAAGCTGCTCAATAAGCCCACAAGATTTCAAACAAGAGCAGGGCTCTCAGTGCTTTGTAGTGGGCAGAATCTACCTTTTTCTCACTGCAACAAGTGCTTTGAAAATACTCCCCCCCCCCTAAAAAAAAAAAAAAAAAAAAAAAAAAATTAGATCTAGCCAGAGGCAGAGGAAAACCAATGGGTAGAGAGAGAAAAGCAGAAAGAAAGACAAGGGGGGAAATGTAAACACAGCACACTGAAGCGAGCAGAAAATCAAAAACCAGTAGAAGGCGGCCAAATGAAAAAGAAATCAGATCTTCAGATAAGGTAAATATATACCGACTGTGTCCTTTTCCTCACCACCAGCACTTTACAGGTGCTTTATAGCATTTGTTATACTTGTGAGGACCCTCGCTGATAAAATGTTATAAAAAAATATCCTTTCTCAAACTCTTTAATTGTATTTGGTGCTTATGAGGACAGAAATACATGAATACACACACTTTGCCTGTGCACTAATTATGTAAATGCCTGGCAATTAAATCATGAAATGAACACACGGGGATGAGGGGAATCCTGAGGAGGAAAAAGAAAAAGGATGGGCGAAGAGGGCATAATTTAGAATAGTATTTACAAACTGTGATTGACAAGACATCATCGTGCCTACTTTCTACATGTAAGTGGACAAATGAGGCATCTGGACAGCTTCTGAGTGATTCCTTCGGGTTCAAACTGAATGCTGGGAGAAATTAACTGCCAAGCTAACAACACACTTAAAATATGTTTTTGTAAATCTATTCCATCTTGATAGCAGAAAAAAAAAGTAGGCATAAAAACTGCTAGCTTTTTTTAAGGCTTATTAATTAACTTACTATATCTGCTTTTGTAATGTATACAAAGTTTGGTTTGTTCAAAACTAATGGCCTAAAACAGAAAGTGTCAAATTATTTTAAGAAATATTGAATTTAGTAATTGAATCTTGCCTCTGAAACACTGTTTATGCTAAATTTCGCTAATGTTGCTACTGAATGATGTTGTATATGCTAATTATTTGGCCCAATTATGTATCTATGTATCTTTCATTGTGTAATATATGCACATGATGGTTGTTCCACTATTCAGTTTGGCTTCATATTACAAATACAAATATAAAAAGGACTGTTCTTGCTTTCCTATTTATAAGACAAAAATTAATCAAACATTAAACTTTCCAGGGCATAGGTCAGGGCAAATTAGGTATTTTTCTTTTACAAACATTGATCAACCAGAACTTTCCAAGGGTGGTGCAAAAACTATAGAAAAAATAACTGACATGAATGAAAAAAGATGCAAATAAAAAAAAATTTATGGTTTAATTCAAAATAAACTGTTTATTACTTTTTTTTTTTTTTATGTGTATAGCTTAGTCATTTATTTCCTTTTTTTGGTGCCTTTTTCCTTTTACTGTTCTTTAACTTCTTTTTTTCTTTGTCCCTTTTGTGATGAAGATGAATGTGAGAATTGATTTTCCGAGCACAGACATTGCTGTTTCTGTGTGCCTAAGTAAAAGGAGCAAACCATTTAAAACATTCAGTTGCTGCAACCACAACATTTCAACACATTCAAACTTTTCCTTTGCAGGCAAACAGTTTACTACAAACTGTGATAACAACCTGTTTGTTCTTTGGGCACAAAGACGTCTTAGAGTCAGTGTTTCATCTTTTAGTACATTTAAATGGACTAACACTGACAGAATGTTTCTAGTGTGAGCGCTCAAAGCACTTTTTATTAGAAGGCTCATTCACTCACACATTGATACAGAGCTTTATTCTGGGCCTTAAGTGCTTTCCCACAGTTACAAATACATGTTGGTAGCATTTTGAGGTTCCGTGTTTTGCCCAAGGACACTTCAGCTACAGCACTAGTGAAGCCAAGGAATTAAACCACCCACCTTCTGAATGGGAGACAACTCTGTCTATCCCCAGAGCCAGAGCTCTCAAGTCCTTGTCCAGCCTTTATATCAAGTCATCTTGCTTATACGTGTTACACCTTATGAGTTAACATGCAGGTTTGTGAGTTATATTTGTCTTCCTACCCCCTGACAAGGAGGGATATCAGTTTTTTCCTAAAATTGGGGGAAAAACTTTCCCTTTCGCAGTGGAGGACTTAGTGTTCCCAGGAGTTATGCTGTCCTAACATTTTGCCTCTGGCAGTTTCCCAAGGCAAATTGGTGTTGGGTGAATGGGCAGACTAAGTGTGATTCAAAGGACTCTTCTGAAGACAATATGAATGGACTCTCTCTCACTTCACCCAGATCAAGGTTCGTGGTCCAATCCCTTGTTGCTAAAACTGGTTCTTTGGGATCTAGAAAGTGATGTCCTTCAGGGAGACGTGGTATGGTGTCACAGTTTATGGAAGCAGACTGTGTGGAGTGTGAATAGTGGACTCAAACGCAGACACAATGGAACTTGGAATGTAACTTGAATTAACAAAAGGAGAGCCGTTTAATAAGGCTGATAAAAAGTAAACAAGCAAAGTGCAAGGTAAACCGATGCAAAATTATTAACCTAAAATGGGAAAACTAAAATAGAACATGAACAAACCTGGACATGAATACATTAAAAACTTGGAAACGTGTGAAACAGCAGACGACCTGGCAAGGAATGAATGAAAACACACAGACTAAATACATACAGGAGGTGATCAGGGGAAGTGGAAACACACGGGGAAACAGCTGACTGCAATTAACATAATGATGCCACAGGGGAAGTGAAAGTAAACACAATGAACATGGAACACCAGACCTCTTCAAAATAAAACAGGAAACATAACGGGACGCACACATGGCAACACGAGACTGACAACATCGACACACAAACATGAAACACATGAAGGGCGAGGTCAACACAGGGGTGATGACGCAAGGGGAATCTAATAAAAAATGAACTTTGACAGGGATAACATAGGCAGAATAGAAATGAACTTCGATAAGCTAATGAACTTAAACATAAACATCAAAATATATTAAAACTCAAAACACTGTGTCAAATGACCCAGGATCGTGACATATGGAGCTAAATCAGGGTCAAAAGTTTTATTCATTTGAAAAAGTTATTTGGAACTGAAAGTCTAAGTTTTGATATTTAAAAATGTTTTTAAAAAATGTGTTTAAAAAAAGAAATGAATTATTTATTTTTAATAAATTATTATTTTTCATGCATTTTTTTTTTTTAACAGTTTAATTTTTTTTCAGCTTCAGAGTCATTTTTTGGTTTCAAACCCTTTTTTCCAGTTTCAGATTTTTTTACCCTGATTTTGTGTTGTGGGCGTGTATCAAAGGGTAGAGGCAGCTGCCTTGTCACATTTATTAAAAGTTAAAAATTCTCTCCAACACCTCTCCTTCACGGGATGCTGCTGGCACCAGCCAACAGGTAAGAAACACAGTTTCTCCTATTATCCTGTGATGAAGTATATTGATAAGTTAATGTTTATAACATATTGATATACATTAAGGTCAAAGATGAAGTAAGGCATATTAAGGGGGACAGGGGATTTAAATTTCAATGTAATATACAGAAATGAGCAGGCGATTCTCACATTTGTCTACGGAGTTCAACGCTCTTATGGCTTAGCGACCAGGATCAAAAGTCTGAAACTGGGAAAAAAAGACCTGAAACTGAAAAAATTAGACTTGAAACCAAAAAATGAATTTGAAGCTGAAAAATAAAACTGTTAAAAAAATAAAAGATTTGCATGAAAACAAAAACATTTATTCAAAATAAAATTTTTCATCTGTTTTTTAAAACACATTTTTTTAGTTTTTAAATATTAAAACTTAGAATATCAGTTTCAAATCACTTGAACTGAATAAAACACATGACCCTTATTTACATCCATTAAGGAGCTAAATATACCAGTATGCCTTACTTGCACAAACCATGATACTTTAGGAAAAGTAACTGATACTGTCATATTTATGTTTTGTGCACACACTGGATCATGTGGTTGATATAATTTGGATACATTGTACCGTGTAGTGAAAGTCTGGTACTGTGACATAGATGTTGAGTCTTTTCAAGACAACAGTGAAGCACAAATCTTTTTTATCCTAACCACATCACAGTGTCCAAGTTTCAGTCTTCTTGGCTCAACTGATTTTCAGTGGAAGTTTTCAGTAAAAGTTTGGTACTAAAATAGGAATTGGCAGGATTTGGGTAGGCTTTGAAAAGTGAGAAGAAACCTGGTGATCTTGGAGGTCTTCACTTTTGGACTCAATGTTTCCCATCTCAGTACTAACTGCCCACATGTATTGCCCACACAAGAACAAGAAACAAATAAAAAGAAATAATCTTACCTGCTTCTTCCTGAATGTATTCATATAATAGAATTTCAGCTGGCAGTAAAGTGGAATTAAGTGTGTCTGTGATGTGTAAAAAAGAAAGAGGACAATAATAACGCAGATTGTGTCAAAAGTACAAATAAAGTATTGTGATGAATCGGACTATCACTTTTCAAATATAGTAAAACTATTCATTATGATTCAGTGTATTTTGGTTGGGCGTTTAGAGTAAGTTTAGTACATTGCTTTGTTGAAGGAGAATGCATCCATGCAATTAAAAATGGTCACATTGGATAAAAATTAGATCCAGATGTCCCTGAGTGCTTGAGAACCCTCCATTTCCCTCCATGCAAGCCCTGGTAATGTCCCTTTCACTGCATTACACATGCACACATCCTCAGCATAATACTGAAACACAACAGCCCAATGGGAGTGTGGACATCAGGTCAGGGAGGAATCTGGGACAATTGTCTGTGCCAATGCTTGTTGTCCTGTAAAACAAGAGACATTTCCATAGAGCTTTATTTGTTCTGTAATATTGCTGGATCCGCTTTTGTTAATTATTTATATCATTGATCTCTGTCCCTGTGTTTCATAGTGTTCAACTCTCCCGTTTCTTCTGTGTTTCACTGTCTGTGTCACTTTTTTGTTGCTTCAAGTAGACTTTAAGTAGTCTTCAGGAATAGTTCTCCAGGCTTCTTGAAGGACATTCAAGGTCTTCTTTGGATGCTGACTGTCTTTTGTTTAATTCTCTGTTAAGAGGATGCCAGATTGCTTCAATAATGTTAAGATCCCACTTCTGGGGAGGCCAGTCAATGACTCATAGTGTTCTGTTGTGTGTTTATCCAGGTATGCTTTGACTGCATTGGCGCTGTCATGCTGAAAAATAAAATCACTGCCAGATACTTTCAACATGGTATTGCGTTATTGATCCGACAGTTTTCTGTGTTCATAATTCCATCAATTTTGACAAGATGCCCAGTGACCCTGGCAAAAATGCAGCCACAAACCATGACAGAGCCTCCACCGTGTTTTACAGATGGCTGTCGACACTCACTGTTGTAGCTCTTTCCTGATCCCCTCCATGCATATCGATGACCTAAATATAATATTTGGATTCATCACTCAGTAAGTAAAGATGGTAGAATGTATTTATTAAGTGCTCTCACAAAGAGCTACATGCGGAAAGAGTGAACTATAGAAATACATAAAGTGCAATAATAGCCAACAAAAAAAAAAAAAATTACTGTTGCTACTGATTTGCAGTCCAGTTCTTCTGTCTTTCATCCATTATTGGTTTCATTGAGGTTGTTAGTGCATCAGCACAGGAGCTGATTAGAGGTGTTTATCAGATATTACTTGTTCACATTTATGACCAAAATATCAAATCAGCTAGTGGTGCACTATTATAAGAAAGCTGCCAGTTGGAAAATTAAATGAATGAAAGTGGAACTAATTTATTTTGGTAAATTGGTGCTATCATTGGTGTTTTTGATATATTTAGCTGAAGAAAAGTGGAATGTTATCTGTAAACAGCAGTGGTTCATCCCTTGAGTCGGATGCCTTTTTTATGTTTGAATGATTCAGCATTAAATGGCTTAACAAACAATACATATTACAAGAAAGACTGGCCCCTTGGAAAAATTTCCAAGGCAGAGAGCGGACCAAAATGCAGACGATGCAGGAAAACAGTAACTAGTTTAACCAAAGGCGAGCCGTTTATTTAAGCTGAACATAAAAGTACAAAAGAAAACCAAAGTGCAATGAATAACCTAAACCCGGAAAACCTGAGAGACACAAGGGGTGATGAGCAGAGACTCCAACAAGGGACAAGGTGAGACTGAGACGATATAGAACAAGGGGAAAAATATAGGAGTGGAGACAGCTGGGAAACACAGCAGGAACAAATAAGACATAACGAGGTAAGGAAAGCAAACTGAAAGTAAAAAACAAGAGACAAGGACTATCAAAATAAAACAGGAAACAAATGGAGATGCAGACTAACACACAGAGGCTTGATGCTAAGACAGGGATAAACAAACATGGAAACACAATAAACGATGAGAAACAGAGGGAAGAACATGGGAACAGGTACAGGAGACAGAACACCGAGACATGGCTGGAAAAAGAGACAGTGGATAAAAGAGCGAGACATAAAGAGACATACATGGAAACAAGAAAACTAAACAAGAAAACATAACCCACACTCACGATTAAAACAATAAACAACTAACTACAGGGAGTGCAGAATTATTAGGCAAATGAGTATTTTGTCCACATCATCCTCTTCATGCATGTTGTCTTACTCCAAGCTGTATAGGCTCGAAAGCCCACTACCAATTAAGCATATTAGGGGATGTGCATCTCTGTAATGAGAAGGGGTGTGGTCTAATGACATCAACACCCTATATCAGGTGTGCATAATTATTAGGCAACTTCCTTTCCTTTGGCAAAATGGGTCAAAAGAAGGACTTGACAGGCTCAGAAAAGTCAAAAATAGTGAGATATCTTGCAGAGGGATGCAGCAGTCTTAAAATTGCAAAGCTTCTGAAGCGTGATCATCGAACAATCAAGCGTTTCATTCAAAATAGTCAACAGGGTCGCAAGAAGCGTGTGGAAAAACCAAGGCGCAAAATAACTGCCCATGAACTGAGAAAAGTCAAGCGTGCAGCTGCCAAGACGCCACTTGCCACCAGTTTGGCCATATTTCAGAGCTGCAACATCACTGGAGTGCCCAAAAGCACAAGGTGTGCAATACTCAGAGACATGGCCAAGGTAAGAAAGGCTGAAAGACGACCACCACTGAACAAGACACACAAGCTGAAACGTCAAGACTGGGCCAAGAAATATCTCAAGACTGATTTTTCTAAGGTTTTATGGACTGATGAAATGAGAGTGAGTCTTGATGGGCCAGATGGATGGGCCCGTGGCTGGATTGGTAAAGGGCAGAGAGCTCCAGTCTGACTCAGACGCCAGCAAGGTGGAGGTGGAGTACTGGTTTGGGCTGGTATCATCAAAGATGAGCTTGTGGGGCCTTTTCGGGTTGAGGATGGAGTCAAGCTCAACTCCCAGTCCTACTGCCAGTTTCTGGAAGACACCTTCTTCAAGCAGTGGTACAGGAAGAAGTCTGCATCCTTCAAGAAAAACATGATTTTCATGCAGGACAATGCTCCATCACACGCGTCCAAGTACTCCACAGCGTGGCTGGCAAGAAAGGGTATAAAAGAAGAAAAACTAATGACATGGCCTCCTTGTTCACCTGATCTGAACCCCATTGAGAACCTGTGGTCCATCATCAAATGTGAGATTTACAAGGAGGGAAAACAGTACACCTCTCTGAACAGTGTCTGGGAGGCTGTGGTTGCTGCTGCACGCAATGTTGATGGTGAACAGATCAAAACACTGACAGAATCCATGGATGGCAGGCTTTTGAGTGTCCTTGCAAAGAAAGGTGGCTATATTGGTCGCTGATTTGTTTTTGTTTTGTTTTTGAATGTCAGAAATGTATATTTGTGAATGTGGAGATGTTATATTGGTTTCACTGGTAAAAATAAATAATTGAAATGGGTATATATTTGTTTTTTGTTAAGTTGCCTAATAATTATGCACAGTAATAGTCACCTGCACACACAGATATCCCCCTAAAATAGCTAAAACTAAAAACAAACTAAAAACTACTTCCAAAAACATTCAGCTTTGATATTAATGAGTTTTTTGGGTTCATTGAGAACATGGTTGTTGTTCAATAATAAAATTATTCCTCAAAAATACAACTTGCCTAATAATTCTGCACTCCCTGTACTACCCCCACGACTTAAGCGTATATATTTTTTTTCTTACTCCTTTTTATATCTATTTATTAGCTTTTTTGCACTGATGTAGCCGGAGCCTCGTCGTCTCTCTCTATGCTGCACTGGATATAGCAGAGATGACAATAAAGTTGACTTTGACTTGACAAGATCCACAAGTCCAGAACACCAAGCACAGGCCAAAGACCCAGACCCATGACAAAACAGAATGAAATGTAGGGTGGTTCAGGACTTTTGCACAGTATAGCTCGCTTCAGTTTGAAAACCTGCCTGTGTCTCCATTTGTGGGGGTTTTTTTCCTTTTTGAGGTATGTGAGGTTTTCTTCAGTCAATTTTACAGCCCTGCATACATGTGTCTGTCTGTCAGTTTCCATTTTAAGAGCTATGACAGCTTTTGACCCACTGGTATTGCAGCTCACATACTAACAGGGAGGTAATAACAGTGCAGCACAAAGCCTATCTGTGATCTGTTAGTACGCCTCCTATGTGAGCTGGGTGATGAAGAGACAGAGAAGGAAAAAAAACAGGCAGAGATTGGAAGGTGGGGTCATAAGGCCCCCGAATATCCACTTAAGACTCATGAAAATGAAAATTGTTCAAAGCACTCAAAGAATCCAATGCAGGCATCCTTCACTGTTCTGCTTCTTGGCGCTGGCAGTGACTCAGACCTGGATTGCCAGTCATTTTTCTTCCCTTCAGCCGAATTGAATCCCAGAGTTAAGAGGCAACTGCTTGATGATCACTGACATTGAGAGAGCCCTGCTTAGTGACCCCTGTGACCCACAGCCTTAAATCTCCAAATGAGAAAAAAGAAGAAGAAAAAAAAGGAGAGGAGGAGCAGTTTATGATATCGCACTTCAGTGAGCACCGCAGAAGAGAAAAATAAGTATCAATTTTACGAGGGGCTTTAAATCAGGATGGGTTTGCAGGGACGACTTTATCGTTCAATCTGGCCGGCTGCTCTGGGGGTGTTAGTGAGGTTAGACAAGCGAGCGGCGAGCACGCCCGCCTCGCCATAACAATAATCATCTAGCTAAGCCCACGGCTCACGACCTGTAAATTGATTAAGGAGAGGATGGTGACAGAAAAATTCTCAGCGAGGTTCTCCGAGGCGCTGGGCGATGAATTTTCAGACATTCATTAGGTGGATTGTCTGTCCGAGCGTGCTGATTCCAGAGTGGAGATGATGAGAGGGTGTGAGGGGGTAATGGGAAAACTCCAAACTCATTGGTGGTGTTTATACGAGCTGTCTACCATGAAGAGAAGGGCCACGGCCTGCTTTGTCCCAAGATGAATAAAAAAAATCATCTTCTCTGTGTGTTTCATTATGGGGTATCATTCTTCCCAAATTAGAGCAGATAAATCACTTATAGAAAAACGAGGGTGCGTTTGTGTGCGGTGTGGGTGTTTAACACCTTTTTGTGTCTGCCTTGGTGTTTGTCCACCTGTCTATGCATTTTGTGTGCATCTGTGCTATTACACCCATGCCTGCACACGTGTCTGTTTGTGTTAATGTCGACTTAAGTCAGCAGGAGGCATAAAGTAGCAGTTGGTTATTTCTGTGTTGGGGGGGGGTCTTGCCTGAGGGAGCATGATTAGGACGCTGAATCAGACTCCCCGCTCATACGTCACAGAAAAATCATGCAGTTTTAACTTCTTCTGACTCGTTGACACAAACAAGTTAGACATGACTCCATCTAACATTAATCAGCCCCTCCAGGAAATTAGAGGATGCTGCAGCAGAGGGCTTTTATATGCAACATGTACAGTTTCCGTGACAATATTATGAGGCTTTGCAATTGTGGGCAATCTTACACAGCATAACTCATCATTCTAAGGATAACAAAGGCTGCATTAAAGTATTTGGACATTTGCACCATTTTTTTTTATCTATAATTTTTTCATTGTGCACCACTACTGCAGATTTGAAATCTATCATTTTGTGATCAAAGTACAGACATTAAGCTTTCATTTTGCATTGGGTACTTATCCATTTGCACTGGAAAGTGCATTGTGAGCTGGACAGCAGGTGACAGTGAGGACCTGGACATCCTCAGAGTCAGACTGGCTTTTGGGACATGGTCTGAGGCCATGCGTCTTAGGCTACATCCACACTAATGCGTTTTCGTTTGAAAACACATCATTTTCTCTCCGGTTTGGCCTCCCGTCCACACTGAGACGACGTTTTTGCTCAAGGAAAACGCAGCATTTTGAAAACGCTCTCGAAAACGCATACATTTGAAAACGGTGCTTTTGCGTGGCAGTGTGGACAGCGAAAACGGAGACTTTCGAAAACAATGACGCATTTTAGTCATGTGATGCACTCATGTGACCAATTAAACAAAGATAGCGGAGGGCATTGTACAGCAGTTGTTTTGTTTGCGCTCAATTTTGACAGCCCTAATTAAGATTAATATCAGTTTGTACATGCTCCAGATGGCTTTTCTTCAGATCCTTTAATTCTCAATCGTTTTTGCAACTTTGTACTTCTGTGTTACTCGCAGCAACAACTCCACCTCATTGTTAGTCCATTTAAAAAACTTGGTGCTTTTCTTCAACATTTTGCCGCGACGTTTCAAGTAAATAAACGGCAGACAGAACTGAGGCAGGTTGAATCTCCTTGCGTTTCACACATGCGCAGGACTGGAACGTAAGCGTTTTCGGCCGTTTCAATGTGGACGCAAAACTCTGTGAAAACAACTGAAAACGATAGTCTGGACGCGGAGCGTTTTCAGACGAAAACGCCGTTTTCAAATCTATCCAGGCTAGTGTGGACGTAGCCTTTGACACTTGGGTGAAGAGAGGAGCAGAGCTCTTAAGTGATCAACATTTAGGGGTGAGTTGGATAAAATAACTCTGATCACTCAGTGATTCTATACACTCCAGAATTGAGGCTGCTTTGTCTTCCAAGGCTGTGGCTCAGGAGTTAGAGCATGTCTCCTACTAACTGGAAGGTTGGTGGTTCTTACCCTGTCTGCCCCAGTCAAATATCCTTGATAAAGATACTAACCCAAGCTGCTCTCCAAGACATCCATGTATCCATGCATGCACTGATGTAGAACTTTAGAAAGCACTTGTAGAGAAAGCATATAAAAAAGTGCTTGTGTGAAGTGGTGAATAAGGCAAGATGTATAAAGTGCTTTGAGTGCTCAGTTAGCGTGAAACGGGTGCTATATAAGAGAACCTGTCTATTTACCAGCAGTTCCAACAACATTAAACCTACCTGAGTGTTTTTGAGTTGCCTATGCAATGCTGCAAAGAGGTTTTTCTTCTCAAAGAAAAATTCTGTCATCATCCACTTCCCAGCCCTTTGGCTGTTGCTGATCTGGTCAGTGCATTCCATCTTATTAAAGAAGAGCCAGAGTGTTGATTTAGCGACTCCTACAGTTTTTGCTGATATTTTGGTTTATGAGCCTAACATGGGGCTCATTAACTTGCATCAACATCTATTTTGACCTCATTGAACAACTACCAAATGCTCATTAATACTTGAAATCCATTCAAGATATTTTAGTTGCTTAATTCGTCATGCAGTAATGAGGAAACAGGCCTTACCTGGCAATGAAACTGTCTGTTAGTCAGTTGTTCAGCAGTTAATCTAATACTTTTGTCAGCCTCCTTGAATTAAAGCTAAAGTTTAATCAAATCTTTGTTAAAACTCACTTTCGTGGTGCACAAAACATGTGTCATTGTCCAATTCTTACAGATCTGACTGCAGAGATACCCAGTTACATAATTCATAGAGAAGCAGAAGCACAGATGGTTATAAAAACAATATTTTTTTTCAATAAAACAAGAGGCGTAATTACTCGTTTGTTTGAGAATCTTCCTGTACCTTAAGCTGCATCCTTCCATCCATTTTTTAAACAGTCATCCAGCTGAAATCAAAGGCAGGCTGGCAGTTGGAATGTAAAGCGCTGCAAAGTTTCCTTTAACTTCTAAAGTCACACCATCTTTTTTATGTTGTTAATTAGCTTGGAGTCAACGTCTAGTAATTATTCAGTAACCCATATTAGGCTTGGGCGAGTGCACACTCGCACAGCCAAACACTGCCCAAAATAATTGATCAGTTCAGGAAATTTGCATTTGGTCAAATAAGATCATATCGAAAAAAGGAAGGTATAAAGGAATATATGGATAAATTTGGGCGAGAAAGCAGACTACAACATTTCTAAAATTATTTGAAATATTGCTGTAAAGAGCCTATATTCTAATACAGCTATGCCCCCCACCTTCAAACGTATGCAAGCAGATATGGGTAACACTTACTGTTTCAATTCCAAATGCTAGATTTGTTACACATTTGTAAAATTCTGTTTTTCTTATCAGTTTCAAGTCTAACAGGACTAACTTCACTATACATATTGTGGCCAATCAGTAATTAGTTACTCCTCATTAACCTCAACCTGTAGCACACAGCCTCCAGCTGCTGACACCGAGAACAACATCCAAATCACAATACCCAAACGCGTCATTTTACTCTTTCAAGCTAGGTTTGTTAGCAAATGTATTTGAACAGCATTAAGCGCTCTCTTTTCCTCTTTCATTAACAACTCCATACATATGAACTACTCTCATTCCACTTCTATTAATTACTCTTCCTCGAACACAGCCACAGCTGTGCTAACTAAGGCCCTAGACCAAAGTCCTGACTTTTTTTTTGAAACCATCTCCAGAGGCTACCTTACCCTCCGGCAGTAAACTGAAAACCCTAATTTAATCTTTTACCTACAGACATGTATTCTTTGATTCCCTGTCCTCCCTAAACACCAAGGGTTTTTTTTAGGTTTGAAAACAAAGAAAAACAAACAGGCACGTCTCTGTCTCTAAGGTTTTTTGGGTTTTTTTAAGATCTCCCTGGAGATGTCGTGGTGCACTGTTAAAGTTGATTCCTAGTGACACAGAGCCACAGGAGCAAAAAAGGGAAGAAAAAAAAAAAGCTCAGAGGGCAGCTGAGGAAGAGGGTGATACCAATTTTTGTTTTGTAAAGGAATGGTTTTCTCTACTGATCGGGCATTTATCTGGACAGGTATCTCCGGAATATCCAATAAACTGTAAAAGAACATCAATAAGCGATGCTTCATCCTCCAGTGTCGTGTTTTTATTCACATCTTGAAAAGCCAACATAGAATGTTACAGCTTGCAAAGCATACTAAGACACACTGCAGTAGGTTGGCTTATTACGCTCTAAAGGCTGGTTTGAAAAAATTTGCATTTGACATTTTGTGCTGTGAAAAACTGGTCCCATATAAGTTCATTAGCCTGGGAAATGGCAGACGTGACACTAGAGGGAATAACTCACTTGCTGGTGATCTTAAAACTTGGTTTTGAGTGGAATCTGAGCTACATACTCAAATAGCATTACAAACCTTGAGTGCTGTGCAATACTGCAAATTCTGGTATCTATCTGATTCCAAGTAAATGCAGGGCAAGTATTGCCAATACCAATACAGATGGGAGTACTTTTACCCTATAACAGCAGCGTATGTAAGGAAGAGCAGTGTGTCATGATTTATGATTTCAATCAATCAATTAATTAGCAAATTCTAAACACATTTTAAGGACCATTAAGATACTGCGATTTTTACTTTCCACAATAATTAGTTAAAATAATTCACACAGCATAGCGCACCTCCAGATCACCCACAGTACCTTATGATTGCTATTTTAAGACCTCTGAATAAAATTGTGATTTTGGTGGCGGAGGACAAGCAGAGGGTTGGTGGGACAAAGGAGGGTGCTAGGAACAGGGGGAGAGTGAGGCCAATAGTTCAAAAAGGTAAAACAACAACAACAAAAACAAAAAACTAGCACATGTAAAATTTCAAATCTAATATTTTAGTGGAAAACAAATATGTGAATTTATTTATTTACTGTTATGGCCACTAACTTTTATTAATTAGATTAATTAATTTTATATTTTGAAAAAAATAAAATGTTCACATCCCTGTTTTCTTATTAAGCACAACTAGTGGTCAAAGCTAACTCCCAATTTTTAATACTGAAGTCACTCATTAGCAATATTCCATCACTACATTTAAATTCTTTAATAGCAGAAACAGCAGTTATAACTAATTATTCTTTTTCATTTTAATGCAGAACTCTTGAAGACTGAAATTTCTACAAAAAGGACCGTTTATCCAGAATCTCAGATTAGGAAAGTATTTAAAAAAGCACTTGCAGGTTCAATCTGGATTTAAGAAATGATATTTATTTCAACAGCTCCGGGAAATCCGTCAGCCTGCTGTCTATTTGTACCAGCTTCACAATTTAGGAAGAAGTTGACACACCTGTCTTCGAACATCATTAGAGGAGATGGGCAGTGCAGAGAAAAGCTTCTTTATATTTGAAAAAGAAAACAGTGATATACTCTATAGTTTTACAATTTGTTGATGTGAATTTCCACTCAAACACACACCAACGTCACTAAGACACGTGGCCCTGCTTTTGCCCTTTTTTTCTACTCGTTACACCACATGGACCAATGAAAGTGCAAAAAAACCAAAGGCATCCAGAGCAACTGGGCTCTCCTCCACTGAAGGATTATATTAACCTTTCCACAGATGTCACTATATAATAAGTGGTGCCCTGTGCTGCACAATGGCATTTCTCTTGGGTAAGGTGCAGGGGTCCTCTAGTTAAATGGCACACGTAATATCTCTGTCTGTGCACTCCCTAATCTGCAGCTAATATCACTGTGTGTATAGAAATATATTATGTGTATGTGTGAAAACATTAACGTGACCATGATAAAGGAAAGCAAATGCATGGATATGGTTATATTTTAGATAGAGACTGTAGACAGCCTCTTAAATCTTAGTTCTTGAACTTCTGTCCAATGTCAGAGGTTGGAAAACAGTTCTCACATTGCATTGACTTCCCAGCTTGGGAAACCCTGAGTTAGATGAATGCAAGCAAGCAGCAATTGCTTGAAATGACAAATGAAAAGTTCCTAAAATCCCCAGTATACAGCAGAAATGTGTAAAAATAAACAAAATAAGAAAATTTAAAAGCTTAGTCCTATCCCTGACTATCCTTAGCTCTAGAAAAAGAAACCACCCTTTTTAGTCCTGCAGTGAATTATCATCCCTGCACATAAAGCTAGCTAGCCAGCTAGCCAACAAGCTAGTTCTTTTTAAAAAAGGATAAAAAAAACATACATTGGGGTTACTGTGAATACTGTAAGTTATCAATGTTTAACATTTATCCATCTGAAAGGTACACAGAGAGTGAGTAAAAGTCCAAAACCCCAAACTTTTATTCAATAACACACTGTGGTGTTTCACAGACAGGTAAGCAGCAAGATAAACAATCCAGACAGGGAGCAGACAAAAGGTAAAGTCAGAATAACATACTGAACTAAGGGTGTGTACAAGGCAATCAGATTTTCTGTTACTAATTTGTAATGTTAGACAACACCATTAAAGAACAGAATCAAAGAAGTTACCGCGGTGCTGCCGACTCTTCAAAATATTTTATTTGTGATTTGAGATTTGTTAGTATCATTGACAAGTTGGTTCTGTCTCTATAATAAAAATATTTCCAGCCAAGGAGTTCACACATTTTAGATGCAGTTCACTTTTATCTCCATGAGCTCTCTTTAATCTTCAACATTTCCCTTTACCATACCAGCAGATTTTGGAAGGGGGTGAATCGATTTGGCTCTGCGGTCCGGCTTCTGCATTTCAACCAAGTGGGTATCAGTAGATCATTATCAATTATTCAAAGCTCTGAGTAAAAAAATACTGTTACAAATGCTGAAAATGAAACACTTTTGAAGCCACTTAACTTCAGGTGGTTGGTTGATTGCTGATAAAGAAGGGGGGAAGATTTGGAACATAACCATATGTCAGCCGGTGGTTGGTTTTTCCCAGTAGACTTCAGCACATATTTCAGAGTTTTCATGGAGCCAGTACAAACTGCCTATAGTTATCATCTCAACCTTTGACATCATCAGGCAAGAAGTACCAGAGTTCAGGATGTTTAAACTAAAGAAGGTTATACGCTGTAACTTCTAGACATCTAGATATTTAAATATTTTAACTGAAAACCTGTTAATGGTAGTAGTCACTACCAGTAAGCAATATTATATGGAAAAGTAATTATATTTGCACTTATTTATGAGAAATCCCCAGAGGGTATCCACAAAAGAAGAGTAAGAATATTAAGTGAAGATCTTTTCATTATCAAACACTCTCTCGTCCTACTGTTCTGCTCTCTGGTTTCAAAGCTCTACTGACCAGCCAGAGCAGCGGACACGACCTCACTGGCCTTTCCATACGCTGTGTAGTGACTAAATAGACCAGTGTATCAATGTGTAATCCACAATACTGCCATGTAAACATCTGTAAATACTGAAAAAAAGGAACTGGTTTAATATACATGTATGTGGTGACATGGAATACCACATCCAATTTCTAATTACTTCTTTTTATCCTAATCTAAAGCTTGCTTTTTCTTTATTATTCTTTTATTATAAACTACTAACTATCATAAACAACTGCTACCATTTTCTCCCTTGGGTTGCCAAGGCTAGCATTATTGATTTTTTTGTAAGTTACTGATTAATTGTGAGGGATGGCTATTGCTAAAGGGCTTGAATATTGGAAAACAAGATCAAAACTACAAACTTATGGGATACAGTTCAAGCACTGTTGTGGCATTTGGCCACCACTGAATTAAATTAGAGTTATTTAAACCAACAAAGTAGTGGCTCAACTTAAAAAAGAAAAAAAAAGAAAAAATAGGCATGAAATGAATCAAGATCTAGTTTTGTTATGTATAGTAATACATATTTAAATATATTTTAACCATATTCTAATTTTTCAAGATATAGTGTGTAAAATCTCACCACTAGATGTCAGTAGATTGCAGATTGCAGTTAACTGACTGCTCGTCTGCAGCGGCTGTCAATCCGCTGTTTGGCTTAGCTATCAACATGTCCATTTAGTCTAGAGGAAGCTGTAAAACAGTGAAAGTCCAAACAAAAGTCAAAGAATCAGTGAAGCTCACTTCTGTCTGATGACAGCGACATTAAGGTAATTTTCTGGGCATATCCTAAGTAGGGATGGGTATCGAAAACCGGTTCTTGTTGAGAACCGGTTCCCACTGTTTCAATTCCTTGGAATCGTTTGCCATTTTTGCAAACGATTCCCTTATCGATTCCAGTCGCCCCGAATGACGTCACCACGTTGCGGCGCGTCGGAGCTTACCTGGCAGGAAACACGGCGCCTAAGCGGCTCAAACGCTGAAAAGTTTGGTTATACTTTACTGGAATGGATAACAACAGGGCAACTTGCAATACTTGCAAAGTGGATATTTCATTTAAGGGAGGAAACACTACGAATATGCAAAAGCATTTCCTCACAAAACACGCGATGAACTTAAATGAATGTCGTGTTTTTAATTCTGCTCTGGACTCGTGAATCTCAACCCAGCAGCAGCGGTTTGCACGTCCTCTCCCGTTAATGCAGCAGGTAAATAATCAACTAACAGTGCATATTACGTTAGCGCGATCTGCTTTATTATAAAACCTGCCATTGTGCATTTAGGTGACCGTGATGAGAGAGACAGACAGAGTCTGGCTGGCGCTCGCTGGCAGTTGTCGCTGCAGTCCACCGGTAGCGTCTCTTTTCAGGCCCGCATGTCACCGAGCAGTGACTAAGTTTGTGGTAAAAGCCTTGCAGCCATTTGCCACAGCAGATGGTAAGTGAATGTGTTTAATTGTAGGCAGGGACATTACTGAATATTCTTGTGTAATTGCTACAGAATAATTTATGTTATACTTTGTTATTGCTACAGAAGAATATTTATTTTATTATTTTACATTTACAATTTTCCCCGGGGACCCTGTGACACCCCATTGAAGAGCCATAGGCTGGATCTCTTAAGATCTCACTGTTGGGTTTATAAGGCCATGTTACTCCTAAATTTCTATCTTGTTCAAAGAGAAGATATAAAACAAAATTCTAAGCTAATCGACCTTAGTGTTCTCCTTTTTAAAAATAAGAATCGATAAGAGAATCGATAAAGAATCGAATCGTTAAACAGAATCGAAAATGGAATCGGAATCGTTAAAATCTTATCAATACCCATCCCTAATCCTAAGCTGTTTCGTCGGTAAGCACTGCGTTTGTTTGGGGGCGCTGTTAGCTGCTGTTAGCTGCTGTTAGCCGGTGTTAGTGAAACTTTCTTTGAAGCGGATCTGACATTGCTAGAATCAAACACTTAACAGATAAACGGATAATGTAAGTAACCTTTTGCAAAGGGCAAGTGTGATTTTTAGGCTACTTAAGCCTAACATGGCAGAATGTTAGCCTTTAATTAGCTGTTTTTGCTGTTTTGCGGCTCGTTTTCAGCTGTCCAGAGACAGGAGGGTCTTTTAGGTACAAGGCAGTTTTTAGCTCTGTTTCACAGCAAGAGGAACCATTGAGATGTAAAAACGAAGATGTTAAAGTTGTAGACTCAGTGCTTTACAAGACACAATACAACTTACTGAGTGACAAGAAGTCCTGTATGATTTCCCAATTGGGCATGCTATGAGATAAGAGTAGATGGGAACAGCATTGTGCAATTATTGCTCTTCCAACATCATCTGCTAACCCCAATATACAACAGCTTGAGAAAGAGAGAGAGAAATAATGAGACACATTGAGAAGGAAGAACATCCCCCTTCAGTTTTAAATATACAATTAAAGACTGTTGGCTCATGTTACACAACAGCACAGTCGGTGTGTTTAAGCAGTATTTATGTAGCAGACTGTCAGTTCAGGAACACATAAGACACCATGAAGACACTAAAGTCTAACTTGCCAAGCTAACCACAAAGACTTGACTCTTCATTTCCTCCCAGCTCCTCTGAGGTTAAAACCGGGAGAGGAAGCGCCAGTGCAGATATAAGAATGCTACTGATTTTATTTAACACTCAGACACTAAGCTATTAAGCAATGTTTCCTACAACTTTCCATTTAAAAATAAATTGGTTCCACTTTAATTCATTTAATTTTCCAACTGGCAGCTTTCTTATAATAATACACCACTAACTGGTTTAACATTTTGGTCATAAATGCTAATAAGCGCAACCTGATAAATACTTCTTTTCAACTCCTGTGCTGATGCACTGACAACCTCAATTAAATGCTTTAATTATGTCTTAATGTCAGGTTAGGAGTTTGAGTGAAATGTTTCTTTTCTTTTTAATTATGATTTCTGCACTAACAAGACAATTCCCAAAGAACTAATGGTTGAAAATGTAGCACATTTCAGGGTGATGTGCAGTATGTCCTTGAAAAAAATGAGAAAACTGTCCAAGTGGAGGACAAAAGAAGAAGTGGCAGGCCTAAAAAACCTTCTGCAGCAGATCAACAGTATCTGGAAGTCATGTCACTGAAGCCTCATTAGAAATGGTCTCAGTGCCTGTCAGTTTTTGGTTCAAATCTTCATCAGTGTGTTTGAAGGTTGTCAGGTGAGAGGTACAACAGTAAGTGTCTATAGCAATCTGACAATACAGTGGAGGGTTTTTTATGAATGCAGAAAAGTACTGTCAGGTATCAATCCACCATGCAAAACCATCTGGAAAGCATAAAGCAAAGTAAAAATTTCACAGTTGAACTGAGAACTGAGTTCTCAAAGCTGAATATACGAATATTCCATAGAGATGCAGCTGAAATAAAAACCAATTCAATCCCAGATTCTCTGTTTAGTGCCATGCGATAGCTTTAACAGCACTGAATTGAACTAAGCAACTCAATAATTGAACTCTCTTGGTGATGTACAGCTGGTTTATGTAATATCCCAGTGTGAAAGTTGTTCCTACAATATAATTATAATAATGTTGCTCCACTTGGCAAATTGTATAAGCCTGATGTCACTACTTTGCCAACCAAAAAAAGCTTCCATTAGAAGTAAAGCCACTGGCTTCTGGGATGAGGTTGTGCTGGATGGATGTGTCAAGCACAGGACTTGCACCTATAAAATTGGGCTTTGTCTGAGTTGTTCCTACAATGTCAGTTTCAAACAGTGCATAAAGGGATACCAGATTATATATACATGGTTGCTACCTGGCAGAGCTTTAACAAACAATTAACTTGCAAGGTAGAGCGCACACAAAGACCAAGATCTGCCATATTGAGTTGTTTGATTACGTGAATGCTTATGAGATTTGTTGTTTTGTTTTTAAATCTCATTACCTTCTGTCCCACAAAGTAAGAACATCCAGCCATTTAGCTAAAGAGGAAAGTCTGGAAGCAGGCTTTATCCAGATTTTGGTATGGATTAAACAGAAAAGATGTAAATATTTTCTATTAATGTACTGAATTATTTTTTCCTCTCTTTTTTAATTTTTTTCTCTGTGTCCCTCCCCTAAACCCAACCGGTCATGGCAGATGGCTGCCCATCTCTGAGCCTGGTTCTGCCAGAGGTTTCTTCCTATTAAAAAGGAGTTTTCCCTTCCCACTGTCGCCGTGTGCTTGGTCCTACGGGATCATCTGATTGTTGGCGTTTTCTCTATGTTACAATATAAAGTACATTGAGGTGACTGTTGTTGTTATTTTCTGCTAAAACAAACTGAATTGAATTGAATAGGGATTAGCTTTGATAATAGGATTCCACCAGCGTGCACAAGATATCAAATACCGATTCATTTCCACGAACACTACATAAGAAAAAAACACTGAAATGAGTTGTTTGACTTTCCACAAACAGAATTTTCTCTCTGACCGCGAAGCGACCCCGCTAACTAAGCACCAGACTCGACTTTTGTTGCATGTTGTGGGGCTAAGAACAACCTGGGTGAACAAGCCTCACTAGCCTGAATCCAGTGAAGTCTTGACAGGAACAGACATGAATAGCATCCTCCCTCCAGTCTCTCAGCAGCTTCAATCAAGGTGAGAAAGGTAACAAACTCCCTCAGCAGCCTCAGCGGCGCAGCACTTTGGCTAGCAGCACTCAACTAGTGTTGAACATGGCAGCTCGCAGCTGTGGATGTGTGCAGCAGCATTTAGCTTGGCTCTGCCAAGAAAGAGACATTACTCTCAAACAAACCAATATTAGGCCGGGTGGGGGGTGCAGAAGAAAAAGTTGCTGCCCCCCCTCCTCCAAAATGCCTGGCTGTCCATTATTTCTGTCCTGTGGCAATGAAGTGGAAGCCAGCTGGCTGGGGCCTTCAACAATAAACAAACACAACATTGTCTGGCTTGAACAAACAACCTGCAGTTTCCCCAGAGCCAACCTTCCCTCCCCAGCGATGATGAATATTCTCTGTCTCTTGCAGTCATATTTTTCTGTTGGCCGCGGCGGGTTCTTTGGCTGCAGGGCCGGATATTGATAAAGCTGGAACAGGATTTTCTGCACTGTATAATGTGGCTATCGCTCAGTGGTGTGTGAGGGATGCTATGGGCTTGGATATAGATATCCAACCTCTGGCTTTGACACACAGGGTGTCTGAGCTTTATGTGTAAACAGTGAAGCGAGAGGACTGTGTGTGTGTGTGTGTCTCAGTAATCACTAGTATCATGCTGTCTCTGACCTCTGAGCCATCCCGTAAAGACACACATGTACGCTGACTACATTAACACACAACACACAGAACAAAGACAGCAGCTCACACTGCTCTATTTGAGCTATTTACCCATTTAATCCCAGTGTGTGTGCTGCGCTCCATTTCAACCAGCAGTAATGAGCTGTGGCTGGACTCTGATATGTGTGTGTGTGCGTGTGTGTTTGTGTGTGTTTAACTGTATCCCACAGTGAGGTCTATAGTGTGAACTATGTTGAGTCACCCAGCACAGCTTAGCATAGTGGCACCTCACTGTGGTGTGTGTTTGTATAGTTAAGAGGGCCCACTCTCTAGCACTCCTCCTGTGCCTCATTGAGTTCATCAAAAAAAGAAATCAGATTTAAACATACTCATGCGACCTTGCACAACTACACAAATGCACTTATAGTAAATGCAAACAATGTTTTGCCTTTATTATTTCGGAAGCAATAGGCTAACCTTATTACTGAAAGAACACTGCCTTCACTGCTGGACGTGGTGTTGAAATAAATTCATATAATTATTACTGTGTTAAGCCACATGTCCTGTTCCAGAAATTCAAATTGGGCCCCTGTGCATGTGATGCAGAAATGCACAGGAACACTAAGAAACTTCCACTGCTACCATTTGCTCTCAAACAAAGATCAGAGTGTAAGTTTATCTAGGTTTGGAAAGACTACACAGGCTACTCACACAGGCATCATCTATGTCTTTATTTACCCGCTCTCCTCTTAAATGGATGGGCCAGTCTTGACCAAACTTTGCATGAACATTGTCACATGTATGCCAATCGAGCTTCCCCCCACCCTCGAACCAGTTCAGGCCGTAGACAGTCATCTGTCTGTCTTACCTGCTTGTGAAATTCATGGTTGCAGGAGGGCTAAACCCCATCCCAGCTGTCACAGGGCAAGACATGGGTACAGCCAGTCTATCACAGGGCTAACACAGGAAGACAGCCAGGCTTCACTATATGTAATCGAAAAAGCATGTGTATGCATATGATATTACATATATAATCCAGTTTGGGCTGCAATTCCCAAACAATTAATGCAGTATTTGCTAAATGATGCTAAAAAGCTGCACTTAAATCACATTGTCATCGTTTGATTGTAATCCACTGTGGTTTAAAACTTGTTTAATTGTTAACATATTCATGGATTTGACTGCAGGACTTACAATAACTATAATATGAGTTATACTGTATTTAGCTGAAGTGTAATATGTAACACTGTAAGTTATCTTCAGGAGCTTTCCATGTTTCTGAGTAAACCAGCTGCCCTTTGACCTCGACTGGTTCTGGCCCACTGTGGTTCACATTGAATTCATTATGCAACTGATGCTCTAATGACGAACATGCAGATGTAATGTAGCACAAGCAGGGGCCTTGGACCAAATAAATGTTTAATAACATATTACACTTAATGGCTGACTGGCTGCCCGCTGATGAGCTACTGGAACGCATGGCATAACGAGCTGTTAGCCGCGATCTCCCCTTTCTCACATCTTCTCTGCTCTGAACACCCAGACTAAAACCATTACATTATGCATGAAAGGGTGCAATGAGAAGCTGCAAATTACTCCAAAACAGACATGTTGCTTTACTAATGGTTGGATTTATTACCCTTAATGGTGCCCATGTTCTACAGTCAGTCTCTGAATGGCTAATATGTAAAAATATAATTGCAGAATAATTGAAAATATGGTATTATGTAAAGTAATTAAAGAAAACTGTCTGAACTGGATACTTTGATTTCACCATTTGGTAAATCTTTGATCGAATCAAACATTTAAACCAAATTAGTGTTTTCATACCAACTGATAACATTTTTTTAAAATCACTGACAAAATAAAATATTTATTTCCTTCTACTCTGGACACATTATGAGATATTTTCTATCAAATTAGAACAAACATGTTGAGATTTCCTTGGCTCCAAATATTGTGTTTTGTCAAAGCTACTCATGCTATGAACAAAGCTGCTCTTCAGCATTGGCGCCCTGATGCACCAGCCACAAAATATTAGATGTAGAAAAAGCTGCTCATGTCAATGTGTGTTAGTGGGTGAATATATAAATGTTGTTTTTAAATGTTGTATAAAGCATTTTGAGTGTGCAAATAGAGTAGAAAAGCAATATAGAGTGCATCCTTAAAATATTACATGCTACAGCATTATTCCAAAAAAACCCTATAATGAAAAAAAACTAATTATACCAGAAACTTCTGATAAAAAAAAAAACTTGAAATTTTGAGTCATTAAGTCGTTAAGTCAAAATTCTGAGATACCTAATACCAAATAATAACTTGAAGATTTAAAAATTCAAACTGTTTTTTTTTTCTTTCTTCTTTTTTTAGTGTGAAAAACACTCTTCGATATGTCTTCACTAACTTCAAATGTCAGCTTGTTATTATAGAGCAGAACCTGCAAAACCCGGAAAAGTTTCCTCTTCGTTTTCTGTGTAATATATGTTATACACTTTAGAAACACACACACAACAACAACTTTACTTTTAATATCCTTCATACTGTTCAATTCACTTTGAAGCCTAGGTGTCATCTGTGCTATTTGCAATTGCATTAAAGGTTAAGAACACCAAGTAGAAAGAAGAAGTGTGACATTTTCTAAAGTTATTGGCTTATTTTTCCTTTTTTCAGATAGGTTTTATAGTAAATATGATGCTGCAACCAGCAGTGCGTTTTATTGGAACGGCATAAAGACTCTGCCCAAATTAGTTAAATGTGTTTTTATGAGCTTTTGTCAGAGTTGTTGTATGCATATTTATTTAGCTCTGGACAGAACAGTAACTGCCCCTGCTTAATTAAGCTAACTAACAAACACTGTCTGAACTACAGTGTACGCATAATGTTTGGGTCACCAAGTCTGAAGCCATGCTGGTGCATCCAGCGTGTAAGGATCTTGTTACTGGAGTTTTCAAATCGACTTTATTTACTTTGGCAGAAATTAAGAAAACAGTGTAGTATCCAGTTCTACAGCACAAATCACATAGAGGAGAAGGAGAACATTGTACCATACACCTCCCAGCGGTGGAGTGCCTACCAGCTGTCGGGCTCATGCTGAGAGTGCTAGAGTGCAGAGGCCTCTTTGTGGGGGAGCTGATTCCCACTGGATGCTTCTGGTTAAATCTTTTTTTTTTCAGTCACCACAAGATTGTGCCTTCTTGAAACGAAAAAAAAAAGCTGACAAAAGAATGTAAAAAAAAAAAAGATCAACAATAAAGTACTTTGAGTGGAAACTTCATCAGCACACCTGCAGCAGTACATTTATCCCATCAACTTGTGTGAATTGTGCTGAAAATTTAAAAAAAAAAAAGATGGAAATTCTACAGTTTTTTTGACGATACCACGTTACACACTTTAACATTTCATGGTTGGTTGCATAAAACACAGAAATCTGCACGTTAGACTGAGATGCTTCACCCTAACTATGCTTGTAAGCTGTGGGGACATAACTCAGCTGGCTCTGCCCTCTGTGATCAGCACTGCAGCAAAACTCAAAATGGCTTCATTCTTCCTGTGAGGTGGCATATGGGATCAGGGCTAATGCTGTAATTTCAACACTTGGAGTTATATCATGGCTGTGAGGTACAAGAGAGCTGGATACTGAATGTCCTGTTTGTTGCCAACTATGCTTTCTTTGGAAGGCAACTGGATCCTTGCAAGATTTGCAAGCTCACAATCACAAGAGAATCCGTTTTAGGAGTCTTTAAGCTATGAGTTTGTGCATGAATCACACAGGGTTGAGACCAGTCCGTTTCCTGTAGGGTCTAACTGGTTACTGCCAAGTTCCACCAAACTGCTTGCTAGTTTTCAAAGCTCCTCAGGCTAGGGCTTCTTTTTCGGTCTCCGGCGGTACCGTTCTTCGATCTGAGAATTTTTAGGTGAACTACTTTGCTAGATGTGCCAGCAACCATGACCTTTATCATGGTCCTCCTTTTTTGCAAAGTGCAAAATATAAAGATGTAAATACAGTTTTCTTGTAGTACATTTTCTTAATCTTATTAGGGAGATTTTATCTTAGCATATATTTACAATCATTAATCTCCTTTTAATTGTTAGTTATTCATTATAATTGTACATTTTTTGTAAATGGCATAACACACTCTGTGCTCTATGTGCATGTTTGTGGGCCAAAGCAGCACAGGGAGTAGATTACGACTCCCTTACCCGTACATGAACCCTGACACCAAAGCCAAGCTTTACCCTATCGACCGATGCTATGCTCAGTGAGAGATTGAGCAAGAAAGGATCTCCATGGTTACCACGGCTGCTTGTCATCTTCAATCCTGTGACCTTTTATGCACCGCAGATCAATAACAGTGAGGTATAGTCTCCTAGGTAAACAAGGGAATAGAAGACAGCTGACAGGAGTAATTGCTGACATTTCTCAGGCAGATTTCTGAGGCAGTCAGCAAAGCTTTTGGCTTCAGAATACAGACGAGACTTGTACAAGAAACTTGGAGCACATCTTTTTCTGTCTGTCTGCTGCAAAACTTCACGCCGGAACAGTCAGCGAACTTTTTTGTGTTTTGTGCGGTGCTGGACAAATTGGGCAAAGGTATGATTAAGTGACAGAACTTAAATCTGCTGTCAGTTCCGGCGCATCATCTTAAACTTTGCTCATATTTTGAGCAACTGTGTGCACAGTGTATGAAAAGACACCAAATCTGTAGTCTAATGAATGGGAGATTATAATTTAGCCTCACTATCCTTCACTTGAGGACGTGAGACAGCGTTTCTTCCGTTTCAAATCTCTTCCTACAGGCTATCTTTAAACAAGCCAAGGGACAAGAGCATAGGTAGAGGGTTGTCTTGGTGCGGCTTCATTCAAAGTTGTGAACTTCTAATTTGTTTTTTGGTCCAAGGCTGCCACGCACGGCCTCTTCAACATGCATTTTCTAGCTTTCTAGCTCCTCGTGGATGAAGCAGCACCGGTGCAAGCGCCAGGCAGAGAAGAGTGTAAAGCAGGTAGTGATGGCAGGGTGAGAAGTAAAGGGACGCTGGAGTCAGATTTTGATTGGGGCAAGGATCACAGAAGCACACAGAAAACTGGTCAAATTGGCCTGTAAAGCAAGAGAGAACGAGGATTTGTGTTGCTGGAATGCCAAAATGAAGGTTTCATAGTGGGCGAGATGAAAGAACCGGAGAAGGGCTTTTTAATCAAAGGAAGTGTTTCTGCTTCTCTTCCTTCTTATTTTTGCAGCATCTATTTCTTGCTGTCAATATCGAACAAAGGCGCCGTTTGCTGCTCGGAGATCTGGTCATGCATTATGCATTCAGAAAAAGAACACCGGAAGATGAGGTTTAAGTTATTTGTGGTGGTGGGGTGGGGGGACAGCCCCACAAAATAATATCAAAAATAATTCATTAGTGGGTATTAGCACAAATCTGACATGTAGCTCACAAAATGATATTTCTAGTTCATTAAAGATTTCATGATCACTGACAATTCTGAATATATGCATCACTAACAAACTACCAGCTTTAATAGCTTATATAGCTGAATGTGTGTGTTGTTTCCTAGGATACTTACTGTCACTTTTTCATGACAAACATACTTCCAAACATATAAATCAAACGGGTTTGTTTTCCACGTTGTGCGGTTCGTTAGTGCAGGTGTCACACTCGGGTCGGACCAAAACAAGAAGACAGAGGCTCTTTTGCGGGAGGTGATCTCGACCTCAAGAATTCGACCTCAGTCCAAACCAACTATCACGTGTACGGTACAAGTTTGTCCCATATGCTTTGTATTCTCAAAGCAGGAAGGTACTATAGATGTGCAAAGGTCTGTAACTAGCCGTGAAATGAACGTAATTCTCTGCTTTCTCACACAGCATCTTCTTCCTTTACTCACTTGTGTTAGTCTGCCACTCCGGAAACTAGCTGAAACTAAACTGAATTAAAAGAAATAGAAATTCAAAAAATTAAGACAAAAAAAATGCGTAGAAGTTACAAAAGTATAATAAAGTTGGTAATGATGAAGTTATGGCATGAGCTTTCCTGCTGAATCATAAATCCCCCGGGGACTAAAAGTATATTCTTCTACTTACATTATGTCATGTGCAAAAAAAGCACGCATCTCTTTCTCTTTAGAGATGCAGCTACGGATAGGATGAAGCTGCTGGTACTTAATCAACTTAAAGTGAATGATGAACCTCAGGCATGCAAGGAGAGCAGCAGCAGCAGTTGTTGGAGCAGTACGCCACACCCAGACGAACAGGGAGCAAATAAAGAGGGGGAAACAGAAGAAACACAAGCCTCCTTTCTCATTTCTCCCACCAGAGAAGCAGGCAGAGGCGGGGAGGAAGAGACGCGAGGAATAATGAAGAGCAATTTTAACAAAAGTAAGACATCCTTTCTTCAGAGCCGTCATGTTAAAGTGCTGTCAGTTAATTATTACTTGTGGCACAGCCTACTGCTATATTTTACAATCCCAGATGCCACACATGTATAGCAGTGTTCATGACAGCTTTTATACATAAGTCATTTTTTAAATAAATTCAGGATGTAGGAATGCGTCAGAGGATGTCATTTCTTGCCTCCCCCCAACATGATTTGTATATCCCAGCTGCTTGTCAGGCCTCCACAAAGGATATCTCTGCATCCTCAGTTATTGATCCCCTGTCCTTTTGTATTTTGGGAATTGAGACATCCTTTAATATGGTGTGCTGAGATTTATTTCCAGGTCACGGGCAGGAGGACAGGGGCCAAACGAGAGGAGGAGGCACAAAACAGAGAAATTAGAAAAACCCAAAGAGGGTGGAAACAGCTGACACAGCCAGTTAGGGACAGAGACAGGTGGACGAGTACTTTTATGGCAGTAATACATTCATTTGTTTGCAGTTACAGGTATTACAAGAGCACTCAAAGAGCGCAGCTCCCCCCGAAGGACAGGAGGATATAGATATATGTTTTTATTACAGCATACTCAGCCTGCTATTATAGCAACATACTAAAGTCTGACCTTTGACCTATGACCATAATAAATTTGTGTATTTTATTATCTATACCCATATGATTAGAAGCTGGCTTCTATAAGATGCAAAAACTTGAGATTTTAAGATGTATCCATGCCATGTGTGATTTTGCTAAACTTTCTGCTTTGATTTTGATTTTGTTGTCAAGTACGTTGACCTAGGCATGCATGTCACTCAAGGTTTACGATATTGTTGTGAAGTTTGAGGACGGTCTATAAAAACTGCGAGTGAATTTCACTTTTGATGTGACCTCTGTCACGGCTGCGACAGTAGACGTGTGGAGGTGAGGTAAGGACCCAACTGCAGGCACTGACTTTGATGAGATGAGTGATCTTTTATTTATAAGTGAGCAGGATACAGCAGGAGCGGAGAACGGAATGCACAGAAACTAAGGGGAACCTAAACAGAGAAAACTAGTAAAACAGAACTGAAACCTAAATCCACGGAAAACACAGAGGGAGAATCTCACGGAGGTTACACAACACAACGCAGACGAACCAGCAACAAGCAGGAGAAAACACAGGGCTTATATACACAGTGGAGTAATCAGGGAAGGAGGGAAGCACAGCTGGGAGAAATCAGGGCTATCGAGACTAGGGAAGCAAAACCAGACACATTTACAAAAGACATGGAGCGTCAAAGTAAAACAGGAAATACAACAGGTATCCACAGACACAAGCTTAACACTAAGACATCAGCCATGGCAACAGGGAGGAAACACAGAGACGTGGGACCAGGGAGGGCACAGTTGCACAGAACAGAAGGAGCTCAAAATACAAAACCTGAGAACAAGAATTACTAGAACAGAGCCAAAAGTATTAACAGTGACGACCCTAAATAACAAATAATCAAGAAAAACAAATAAAACAGCTACAAAACACTGGGTCACTGACCATGGACTATCATAACCTCAACCTGAATTTTACCAAAATGAAATCCCCTCGAGCTGTTATTGGTTTCTACCGTCACACGAAACGTAAAAATGATATCTTGAAAACTGTAAATGCTAGGCTGCTAACAAACAGTCAGACAGACAAACAGAGCTTTTACATGCACCCTGCCTTTGAGGGGAGAAAAATAGTTTCTATACTCGTAAAAACACCATGAGTCTCTGTTTTTTAGCGCTCTGATAAACTGTGCACACTATTTATTTAGTCCAGTGAAACTAAATATGAAACATAGCTGGCAGTCAAGCTAACAAGTCGTGAAAGGGGTCACCGTTTGTGGAACAAAGGGAAAAAAAAGTGTGGGAGTATTCAGCCTTTGTTGTAATAATGTGGAAGCAACAGCCTCCTCCTCATATGACTGTGCAAATCAAGCAATTATTTACTGACTAGCACCACTGGCTAAATGTCTACTGTGCAAACAAAAGCTGGTCTACATGTCCTCAAGTGCCCTTCTGCTTTAATTCAAGCACCGAGGAGACTCTGTTAATGGATGGTTGGTTTATTCTCCCAATTAAGGTTTTCTGCATGTTAAGCCCAATGGCGAGGTGTATTTTGATTGGCCAGCCTTGTGTTTTTTCTTTCTAGTCGACATACAGCGCACACATTCTTCTAAAAAGCGATAGGAAAAAGATTTTTGTCGCTACAAGAAAGAAACACCAAAGCAGACACACAGACATCTTGTATGTTCTTGTGCAACCCACGCACTGTTGCTACAAAGAGAAACAACTGGCAGAGGCTTAATATTTTCAGACAGTACCTGTGTCCGGCACCAACCACGTTCAGACAGCAACAAGGCTTCAGCAAACACCAGGCTAACACATGTACATGACACTTTCTTTTTCTGGGTCCTGACATTTCCACTTATGTCTAACACTATATTACTGCCAATCTCTGATATAATGGACTCAAAAATTAAGTGCAAGCAGGACTCAATTGTCATGGCAACTGCTATTACATCTTTTAGCCTTTATTTCTTCAAATATGAGGGGTTTTTTTCCTACAGCAATTCCCCTATAGTGTGAATCAAATGGGCACATTAAACCGCAGGTATTGTGCTCACACACACTGATACACATCCGTGCACAAAGGCTTGTACCTCAGCGTGAGTCCTACCTGCCAGGAGCACAAATACAACCAAAAGAGTGAGAGCATGAAAGGTGGGTTTATTTTAGAAAGAGAGAGTCAAGGTAGGAATAGAGTTTAATACCTAATTTCAATTTCATCTGCGAGACTTGGGCCTCGGCGGGGAGCCGGACACCTGGCGGGGAAAAGGAGCCACGAGAGAAGCAGAAGCGCACGCGGCAAGCGGAGGGTCAACCCGCTGTTATGTTCGACTCCTAAGCCCCTCTCAGTGAGGCAGAAGAACGCCTGTGCTCACTCTGTCCACGCCGAGAAAGCGCTCGCGCAATTAGAGCCGGATTCGGTGAAAGGTTAAGTGATAGAAAATAACTCAAAGTAAAAGTAAATGTCATTCTGCTTAAGCAAGTATTCTGCTGCAGGATGATGACAAGAAAACCAGTGTAGGTATTGTAGTTCGTGGAAACGATCTGAAGGGTAGCTGTCGAGAAGCCATTCTTAATGAAGGGAAATGGGTAGAAAAGGCAGAGGAATGCCAGATTACACAAGTGATCTGAAAATCAGTGGCAGCATGAAGTGATGATTCCAAATTTGACAATTTGGTCACAATCATCTTCAATATGTATGGAGTAGATCAAGAGAGAGTTACAAGAGGGAGTTTCTACGGCAATCTGAAAATATGGTGCAGCCTCTTTGATGGTTTTAGCCACTGGTGTTGGGGATATGGTCAAAACTGATCAAGAAAAGTAGTTTCAAATCTTAAACCATCACGTAATACCATTGGGAAAATATCTGATTGGCAACAGCTTCATTTTTCAGTGTGAAAGTGGTCTTCATCATACTGCCAAAGCAGTAAAAGCATACCGGGATTAAAGAAAAACACAGAAAAACTCCCCAGAGCTCGGTCGTCAACGTTATTGAAACAGTGTAGGGTCATCTTGACAGAGAACAGAACTAAGGCAGGAAATATCCACCGAAAAGCTGCCCTTCAAGAAGCCTGTACAACTATTCCTGAAGGCTTCTTAAAGAAAGTACAAGAAAGATTACCAAAGAGATTCCAGACTGTGTCAAAGAATAAAAGTGGTCATACCAAATAGATTACAAACTCTGTACCTTATATACTTCCTTTTAAAGTGTATGTTTGCATAATTTTCTGCACATATTTCCCTTTTTCTTGCAAAGTGTAAAGGTTGGCTCAAAACATTTGCACAATAATGTAAATACTGAGAACTTTTACAGTTGTAAACTGATTAGTTTGGTACAGCTGGATTTTAGTTGGTCGTCTTTGTTTAACGCTTTAACATCTTCCGGAGATCCTCATGAATATACTGTCACTGATAATAATGCTAATGGACCGTGTTTTGTGTTTTTCCTCATTGGTCCAACTCGATGAAGGGTTAGGGTAATGGGATTATTCTGGTGAATCTAGAAAATGGGGTCTGAAGAGTCTGGAGGGCACACCACTGTCTCTTTTTCAAGCCATTCCTTAGCAGTTTTAACCCCTCAGCCATAAAAGGCTGATGGGGTATTGTTTTCAGCTTGCGAGGCGGGCACCTTAGACACCTAAATTTGTGAATATGATAACTCAAGAACAAGGTAACGAAGGAGCTTCTAATTGAAATCATAGGCGCATCAACCAAAAATCTCAAAGAGCCCAAATTTCATTGGTATTGACCAGGCACCACGAGAAGAGCTGTAACATCCACTTGAATTTCTGGACCCAAAGCAATCAATATCATTAACTTCACTTACCCATTGTCTTATTATTGCAGCTATAAAAATCTACTAAGAATGCAATGGTTTGTACATTTTAGCCAACAAATGTTACACTTCTGGCCGCTGGTCTGAATCCTGGGTCCTCGGTCAATTAATAATAAAAAATGAAAAAATCAATTACTTTCTTTCCTCTGGTAAAAATGTTTCTACACAGCAAACATTCCTTCACGATCAAACATGTTGCTGCCCCTCTCTTTACAGCAAAAATGAGAAAAGGTTGGTCTTTGCTATGCTCTGTGAACTCTGCCTCATGCTTTCATGGCTGTGCGTGAGCTCCATATAAACACGCCTGAGTCCTCAATGTCTGACTCACTAGATCACTAGACTCACCCAAAGCACGCAATCTTCAACAACTAGTGGGGGAGAAAGGTCATGGCTGTAAACAGCCATTTTATATCTTCTATTAAAAAAATACATTTGTGGAATTTTAAGTCGGTGAATATCAACCGAGGCAGTGGAAGAAGCCGCAGTTTTAAATATGCGGGAATGGATTGGCCAAACCCCGTGCAACCCAGCGGGGTGCCTGAACAAATCGGCCTCTGAAGTGTGGAAATCTGCAGTGCAAATGAATGGTGTTAATCTGGTGGGCTGAGTACAGCACACTCGCAGCGAGAACGCACTGTGAAATCTTGTTTGTTACCCTTTACTCTCTTTCAAACTCTTCAACCACCTTTTTCAAACGCACCTCTTCCCTGCATCCTCACTCAGCATCTTCTTTAGTCTGTTCTCCTTCCTCCTCCGTCCGACTTATTTCTCCCAAACTTTCAGTCTCGCTTCATCTGACTCGTCTCTCTCTTCACTCGTCTTTCTCCAGCTCAAGTACTTAGAGCTTGAAACAAAACAGGCAGCATCCCGGCGGGGGGCTTTTAATTCACTGATGTGATTCCACATGCAACATTCATGGGACCTCCTGCAAAGATATGAGCAGACAGCTTAGATTTCCATTTAATTTAAATGTATGTGTTCAATTCTTTACAGAACAGACCGACTCCTGCAACAACCATGTGTTCATCCACGTGGCCTCATTTGTAGTGATTTATATTAACCAGAGTTTGTTTCATTACAAGGAAACTTTGGCATTCTCTCCCAAGGCTGCTGTAGATATATAATTGGATGAAAATTATCCAGTGTCCAACAAATCTCTATGATTTGTGCTTGTGGTGGAGTCACGTCACAGTATCAACAGACCTTGTGAACACTGAGGTCATGACTTCATAACCTTTGCTTCCTTGACAGTAAAACATGTTACAGGAGCCTGTAGAGCAGGGATGGGGGAACTCCAGGCCTCGAGGGCTGGTGTCCTGCAGGTTTTAGATGTGTCTTTGATCCAACACAGATGATTCAAATGGCTAAATTACCTCCTCAACATATCTTTAAGTTTTCCGGAGGTAATTTGATTGTTTGTCAGATGACTCCATTAAAAATGCTCCAACACCACAAACATGACGGAGAGGTCCAGTTCAATGTTTCAAACTAGCAGAGGTGAGGTCGAGCAAATATCTGCCCATAGGAGGTTGTTGGACTGTTGGGGTTTTCCCTCTATTATTGCTGGGCCTTTACGTTTCGATATAAAGCTCGTTGAGACGAGTGTTGTTGTGATTTGGTGCTATAATGATAATTGAAAATCTTTTTTATTCAAGGCTAGCCCTACTAGCATCCTATTGTAAGACAGCATCCATGCTGGTTAAGTGTTGTTTTGAATGGAATAAATAACAAATAGTCTCAGGAGGAAAGCATCCTACCTCCTCTTCCACCCATCACATTTAAAATTAAGCAATCATATTACATCCATTGCCATTCTTTGTATCTCACCTAAATACAGCAAGTCCTGAAGCAAAAATCTCGTGATAAATGAGACGAAAGGCCAGAGGTCCTCTGGTCTGATGTCCATTATCTCAGTTTCTTGGTGCAAGCAGCTTTCTTTTTCATCTTAGTCTCCTTCAGCAGCAGTTTCTTTGCATCAGTTCGATCGTGAAGGTCTGATATATGCAGTCTCCTCCCAACAATTGATGTTGAGATGTGTCTGCTACTTGAACTCTGGGAAGCATTGATGTGGGCTCTAATCTGAGATGCTGTTAATTAGCGATTACTGAGGCATCTAACCCTGATAAACTTTTTCTCTGCAGCACATCTCTGTCTTTCTTCCTTTGGCCAGCCCTAATGAGAGCCCATTTCAACTCATCATTTGATGATTTTTGCGATTCTTTACTATGTTTAAATCTGAAGTCTTTGCATTTCTTCAGTTTAAGTTTTTTTAGTTAGTTGAGTGGTTCTGGACAAACAGCATATAAATCACTTACCTTGGCACAAAACAAATAAATTGTCTCCAGTGAATTAAAAAGGCAAAAAATTCTACCAGTATACTGAAAACCTTTCCAGGAGATGATTCGTGAAGGTGGTTAAAATATTGTGACATTGTCCAAAGCTGCCATCAAGGAAAAACAGTATCCAGTTTGAAGAATCTGGGTCAATGATGCCCAACTGCTTGAGTCTTAGTTAGTTTCTTTCTAATTGTTGGGTAAGATTAGTCCTGTTTGCATGTCAGGTAGTTTTTCCCAGACAAGATGCACGTCTTCCCACTTGATTCTGCCATATTTCTATTTTGGTTAGCCAGCCCAGCAGTCAGTACAGTTCCATTAATTTATCAATCAGAATATCTGAAACAAGTGCATATTTATTGTTTGTTTGTTTAATCTAGAACTGCTAAATCTCCCTTCAGCACATGAAATCATAGAAGATCATATTAACTCCATATAGACAGGCCTAACAAACATTGGAAAAAATCACTCAAATGTCAGTGCTGTTTTGCATTTGCCTACTCCTGCCCTGTTTTAACCTTTTCCCTTCTCCAGGGCCCTGACATAGAGAAATACCTCTGTAGACTACCCAGAGATCACATCAGAGCTGACATTCAGACATTTGTAACACTTAGTTAAAAGTGTGAAGTCTTTTTTTGTCATTCGAGAGCAACAGTTTTGACATTTCAAAGGAGAACACTTCAATCAAACTAGTGACAACATAACCAGTGGTTTGGCCTGCGAAATAATCTAGTTTGTGTTACTATTTGAAGAATGCACATGAGTATTTTTGTGTTCTCTTACACATTCATGTGTTCAGTACCTGTGGAAAATGTTCTAAATTAATAGGCCCTGACTGGATCTTGGCTAAGGTGACTGCAGTGCTGCATTTAGTCTCACTAAATCCTCTTGAGCATTATTGTAGATTTGAGGATTAGAATGTGGTAAATGGCTTAAAATATTGGCAATACTTGCTATTCAAGCCCAGTATAATGGTGTTAATGTTGGTAGTAAAATCCGCCATTGAGCATGAGTCTGTAGCAGTGGAAATACTGCTATTCATTACAGCAGAGCGCAGAGTTACATTTGTTGTAAATGTTAGGCAGGTTTAATACCACTAAATTCAAGCATAACTTTACTTTTTCAAGGTCAGTTGTCCTCTGTCTTTGTTGAGTTAACAATTCTTTCAAAGTGTTTTAGTAATACTTCAAGTTCAGGATCCCTATGCCTTCTACTGCTTTTATTAATTACTAAATATAATTTGCATCTTGTAATCGCCTCTGATTTGGCCATTTGTTTCTTTCCCTGACCGAGAAGCTGAGACATAACCCTGCACCTACACCTCCTTGCCTCTAAACACAATGGACTTACAAGATTAAACTAACCATTTCATTTAATATTTGATACAGGTCCAATTTTATCAAAATTGGATGAATAATTGAGAAAAAATGGCTATCTGAAACACAATGGACTACAAGATGTTTCTTATCAAAATGCAGGTGATTTACACACTGGGAATGGGTGATAAAATGTCTTATTGCATATTCAGAAATTACATTTTTGTAAAAAAAAAAAAATGGTTTTAGTTTAGCTTACAATTAACAGTTTTCAGAAGTTACCTGCTTTGGAGATAAAAATGTGTAATTTCTTATTGATTTTGATGTGCTGAATTCAAATATGATATAAAATGTCAGGCACTTGTAGAAGACATGCAAGGATTATTTGCATTTCAGTGGTGCAACTTCAATTCAATTCTGTTTCATTTTTAAACTGCCAAATCACAACAGCGGTCACATCAGAATGTTTTTTCTATGCAACAGTTTAAAATGTACTTTGTAGCCCTCCAGATTTCCTCTTCCTAGTAAGAGTGTTAAATCCAAGGTTACAGTGGAGGTCAAAAGTTCATATATAGCGAAAATTGTAGAACTTGAAAAATGACAGTTTCTTTTCACAGTTTATACATTGCCTATATTTTTCATGTTTTCTCACGAGCATTTTGACTGAAGACCAGCACATGAAAAATGTTTTTTTCCTCTTCCAGTGCAATGTAAAATGTGCTATTGTTAGGGACATCCTAGTGTCCAGAATGACTTCCAGTACAGAAAAGGTGTCCTCAAAACACAAGGGTGATTCCCTCCAGTGAGACATCACAGCTGCCTGAGCGGTGGCCCAGGTGAAGCCATGACAGAAAATAAATTGCATCTTAGAGAAGATGGCAACAGGTAGGTGCTCCAGGTGACACGGGTTTGTCCTGAAAGCTTGTGGTCGGGATTTAAAATGTAAAATCAACATCATTCAATACAGGAACCCTGACGGCAAGGTAAATAGCATGAAAGTGAGAGGACACAAAGTTACTGGCTTACAGCAGTGGCATAAATCTATGGAGGGTAAACAGCATAGAGTAGAGGACAGGGACAGAGTGCATTACGAGTACTTATAGTTACATGACTAAAGGATGTTTTGGGGTCCTCAGGTCCTCAACTATAGGCTTCATCAAAAAGGAAAGTTTTCAGACTGATGATAAAACTAGACTAGTAATGGAGGGTATGAATGTTACAGACAATCAGCTTATATGGGAGAAACCTGATCAGCACTATTATTCCAGTGTTCTGGGACCACTGGAGGCTTTTCGGAGAGTAACTGAAAGCATCCTGAAGAGTACCTACAGTTGCCCAGCCTAAACATAATAAATGCATGGACTAGTTAACTTCAATTTTCAGTACTGCAATAACAGTGTGATTGCCAATAGTATAGTTTACAGTTTTTAATGGGACTGAGTCATATCTCAAATCTGTGTAAGCTGGTCACTGCAAAACATCCAAATACGAGCAAATAACTGCTCCACTTTCACTCAAAGCATAGTCATGACAAACCTTCCACTTTCTTCACATGGCTGTTTCATGCATGGCTATCAAGGAGTTTGATGGCAGTCATTGAGGTTGCTAAGGGATTTGTATAACTCTTGTAAAGCCTCTATAGCATGTCGAGTGCAGCTAACACTGAACTGCAACTGTGAAGAAAGAACAAGGATGCTAAGAATATAATCCTGGTTCCTATAGGAGCAGTAGGATAGCAGCCACACTCTACAGTCCCTACAGGTGATAGACAATGCAAAGTGTGTACTTTGGTTATGTAATGTTTGTGCAACACGATTCAGTATACCACTAGGAAGCTGTACACGTGCATGTGCTGGTACGTGTGCTTCAGCTCTTTCCGTCTCCGTTATCAGATGTGCTTTTACAGGTGAATCTTACGTAACTCCACCAGCTGAGTCCAGCAGTCTCCACTGACAGGCATGTGGGAGAAAGCTATAACCTCACAAACTCAGCATGGGTTTCATTTAAAAAGTGGGTGCGCCAAGCAGAGAAGCTTGAGGACAAACAAGGAAAACACATTAGTTCTCTCTAATTAGCCAAACATGACAGTATTCAAACAGAAGGCTTTTACGCTTGATAAACAAATCTATTCAGTCTATAAATTTCTCATTCCATTTCATATACAAAGCTCCATACATCATCACCGAAACATAAAAGTACACATTTGAATTAGAGCTCCTTTGTCACAGCTAACCAAGCTTGGTCTTTAAAAACAGTACATACTCAGCTGCCTTTAAGCAGCTGCGTGTTAATTGTTGAGTGGGAGCTGCACCTCGCATACAGAGAACATGTGGAAAAGAGGAAATGTCAGGGTCAACATATCTACTGCTGATGGATCTGTGGTGTGCATTAAGGCAGCAGCAAAGGAGAAGGGGGTAAAGGGTAGAGGTGTGTGACAACTGCTGAGAAATACGCTGTTTAACACTGTAAAGCTACTAAAATGTTGACAACACTCATCATCTCTCCAAGTATTTTAGCATGCTAACATGTTAGCATGTTAATATCTTGCTATATACATCTTGTATATAGTATACTTCTTCCCAATGGGTCTGCTAATCTGCCCGAAACTGTGCAGATACATTGTCACATATTCAGCAAATACTAACATCTATATGTTTTTCAAAAAAGTTTTGATATGAATCCCAATTCTTGATTTTCCGAATGCGATGTAGCGATCGCTGTTTGCTTTTATTTCATGCGTCACACTCAACATTTATCGCCCAGAGGTAACTTAATGGTCACCAATAGTATCCTCAACAGAATTGCAGCATCAGAAATGACATGATGCTTAGCACTGTTTCCACTCAGCAAGAAGGTCATGGGTTTGATGCCTATATCTGGTTCTTCCCATGTGTATGTGGGTTCTCCCCGGATACTCCAGCTTCTTCTTACAGTAACAAAGACATGCAGTCGATAGTGTTAGGTCAACTGGTGATCCCAAAAAAGTTGATTCTGTTCATCTAGACGTGCTTTTTCAGTGGGAGAAACATTTCGTCATTCATCCGAGTGACTTTTGTCTGTCTCTCTGGAATGTGGTAAATCTCAAATACTATAGCGATGTAACATAGGTGGTTGTCTAGTCAGCAAAAAAAGGGGGGGGGGTATTTAATTTTGCCATTTAGCTACATGACAAACTGGGACTGTTACGTAGGGCCCTCGACAACAGTCCCAGTTTCTCATGTATCCTCTTAGCAAATAATCACCTATCCTTCCAAGTAAAAACAACAACCTCCTTGCAACTAGCAGTAGCATAGGTTTCCTGGTGGTCATGCAAAATTACAAGTAGCTACAGTCGAGCATGCAACATCCTCTGGGTGACCACCTTTGATTGCACAGGTAACTCATTCAGAAAACGCCTGCCTGAACAGCTGTAGTCTGCCAATCTGTTTGAGAGTGACTGCATCAGTCTGAGGCAAAGGTTTGCAAATACTTGTTGCCTAATTTATAAATGCAAACAGATATAAATGTGAATATGTTCCAGTCAAGCTTAATCATTCTGTGCCGATTTGACAGTGTATGTAATGAGGTCATTTTCTATGAGCTATAAAAAATATTATACTGATTACACAGTTGTAGCTAACTGTCAGCAGAGTTTCTGTGGGTAGGTGCCTGTGTATGTCTTTGTGTAAAAGCTCATGCCTTGTATCTTCCATGCTACTTTTCTAATGAAGTATTTAAAGGAACTCCAGCGTCTCCATCCACCTCTTCTCCACTTTATTTAGAAAATCCTTAATCCTTCTGACAATAGACACAGCTGCCCCATAACTGCACATCTACCTCCTGACTCAACAATTGTTGCATAGGACCATCATCCTCATTCACTGCTTTCTCTGTGAGGACTGATTTAGTCTCCAGAGGACCTTTTCATGTCAAGAGGGATTATATTTTCCTGAAAAGGAACAGACATGTTATCATTAGTCAATGGTGAGATGATAAGTAAAACTCCATGAAAAGAAAACAGTCCGTCTTGCTTTTTACTCAAAATTGTTTTCACAGGACTTTAAGCTTATTCGTGAAGGTCTGTAATGATTGTAAGACACCCAGGTTTTGAAGCTTTTGAAGTGTGAGGCCATGAAAAAAATTGAGGTTTGCTTTGAAATAGCCAGGCAATGGCACAATGAGACAGAGAGAAAGATTTGGTGCGAAGCACTGAAAAGAACTGTGGCGATAATCCAGTGTCTTGCTGAGAAAAATATGGCCCACACATAGATTCTACCACCACACCAATGGCAAATTCTTGAGCGAATCAGAGCCAATAGCCAAAGTTGCTCCTCTTTTTTAAAAGTAGCACATAGAGCCGAGCAGAAAACATACAACATGCCAAGAAAAAACAATACAACATAAACTGATAAGTGCTGTACGGGGAATAATTGCAGAGGCACAAGCAATGATATCAATCTAAAGTTTTTAGCTTTGTAAGCGTTAATGGTGACACTAGATAAAGCTGCTGTGTGATCAATGATTACAGTTTATTCTGACGGACAGCATGACGGCATATTGTCGAGATTGTCTGGACTAAATTGGTGCACAATATTGCCAAGGAGTGATTAACACAGACACACAATGAGCAGCTGACAGACTATAAATATATGCAAGCTGTTGAGAAATCAAGTGTCAAGGTAGATGCAGCTCTTCAATTAGCTCAGCAGTTTGCCAAATTATTGCACTACACAGCAATCAAGCGGGTGCCTCACGTTCACAGCAGATCTTGAGGTTTTATCCTCTGATGCCTGATTTTTCCGACTGAAGCACTCTCCATTGTAATAAACCAGATGAGGTGTACTGTACCAACAAGGTATCACAAAGGATTTATTTTGACATTGCAGCCTCCTTCTAAATCCAAATGAGTTTGGCTTTTCACTTTGAAATGAATGCACCCCATTCCAGTCTATTCAAATTTCTAGTGATACATCTGTAAACACACAGAAGGACAGATTTTCCTTTTTCTCAAGGTTTAATCCTGCGTTGACAAGCAAGGGTTTTTTGTTTTTTTTTTAGTTAAATATTCAGCAGTGTTCCTTTCTGAAATAAACCACACAAATAATATTTTTTGAAATGAGAAATATAATTTTGTCATTTTCAATTCAAATGAGCCAGTGCCGCAGAGCATTCCTGTACTCCAAAGGAATAACTGAGGTGAAACAAATTAAAAATACATATTAGCTGAGTGGTATGCATGTGGAAGGCAATTACAGGCTGGCTGACATTTTTTTACCAAGCCTCCTTTTGGGCCTCTAAATTCTTAGATACACTGAATTTTCTCAGTGATTAAAAGAGTCTGAGATGTTGCTGTATTTTCTCGCCGTTAGCAAAAAGAGAAGAAAATGAGAAACTTACTTTATAATGCTTTTCCTTTATAGTTACCCCAATTTGTAGCACCACTGAAGCACTAAGCACTAATCCTTAAAGGTAAAGTAGGTGAAATCTGACCACTAGATATCAGTACAATGCAGTCAATTGAGTTGTGTTTTCTTACCTCTCATATCTCAACTGCATAATCCTAGCTATGGTGACCACTTTAGGACAAACAACTCTGGGCACCGTCCATCTGTAGTGAGTGTAGCCTTTCAGTCCGCTGCTTACCTCAGCTGTCAATATGCTAGGGGTCCACATCTGTTAGACCAACTTCAAAAACAGTTTCACTAACATTGTTAGACTCTGACACGTGGCAAATAAACTCTTTTAAAATGTGAGAATATAATCAGACTGTTTTTTGTTTCTATTTAAAGAAAAGTTTTTAATTTTAGGACACTTAATATTAGCTAGCATAATGTTAGCTTATAGCTAACTACTGTTGTTTAGCTTGCTTGTTGTTAGACGGGAGGGTCACATGGTTTATCTGCTGACAACAAGTAATTGTGACAATTTCAGGAATAAATAAGTATGTTTATGCAAATGTTCATGTGTTAGAACCTTGGCTTTAGTTCAGGATATGAGGAGGAAGAAGATGAAGAGTAACCAGCATGTTTAAAAATATTTTGTTGATGTCAGCTCCACCAGTTTCTTCCCTCTACTTCGAACACAGTCTAATATTATCCCTCCATCACATTGGGCTGAACAATCTTGAAATCACCACCAATCCCTAAAATCACCACCTCCATGAAATGCAGCAGTTTAGCCCTCTTCTGAAATTCAAATGAAGATTAATCAAAGCTGCTAACAAGGCAGCTTGAGTAACAAGCCCTCTAAAGTCTCTGTGAATCACTGCTCTGTGAGAGAGGCAGGAGAGGATGAAGAGGAGATAATGGGACTAAGTAGTGTCATTTTAGGCCAGGTCATTGTGTGTATTTTGGCTCTCCAGAACACAGCGGCTTAGTGAGTAATTGTGACCCACTCTAATATAGGCCTGATGGTTAAAGCTTTTTACATCTGTTATGTTTTTAATAGAAAATGGGGGAAATTCATTTACTTTTTCCTAAAGAGTCTAAGAGAATTCAGAGGTAGCCAACAAACCATATCATTTGTATTTTATTTTAATGGGAAGGGTGACTAAATGCAGCCATGCTGCTGATTGTACAAACCAAAAACATTGAAACCAGACAGGTTATTTTACCCTTTTTTCTTTTTAGACACATCATGTTAGAAATACGCTTGATATTTTTTCCCTGAGGGCAGCAGAAACACGCTCTAGTCCACAAACAGATGCTCAAATTTAGCAGTTGCAGGGCAGCAATAATTTATTAGGGATAATGATCTGAAACGCCCGTCATTTACTTTTTAGCTCTCTTATTGGTTTCGAAAAACTCCTTAGACCTAATCTTGCTGTCCACTTTCCACCAGCTAATTTCTATGTGTATGTTTTATCTGTTGCTGCTAGCGTAAATGGCAGATTGTATATCAATTTTTGTCTTTTTTTAGAGCTCATAAAAAATAGCAGTTTTCAGCCAGACAGCCAAATGGCGAGCCAAAACTTTAGGGGAGCTGAAGGTTTGAGTAATAATCATCTGAACTTTTATAACCACAAGTGATCCCGTCACATTATGAAATTGTTTGTGAATTGTCATTTGATGCATTATACATTTTTTTTTTCAAAGTGATTCATAACAGCTTCTTTACTTAAAAAGATTACCTGCTATACTTAAATAACCTCCTACATTTCCGTTTGACTTACAATGAGCCAAACACAATTTCTTTCACTTTTAAAATGTCATATTTTACTCTTGATAGAATGACAACGTGACAAAATCGTGTTTTTCTATTATCCTTCAGCGGTGCTTTTGTTGCTGATGCTTGCACTCGGTGCCTCCGGGGCGTTGTGTGTCTGCAGTTTGAAGGACTGAAGAAGGGTAAATGCTGTGCTGTTAACTGTGTCTCTTTTTTTTTATTATTATTCTGTCCAGCACAGTTGAAGAGACACATAAGTAATTTTCCCAGGAGCTACAGTGCCATCAAGCTGATATTTTCTTTAGCTATGTTTTGAAAAAATTAACAGTGCTGAGTTTGTCTAAGTTGGACATAGTTTCCGGGTCTGTAAAATTAAGCCAGTGCACAATTGCCTTAATCGGCATTCTTTCTGATCAACTCATTAAACACATTTCTAAGTTTATGGTCTCAGTTACTGTTTAAAGTCTTGTTGAATACAGCATGATTTTCATTTTTCTAGTATTTCATTATGTAAGTATGGTCTCCATTAGAGTCAGCAGGCTACACCTTATAGTAGGCCTAGGTTTGGTGTGAGTATGCATTGTCCCTCAGTTTCAAAACACCAAGATGGCAAAGACCAAAATGTCTAGTAAAGTCAAGTCAAGTCAGCTTTATTTCTATAGCACATTTAAACGACATCAAGTGTCGGCCAAAGTGCTGAACAGTAATGTAATCAAATAAAAGAACGAATTAAAATAAACGAGTTAAAAAATATTACATAACATCCATATATACACACACAAACTCTTATATACACTTGTCTATACAAGTATATATGTACACATACATATGCACATACATATACATGCATATGTATACCCCCACACACATACACACACACAAGGGTACGCACCTGGAGATAAATTCATGTATACATGTGCACGTGCATATATCATCCAATGAGATAAAAGACCAGAATAGCTAAAACAGAATAAAAGCGGTGTCAACCCATCCAAAAGCCTTTGAAAACAGGTAAGTCTTCAAATTTGATTTGAAGATTTCTGAAGAGGATTTTATAAAAAGGGAAGACGGTTCCAGAGTCTCGGAGTGGTGTTGGAGAAAGCCCTGTCACCTCTGGATTTTAACTGTGAATGTGGATCCAGTAATAGCATCTGAGGAACGCAGAGTTCGAGTGGGTAGGTGCAGGCTAAGGAGGTCTGAAATGTAACCTGGGGCCAAGCCATGGAGAGCTTGGCCCCACCAGTTGACCTAACGCTAAATAATAAATCCTTGATATCAATTCTGTATTTAACTGGCAGCCAACGTAAAGATGCGAGTATCAGAGTAATACTCTCTCTCCTTCTGGTACCTGCCAATAGACTTGCAGCTGCATTTTGAACAAGTTGCAGGCAGGACAGGCTTGACTGACAGACGCCTAAATAGAGAGAGTTACAGTAATCAAGACGTGATGAAATGAAGGCATGGATAACAGTTTCCAGATCTTTAGATGACAAGATAGTTTTTAGTTTAGAAATGCTCTTGAACTGGAAAAAACTGCCACGAACAACTGAGTTTTTTGTTCGTCCAGCTTGAGGGTAGAATCGAAAATGAAGACAAGATTTTTAACATGGGGGTGTACATTAGCTGATAGTGGGCCCAAGTAATTTCTTATGAGACTAACAAAGTCTTGGTTGCCAAAAATGGTTTAGTTTGAGAAAGTTCAGAGACATGCAGCAATTGATGTCACTAAGACAATCTGAAACTTTATGCAATGTACTATCAGCACCTGGTTTTAGAAAGAGATAGAACTGTGTATCATCTGCATAAGAGTGATAGGAAATCTGGTGTTTCTGAAAAATAGAGCCTAATGGGAGCATTTATAGGGAGAATAAGATAGGGCCCAGAATAGAGCCCTGAGGTATTATCCACAAGCAAGTGTAGCAGGGGAAGAGTATTTGTTACCCTGCATCACTTCAAAATGGGTCCTGAGTTGGACTTGAAGACACATTTTGGTCTTGCAAGGGGTTCCTGCATCCATGTGTATATCTTAGTATAAATGATCATAGCATAGCGTATGTCTGTTCCCTAACTCCTCCTGGACATCAATCTGGATGACACTTACTATATAAACTGCCTTGGGTACCAGGATTATCAATATCTACACCGATCAGGCATAACATTATGACGATTGACAGGTGAAGTGAATAACACTGATTATCTCATCAGGGCACTTGTTAATGGATGGCTTTGAACATTCAATCTCCAGGTTGATGTCTGAACCAACAGACAAACTACTGAAGCTCAGATTGCTGAAAAGTGTAATGCTGGTTCTGATAGAAAGGGTGTCAGAAGACACAGAGTGTCACAGTTTGTTGCACATGAGGCTGCATAGCCGCAGACCAGTCAGGGTGTCCATGTTGAGCACTGTCCACCACCGAAAGCACCAACAATGGGGCATGTGAGCATCAGAACTGGACCATGTGGCAATGGAAGAAGTTGAACTTGTCTGATGGATCATGTTTTATTTTACATAACATGGATGGCCAGGTGCATGTGCGTCACAACCACGCATTATGGGAATAAGGCAAGCCGATGGAGAGGGTGTGATGCATTCAGTAATGCATCACACTGCTCCTGGGAAACCTTGGGTCCCACCATCCATGTGGATGTTACTTCGACATGTACCACATACCTAAGCATTGTTACGTCCTTCCATGTATACAGTATTCGCTGATGGCTGGATTCAGCAGGATAATGCTCCCTGCCACAAAGCAAAAACGGTTCAGGAATGGTTTGAGGATCACAACGATGAGTTTAATGTGTCGATCCATGGAGGACCCACCTCACAACTTCCAGGACTTCAGGGGTCTGTTACATCATGGTGCCAGATACCATAGCACAGCTTCAGGGGTCTAGTGGAGTCCATGCCTTGATGGGTCAGGGCTGTTTTGACACCAAAAGGGGGGGGGCAACAAAACATTAAGCAGGTGGTCACAATCTTATCCCTGATTGGTATATATGAATTTGGGGAATTATTTTTAGAAGGCTGAAATCCTTACAAATTATATATATTATATGTAGAAGCTGATCTCAAACAAATGGTGACATGTATGTTGTTTTTTGTGAATGCATTTTTTAGTACAATGGTTCTTGGGGCTCACTGGAATGTGTTGCCATGCATATCTGGTAAATATGAGATGCTAATACTGCGTGTAACTTGATTACTTTGTCTTATTCGATGCATATGTAGCTTCCAAAGAAGAATAACAAAATTTGTTTGATGGTGAGCCGTTTATTAAGGCTGGTGAAGCAAACACTCACCTAAACTGGGAGAACTAAGTCTAAACATAAAAAACCCTGGACTGTGAACATGAACATGATTATGAATATGAACATAGAAACCTGGCATGGAAAACCTTAAACATGAAGACTTGGCATGGATTCATAGATCTGGAAACATGGCATGACACAGCAGGATAAGCAGACGATCGGACGAGGAATGATTGAAAACACACAAACTAAATGCACACAGGAGGTGATCAGGGGAAGTGGAAACACATGGGGAAACAACTGATTAGAATGAAGATAATGACGCTAAAAGGGAATTGAAACTAAACACAATGAACATGGGACACCAGACCTTCTCAAAATAAAAAAGGATACATAACGGGACGCGGACATGATACGAGCTTGACAACATAGGACAAGAAGATTCAAGACGACGAACCGACAAGGGAGACTTAAACACAGGAGGTGATAACACAAAGGGAGTCTAATAAACAGAGAACTATAACTGTGCAAACTAGGAGCTTAAGATGATTAAATGAACCTAAACATAAACCATAAACATAAAATTATGTTAAAATTCAAAGCACTGGGTCAAACGGCTCAGGATCGTGACAGTTAATCCAGCTAAGGTGGTTTATAAACTGTACAAATCCTTCCAGCGTGCCAAAAACAAGTCTGCTGTAGCTCTTTTTAGTCGCTCTTTTCTTCAAAGTGGTCTATTAAGAGTGAAGAAGGTGAAGAGGGGAGCTCGGGTGGGGGTAGGAGGGGAGTGTGTTAACTGTAGCTTGTGGTCTGACAGAAAAGCAAACTGGCTGCTGAAACATCCAGAGTCAAACGCAAATACAGGGATACACAGTCAAACAGCAGTTTGTGTACGCTCGCCTTCGACAGTTGTTGGATTTGTATTTCAGCTTGCCTCTGTTCACACAGTCATTGTCAGTGCAGGCCAGGCAAAACCCCTGTGATGTGCTGCTGATGGGAAAACTAATGCAGCCAGCTATCTAACACAGCTCAGACCTCCTGACCTGGTGGCTGCTTCGGCCTAACATTTGCAGTGTTTCAAGCCTGAGTGGGCTTATGGGCTTTAATATATGAACAACTCGGTGTTATTAACTGACATTTGTCCTTTAATCACACAACCTCAGACTGGCCTTTGAGTGTGGTCAGTGCCGACACCCAGTGTTGTATTATGAAGATGATCAAACATACCTGAGGATACGCAATGTTGGGTTTACTTCATTATCTGTATCACCAAACACATGTAACAACCTACCCTCACAGCCAAGTGGCATCGTTACAACAAAGACGGGCCGTATTCTTTAAAGTGACAAAGTATGTAATCACCTTTCACACTTAAACACACACTATGGCAACGTGCCAGGTGGAACGGTGTCGCAGTATGAGGTTTGTTGTGCTAAAGGCAATGCAGCAGGGCACTCTGTAAAGTGTCGTTTCACAGCAGAAATGACAAATCAAACCGGATCAGACCGAGAACGATCTTTGTCTCCTTCAAACACACACACACATGCATGTAATCAAACACCAGCTCCAACACTGACATGTATACAGATGTGCAGATAGAGTGTTTAGCCCCAGGTATCTTTAGTGCGGCAGCGCGGCGATAAGGTTAAGAGAATGAATTGTACTTTATCAGTTTAGCCTTAAACTAATTCAAAGAAAGCCAATGAGAGTATTTCCCATTAGTGTGTGAATGAATCTACCGTCCAGTTGGCAGGATTGAATTGGTTAAGCTGCCAAATGAAAAGCAGGAGTAACTTTAGCACACACACACACACACACACCAGTTAATTACATATCCTCAGTGTGTCATTGCTAACGGTTCTGTCTTTATCGCTACAGAGTCACTTAGGCTTAGGCCAGAGGGGTCGGCTGCTATTTTAGCTAACACTGCAGCTTGGTGGCCTAACCATGATAGAGGACGTGAGCGCTTCCCCATGCACACGCTGAGACCCACATTCAAAATCACAGATATATATATATATATATATATATATATATATATATATATGAACACACACACACATACACACACATTCACTCCAATGTACAGGAATGAGGACATTTGTATTAAAGTTTATAAAGTGATTTGGACCCGAAGTGCTGCAGTTTTCTGCTCTCGCCCAATCACCTGAAAAAAAAAAGTGCCACCACAGCATTGAAGGGATGAGAACAACTTTTACTCTAGGTGAAAATCTAGGTAGCTTAACCCGGGGGAGGGCTTCACTGCAAAAAGCTGTTTGAGCAAAATTGAAGACTTCTGCTCATTTCTCACTAAAACAGGTAAGTGGATGTTATTGACCTCTATATTTTTTTTCTAATAAAACAAGACTTAATAATGTGTTAAGACTTTTAAGAATTTTTAGTTTCAATCACTATCTTCTAATCCAAGCAAACATTGTAAACTATTACTTGTATACTCTAAACTGAGCTCTTAAAATCTGTAACTTTTTAAATTGTTTATACTTTTTACCCATTTATTTATTCCCCTTCACACTACCTGTCCTGTTTCCTCACCCCCAACCCTAATTGGTTGCGGCAGATGGCTGCCCGTCGCTGAACCTGGTTCTGCCAGAGGTTTCTTCCTGTTAAAAGGGAGTTTTTCCTTCCCACTCTTGCCAAGTGTTTGCTTATAGAGGTTGTCTGATTGTTCTCAGCATTATTGTAGGGTATTTACCTTACAAAGCACTTTAAGGTGACTGTTGTGATATGGTGCTATAAAAATAAAACTGAATTGAAAAAGAGAAACACTAAATATTCATAATGTGGTTATGAATTTAATAACTTCCGAAATGAAAACCATGCTAAAATAAGATCATGCTCAATAAGACTTGAAACTGAAGATTGAAACCACTTGTCTATAAGTGTGTTTACTCAGGTTACAAATTAAGTAAATCCTTTTCACTTAGACTTCTGAACTACCAGATAAGTCACCCCCTGCTGGCCATTATCAGTTACAAACTGGCTTAATTCTCAGCAGAAGCTGGTGATAGCTGGCTACCATTTTTTTTCCATTTTTTAATTTTAATTTTCTAACAGGTGGGAACTAGCGTTAAGCCTTTTTAAAATGGTAAATGGTAAATGGCCTGTATTTATATAGCGCTTTACTAGTCCCTAAGGACCCCAAAGCGCTTTACATATCCAGTCATCCACCCATTCACACACACTTTTTTAAACTTTCCACACCTGCCAGTCCACTGGGATCCATTTAGATTCGACTGACATCAGTTTTGTCATTAGACAAAAAGTGCGAGCATCTGTGTGGACATCTGCATGCGCGCCAGTTTTTCTGTGACCACGCAGACCCATTCACACCAACTCCACAGCTATTTATTTATTCTGCATTTAGCCAAGATAGTGGTTCAGATTTGTAGTTACTAATTACTTTTCACATATTCACAGTTATTGGTGTACCTGTCCTAAACTGTAAGCAGTCAACATTAGCAGGAACATTAAAAAAAGTATTTTGCCTTCATAATAGACTTCTGATCACAATTTCATGTAACCTAGAGCAGTGTTGACCAACCACTGTGTGCCGCGAGAAATGATCAGGTGTGCCGTGGAAGACTATCTGGTTCTACCTGATTAGTACTCTAAGCGATGGCGTGAGTAACGGGCAGAACAATTACATTCTTTTCCATTAGAGGGCAGTACAACTACCTGCTCTAATTAAAAGAGTTGCCAACTGCCAGTAAAACAGAAGAAGATGAAGAAGAAATGTCATACTAGTAATGCTGTGAGACCACGCAGCGCGTAATAACATTAGATAAATATTTGAAAAGAAAAAGTAATCAATCTGACCTGAGTCCTGGAGAAAAGATGAAGGCCCTAGCATGAGTAGCAGTCAGAAGAAAGCAAAAAAGGTATACTGGGGACAAACCGAACCAATTCCGCCTGGTGCGCGGGGGAAAATGATCAACATGCTTTTTGTGACATTTTTTGTTTGGTGGTGTGCCACATTGGTGGCACACCACCAAACAATGTGAAACGTGCCGTGACTCCAAAAGGTTGGGAAAACTGACCTAGAGCCTTTATATAGAGACAAAGTAGTAAACAAACTCTTAAAGAACATTTTTGGTTACACAATTTGGAATTATTTGAAACTAATTATTTGAAATTCTTCACATATCCAAGCATACAATAACCAAACGTAGCATAAACATAACAGATTACCTAGAACTAGCACACAGCAACATTATTCACTTGTGTCGTTGTGAGCCATGTGTTCAGTACTGAAACTACTTTTAGCCTTAGCTGCAGACTGTGGGATGACTAAGAACAGCCTGACAAAATGTTTCGCCTTGAGACAAGCTCTTCACTTTAACCACCACTCCTCTCCTGGTATTAGTCGCTTTGTCACTAGATCGGTAAAGCAGTTGGACTTTAAGATTCTAATTCTGGCTACTGTCATTCGTGGCTTTGTTTTCAGCACGCTTCTCTGAGATATTAAAGGCATCACAATGAGTACACTACAAACTAACCCTTTATATTAGTATGGTCAGCATCAGTCAGAGATAAAATAGCAACATATCTGTGCTGCCAAAAAATAATGCTGTGTGCACTCCAGATTTTGACACAGACAGCCAAAGACAGTAGCAGCAGGCTACTGCCTTCAGCTAACATTCAAACATGGCACATTCTCTCTGTAATAATAATGTCATTTACTTCTGTAGCTGGGCTGCTCGGATAGTTTGTCCACCTGGCTGGGCATAGTGCTCCGAGTGATGTCGACGATACTTCTCAGCTATACTTCTCAGCAGATACTTCACCGAAACTTCTCCAGACTAAAACTTAACACTCTTCCTTCTCAAACATTTTTAGTGTCAAACATAACTTAAAAACAAACATGCAGACAATTACTATAATATGTCTATGGATACAATTTCCTAACAACTGCATGATCTTATTTTGTAGTGGAGGAGAGACACTCATGGCGAGTGGCTTAGAATTTAAAAGCTCATAGATATTTCTGTCTTGTGGCTCAGGACCTCACAGTCCCTTATCTTGTATGGTGAGGTACCGGAGAGAACCCACGACATTAATTAATTAAATCACTGAGAAGAGTATACTTTAGGAAATACACTTTTTCTAAATTTGACATCAGCTTCTCAGATATATTTTTTAAAATGTTAGTACCTCACACCACCTTTTGGTTCTGTGAGAAAATCAGAAATGCAACATTTTCACTAGTTTTCTGTCTTCCAGATTATTGGGAAAATGAAATGCCTGGATGCCAAATTCATTTCTTCACTGCATCCGAAGCTAATACAACATTATGTAACTAGCTAAAAAAAAAAGAAAGAAAGAAATTGAACTTCAAAAATTGAAATTATTAATGAAATATTAACTAAATATTTGTGTCAGAATGTAACTGATTGTCTGCACCTGATTACTAGCTGTACCTGAATAATGGTTGGACTTACTTTCTAATAGCAGGAACAGTCTTCCAGTTATTTCCCTTTCTTCCTGTTGAAAGGGAGTTTTTCCTTCCCACTGTCACCAAGTCCCTGCTCACAGGGGGTCATCTCAGTGTTAGGGATTTCTCAGTATTAAGGTTTGCTTTTTACCTTTCAATATAAAGCACATTGTTGTGATTTAGTGCCATATAAAGAAATTTGATTGCACTGAGTATTGATTGTTTGATTTAAAATCAACTGTGGGGATGTACTGAGGAGGAAAAAATGGTCATTGTTCAAAAACATATGGACTTCCATATAGTGAAATGATGAAATGAGACAGTGCAGTATGTGTTACATGTGATAAATAGGCTACTGGGCAAAATCAGTGGTGGGATTATGCTTTTTCATGCCGTGATAATGTGCGTGAGCACAGCAGTAGTGTGGAGATGGTCTGAAGATGGATTCAGAGTGACACATGTATAAAAGTCATGCTGATCCCAGTTGCCATGATGCTGTCAGCAGTGATGAGTAGATGCACAGCAAATCTAATAGGCTGAACTTTAGCTTGATGTGATGAGTAAGCAGTCAGGGTTCATTTGTGGAGTTCAGTTTTCTTACCTTGCAAACATATCCCGTAAAAAGTCTCCAGAAGTTCCAAGTCATGCTCTTATTGTACGACGCTGAGTATTAATATCCCTCTACAGCTGCAAAGGTAAAATAGATGACATGAAGTTCATTAGGCTGCACGTATCTGCAAAAATTCCTGATTCACATCATCAGCCAATCGCTGAAAAACTATGACTTTAAAAAAAAAAATATCAAAGAAAAGATCAGCTCTTTGTTGCAGAAGTTCAAGCAAAGTGCATTCCTTTAATAGCCTTCAAATATAATCTCTGAAGAACACACTTGCACCACCATCTTTAAAGTGGAGCACTTTCTCTGTCGCTTAATGTCAGTGGCTGATAAATCCCCTACTTCTACTGTTAGACCAGCTGATTAGAATAAAACATGTCTTAAAGTGTTAAAGTGTAGTAAATCCACTTCTTATAGGCCTTATTTTCCTCCTTGTAGTGACTGCTTTACTTGTACTCAAACAATCACAAAAATTGTTCAGTGGTTTTTAAGTTGTTAAGCTTAAAGTTGACTCTCTACTTGACTTCGGCCTGTTGTGTCTTAATTCAAGCGGTATCAGAGACAGCATGGAAGGGTTTAATTTACCTTCTCAGCTGGATGAGAAATCAAAAAATGATGATGAAAAGGGGAAATTCTTGTTGTTAGGACAATCACCGAGATGACAGCAATGACTAACGGTGAAATGAAGCACTGTACAGTGTTCAGTGGGGGAAATAAAAACAAAAGACCCTCCTTCACCTCATAATATTCCGACTGAAGAATGATGTGAGATTTTATCTGGATATTTATTTGGATAACTGCACTTACAATAGGCTTTTGCAAGGTGCAACTACAAAGTTCTGATGATGGACTACAAATTGGGCATCTTGATTCTTTCTTAGATTACCATCCACTAATGAGTATTCACTCATCTGCTCCATCACACACATATAAAACTGAGTGACATCCCATTGTTAATCCATACAGTTTAATAATGTGTCAGCCCACCCTTTGCAATTATAACAGCATCACCTCTTCTGGGACGGCCTTCCACAAGGCTTCGGAGTGTTTATGGGAAGTTTTGACCGTTCTTCCAGAAGTACATTTGTGAGGTTGGACACAGATGTTGGACGAGAGGGCCTGGCTCGCAGTCTCTGCTCTAATTCATCTCAAAGATGTTCTGTTGAGTTGAGGTCATGACTCTACGTAGGCCACTCAAATTCTTGAACACCAAACTTGCTCATCAATGTCTGTATGGACCTCGTTGGAACAGGAAAGGACCAAACTGTTTCCACAATGGCGGGAGCATGAAATTGTCCAAATTGTCTTGGTACTGAAGCATTAGGAGTTCCATTCACAGGAACTACAGGACCAAGCCCAACTTCATAAAGACAACCCCACACCATAATCCCCCCCTCCACCAAACTTTACATTTGGCAAAGTCAGATAAGTACTGTTCTCCTGGTAACGGCCAAACCCAGACTCGTCCGTCAGATTGCCAGATAGAGAAGTGTGATTCATCACGTCTCCACTGCTCCATAGTCCTGTGGTGTGCTTTACACCACTGCATCCAACACTCTGCAGTGCACTTGGTGATGTAAAGCCTGGTTGCAGCTGCTCGGGCATGGAAAACTATTCCATGAACCTCTCTATGCGCAGTTCTTGAGCTGATCCAAGGACCATGTGAAGTTTGCAGGTCTGTACTGATTGACTGCAGAAAGTTGATGACCTCTGCCTACCACGTTCCTCAGCATGTGCTGACCCCGCTCTGTGAGTGAATACTTTTGGCAATGCAATGTACTTTTGCTTCTCACTGGAGAGATCATTTCTACTTAAAGCTTGCAGCAGCTGTGACTGAAGAAGAAAAAATGTTGATAATCTTATACACTAGCAATAAACACATAACCGACTTACAGTAGACTGTTGATGACTTTCTTATGGCTGTTTTTATGGTTGTTTTTTATTGTTTCTAGGTTAGTTAGTGAACTGCCTGACATATTTGGTTCCCTCCCTTTAGACTGAAGCTGATTTACATCACAGCTGCCTTGTGCCTCCACAGTGCATCTACAATCCTCTCCGGAGTCATCCTCAATCTGCGTCTTTATGCTATAGTGTGACTGTAATACCGTTGCTGCTCGGATCCACTCTTCAAAAAAATTGAATCAGGAAATAGATTTTTAGAGACAACTTCAAAATCCTATAAAAAAAAATAAATAAAAAATAACACATCGGAGTCTTGACATTTCTGCCTTAGTGATCCCAGAGTGCTGGAACATTTGCCAGCGTGAGCCCCTGATGAAAAGGACTCATGCGGGTAAATACTGCTTTACAGGACTATAAATTGGGTGGAGGGAGTTAAACGGGATTTGGGAGGTAAAACAGCAAATGCTGATATAATAATAGTTTCATACTGTACGAATAAAGAAAAAAGAAAAAGCAAACAGCCACAATGTGAGAAGGAAAGCTCAAGGAAAAGTTGATTATGCTAATAATTGTGCTACATCTCTTTAGCTACAGAGAGAGCTCCAGCTGGCTCTTTGCTGGCACACCTCCTCCCACCGTTCACTCTCTTATTGCCCTAATGTGTGCGCGAGCGCACGACCGGGCGCCTTCCTGCGACCATTGTTGGTTTTAATGTATTTTTAATTTCCCATGAAGTGACTGAAGTCCTCGGTGACCGGCACTCCATAATTGGCTGCCTGTGTGAACATCAGTCAACCTAACGAGAGCAAGAGGGAGCTTCTACTGTGGGCTGCTCCACACACACACACACACACACACACACACACACACACACACACACTCGCACAGGTATGCTCTCCTGTTTGCAACTGAAAGCAGTCTGGCTGTTGTTTTGCGTGTCTTTGTGTGTCTGCTGCTTTCCTTCTCTTGATACACACACGGATGGGAAAAAGTCTCATTAACTGAGCTGCTGCTGCAGTTTCCTCCACACAAGCAGTGTATGTGTGTACCTGTTAGACGTGTGTGTGTGTAGGCAACCAATACGATTACATGCTGCACATTAGCACAGCTGTTAGCCACGGCCTTCTCGCGGCACTGGCTAATGTACTAGCATGCTCATTACACACATATAACAAACAGCAGCGGCGACTTTGATTTAAAGCATCTGCATCATTTCTGTGTTTTCATCACAGCAAAGAGCTTCATTCCGGACTCGCCGGGAGACAGATTACACACACATCCCAGACGTGTTGCTACAAGGAGGCAGCGGAGGCACGGCGCTCTGGAATACGGAAAACCCGTCGAGTTTAATTGACCGCGGTCGGATTTGCGATATTCAGAAAAAGCAAGTCGATTTCTCTGCTCACGTGCGCAGCTCGAGGAAAAAACAGGCACATACGTACAGCGTGATGTCATATATATAGGATTTATTTACACTTTCTATTTACAGATTTTTGTTTCAAAATCTTCTCTGTACACATTTATTTTTTAAATTCAACACCTGCTACTCCTGTCACCCACATGCTCTAGTATTATTTGATTCTTTTTTTTGGAGACAAAACACATCAGGGAGGATTTTTCTTTTTTCCTTCAGTTTGGTTTTCATAGACAGATTTTACTCTAAGAGAAATGAAAGCAGCTGGAAATGTTACTTAAGGATGCACTCCTGAAGACGCTCCAAAGAGTGTTTGAAATTTGCCGTGTGTGTGTGTGTGTGTGTGTGTGTGTGCTAATAGAAAAAAGGGGTTTCAACCTGATGCCACTGAGGCGTTCATCTCCATGGAGATATGTGTGTGTGTGTTGAGAGTCAAACTTCAGAATGCAACAGAATGTGCTCCTGTGTTTGTTTGTTAATTTCACCTCTCTTCGCAGAAGTGTGTGTAGGCAGCTGACTCTTATTAAAGGGAAAACACTGCATATAGCATAACAGCAGAAACAGAGGGGGGCTCAAACCTACTCTCTGCCTTTGACACACACACACAAATATATTGATAGACACTACAGCGGCTGTCGACCCCCCACATTTGTCTTTATCTTGGAGCATCGGTGTTCACCACCGGCATTGCTTTTACCCCCTACAGTGTTCATATCCATATGAATGTGTGCAATAAGGCAGTTTAATGTTGTGAGAAGTCGGGTTATGGGTAATAAATGGGACAAATATTGACTGCTCGCTCACCCCTGCCCAACCTTATTGACTGCTGCTGTGCCTGTCAAGCTTTGCATTCATGATTAAAAAATGTAACACTCAAACTCAGAAGTGGCTTCAGTTTTCTAACTTAAATAACAACGGACAGATCACATAAGCAAATATCATCTCCACTAACTATGCTAAAAAAACACCCTAAAACATTTGGTAGTGAGCAGACCGACTCAATTAAGAGTCGGTCTGCTCTGATGAGTGCAACTCGTCTGCAATGTGCATCGTTGCAATAGGGGACTTGTCTCAGTTGGTTGGCAACTGGTTGGATTCTGGTCGTAAAGTGGTAGCAGACTGATTCTTATTGGCATTTTTATCATGTTTTTGACAGACCAAGTTGCTTTGAACATGGCAACTAACTGCAGGTGGATGCAGACTTGGCACCTGTCTTTGAAGCAACCATTTCAAAAGCCAAAAGACTGCAGGTTCATAACACACGGTTGGAATGATTTTGGTCTGTTTGACTGACTGGCGATCCTGGAGTGGCAATTCACCCACATTTCATAAAGCTGCTGCGGACTCCAAACTGTTTTAATGCTGAGTAGCACTACAGCCACAGCCCTGCATGTTCTTTTAACATGTGCAGGAATGCAAAGCTTGACAAGCCTCATAAGGGATGGGGAGGGTTTAGGGATGGGTTATTGGTTATTTTATTATGGCATAAAAGCCCAGAGTGTAATTCAACAGCTCATGCTGGTGGTTTCTGTAGCCAAAATAATATTTCCTTTGATTTTATTACTAATTAAAAATGACTTCATATTGCTTGCACAAATTTAAAACCTAAAAAAAAAACCCAACCAAACGAAACAAAAAAAATCATCTGTGGTCAAAAAACACAATCAGGGTGTTTGTCTCGTGTCTCCAGAGTCAGGCACAACTTTACAGGCATGTAAACGTAAACATGTGTAGGCATTTAAAAAAATAAAACCTAAATGAAAAAGACAAATATTTAAAATGCTGATTGAAAGAATATATCTCATACAAAAGAAGGGAGGGGACTTTTTAGACTTTTAAATTAAGTGCAGTTTTTCCTTGTCAGAGAGCATGGGCTTGTGAAACTGGTGCAGATTGGGTAAAAAAAAAAAAAGAAGCCCCAAACCCTCAACATGTGATCAAAGACTGACAGCTCTCACTGAAAAAAGGGACTGAACTTCCAAAGAAACACAACACCCTCCCTTCCCCTCTCTCCTTCCATCTTCCCTTCACACACCTACGCCTGCCGCCTTTTTCGGCTCGGGTGACAATAATGGATCCTGGCGGAGTTGCGACAGGAGGATCCAAATGTTAACAGCTTTGTGTTATGTCATGAATGTCTGATTACCCCTCCACCACCACCACCTAACATCACACCAATATGGTGCTACTGACTTTGCGTAAGACATCCCATGTGCTCTATAAGAACAGAGCAACGTGTGAACGACTAATGTAAGGCGGAGGGTTGTGTGTGCAAAAACAAGAAGCAGGTTGTATAACTTATTTATGCAAACGCTTTTTAATTAAAGGGCGTGATGAATCGTTGTCACCTGCTAAGCTTGTCAACTTCCTGTTATATTCACAGAGTTCAGTAAGCACCGTGAAAGGTGCCGACGCCTGATTACAGGGTACTTACAAACAGCATTATAGAGCCAATGGGATGGATGGTCATAAGCAAAGAAACAGCTTTGTAATTATTTATTTACTTATTTATGTATCGGTACGTTTTTAGGATAATCCCGATGATCCGCGTGCAGAGCTTCTACATGAATAAATTACGAGAGCCGAAATGGATCAAGCGTGTGTAATTGCATTTTAAAATTGCAAGACTTCCATTAAGTTGGAGCCTCCAAATAAACCCTTCCAGTTTTACGTGTTTATATGGAAATACATCTTTTAAGCTCAGGCCCCACCTTGCTGGTGATCTCTAAACAGTCCAATCCATATTTTATATATTCTGGGCGGCAAACTTGAAAACAAAAGGTGCCCAAACAGTGTCGATTGTGCTCTTTCGGAATAACAAATTTAGCTTCAACTTCAGATCTGGCCTGTCACCAACCCAGGCCAATGTGTCTCTAAGTGATTCTTTCTTTATGTCTGCTAACGCCTCATTATGTGTATAACCGTGTAATAACAATGCGTGTTCTGAGGTAGTCTTACATTCACAAAGAAGGAGAAGTTGATAATAAGACGTGGCCCTTCACATGTGGGCAGGTCTGAGGAGAAAAAAAAAAGAAAGAGAAAAGAACCCTAACAAGTGGGAATAGGTAGCGTTCTCCCTCCTAATGGCTTCTTATGTTCTCTGATGTTGATCTGTGTATGTGACTCCTGTTCTGCAGCCTCCTGCCACTGTTTGCGTTACATTCAAACAACGAGAAGCTGCAGTGATGGGACTGGACGATGAGGCTTTAAAGCTGGTGTGTGATTGGCTTAATGGAAGGATACATGCCTCCTCTCACTGACTGACAAAGTGACTTTCTGCAAAAGTCTTGGGAGGGTCACGAAGAAAAACGATCTGTGGGGGAGGTAAAGTGGGGGGGAGGCAAGTAAAGTATCTAGTGCAGTGCCCTTTGACATCTTTCTTTGTCTTTGCAAACTGAAAAGGAAAAAGATCACATTTTGCCTCAGGGAACAAAAAAAAATCAACTATGTATTACCATGGTTATGGAAATAATTAGCAGAAAGAGGCATTTTTCGGAGCCAGACCTAACCGCAGGCGGTGCTGAGCAACAGCTCCTGGTTTTGCATCGGGCCTTAGGTTGATCTCCCAGGTGTCAACTTGAGTGATAAAGAACAGGACTCTGCACTGCTTCAGAGCTAATCAGAGAACACAATAATCATTTTAAAAAAAAGAAGAAAAAAAAGGCTCCACATCAACATGTTAGAATGCTACACCGCACATCCTCGCAGTCATTGGTTGATTCAAAAATCTCTTAGTAGCTGAAAGGCCCACCGGCCAATAAGGGAAAAGGAGGTTAAGAAAAAGGGGCGCTCCTTCCTGTGTGGGAATAGAGGCCTTTGAGTTCAGTAGACCACTTTGGGGGGAGTAAAGGAGGAACACAGGGAGCCCCCCTGCCCCGCCCCTTGCTTATCATCTCTTGTAGTGGTTGGGCGCATCAGCGAAGGCAAACTTCAACCTGTAGGCTTCAGCCAACAGTACGCTCACTTCCTCGTTGCCCCAGTGCATTGTGGGAAGGTTCTGTAAGAGGATCATCAGGCCCTGGTGAAAGAAAGAAAGACATTATTTAGACGCAAAACCACAAGATACATGACGGCAAGATCGACATCTAATCAGCTTCAGAGAGAACCAAAAATTTAAAAAGTAAAACTCAAACACTGGAGAGTGTGTGTAGGGCCAAAGGAAAATATTGATGCAAGAGGAAAGGCAAAGATAAATGTGTGGCTGATCAATATTAAAAGAGGCTAGAGGAGGACATGAGGAAAGAAAAAGGGAAATCACAATCTGTGGGCAGCAGCTGATGAATTTTTATACTGTTGGCTATTATATCCACACAAAACTAGGGATTTTTCAAGCTCAGCAGCGTGGTTTCAGGTCAGAATCACGCTCGTACATTGATTCCTCTGTACCTGACAAAGAACCAATTTGGGGGGTCGAGGTGCTGTACTTATTATAAATGAGAGTGGAAGCACTACTTCTGTCTCACAGTAATGTAAGACAAAGCTGGTACATGGTTAGGCAATCAATGAGAGGGAATAAGAGAGAAAAGAGTCTGGGCTCTTTGCTTCACGTAAGGACAGAACTTTAAAATCCATCATCTTGTAATTATATTCAGAAAATAAAACTTTCTGTATCCCAATTTGGATTTATGCCTTCTCCAGAGATGGCAGGACCTCACTGTTATCTTATAGGACCTAAATAACAATAATAATAATGATAAAATGTTTTAGGATATTTTTTTTTAAAAGTTGAACAATATCCATCAGTCAAAGGACTGAAATAAATCAAAAAGGTGGCTCTTCTGGCTTTTAAACAACAAACAGGCAGGGAGACGAACAACAGATGCTAATAAATGACCTTGTAAGGTGGCATAGTGTAAACATGTAGCCAGCTTATCCACCAGGGCAAAGCAGCAATTGCACTTTACCAAAAAAGTCAAAAACCACACTCTCTCTCACGCACATACACAAATGCCCTCACCAACCAGGACTGGATTTGGCCATCTGCTGATAGCCAAATATTCATCCCGTTGGCCAGCTCAAACGTGAACGCGGTCTGCTTTGTTCTCTGGCCAACTCTCAGTCAGTTGTAAATGTGCTTGCTCCAGTTTAGCTGCTCTCTGGGTCACCTTTTCATCTAGCAGGTGAAAAGGTGACCTAGTTGTACTTCTTCTCTGGAACTCAAGCAAGACCCAGCAAAGAACTCTAGACGAGCTCTTCCTTTGGCAAAGGAAAAACAAGTAGAGCCAATACAGCTGCACCACTTCCCTCGACCTGGTACTCACTGCGTTTGATAAAAGGTCTGCCAGGATTACGAGCTTTTAATTTGTGTAGATCTGGCTAATGTCAGAAGCTGGGTGCAATGTTTTAATTAAATGCCTTGGCTTGTTGTCTGCCTTTTATATATATATTCATATATTTTTTTGGCATTTTCAGCCTTTTCTTGAAAGTCGAATACAGAGCAGACAGGAAAGCAGGGAGGGAGAGGAATCATACACAAAATGACCTGATGTGGACTTGAGTCCGGGGTCCTGTAGTGGCCTTAAGCATATGAGATTCCCTCTCCACCAGGTAACTTATACATAGATGCCTCGTGTATGGTATCTGCTCAGTTTGTTCCCCTTAATCGGATCCAAAGGACATACGAAACACAATGATGTGCAAAGGCCACTGATCAGATGTGATAAACATAACCACATAAAAAATGCACAGAAAAGCTGGGAAGTACAAAGCTGTACTCTCAAAATCTTTGGGGTGCATGGACTCAGGAATCAGGGAGTGGCTAAAAAGGAGAGAGACCATCAAAAACACTCAAAATCCAGCATCCGTGGAAGTATGGATCTCTGCACATGGATGTGACTTGCACATCTATGAAGGCATCATTAATGCTTGATGATAAACACATCCTCTGGTGCAACATAGACAGGGAAGCTCATTTTAGTGAGACAAAGCCAAACCATACACCGCACATATTCCGGCAGCATTGCTAAAGAGACTTGCCCTGTGTGTGCATCATGAACATTTCAGTCCAGAATGCTGCAGCCAGATTACTGACAAAAAAAGAGAGATTACATTACTTTCAGTGTTAGCAGTCCTGCACTGGCTCCCCATGAATTACAGAATACCAAAAATGTGAAAGTGTTTGCATTTAAAGCCTTAAACAGTCTTACATCTGCATATGTGGTCAATATGTTGAATACATACAAGATCCTTTCCTAATCCTGATTTCAAAGTGGGCAGGGCGCGTCACACCTATGTTGTCATCGTGCCACGACTCTGGAATGACCTCCAAGTGACCTCAGGAAAGCGTCAGCTACGATTGTCTTTAAGACGTTTTAAAAATTTGCTAATCTGAGCTGTGATATTTTATGTAAAGACTGTAAATGAGGGTAGAGAAAATTCTAAGAACCCATTTATTTTTATTGGAAATGACTTTGGTTTTTAACATAAAACTAATTTACTTACATAAATTTCAAAATGAGAGGTCTGCTAAGTTCACTTACTGATTGTTTCCTTGTTTAGCTTTTAATTAACACAATGTTTACATGATCATCTTTCACTCAAATCTTTATATTAAGTCTTTCTATTCTGCTTTTCATTTTCATTTTACCAGCTTTTTAAAAAAAAGTGTACAGGTACACCAAACCCGCTATAATAATTAGTGTATTTAGACGGATAATACCAAGATGCACACTTGCGGTTCTGGTTTGCACAAGGTACTATAGCAGACAGGCACAGTTACACTTGCTTGTGTGTGTGAGTGTGACACAGATGTTATTAACTCAGTCAAAGTGGTTTAATAACAGCTGTGAGACAGAAACAGAAAAAAGGGGTCCAGGGTATGGTGTGAGGGGGAAAGAGAAAAAAAAAATCAGGAAAGAAAGAATAAAATGTCAAGTACAATTCAGTGGAGCTTGAGCCTTTCCCCAGATTCCTGTTTTGTACATTACTGGGTAAGTAAGAAGACAGACAACAGCGACACACACTCGCACACACACATGCAAGAGTTCAATCTCACCGACTAATGCCTCTCTCTCAAAGGGGAATGAGACTGGTTAGCAGTGAGACAGAGTGATTTTGTGTGTGTGTGTGTGTGTGTGTGTGTGTGTGTGTGTGTGTCTGCATCCTACGGATCAGTGTCCCACGAGCTTTCATCATCAAGGCTGAAATCATTGCCGTGACAACAGGGTTTACAACCAATCACGCTGCTGATAATCACATCGAAGGACAAATCACGTTGGGACTGTGGTGTCTACACTCATCTGAGTCCTAAGCAGTTCGCTGCTATCCGAGAGGATGTGACCCTGTTACAAAAAGGAGTCGAAGACGCTTTCAAATATCGAAACCTAATCGCGTCGCAATCGTGGTTTTAACCATTGCCCTGCGAAGGCGTCGATATGCTCCTGCATCTTTACGCTGATCTTTCTACGACTGCTTAGAAAGTCAAACTATACAAAACTTTAAGTGGGAATATTTACTACAGCAAGGCACTTTGTATTAGTTTACCCTCCTACGTATTAAATTGAAGGTGTTTGGCTCCATTAATTTTTTTTTCCCATCCTCGCTCGGTTTTAATGAGGCAGTGAGACGACCCCGGTGACTTTTCACCAAAAAGCATTTGTATTCTGGGCGAGGGAGGGGGTTGGGGGGGAGAAGGAAAAAAAGCACACGTTTTCTTCAACTAATTAAGCTCCAAGCTGCCATCCTGGCTAGATATTTTCAGAGATCAGGCTTTCGCTTCACCCCGGTCTTCTGAATAAGTTATAGGTGAAGTCAGCTGAATATCAGTTTTGACATTCAGCTGATGTAGAAATGTATTTTTCCAGGAGACTAGCTGCTGATTACTTTATTGACTGACTTTGATGAACCTGAGGCCCTTGGAATACGTTAAAACCTTGCCGGAGTATCTCAAAAGTAAAAAAAAAATAATACAAATTTTCACAGGTACCGAGCGAGCGCTGATAAAAATGTTAACAAATTCGGCCTCTAGTGTTGTCAAACATGAAACAGGATTTTCAGTTCAGGATCAGATTTCCTCTAAAGTACTGCTCCATATCTCTAACATCAAAATCCACACGCCTGTTAATTCTACAGGGATGGGGAGGGGGTGGACCTCACTGTAATAGCTGCTCCTTTGAGAAGGGGGCCTGGACGTTGACTTTAAAAGGTTGACCTACTGACTTCCCCCTTGGTTCAGAAAGACGCAGTCCTCTGAAGTATTTTCACTCAGAGGGATGGAGCGGGAGACAGAGAAAGAGAGAGCGAGCGGAAGGAAGAGTGGAAGAAAGCCTGATCAGAATTCAGCTTGCCTCTCTCTCATCTGTATTCAATAGAGCATCACTATCAGCTCTCTCCTTTCATCGCTCATGCTCTCTCCCGAGTTCACGTTCACACACACAAGTTTGAAATCCACGAAATTTGCTCACAGCCAGCAGACTGTTATGCCTTCTTAGGACAAATCATATAAAATAAATGAAAAATGAATTGTTTTGACTTGGAGATGTCCTGCTCAATATCTGTCTAATAAGTTAAGCTGACTGTATGTGACTAATAACAAGCTTGTGACTAATAGATGTAACAAAAAAGAAGAGCAAATAAAAAAAACAACATTTATTTAATTTTATTTAATACCACAGCCAATTCACTGGAGCTGGACTGTAAACGTACCTATAAGCTCAGTAGTTTTGGCCCCTGTCCGTGGGGGACACCACGCACCTCCCCTACTGTACCTCAAAGTCCCAGGCTCTTTTACAAAAAGAGAAACTCCCTGATCTTGGCTACTTCTTGTTGTAGCCAAGATTTTTCCTAGACATTATTCAGCAAAAACACAATCTGCAATCAATTATGACTTACTGGTGGCCTCGGTGTTGTGAGGCTACCTATTGTTATTACCCCAGTTTAACCTGGAGAAATTCCCAAAGGCTGAAGTAACAAGGTTTATTGTCACAGAGGAAGTACATTTATGACGGCTGAAAAGGACTCAACATCTTTACAGCAGAAATGAAGCGGGGAGAAAATCTGTCAAGGATGAAGAGCTTTAAAAAAAAAAAAAAAAAGTCTTGAAGATGCTGTCAGTAAAAAAATAAAAAATAAAATATTAACCACTTCCAAGAGCCTGACAGGAGAGAGTGAGGATGTAACTGACAGACAAGCTAAACAAGCGTGGGCTTTACATATTATCGTATTTCATGCTTCAGTTATGAGAGAGAAAATTCATGATAAGCATGAGTCGTTCTATATCTGGGCCAATATGCTATTATTGATAATGACAGGTTTGTAAATGGCCAACTTTATTTTAAAGCCCTCCATTACTCAAAAATATGTTTTGATTATTTTCCACTTCACTTGGATGTTGGACCTTCACTATGTTGAGTGATATACTGTATATGCAGACTCGGACACCAGGAGTCTGCTTAAACAATAAAGAGGAAAAGTTCACTGGGCTGTGTTGGTTTTAAAGTGTGTAGGTGTGGAATGATTCTGTGTCTAGAAGGGATCCATGCTCCAAAGTAAGCAGTAAGGACCAGTTGTGGAAACTTGAAACGTACATTGTACATAAACATGAAGTCATGTGGTTGTTTGATACTCATATACATGTACCAGTCACATTATTGGGTAATAATCAGCAGGTTTAACTGCTGGTTGACACCAATCAGCCAATCACATGGCAGCAACTCATGCATGCATTTAGGCAAATAGACATTGATCAAGCAACCTGTTGAACTTCAGAGTGGGGAAGAAATGCGATTTAAGTGGTTCTGAATGTGGAATGGTTGTTGATACCAGACAGGCTGGTCTGAGTGTTTCAAAAGCTGTGGATATACTGGGATTTCCCCACACAACCACCTCTATAGTCTACAGAGAATGAGCTGACAAAAGAGAAAATATCCAGTGAGAAGGTCTGCATCATTGATGCCAAAGGCAAAATCAAAAGTAACTCAAAATAATCACTTGTTGCATCAAAAGTATGAAGAAGAGCATCTACAAACACAACGTGTATCAAAAGACCACGCTGGACTCCACTCCTATTGGTTAAGAACATCAAACTAAGGCTACAATTTGCACAGGCTCAACAGAAGATTGGAAAAATGTTACCTGATCTACCAATTCTTGACTTCTGCTGTGACATTTGGAGGGTAGGCTCAGAATTTAGTGTAAAAACAGCTAAAAGCACAGATCCATCCGGCCGTTTGTAATCGGTTCATGCTGGTGGGGGTTCAATAATGGGGGGATATTTTATTGGCACATGGACACATGTTAATATGGACCAAAGAATGTTTCCCGCACCTTGTTTAATCTGTGCAATGAAGAAAGTAGTTCTGCAGGCAAAAGGTTTTCCAGCCTGGTACTAGCAAGATCCAGCTAAGAAAATGTGCAATAAATGCAAAATCTTATCAAGGACCTACTGATGTTAGCAAAAAAGGTTTGTCAGTTTTCAGTGATGTTCATGATATAAAGCTTGTTTTTAAAGCTCTAAAACAATTCAAAATCCCTACAATGGCTAGAGACTCGTAGAAAACATCTTTGTCACACATTTTGACCTCCACAGAGATGAGGAAGTAGCATGAATGAAATTAACCATGTGCTACAGCATTTTTATAAACAACCATGGGCACTAATGGTTATGCTAGAGGAGGACCAACCGCCGTCTAATCAAGTGCTGCTTTGAGCGTTATAGCCAATAGACCATACACGCTACATACACATAAGTGCGCTCATGCGTGCTCGGCCACACAAGCACACACCCATAGTGACTGAGGAGCTTCATTAAGAGCATATTTCTGCATGGTAACCATCTGCTGGCTATCACTTGTGTTGAGCTAATGACTCTAATACTGTTTAATTGCATACATCTCGCTGTCAGGGGGGAATACTGCACTCACTCCACTCTACACAGGTGGTAACACTCCACACTGAGAGGCCACCAGCATTACTGTGAAGGAGCGAGTCTTTGCTGGAATTCATGAACTGCAGCATTCATGCTTTAAGTATATAAAAGAAAAATGCATATCGATGAAAGTGTATTTGTTACAGTCCGTTTAAAAAGGAATCAGCAAATGATAAACTAAATATATAAAATTTTACATTTTAGTTCATTTACTTTGGCAAAGCTAATTTTCTCCACACTACTTAACCTCTTAACACAGGGCAGTGCTCAGAGGTTAGGCCCTTAGTTTTTGGGTAGAGTAAAATGGTTTAGAAACCATTTGATTATAGGATGTCCTCACAAATGTAGCCAAAGAAACATTTGTGTGCATGTGTAGGTAGATATGCTGTTAATGTTGCTAGCACTATGTGTGGGTGCATGTAGTTGTTCAGGCGTGAATATCCATTTATCCCACAATACTAACAAAGACATTGATTCACCATTACAGTATACTGTATGCTACAAAAAAGGCAATTAGCTCTCCATCTCCTACGCTTGGCAAGGCTTAAAGTGGTTAATGGCTATTGATACTGAGGGGAAAGCAGCTTGTCAATAGAGCCGTGCTAAGGCTCTTTCTTTAAAAAGAGAATGGGATAACATAATGGTTGAACAGACAGCCAAGGCCACTGTCAAGTAAATTGTACTAGCTATGTGTATAGTCATTGTTTTGACCTGGATCTGACTGTGGGGAGATGATTCTAATTGAGTCCATCATCGCCCTTATTCTCATCTAAAGAGCTGCACGTGTTTGATTTTAAGTCTTCTACCTTGAAAGGCACGAGCTGCAGACTCAGCCAATCTTCAATAACCTGCAAAGCTGGGCAGACAATCGTGAACACGAGAACCTGAATTATGTATACATGTGAGTCACAGATGATTATTAGTTAAAAGAGCTGAGGCCTCAAATGGAGTCTGAGAGAAATATTACGCTAGATACTATTTATCAGTGGTAGTCACACACACATACATACATACTGACATAGATAAAACATGCAATTAAAGCACTTCCTGTGAACCAAATAGTCCATTTACAGGCAGAAGATGAGATGGTGGTAAATGAAGTGGATGCAATGGCTTCCCAAACTTGCAATCCTTTCTGCTGTGTCAACTACAGTTGCCAGCAGCAAGCGGCTAAAGCCGTGGAGAAATTAATGGAGGAGAGATGACAGGTGTGGTACGCACATACACATATCAATAGACACGTATTTGAGGCTAAAAGCACCAATTTTTGGCTGTAACTGCTGTGTTTCTGTGACATGTATCAATCCACCTCCAACCAACACATCTACATGAACGTTACGCAGAAAGTGCAGTTGCACACACATCCTGTCACCTACATGCACAAACACTCCAGGTTGCTGTTGGTGGTAATGGTGTTTTGCAGCACCCTGAGGTGTAATAGGCCTAGGCAGTGCTCTGTCGGGTCCATTAGCTTGCTGTAGTTCATATAATTACACAAAATGGGCACTCTGGCAAACAGTGGGTACTAATGTAGGAGTGGGGCACCGTAGCATGCACAGGTAAGAGCCAACATAGGATGGCACAGCCAAGCTGCACGTAGCAGGACTTGCTGTGATGTTGTCTCTATGGGTAATTTGGTCGTTTTGTTGCCATAATAAATGAACAAAGTAAATGTTGACGGGAGTTTTTTTTTTATTGATGCACTGTCGCCACTGATCAGCACAATGCCATAATCAGGTGTATTTACTATTTATAGACTGGTGAACTGGTAAGACTGGTTCCTGAGCAAGAATGGCTAGGCTAACTGTTAACATGCACCAAAATCAATTCGCAAAAAAGACAAAAACCTGAAAGTTTGATCCTTCACAACATTCTCAGGTTCTATTTAACTCTGTCTGTTTGATGTCAGTACAGCAGAGCTCTTTAACACAAACAGCTCTGATAATGACGGAAGCCCCACCTACCTATTGTTCAAACCTACTGTTTGCAAGGTGCAGCCAATCAGAAGAAAGCTGGCTTAAAGGAGGGGCGACCTAAAAACGGTATAATCAAAACTATTTGAGATAAAGGACGAACTGTGGGGATTTTAATTTTGACCTGTTAATCACATCAGTTTTCTTTTTCATTAAGCAGAATGAAAATATGGACCTAGATATGAGTGTAACAGATCCCCTTTAAACAGCCTATCTTAAGAAACGTAAGAAATCTGCTTTGCTCAGTTATGTGCTTCTGGAGTCTATCACAAAAGCCAAAAAAATATTCTGGAGAGGTTAAATATGTCAAGATAATTCAACAATTACTAATATATCTGCTGAGCAGTAGATCAAAACTAGACTGCAGAAACAAAAACAAAATAAACAAGCTCATAAAAGGTGTTTTTTAATGCATTATAAATAAAATACATACATTTATATCTTGAGGAGACAGTGGATCTGGCCAGCACCTTTAGTGATTTAAATACTGTGGGGGAGTGAATGGGATTAAAGAATGAGAAAATGGCTGACAGACTGCTTGAAAGCTTTCAGTACACATGGAACTACAAGTGTGGGTGTTCTCATTTATCATTTGGATACTCCAACCTCACAGTAAAGACCTGTTTTAATGGCTTTGATAAGTACAATAAAAAAGCGTGTATGGATACTCTGTTATGAGAAAAATGCCTTTGCTTTCCACAGTTAAGTTATAGGGGGCTAGCTTTGCATCCATTTGGTATCAGTCAGTGCCAACCCAATGACAAGTTCATAACCTTTGGAACAATCCCGCCAGAAGCAATTTAAGCGGTGAAGCAGTTGTCTCTCCTTCTGTGCATTGAAGCATTTACAGTGATATTTCCCCTTGCTTTTCAGCGAGTGCAATATCAAAGTACATAAGCACTCAATATTTAACCATTTGCCCCTGCTCCATATCAACAATTATCAACTAAATTCTAGCAAAACTGTTTCATTGTCACACTTTCAAACACGAAATACATGAAACCAACAACTGAAATACATTTTTATCTCATATATGAGCCCAATATGTAGCACGTGGATGCCCCGTGAACTCTACTACAATAAATCAAACAAAAGCAAAAATGGAGACTAAACAGTTTATCTCAAACCATCACCAAGTTCAGAAAGGTTAATGCCCTCCTAATCACGAGTTCGAGATCCATGAGAAAAACCCCGGAGCAGAAGTGTGTTGGTGATCGCTTTGACTGCATAGAAGGGTATTTGAATTTAAAATTCAATATTTATGTCTCAGTTCATGACCCAGAGCGTTCCTCAAAAACTCTTTTCTTCTCTTAGTCTTAAAAATCTATTTCTCCCTCTCCTGCTGCTGTTGTACTCTGTTTATTCCTCACGAGTGGGTCGATATAGCTGTTTATTTGGCATTTTTGTGTCTTAACTGAGTTGAAAAGGGGGCATGCAGTTAGCTTACAGGCTGACAGAGCAACTCCTGTTTTCTATTATCTCAGGGCAAAAAAGGGAAAAAGCTGTAAAACTTCCCATTACTATTGGACTCCCTTGGGAATAAACCTCATCAGATGATAATTTTGGTAATGGTACTCAAAGAGCAAACTAATCACCCAATTCATGACTATTTTCACTTGATAAATGATTTCCTGGCAAAGGCTAACTTGGACCAATCAACAGAACAACACTACACCTCAATTAGAAAGCTAATACACAAACGCATTTGTGAACACGTTTTTAATGCAAATACACACTTCCTTACTTCAAGTCTACCCAATACCATGCCGTGATTGATGACTGACTTTCCAAGCAGCTTTGGTCATCAAATTCGTACAGCAAATTAATTCACAGTACAAGCCGGCACGAGTTAGCCTGAAAGCAAACTTTGGCTGTCAATGATGGAAAGCGTGTAGGCGTAAGAAAAGCTATAAGAAAAGGATGTCACGGAGTAAACGGGAGGATGGAGGGTTACACAATTACTTCCACCATATAAGCTCTTCGTTTTCCCGTCCTTTATTCCTCTCCTCTTGTTTTGGCACAAATAGATTCATATGCCAAATTGGACGCAGCACTCAATCAGCAAGGTGATTATTAAAAGCTGTTTACCGGAGGTGGCCTTGTCTCACTTTCGACACTATGGACTACAGTGTCATCCATCAGAGCAGCCACAAACCCCTGTGAGCGTTTGCTGACGCAAACCAAGTTTGGGAAGAAAGTTCAGGAAGAGAAAATGAGAAGGTCTTTGTTGTGATAAATGGGTGAAAAGTATGGAATTAATGATCAGAGGTGGGACCGGCTTCTGTACGGGAAATTGCAAGGTGTTGATCTTGACAGCGACTTGCTCATGTACACATATGCAAGCAAAGACAAAAAAAAGAAAAGTTAATCAGGACAACAAACTTTAAGCTTGAGAAATGGGCAAAAAACAACTTTTTACCACATGGCAACTTAAAATAACATCCATGAAACTATTCTCTTCTTTCTAGTAGAGGACTCGTTGGATCACACTGTTCACAACATACTGCAGCGTTTATGTTGACAGAATAAACCATCCAGAGTGACCAGATGTCCTGATTAAATCATCAGAGTTCCAATTTGTCCTGGCGTCTCGACAGGGACGCACTTTGTTCTGATAATTAGACTGAATGGATTTTTTTGAGTCGTCTTCTTGCAAAGGAGACCTCTGTGAGTTGTGTCACAGAGTAAAATAATTGCATTACTATTTAGAAATGGGTGGTGTAGATAAGCACTCTAAATAGGGAAAAGGCTTGCTTCTCTTCTCTTTTATAAAGACCAGTGGCAGGGTAAGCTTTTTGTCCTGACAACAGTCTATTTACATATATTCTATATTACAACACAAGAGTGGTGCACTTCCCCGTTTTTGCTATGTATTTATGTTATATTGGAACTTTTGTTTTCTGCTCATAGTCCAGGAAAAAACCAAAAACGATCTTATACAAGGTTTTGCTCCTTGCGCCCTGTGACAGTGATTGAAATAGCGCTGACATTTCCAGAACACTCTGGTTCCTTTGGAGTACCCCTTCTTTCCGTTATTGTCAAGGCTGGCTAACCCAAGGCGTTCTCCACACGTAACTGATCTGAGGACAGCAGCTGACATTTACAAAGGTCCACAGTTTTTTCACACACCATTAATTAAAGTGAGAACAAATCTTTTTCTCCCTCTTTGGCTCTTCCACCTCTCACTTCCGTCACGACCGATCTCCTCGGTGCCTTGTAGAAAAAACTGTAATCGTTTACACAGAACTAAAAGCTTTGTATTCACACAAACGCTTGGCCTCACATTAACGATCACAAGGATCGAGCATCCTCAGGATAGAGACTATTCAGCAGTCCTTACTAATATAAATCTCAAGGTAACAATATTAGATGGCCATGGCCAGTTTAGTTGCATACACCGTATATAATGATGCCCTGATGTATGATTAACAGAAGTTGTTGAAAACACATAGAGCTGGAGATTGACACTTTGCATGCACTGATCATAAATATGAATGTCACTCCCATATTGAGCTTCCAATAAAGTCTTTAAACTGTTATTTTAGGTGAAAGCATTGCACAACATACAACTTTAAGAAAAAAGAAACTCGAGAGTTTGGTGCAAGTTTTAATTTATTTGGGCTGTTCTGAAATCAACTCAGGGTCAATACTGTACACACACGGTGAGAAATGTACATACACCCTGTGAGATGATTAATTCTGCAGTGCTGAAAGTTACAAAATGGCTTTAACTTGTCAAGGCCAAGGGCAGTAAACTTTCTGTTAGTAATCATGACTGAGTATAGCCTGTAGCTTCTCTGCGTGCCACTGCAAACCTTTTTTGTAAAGTCATATATGGATGTGCCATTCTGTAGTAGCTGGATTACCTGTGCTACCTGAATGGGCTGCAGGGACCGTCTCATCCTACCAGTAGTGAAAAGGACACTAACCAAAGACCAAACTAGAGGGAAATCAGGCAGGAGCGAGAAAGCAGAAGGGAGCAAGTGATAGTGTGTGGCCGTTATCCACAAACCCATTCCTTTTTGGGGGGTTGCCTTTTCAGTGTACCTGCTGTCACTTTTATTTGCATCAAAGCAGGTGAACTGGATTCACAATAGTTTAAGGTTCGTAACTGGAGAGACAAATATCTCCAGATATACAAGTTGAACATACTTTGTGTTATATTGTGGTGATCAAGTGTTGGATTAATTTTAAAGAGGAGATAAAGCTTGGTTAATCCTGACCACGTGAAAAAAAAAAGAAGGGGGGGGGCTGAAAAAATTCCCCCCACAATTTCCAGGGTTGTGTTTAGAGTAAGAGTGGGAAATCAAGTCCAAGAACGCTGTATTAAACTGTTAAGCATGTCATCTTGCTCTAGGGCTTGTTTTCCAGGGAAGGCGCACATTGAAAAGGTAACATTGTAACATTGTCTGTAACAATAAAGTTGGCAGACAATCTCTAAATTCTTTAGCATAATCTCCAATCATCAGTTGAAACTTGGACACAAGGAAGCACAAGGTTAACAAAGTTTTGACCTCAAATCCATCAAAAATATATTTAACAGTAAAGAGTCAGTTTTGCACCAGAAAAGCAACCATTTTAACTGAAAAACTAACTGGAAGCAAGACCATAATATTCATGTTCATCACCGGAACATGTAAACATTTGACTGCAAGTGTACATTGTGCAGTAGAAACAAAAACAGGAGTACATCATCAGTGAATACGAGTGGGTAGTGGCTAGTAGTCATTGTTCATTTTCAAAATATCACAAAAAAAAGCACGGTTACATGGTTCTTACATGTGAATCTTAAGGGACTTACCATATGAATACTAGTCAAACTTGCAGGCCACAGTCAAGTCTTAGAAACAAAAGAGGAGACGCTTTTTATTGTCACTTAGGAGTTCTGCAGTGGCAATGTTAGCGTCTGCAGGCATTACAGACTAATGGGAATGTGCTGACTGTGCTGGCCTTCCCTATAAAGAGCAGTGCAAACACATACCTGCATTATATCCCCCTGCTTGCCCATTACTGTGCGTACAGTATGTGGGTGTGTGCTTCAAAGTGGTCGCATGGTAGGAGACTCACAATTGTGTGAATGAAATAGTATTGTGTGAGAGAGAACTGCTTTTGTGCTTGTTTATGTTGTCATGTCTATGGGCGTGTGACTCTGAGTGACAGAGGGAAAAAAATCCATGGAAATGTGCGTGCACCGACTTATCCATGCAGCCCAGGCCGGCAGTTTGCGGTAGTGTGCTAGCTGAGGTGGAACGGTGAAAGGCAGATTGCTTAGGGAGTGCCATACTCCTCCTGCTTTTCATTTTGCAGCTTAACCAATCCAATCCCACAACCAAGAGAGGAGATTCACAGCTACTCTCCCTACTATGTTTGATAACAATGCATGAATTATCCTTTTAAATTACTTTCTGCATGCGTTTTTTAATTAAAACTATTAAAGTGAATCAGTCATTCGCGGTCCCTCTGAGGACCCTGAGAATGTAACTCGCCAGCAGTTTGTCATACACCGCTGCTCCTCACATTCTACATTTAACATTAAAGTCAATTAGCTCACTATTTTTTTCCACAGCTAGTGACTACACTGCAGTGACTGGGCAGAATTAGAGAACTCAGTATATCCACCAGAATAACCAGAAGAACAAGGTTGAGGCTTTTCTCTTATACAATCTAGGACAAAAACGTTATCCATAGATTTTCAAGAGCATATCGTTTTCCACCTGAACAAAGCTCAAATCAATCAAAACAATTTAGAACTGTGAGCTGAACAAGCTGTTAATGTTGTACTGTTCTAACTAGCTGCTACAAGTGAACTTTCCCTCCAGGCCCGGGGAAATTGGAGAAGCAATTCAGTGTAATAATGAGCAGATTGATTGAAACTGGTTGGAAACCTTTATTATACCGCTGCAAGCGTGTGTTACGTGTTTGCATGCATGTTGTAGCAGACAATATAAGGAGGAGACGTCTCCCTTAAAGAATGTTAAATAGGAATGGAAAGGAGAGTTAAGTAATGCCAGAGATGCTGATCTGAGGCAAACAACATCCCCACTGGGACAAGCATGAGATAAACATGTTGTTGCACTGACATGTGCTTATTAGAAGTTCTCAAAAGTTTGAACAGTGTGGTGGCAGAGATATGTAAAGATGTGGACTTATTGTTTCATTGGTTTAATGAATCTCTAACTGGAATTGCTGTGGTGGCATGAGCCAGAGATGTCAATTGGAAGAAGGGTATTAAGCCAGCACCGGCTGACTCCTGGCAGACATGGAAAGAAACCCTGAAGACCACAGGCTTTATTTAAAAAAACTTTTTAAGAATTTAATTCCTTGAGTTACATTTTACGAACGAAAACCTCTTTGCTCCATTTTTGCTCAAGCTGAGCAATAACTTGGGCTTTTAGGCAGCAGTAAAAGAGTAACACTGCAAAAGGGGCTGCACTGCATTTGAATCACAAGATAAAAAGGAGAACGTCTTTGTGAAAATGAATACAGAACAATAATCATTTTGTCTCCAATATCTGGTTTTCATAATTGCTGGAAGCCAAAAATGTAACTGAAAACAAAATTTGATTAATCGTGCAGCCCTACTAGAATCCTTCTACTATTTATGTTGTAAAAGATAAAGTTCAATGAAGCGAAAGGAAAAGGCGATAGCGAGAAAAAGAATAAATGCCAGAGAGATAAATGGCGAAAAGAACGAAAGCCAGAATAAATAAAGAGACCAGGAGAAAGAGAAATACGAAGCTGAGACTCAAAGAAATAAAAAGTGGCAAAAAAAACAGAGAAGTTAGGAATTAGTAAGAGAAAGAAAAAGACTAACAGAGATTGTGAGAAAGATTGAAAGAGAAGGAAAAGCAGGCTTGAGAGGAGAGGGATGATGTGAGGGTTGCTGGATAAAGCATGTGGAGATAAGGTCTGTTCAACAGGCCCTTAAGAAACTGGCAGGTCCACGTTTAAACTCTAAGGCTCAGCGGATCAGAGGCAGAAATCTCTTGGAATTAAACCACTAAAGCTGAGAGAAGAAGAAATCTTTACTTTTCTTTGCGCGCAGACACTAATCTGTATCAAAAAACTTGGTAAATTGAATTAGTGAATGAGAGAAAATAAACAATTTTTCCCCCTTAAGGCAATATGCCTGTCAAAGGCCATAAACAAAAGTAAAAGTTTGTATATGTTCATGTAATACTTTCTGTAATTTTAACTCAAATCCACAATTTCAATATACTTGTGATATATAAATAAATATGCATTCAGTCTGTAACATAAACAAACTGATACACACAGACAAACACACAGAGGACATCTGTGTTCCATTACGTACAGACAACAACTTCCCGTGAAGACATAAACAAATAGATGATGAGAGCTCATTTGTTGTGCACTGGGTGGGGGAAAATGTCAGGATGACATTTGGCTGTAGCTATTTATGAGTATGTGTTGTTTCTCGTGTGTATCTGTGGGTGACTGAGTACCTACTGTATCTATAAAATCAAAATATATCAAGGAAAGGAGGAAAATATAATCTAAAATATAGTTTAATCAATGTGGGATGTGCTGGACAAACAAGCCAGATCCGTGGAGATCCCCCCCAACTTAGAGGATGTCATGCTAACATGCTCACAATCCCCTAATGACACAAAAGGTTAGCAGTACTTTGTGTGTGCATAGTCTCAAACTGCAGAAACCAACTTAAAAAAAAACAAACAAACAAAAAACTAGAACCACCTTAAGTTCTGTCTGAATTGGACTCCACCAAGAAGTATCAGTTTATTTAAGCTCGATATGAAGAATACTAAAGTAAGGACAGATGAGTCAGTCAGTGTCTCATCTTCAAACTCTGATAACCTCCAGTGTCTCACTGAGTGGGTGAACCATCTTTAATCAACTGGCCTCCACCTAAAACGCACATTTTTCAGAACTGTAACCAAGTCGTGCGACTTCTGAAGACTTCTTCACATTTATTACGTGATGAAATGGGAGGCACAGAAAAGATGGTTTGAGGTCATGACCGTCAAATATCAAGAACACACGTAAAGCCATTTGATTGCTGCTTGTATTCATTTCAGATGTACTGATGTCGCTCTTTTCATTCTATATAACCACCTGAGGGGCCCTGAAGTCAAACGGACCTGTGTAGGACCCCTGAAGTACTACGAGTCATTTCTTTTAACAAATAAAAGCTATGTTATTAGCTCGTCAGCTGATATCCACTCAGTACTGAGCTGTGCTACATCAGTCATCCAATGAGATTAACCATAATTCAGAAATGCAAGTAAAAATATACCTGTTTAACATAGGTAACACAGCTTACATATCTCCCAACCAAGAGGCGGCTGTGCTTTCAGTGTTTTTGGAAACCAGATACTGCAGTCCTTTTGTTTATTGGGTCCATTCTGAAATGTGGTTATTGCCTCAAGCCTCAAGTGCCTGCAAGCTGCAAACCAAAGCAGGCTCGGCTTTAATTAATCATCCGTAAGACTGGTCTAAATAAAACTGTCTTAGGAACAACAAGAGGAAAGTGTGCAACAACATATTTATGGTCTCGGTGCAAAAACTTTTCTCTCCTCCACGGCTCTAAAGTTGCATCTGTTCTTACTCTCCCATTAAGATTCTCTCGTTCCTCAAGACCTCACATTTCCTGTCATTTTCATGAGAACAGACTGTTTGCCCTTGTTTGCCACTGCATCGGCTGCATGGAAAACCAGTCAGAAAGTCACACTTTAGAATTGGAAGAGTAAATATGTGTCTGTGCATGCATTCATGTGCACAATACAAAATCAAATCAAATACACACACACATGCACTTAAAGCACATTTAAGACAAAAAGTTATAATGTAAACACTGACTTTGCAAGCTTAAAAGAGTGTGTATTTTTGAGCTTCACGTAGTGGTTAGAAGAGGAACTCACACCTAGCGACGACACTTATGCAGGCACAAGCGTTACAAAGTGTCCATCTGTCCAATCCTAACACTTGTGTTTAGCAAAGCAGATCTGCTCAGCTGTCTGGACAGTCAAAACAGCTTGTGAGCATCTTATATCCTCCATGTCAATGTTATCTCAAGATTATTTCTCAGTCTCATCCTCCTTCTTATGATGTTTTTTATATTTCTGACTTGTGAACACACAAGTGAGAGGACTCAAAGAAGACAAGACATCAACAATAAACAAGAGCGAAAGGTCAAGGATAAGATAAGGAAGGAGCACGGAAAGTAGAGGGAAATGTTAAAAAGAAGAAAAATAGAGAATAGAGCACTGAGAAAAACCCAAACGGATAAGTTAGAAGAATACAACAAGACAGAGAATCCGAGAGAGCTGCCAACGAGCAGAGATGAGGTTTATATGTAATGATGCTAGAATGTGTTGCTACCGTTAAGAAGGCAAGTCCCCCCAGTGAGCTGGCAACCAAAGTCACCTTCTGGCAGCTGTCTACTGTCATCTACTAATGCACTCACAACGACTTTTGAACCTCGCAGTTAATGACCAGGGAGGTAATGGAGAGGGATGTAGGCCATGAACAACTCCGCAGTCTGGCAGACTGCTTTAATATTGCTTTCGCACAACCGTCAGATTCATCTACACAGAGTAAATCACCACCAGCATCACCAACTGGGCAGAAAAACCAGCACCGTGTGTAGCTTCCTGTGTACATCTGTAGCATTTGGAGAGCCCACACAGGTTTGAACCTCTCAAGTATCACAACTTACAAATCTGAAGTGGAAATTCAACACACTGAGCAAGTTCTGCCTCGAAAACTATGGAACAACAATTATCTTGGGAAGTATTCAATCCATCTGGGACGTGCTGCGTGTGAAGAGTCTCCTGTTAGTTACTTCAAAAGGCTTATTCAATAACACTTCAGTCGGCACAGTTAAGGTTCCGCAGTTTTGCCGTCTACTGACCAAAATCTGAAGTATTTTGGTGCTCAGAGTGCAAATCGGTCTCTCTGCAGCCGAAAGGGTTTCGATTTTTCTGCCATCATTACTACACAGTTGCTGCAGAATTATTCCAAGCCTAAACTAATCCCCTGCTGGGACTAAGCAGCTGGGAATTTTATTTTTTAAGATCTTTTTTTTCTTCTCCCATTTAGACACAAGCTACAACAATTACCCTAGTTAATTCACAGTTCTGTGCAGAAGTCTTGAGCCACCCAACACTTTTTTAAATATTTTGCTTCCAAGGAGTCTAAAATCATTATTATTATTTTTTTTAAAAGTGCTCTTCAGCAGAAGTTCTCCAGGTGTTCTGGCTGCTTTTTCCCCTCATTTTCAGACCATTCCTTGTATCTGACCATTTTGATTTTATTGTTTTTGTTTTACTGAACTTGGTTAACACTAACCTATGAATCATTCAAACACATATAATAGTAAATTTAGCAAAAAGCCTGTTTTAAAATGTGTCTTTAGGTGCTTTGTAACTAGCAGCCTGTCTAACAAACCCATAATTTATTCCAGTTTCAGTTAACACGGTCTAACAGGAATAATAAAGTTATTTTGCACTGACAAGGTGACTCCCAAAACACTTGAGGCACCTCAACATGGTGTGCAGTGTGTGCAGTGTGTAGATCATATCTGCAATTTCGTCCTTTCGCTCACTGTTGACCAGTAAATGAACAGCTTTGCTTTTATACTCAGTTCTCTTGTCACCACGACAGACTGGTCCAGTGTCTACATCACTGAAGCCATCGCCGCAGTTCATCTGTCAATCTCCCACTGCGCTCTCCAAACTCCCAAAACATTTGGGGCAGTAACTTGTCCCTGACCTGCAGTGGGCACTCCGGCCTTTTCCAGCTCTGGACTATGGTGTCAAACTTGGAGGACTGCTCCAGTGCAAGCTCGAGCCCACCACCTGATAAAGCCTACAGAACCACATCAGCTGCAAAAACCAACTTCTGAAGCCGCCAAGGGCTCAACTAAAATGGATCTAATCACATGATGAACAGTATCTGAAAGTCACATCCTTAAGAAATATATTCTATATTTCCACATATGCTTGTACATGTTTTAATAAATATCCATTGTTCCAAGGCAAGCAAAAGACATTTGCACAGTGCTGTATAAGCACTACTGTGGACAGTTTATGATTTAAAATCAAATTTTCTCATAGAAACCCAATTTTACATCCACCTCCAACCCCCATAACCAAAGTATGCCATTTATAAATATTCATATTATGTAAACAAATGTCAATATCAACACCATCGCCTTCTGTGTCTTCTGTGTTCGTTACCTGAAAATCCCTCTCCTCCAGAATCTCTTTCCTCCACCTCACCAGGAAGGCCGCACACACATACAGGTGAAAATGGGAGAAGCCCTCTGGTTCAGCCTGGTGAGTGAGATAAAAAAAACATATGATGTTGATTTAGCACAAGTTTAACATTTCGCAGCATGAAAACAAACGACACCTCCATCACAGATATGTTATATTGTTCAAACGGAAGCTTAAGAGCGCGAGCAAAGCATCTCGGAGAAGCTCAAACACTCCAGTCTTTCATCACAATTTCATTTTAGGGAAGATTTGGAAACAGTTTTGCATGATGTATTTAGCCACGCATACGAAAAAGGAGACAGACGGGGAAAAAAGGCAGAATATAAAACATTTTTTTCCTGTCAAAATCCAGAAATTTACATTTGCAGGGTGACAAAGAAAGATACAAATCCCCTTTTCCTCTGCACAGCTTTTTATTTCAGCTGCTCGTTATGTATGGTGGCTTACTTTTTTTTTTATGACTCTGCAATGAGCAGGGGGAATTAAAAAGGGAGTAAGACAAAGGATAAGATGTTCCCTGTTCTATTCATTTTTCTCCAGAGCACCATCACAGAGAGGATAATTACCAAGGCCTTTTGAATGCAAGTGACTTCAGAGTATACGGTCCCTTAAAGAAGGAAGACAATATTCAAAGTACATCCTGGTATGAGGACTTTTCTGGAGGCATTTTGACGAGTTAGGTTACAACATGTGTTATTTTAGGGTACAACAAGGTTTAACTGGACACCTAAAGTTTTGCTGTTCCAAACAAATGTGCCGGTAATAAAGACAGCCAGACTGAGTCTCAAATAAAGCTCGGAGCAAGGCTTATTTGTGACAACAGCTGGGGAAGAAATAAAAATTCCTGTATAAATAGCTTGGAGTGACAACCAAACATTTGCATGAATCTGGAAGTCAAAAATCAACCAAAGGCAGGAAGAGAAGAGCTGTGTAAGAGGACCCAGCTTCAGTCTGACGGACGGCAAGAAAAGACAACCAAAAGTGCAGAGAAAAGAGAGAGATGTAAACAGTATAGGAGTGACTGAGTGAGCGAGAGGCAGTCTGTATGCAAGTGCGGCAGGGCTATGTAACCTTATCTCCCCTGGACAGACACTTTTAATCATATTTTGTAGCAAAAAAAAAAAAAAAAGCATTGCTTTTTTTCCTGCTCTTGAGATTGACAGCAATACGTGAAATTTCTCTCTCCATTTTTTTTTTGTAAGTTGTCAGAAATTCAGGAAAATAAAATCTCGTAGCTGAGTCTTGCAAAGCTCTTCCTGTTTTCCTGTTTAAATTCAACTTCTTGCAGCTGAAATAGAGATCAAAACTGGACATTTTGCTACCAAGTGGCCACGGCATAAACAGGATAACAAACTGACAAGTTTATTGACAAGCCTGATTAACCAATGCAAATTTAGTATGGAATTGCATCCATGAATTTCTATGTTAACTAGCAGGCTTTTCCTGGCTCAGAAATGTGGGAACATGAGTGGTCAGCGCACAGGAAAGGCAAGAATAGAGCAGGAAAAACACTCCTAATAATCCCATAAATTAATGAGTATTCTTAAGTGTGCGCCTTGATGTGTCCACTACTAGAAAAAACAAAAAACAAATGGAGCACTATAGTGCTCAAAATAATGAAACACACACGTCCTATAATTTGATATTAAAGTTTGCAGTCTCTTTGGCACAGGTGGATTAGTAAAATGCCAAAGGCTGTACATAAGGCACTGTATGTTCCAATAACTCAGCAATGTATCATCAGCAGTGCTTCCTCGGCCGTATAACAGCGGCTATAACTCAGCAGCACACGAGTTTCAGACCCTAACTTCATTTCAAAGGCAGAAGAGGAAGTGCATTTACTGACAAACTGTCCATTATTCTCTCATACACAGTACAGAGAGTGGTTCAGAGGTCGGCGCAGTGGAGATCACCCGCCCCACAAAACAGTCAATCAGGGAGAAACACTGGCCAGTTAACTTAATGCACTTAAATAACACCGACAGTGCCATGTTCCATATTTCAGCGTCGCCAGGTATTGTAATCAACTGTTCGAGCTGATCTTTAATCACCATGCTCATTTATGCAGTGGATAACAGTGAGCCATAACTCTGCAGGAATTATCAGAAACTGCCTTTCCTCTGTGATAATTGAATTTCCCTCCAAGAAGGAAGGAACAAACAGATTAATAATGGATATACAGAAACGAACAGAGATTTGGTGTTAGAAAAAAAACAGAAATTGTCTTCTCGCTCTGTCTTTTTTCCCCCACAACATTGTTAGGTTTTTGCAGACAGATTGATTCTCCCCACGCCTCTGCGTACATATCCTGTCGCTTGGTTTCCTTCTCGCTTTGCCTCCCACTTAGTTAAACCAGTTTTTACAATTGTGCAATTAACAGCGTCTGCGTGCACGCGCGTTTGTTTGTGTGCGTGAGAAACAACGAAAAAGTGAATAATGGAGAGTGCAGGGAGTGGTGAGACAAAAAGAGGGGTGCCTGTGAACAGCGAAGCATGGCGTGATGTGAGTTGTAAACTGGCAGGTGAGTGGCTCGTTGGTCGAGCACTGCAGCTCGAAGCAAACAACTGAAGCAAGCAAACAAACATGCGAGCGCGCACACAAAGAGACGAGTGAGTATATGAGTGGCATATGGGAGCACAATGTTTATCACTCTCCAAAGACTCACCAAGTTTTAATTTCCTTTCTTCTATGAGTTTGTTTGTGTGTGTGTGAGAGAGAGAGAGTTCATGGTTGAGGGCACCAGCGGGCTCGTGAAACTCTGAATTCCACTCTATTTCTCACTCTGCCCCCCGTCACTCCCTCTCTGTCGCCACTCCGTTCTTACAATCTGTCACCTCCTTCAGTCTCGTTCAACAAATGTCTGCTACTCACTTTTCTCCCTCTTTCTCTGTAATCCCACTGTGAAGACTATTTCATAAATTAGAGAGTGATTTTTCTTGACATTTAATATAAAATTTGTCATCTATCATTTCCACGAGCAATCCAGCATTAACGTGAAATCTATTGCCTCCACCGACTGCATAGTTATTGGTGGTATATGACTCGTGTTCTTCTTCACTTTAATGCGTTTAAGGCACAGAAGTTGAAATTATTAAATGCCACTGCATCTGTAGTCCAGAATTATTCTGATGTTCCTGTGAAGTAATGCATAAAATGTGCATGTTTAATAGTTGTTTGCTATAAATATGATTTAAAACTGTTATACCTTTCATAATTTGGTCTGTGCATGACTGACAGGCTGCCCTGTGAAGCATTTCTATGTAATGATTAAAACTGTTTTAAGTTTATTAGCTCTGAAAGGATCTGTGGATTAGCTGACTGACAGAAAATGAACAGTCAAGTCTGATAATTGGTTCATCACATGAGTCATTTAAATTTCAAATATTTGCTTGATGGAGCTTCTGATAGGTGAGGATTTAGTGCTTTTCTCTGCTTCACACAACTCCGGCTGAGAGGAACTGTGGTTCCTTGTCCATAGCTACAATTTACAGATGGCCCGTGAACTCCTCACATTAAGGTCACAGGTAGGAGTGTGTGATAGTTTGGTATCGATCCAATACCAAGTAAATTTAGGGCCAGTATTGCCGATACTGATACTTTTAAACAGCTTATGTGGAGGAGATCAGTGTGTCATGATTTATGAGATGAAATGTGCAAGCTAAACACATTCTAATGACCACTAAATTTACCTTTCACAACAATTAGTTAACACAACAAAACAGACTTTTCAGCTTTTCGTGTATTATTCATGTATTTCGTGTAATGTGTGCTCAAGGCTATAAATAAAATGGATGTGACAGTCAACACAAAAACATTCAGACATTGCTCATTTCTATTTTCAAAAAAAATATTTCTTTTTGAAAAATTCAGTGGGCTACATACTCAACTTAAGGGATATAAACACAGTATTGATCGATCCACCCACCTGTAGGAACAGGCCGTTGTGAAAGCTTCTAGCCCCACATATACATACCGTGCTTTCAAAAGAGGACAGATACAAAGATATATCACTGTAAAACCTCACTTCACACATTACGAACCTGTAAATTGTGATGGACTAGCAGCCGAATGAGCTACTATGTTACACATATTCTGGTTAAATGACTGATTCAATTCAATTCAATTCAATTTTATTTATACAGCGCCAAATCACAACAGCAGTCGCCTCAAGGCACTTTATATTGCACAGTAGATCCTACAATAATACATACAGAGAAAAAAAACAACAATCATATGACCCCCTATGAGCAAGCACTTTGGCGACAGTGGGAAGGAAAAACTCCCTTTTAACAGGAAGAAACCTCCGGCAGAACCAGGCTCAGGGAGGGGCGGAGCCATCTGCAGCGACCGGTTGGGGTGAGATAAAGAGTTCAGCTAAATAAAAAATAGATGTAGCCCCTTAAAGAGCCAGGATATGTATGCGATCATTAGTTTCTAAAGTGTTTAAATGTTACATCATAATACAAGTTCCACCCATCTAAACAATTGATCTTAATTTTAATGACAAGAACTCCTGGTTCTAGTTCCAGTTGAGGCACAGACATAATAGCATCAATTTCCCATCTAAATCAGTTCTGAATGCAGAGAAATGTCTTAGTTATTTTATATTGATTTAGTTTTTAGCTGTATATATTGATAGATTGTGGTAACTCAAATATCTGTAAATGGTATTTTGATTCCTCTCCTTTACCACCATCCGTTTATTTCATCGGCACACTGCCCTTTCTTGCTGCCCCATCCACAGCTATGTAATCTGCTGCTGCTGCTGCTGCTCGAGGCTTTCTCGTCATTATGATTTGCAAAACAAAGTTTGTCGTAGGAGTCAAGGTGACTCCGTCAAACTTGTCTCTACCTCTTCTCCTCCTCCATTGTTATGCCTGGTCCTCCACCCTCCTCGTGTCAGGGCAGCCATATTGGCTGAGACACGCGAGACTCTGACTGACAAGCGCCGCTGATCAAAGTAGGGAGAAAACAGGGGGGCGAAGGACTCGGGGTGATAGGGGTATGCTGAGTGCAGTCGATTGGGAGAACAGGAGGAGTAAAAGGGAGGGGGGGTCACCAGAGACAGAAAGGGTAGGAGGCTAAGGGTGAACGGAGGAGAAAAGAGAGGGAATGAGGAATGCAGAGTGAGGAGTAGCGCAATGTCATAGCTTCTCTAAACTGCTGCGCTGGCTGTCTGACTAGTCTCATCGCTCCAAGACAAACCGGCCTGACGTGGGACAAACTCGATACTCTGACGAGTTGTCTCTAGACAAGGTGAAAAGGCGATGGTGATGGAAGACGGTAATGGAGCAGATTCAAAGTGATGTAACAATTACACAGACTGAATATGATCAAGCTCCCTTCCTATCCTTTGTGTAGGAACATCGCTACATTAGTGATTGGCAAAAGTTGGCATTAACTGCTACAAGCTGTACAAGTATTCCTGTGTGGAATTGCGCACTCGTGGCTCGATTTGATGTTGTGCACGATGAATTTAAACACCGAACATCAAGGAAGGGATATTTTGAATTGTAAATTAGGACGGAGGATCTCACAAAAAATAAAAAATAAAAACTGACGACAAGTGTCAACTCATGATGCAATCCTTTTAAAGAGAAAGTGAGAGTTTTTCAGGGAAACGGCTTTGAATATAATTCCAGTCAAGTTCAGCGTAGTGTTTTTGTGCTTGCTCCTCTAATGCGTTACCCTGCTCTAGGCAACATTTAAAATTACAAAGCACCAGAGCTAATCAAAGGGGGAAAAGGAGGCAAAAATGATAAAATCTGAATTCCCACTTTGCCACGGATTTAATTCATTTTGGGACCCTGCTGTTTCTGTTCACTCTCATTTTGTGTTTGTGAGCAGGCTGACTTTAAAAGAAAATGATTGCATTCAAAGCTAGCATGGGTGTCAATAACGCATGGTTAGGTTTTAGAGAACATAGGTGATAAACCATACATTGAAGTTTGTGGTAAATGCTACCAGTGTGACACTTAAAATGCTGCTTTGATGTCGAGATGGGGTGAGGGAGAGCAAAACTTTTTTTTTTAAAAAGGAGAGAAATATTTATCCTCATGACAGTGAGAATGTGGCAGAGAGAAAACACACAAAGAGTGACCAGGGTCCTGTCTACAGAGGCCCGTCTGATTGTTTGGAGTGATCGCAGGGCCAACAATCACTATGGAGAGGACACAGGCAGGCAGCCGAAGCGAGAAGGGACACTTCCTCAGGGATCATCCCCCTTACTTAAGTGGCAGCTTTTATTTACATCCACAAAGAGAAAACTTTGGAAAAGTTAGTAGAAGAAGTTTCAATTCTTTACTTCAGATACAACAATGTAAAAATATAACTACAAAAACATCGCTTTATTTGAAAAATGTCTTTTGAAGTAAAAAAAAGAAAAATCCTTATAGTTTATATAAATGATTGTATATGAATATAAGTGAATGAACATTTCAGCAGCATTTTAAGTCAATCGAGTGGGATTTCTATCACTGTGCAGATTTAAGTTCTGCATTTGATCCATTTTCTTTTTTTGTATGAAGTAGTTAACAAATACCTGATTGATAAAACTGCTAACAGCTGATTAGTTCAGCAGGTCTTAATGCAACATCACGAGCGTCATAGGTTGGAAAACACCGGTTTAAAGCTTAAAGTGGCTTATTCAGGTCACTCACAGCTGCACATTTGTATTTTCAGTTTTTACTAGAGTAGCCTTGGATGATCCACAGCTCAAAATAATCAAAAAACCAAAGTGCTTTGCAGGCAAATGTTAAAACGTGAAAACTAAAAGTTAAGCTAATTATACAGTTTCAGCTCTTCACCTCTTCAGCTAACTTTCTTCTGATTGGCTGGCATTGACAAATGGAAGGACTGAAGTGAGACAGACATCCACTTTTTGATTATGTTTGTCTGACATCATCTAAAAAATTATGTCTGTGTGTGTAACTGATGGATTACATAATGAATAAACTTATCAGTGGAATAAAAAAAGTACCGGGCTGCAATTCTGAATTTTTTTTAGCATTGTTTACTCTGCTAGTTGCTGTCAATTAAATGAAATTTAATTTCCTCAAAATTATCAGAAAGTGATGAAGTACATCTATCCAAATCTCCTAGTTTATCTTTTTTTTATATATTTTCTGTTGTGTTATTTATCAATCAATCACTTTAGCTCTTAAAAAAAGTAAACTTTTCATGAAATGTAGTGAAGTGAAAATATAAAGCAGCACAAAATTACAAACTGTGCCTCACTACTTCAATAATAGTCGGCTACTTAGTTCCTTCGACCGCTAATGAATGTAAAAGCTGTATTAATAAGGAGATCAAAGCAACAAGAATTCAACGTCTGTGAAGAAGCCGACTGCTCCTGTGTCCATTTGACTAATTTGGGCTGTGCTTTTAACCTTAATCTAAGCTAATGTTCTGACCTATGTTGCAGTAAATTACCACATTTTTTTCCCACTAGCAATCCATACAATTGGTTAGATCTTACCCAGTGGTTTTAAACATAGGTAAACAGCTCCCTGCTTGGTAAATTCAACCATTCATATGGAAAAAGCACCATGTTTCAGAAACCTAAAATGTCACGGTATCCCTTTAACAGCCATGCTAATGCTGCCACACTGAGCTACTTGCTAATTTCATGCTCCACGCAACAGGGATAATTTGGTCCCTGTCTGTCTGTCTGTTTGCCCGTCTTTCGGCCAAGGGAAGAGGAGTCTGTGCATGTGAGTGTGTTTCGCTCTATATCTTGTGTCCTTCTCTTGGTTTCTGCCTTTCTCCCTCTTTCAAAGATCAATAGAGACAAATGAGGGGAAAAAAACAAGTCTTGGAGAGAAAAAGAGGAAAAGCAGGCTGAGGGCAAAATAGACAAAAAGAAGAAGAGAAGAGAACAAACGAATGCTGAGAAGAGTCTGCAGACAGAGAGATGACAGGAGTCGCAGCGAAAGAAAGAGGAAGTGCTGTGTTGTGTTGGATCACACTACTGAACAGATGGCCACACCGCAGAGAGAAGACCACAACAGAGACATTACAACACTCAGGTTAAAATCTCCCCTGGAAGACACCCACACAGGCACGCATACACACATATACTGAGCCTCAGTGGCAAAGGGTAAGGTCTTTCTGCTTAATATCAGCATCTGGGAGAAACCCAAACACACTAGTTTTTTTGAAGTAAGTCAAGAACATGAATTAAGGAGCCTTTTTACAAAACAATCTTCTAGACATTACTAAATAATGCATGTGGTTGTGCTGTGAAGGGGTTTATACAGCCACTAAACTATAAGCTGTCTGTTAAGCAAACAGGAAAAGGTCAAAACAACATGCAAAGGTAAACACACCAAAAAATAGTTTGAGGGCAAGTGTGATGGAGAAGAGCAAGAGGAGGAAACGGGATAGAAGAGTAAACTGGGAGATGAGAAGAGAGATGACAATAAGAAAGGGCATAAAGGAGAGCGTGAAAGAAAAGCAATGCGATGAAAAAGTTTTAAAAAGGACAACAGAGACTAGCAGAGTAGAACAGATAAGAAGAGCTCTGTGCTTTGCTGTCAGCTCCTCTGAAAGTTTCATGAGTGGAAATGGCCTAATTCCCCTACCAGGTCAGGACTGGAGGTGAGGGACTGTGACCGAGCCTGCCAAGACGAGGTGAATGTGAGTTTGTGTGCTGCATCAAAAGGTAGAGTGCAGTGTGTGTCGAGGGTGCCGTCCAAACGACATTGTAAAACATCAAATATTTAGAGGATGCATTACAAGTACAATGTGTACCAGCGTTGCTGTCAAGTCACGACAAAGCAACAACACTGTTTAATCATTCACTGCTCGACTTGAGGTGGACCGAACACATGCAGTCATATGAAAAAGAAATATTTCATAGCACTCTATGGTAAATGGACTTATATAGTGCTTTTCTACTCTCCCGGAGTACTCAAAGCGCTCTATACAACAAGCTAGATTCACCCATTCGCCATCTTCTATGCTTTTAAGTGCTTACTGATGGATGCATTGCTGAGCAACTTGCCCAAGGATACTTGGGATGCAGACTAGAGGAAGCCAGGGATCAAACCATCAACCTTCCAATCAGCAGATGACCTGCTCTACCTCCTGAGCTACAGTCTATGCATTCCTGCGAAACACAAAGTACATTCTCATTGCTTCCATAAGAATTAATAGGGTAAGTAGAAGCCAGGTACTGCTCATCAAATGAACCCACAATTATAATCGTCACGGGTGAGCACCTCTAGAAAAGCAGCAGATTCGGTAATTTGCTGGTTAGGAACTTTTAGGTGTGTGTTAACAAAATACCGCAATCTTAATAGACCTTAACCCTGACGTTAACAGATTCCTTGGAGTGAATCTGCTAGACGCCTTAGCAATGCAGACTCATCAATCAGACCATCAGACTTGTGGAATAATGTCCTTTGGGCAGTCAAAACCAAAGTGGAGATGACCATAATGCACAGTTCCATGATTGGCAAAAACCAAACACACAATATCATCACGAACATTTTTGTGCTGCCACAGGACCTGGGCACCTTCCCCTCAGGGAGCTGACCATGTACACCAAAATATTCAAGAAGCCAAATGTGAGGCCATCTGTCCGACAGCTAAAGCTTGGCTGAAATGGGGTCATGCAACAGGACAATGATCCCAAGCACAGCAGCAATTCTACAACAGAATGACTGAAAAAGCAAAGAATCAAAGTGTTGCAATGGTTGAGTCAAAGTCCAGACCACAACCTGAGTGAAATGCTGTGGCAGGACTTTAAGAGAGCTGTGTATAGACGAATGCCGGCAAACAACGAACTAAAGCAATGTTGTAAAGCAGAGGGAGTCAAAATCCCTCCACAAGAAAACAACTCAAGTTATTTCTGCTAAAGGTGGTTCTACAAGCTATTGACTCAATGGGGAGGGATTCTTATTCTTTTACGGTCCTCTTTTGTTTCAAGGTCAGAGGGTCACTTAAGAGTTTCTATATTTCAATCTTCTATTTCGCAAAAATTATTTGAATTTTATTACAACATATGGTTGTGCCTTCTACTTAGCATTGTTTTAACTATGAAACTCCCGATTTGTTCCTTTTGTAAACACTTGTATTTTTCTATCCTGCATGCGGGTTTTGGCTTTATTTTAACACTGTTGTATAGTCTGCCACAGGTGTTGGTAGACTGCTACACACAGCTGATATTTAATTCTGATGTGTATGCCAGACCTATTGCTAACTGTCTGAGGTATAAACTAAAAATATAATTTCACCCTGGTTTTTTGGTTTTTGTTTTTTTTAAGGGGTTCTAGTTGCACCACACAATGTCTCCCTAAACTTCCTGGGTTTTGTGCTTTTTTTTTTTTTTCTATAATCCATTCTCTGAGTGGATTATAGAGAGAAGACAACAGTATTTTCTGTTCTCTAAAACAGTCACTCAGCGCTTAACTGGAGATACATGATAAAAAGTAACTGCTTGTTACTATGGACACCATGCAGACATTACATAATACAGAGCTTAATATAGTAGAGCTGGGTCTGCTCCTATATCTCGAAAAAGATGGTCTTTAGTTTGTTATTTTTCAGATAGTTAATTAGAATAGTCCAGAGCACAGACAGCATTTCCTACACACAGATTCCACCAAGATTTTATGTCCAAGTATATTCTGTGGCTCATTTCAGCATGTTGTATTTTTATTTATTTAGCTTCATGAGAAGACACTGCCATCCGCAATCGATTTAATGATGGTCAACCTTATTTTGAAATTTGATTGCTGCTAAGCTGCCGGCCCCCACCTTTCCTACCTCTTGCTTCCCTATTGACAGGCTGAGACTGGAGTCTTTGATACCGTTCGGCTGCCCGTCTTTAGTCTCCAATTACACAGTTTTGGGTTGCAGCAGGTAATGACTGCTGTTGTTCTGCACTGGACAGTTCCATTGTTCCCTGTAGGTTTCATTTCCCCGCAAGCATTATGTTGCCTTCCACTTCTATGTGGACGACACACAAACATACCTCTCTATGAAGATAATTTTGGAGGAATTACATAAATCTTCAGGTCCCTCAAGTAATCTGAAATACTGAATTTCCAAAAACATTCTTCAGCTAAATACAGATAGTGATTGGTTTGGGTTCCCCAACAGACCAATGAGTATAATGAGATGCTTAAGCCCAATGACACTGACCCTTCATGACAGTGCTAAGAATCAGGGATTATTTTCGATTCAATGCTAAAATGCGACATGTCAGCTTTGTATTGAAATGCTGCTTTTTCCACATGAGGAATACTGCCAAACTGCAGTCATGTAAAGAAATATCTCTCCCTTTGCTCTGTGTCTTTTCCTTTGTTAATCTGTAGCTCCTCCGGTTCTCCCCTTCCTTGGATTGCTTAGTTTATTGTGTTTCTCTACTACGTTATCATTTAGACTTCTAGAACTCATTAGCTATTACATCTCCTATATTCCTCTTTCACACAGTAAACTGTGAGACGTTTGGCATAAGTGATTAAAATATATAACTAGACATTCATTGGAGAAGATTTGATAAACAACAACACAGACTTTTTTATGGAAAGGACAAATCTGATTCACTGTGGAACTCAAATACCCTGAAGGTGCTTTAATTCAAGCACAGCACAAACATGTTTCTGCCATGGCTCTTTTGTGTGCCAGCTGCGATCTATGTTATACTCCCCAAAGTCAGAGCTCATACAGATTTTGACCATATTTGTTTACTATTTGAGCTATGGCTTGTTGGCAGTGAACTATGTACTTCAGCTGCAACATGCCCATGTTTAACTTTTCTGTCTTAGTTCCCTAATAATTCTGTTCTTGTACGCTTCTATTTTTACTGCAGTCAATCTGAATCTTTCTGTAGACTTTACTCTTTCACCTTCCCTTCTAAATTTGCTTTCTCTCTCCTTTCTACGTACTTCTCGTTTTCCACATTGCCCTTTTAAGTGAAATTGTTAGTTGATCAAGTTCATATTTTGGCTCAGTCACAAACCTTAGAAGTGAACTTCATTCACTTTGCTACATTCTACATTTCACACAGCAAAATACTTCAGATTTATGAAAAATGTCTGATTTAGACTCGCAAGACTTGCAGTCTTTTGAGCGAAGCAAACACAAATGACACGAGCTAAAGGTTATGTGACGGGAAACATCAGCATTTTCAGCTGTGACGGAAGATAAGAACAATACGTAAGGAAAAGAAGAGGACAGAAACTCTGAGTCATGGTGAAGACGCTGAGAACAGGCAGCAGGAATAACAACAGGTCAGACGCTGCGACTGCAAGACGACAGCAGCAAAGATGCGTATACGTGTTTTTGTAAAGGCCTGGCACAGAGCCGTCATTGGGAGAAGTTTATTTCAAACTTGGTTTTCATTCCTTTTCCCTCGACACTTCTCATGTAACCTAACAAGTATTACACTCTCTCAGGGAGTCTACAGGTATGAAGACGTTCAATTTAATTTTAAGACTTTAAAATGATATTTTAAATTAAATTCAGGATGTAAATGGCAATGGTAAAAAAAAAAAGTAAAGAATGTGTTATGCCCATGTAAGTACACTGGTACCAGTTCATAAATAATAGTAAAGGTCAAATGTACATATTTATTTGGGTTTAAGAACATTTTCTACATGTATTTATATAATGTAGAAAGATTATTTGACTTAAAGTGCAGTTTGCTTTTTAAACATTTCATAATCGTTATTCTCGAGGTTGATCTTGCATCTTTCCATTTTCACAGACTAACGACTGAAGGCCGACTCGTAAAGCCTTGCTCTTCTTTAAGATCTTTGGTTTGGTTTCCATCTGTGCACTGCAAGCCTCTTAATTTGATCCCATGTTGGGAAGTCCCACCCCCTTTTTTTTTAAATACATACCCACACCAGCTACCAATAAATTAGCTAATGTAGGTTTAATATTTTTTTTCACATATATAAAACCTAAAAACAGTAGTGAAATCTATAAAGAAGCAAATGGTACGACTTAAAAACCAAACAAACGAACATTGTTTTTTCTTTCTTTTACATAAAATATCCAAACAGTTATATTCAATATGCTGAATCCTTAATCACTGTATGTGGGGTCGAGGTTAACCGTTACTGGCTGCTCTCCTTCTACAGCCTTCTAAATCATACTGTGGATGCTTCAAAAACAGTATGGCTATAATATTGAGATCACATATAACTCCTGCAACATCATATATAGTAACAATAGTCTGGTGATTGTGAAAATTTTACAAATCTTATGTAAATTTAAGCCAATTTTAGACTTTTTAAGGCCTGTCTTCAATAAATGTGCATTGTGCTAATTTACATCTGTGGATTAGAAATACATATAGATGTACATACACACATAAGCAAGTATTATGTGGGTTTTCAACCATTCCGATCATGGTTAAAAATTTGTCTCTGACTCTACAAACTGGCTTATAAGCTCAATGTAAATGTCACAAAAAAACATCAGGATGAAAAAGTCAAGATTTGTTTGAAGGAGATTAAGATTGTCTCTCACAGTCTGACGTCAAGGTCAACAGGAGCTTTAACTCTGGCACTCACACATAAATAAAAATTAAGCCATAAGTTAACTCAGGTAAAACTTTTGTCTCACACATGGAGATTTCTTTGCCGGATGCTTCAGGAATGTTTATTATTCCCACTTTTAAACATTTCTATGTCATGAACAAATAACAACCTTCTGTCAAACTGAAGTGTAAACTTTTACATGCAAGACTGTGCGGTGGGCCTAAGCAGCTGTACAACCAGCCTTGTATAATCAAGAACACCCTGGAGAAAATCTGTATGTTAAAAGAAGAATGTCGATATAATGCTGCATCATACTGCTCTGGCTGAGATGTAATTGATATCAAAACAGTAAGAGATTATCAAGTTTTTGAAAACTTGCAAACCAAACACATACAAATAAAGTGAAAACAAAAAGAAAGCAGAATAACAGTAACTTTGTTGTGCGTGCGGTTGTACCTGGTAGGTGTCCCACAGTCTGATTGTGCATCGTAGTGGCAACTCTCTCATCAGGAGGTTGTTCATCCAGCGAAAGGCAAACTGCAGGTACTCCACCTCGTACTGCTGCATGTGGCGGTGCACAGATTCTGACAAAATAATAATAATAAAAAAAAACTATTTGAACTTTTTCCATCAGTTTTCTGTGTAAAGACAAAAGTAAAACAGCAGAGATGCTGCACGGAGCGGCAAAGAAAAAAAACTCTAGCTATGGTAAAGGTGACAGTAACAAGTATGTAGCTAGACAGATTCCTTCAGAACTCCCTTCTCTGTTAATTACTGCTGCAGTCACTATCACATGCACAGCCTTTTCCTCATAACAGAGATGTAATTACAGAGCTATCAAAACTGTCTCAGAAAAGCTAAACCAGGATGAAAAATGGAAGTATAATTGTATTGTTAAACAACCCTCTAAAGCAATTGCAGGCCGCTGCGCTGAGGAATGAAATGCATATAAAGTAGGTCAATGGCATCCGGAGGTGAGGAGCCAAGGCATGGATGTATGTAACGTATAGGGCGTGTAGTAATTATTTCTTTGACACAACTGCTTTGAGCAGGAACTGATTAAAAATTTATTATGCTGACTTCTAACCCAAGTCAATCTGAATAACGCAAATGTCAAATGTGACCTTAACCTTGTCGAAAGACACTTTGTCCTCAAAGATTTTTCATTTCAGTGGATTTCTAAAGATGAGGTTCAACTTCCTGTTAAGCTTTATACCATCAGCCTGACCTCTCTGCATCAGTGGTGTTTATTTTACTGCAGAGACAGAAAATTACAGAAATGGACAAAGCTTGTGAAACAGTCTATTCAAATCAGTGTTTGTGTTTTGTTTTCACATGGATTTAAATAGAATGATAATTCCAAAAAGCACACCAAGTGAAGTAATACACATGGGGGGTGACTGCAGTGATATCTAGCACAATTAGAGTGCATGTGGGGTTAATATAATTTCTATGTGCATACAGATGTGCAGATACATTATCTGTAGGCAGGAGGCAAAACTCTTGGCTCAGGTTTCCATCTGTAATCTGCAATTCCGCCAAGTTTCACCGACCAATCCTGTTTGAGCAGAGTCTGGCTGCATGCAGGTAAATACAGTGAAAGAGGCACCGAGTTTGCCATGATGCAAAATCATGAAAACATAGGTACCGTCTGACAACACCTTAGCTTTTTATTCCTTTTTTGGTTGCTGCCCTGAGGCCAAGGCTTTAAAAGATTTTTACTCCTGTATTAAATCCCCACAGAGCGCACGCCGTAGCGAGCAAAGTTGTGTTTTTGTGGGTTTTTTGCATTTAAACTTGTGTGCCGGTGTGTCTGAATTGCATCATCCTTGCCCCAATCAATAAACTGTGCTTACACAGTACACTGCTACCAAACGGACCTATCGTAGTAGTTGCGGTTTACGCCATATTTCTGTGAAGGAGCACAGCAGGCTACGTACTATAAAGCAATCTCAAAGCAGCAGAAACTTGCTGTAATGAAGATCCAGACATTTATTTTAGGTAAGCTGGATTCTAATTTCCTCCATTATTTTAACTCTTGTGGCATCACTGCTGCTCAGTTCCCCCCGACAAACAGCTGAACAACAGGCGCCAACTCGGAGACTCCTCGTACCCTTAAAATTGTGTTTTGTTTTTTCTTCCTACAATTGGTTCAGCTCATGTCTCCAACCACCGAACAAAAAAACAGACCATATGTTGCATCTGGCATCTCAACATGTTCTCAATATGCGGTTGCGGTGTCAGTGTCATGGCGCGGCACGTTGGCACCGATGCTCACAGGGAAAAATGGATGAGACACGGAAACGTCTGTTAGAAAAAGAAAATGTAAGAGAAGCTCGCCGTGTGTGAGGGAGTGACAGTGAGAATGGCTGCCTTTGTTCCTTCCTCTGCTCTTGATAAATGCTTGTTTAATGCGCCTTTACATAACAAAAGATTAAAAATACCACTCAATATTCAGCGACTCGCTGTTCCACAGTCATCAAACCCATGACACTCATTCTCCTAGATACACACACACACACACACACACACACACACACACACACACACACACACACACACACACTTCATAATAGAGCTGTAATTACAGAGCTGTCAGGGAATCTATGAGGGAAAAAAACAGTTAGCAAGGAACTATCCCATCCTTTTCCCTCACACTCTGGGCTCTTAATCAGGGCTGACTGGCATGCACAAGCACGCAAATACACACACGCAAATTCAGCTTTTAACCTTTAATTGGCAAAACCTTATAGACAAGATACCACATACGTTGTTGGTCTCCAGCACTTGATTGGCACATGTCTTCCTCTGCTAACGTACATGTCTAACAGAAATGCACACACTCCACCACATGAGCAAAGGCGCAAAGTAAACACAAAGCTATTATTTCACACTCCTCTCTGCAGTTTAATTATCACATGCTGCTGTAAAAGCATAAACAAGGCTAGCTCATTAACGGCAAATGCATCATGGTGGCAGATCTGAGCTAGCTGCCAAACAGAGAGGGAGAGAGTGGAACAACTTTAGACAATGTTAAATTACACTAATGAACTTGCTCTGCCTAATATTAGTGGCTTCACCAAACACAAAGGGGAAGAGGTGCGTGGTGGGGGTGGGGGAGTGGTGGAAAGGAAGAGTCGTTTGTCATGAGATGATATCGTGGTGGGGTGGGAGAGCGAAAATGATAGAGGGGAAAAAAACCAAACCCAGAAGTGAGGCGCTTAAACTCGTGACTTTTTAGCCGTCTGGCTGGCACACAGCGCTCAGCACACTGAGCAGGGTTGTTAGAAGGGCTCGGGGAGGTTGAGGATGACATGTCTCATAGACACTGATTGACTGATGAGTCTTGTCTTCCCTCCAACTGCTGGTTAAAGTTTAGGACGGAGGCCACAGAGCAGGCTAGTCTGCTCTCCACAGCAGACCGTAGCCTGTGGCTGTCGGACAGTAGAAGGTCAGAGGTCGTACAGTGACTAGTGAGAAGCTCCCCGGATTCTGCTGATGAGGCCAATTCTGCCTTGCTTGGTTTAAAAAGTAATTACACTCGCACGTTCTCTTTGTCCTCTCCTCCTCCCCCTTTCATTTTATTCTTTTAGCATCTTGCGGTCTTTGTTTTTTCTAAAACAGACATTTTATTTGGAATTTGCTCATCTTTTGTTTGACGCGTACTTGGCGTATTTACAGTGTAGCGTTTCATTTTTCATAACCGTGATCTTGCCGACTAGTCAGCATTTGCCACTGTCTGTACCTGCCAAGCAGCAGGGATGAATGTATGAATTTTTTATGTTTATAAGCGTTTATAAGGCTGCCAAGTACTTTGTGACAAATAAATAACTTAGCAATCTAATTAGCTGCCTCTCCAGTGAGTCTCTCATCCTGTGGATTAACTCCAACTCCACCATATTGGACTGCAGCTGCCAAAAGTAGTCCCTGCTCCACTCTGTAGCCTCAGTGGGCTTGGCATAGCTGTACATGACCCACTCTTCACCTGCTGCAGGTTCTGGTTAGAGTGTCCCTGAGCTACTGATGCCAACTGCGGACCCGGGAGAGAGAGAGATAGAAAGAGAGAGAGATCACTGAATCATATGAGGAACTGCCAGAATAGCAACCTGCCCAGATATAGTGAGGAAAACACAAAGAGGACTGAAAGGCATCAACTGAACTTTCAAATTAAGAGTGAAGGACTTCTCACTCATCATTCGCTCAAACAGATGCAAACAAAAAGAGCTGAAAAAAACCAAATGAGTTAGGCAAATGCCACAGACTGGGTCTGCTGTGGGGAGCAGCATTGAGCAGGTGACACCGACAGACTGATAAAATGATTAGGAAGGCTGCTCTGCTCTGCGATTGGCTGCCAACTGTGCACTTTTAAAGCTGTGGTGGAGAGGAGGTCACTGAAACGACTGTTATCCATCACGGATAATCCTGACCACCCTCTGGCCCACTTTCTCTAGCAGACTGATTCAGCTCTGCTGGCAGAAGGACAGATGAATATTTTTTAAAATATTACTTTAACTGCTGTAACAGAATAAAAAAATGTAAAATAATTGCCCAAATATGGCTTGAAGTATCTCATATCTTATCTCATCTTAAAATGGCATGCAGTGAAGTTGTACCTAAGTATAAAGGAGTTAAGATTTATTTACTTCAGACACAGGCTTGGTTCCTTCTGTAGGGAGTAAACTAATTAGACGGACATGCTGTGTGTACACATCTTGGCTGTTGTGTGCGTCTTTAGCTTCCCCAAATCCCACTTTATTTGTTTAACTGTTACACAGACGCTCTCCTGCACGACGCAGCTCTATAAAATGAAAAAGTTTAATCAGCCCAAACCACAGCGAGAGCAGACTTTTATTTTCCCTTTTATTTCGCATAAAAGAAAGGCCACGTAATATGCAAAATTACATCTTGTGCCCTCAAAAGTTGAAAACACAAGGGACCAATGAGATAGCAGATTTGCACCGTGGCGGTAAGGCTTTGGATAAGAAGGGTCTGAAACAACTGCGGTGAAGAAATCTGTGAATCGCTTGAAAAAGAAAATGTTAGAAAACTTGCAACTGATAGTATCTGGGGGTTGTGGAGGACTGTGTGGGAAGATATGAAACAAACAAGCAAACAAAAAGAAAAAAATCAGGTTAAATGGCATCACAGTTGGCCTGAACATAAGGCGTCAAAAAAATAAACGGGAGGTGGGGGCCTTTGGTTGACGAGGGGGAAAACAAAAGGAAGCCAAACATACTGCTGGAGTTTAAAAAACACTTAAATCTTGGGAACATAAAATACTAAAACAAAACTACTGCACAAGAAAGCCAAATTAGCTAAAGATTTTTTTCCAAACATATGAGAACAGCTTTCCTCGCTTCTCATTATGCAATACAGTCTCACAGTGCAGCTACCAGCCTTTCTACTAAAATCAGGCACGCATGCTGCAAGTACATCCCCTCATTTGCATAAATAAATTCACCTTTTAGCAATTTGCATGTTGATGAACTCGCGCTAATGCACTTGCATGTAACAAATACACAGACAGAGATAAGGGAGCGATAAAGAGATCAGAAAAACATTACATGCTGACAGACTGGCTGTTCTTTTGAGGAGGAACATGTGCTAGCGTTAAGCAAGGCTAATGGGAGTTAGCGTCACTTATTAAAAGTAGGATAATTACAGAGGAGGAGCGACCGAGGGACGGGCAGGCAGAGGGAGAAATGAAGGCGTCTCGAAGTAAAAGATTACAAACGATGTCAACAGCTCTTTCAACTCCACGAATCAAAGTAAAGAAGCAAAGTAATAAACATCTTTGATTTTTAACAAATGCTTGCGGTTTGTTTTTGGTCTCCCTGCTTCAAGTTCAATGTGAGCCTATACTGTACTGAGTGAGAAATAAAGTGCATGGAGAACAAAAAAGATTATTTGAGTGGTTTTAATGTCCATGTCTGTCCAGGGCTGTAATATACTGAATGCAGTCACGATGTTGAAATAACATTTTTGGGGATTTCTTTGGGTGAACACCAAAGATTAGCGTTGCTGAATCGACCAAATGTTGAGGACAGGCCGGGGCTTCTTGGCACAAATCCAGAACCATTTGTTTCTCTCTGGGATTAAATTTGTGTCACTGTAATTAAACACAAACCTCACAGGAATAGAGTACGCGCGCACACAAACACAGAGTCATTTGATCACAGTATTCTTGCCTCTCCCTTCAGTGACTACCATTTCACTTTTCCTTTGGTCACTTCACCGCCTCCTTCTGCTTAGAAGAAAAGGCAATTTTATTATGACATACCGTTTACTCAGTTTGTCTTATGAAAGTCATGAAACACTGTACTCTCTGTAACTCTAATTATTCTTGCCCTCACTAGTTAACTGTTTGATCTCAGATGGTTCTGAAGCCAAAGCAATTAGTTTTAAAATTAGCAAAACAGACAATAAGAAAGAATGGCAGACAGTTGTGTGAGAGCAAACTGGCATAAACCCACGCAAAGGGAGCAGTGCAGCTGCATTTAGCATAGGCTCCTGCTGAGGAACTAGCTGAGTGCTAATGTTAGCAGCTACTGGAGTTAGCCACATACAGCAAATTCCTCTAAATGTCAGTACATGGTTTTTCAAACACTTTGACTGGTAAAAATGTGAATTATTAACTGAAATTGTTCTTCAAATATGTCTGAAATATGGTTATGAACAATATCTAACCCCCATTAAACCAGGCTTAATTTCGACTGCTTTCTAAGTGATCTTCTCCATTGGACCCACTAAGATATTAGTTCACAGTAGCATTAATAGGGAATATTATAGTTACAAGATCCGTATCCGCTAAAACTTTCAATCATCTCCATCACTAAAATGAATCTTTTTCTTAGAGGTGTTGCTTTAAAGTTTTTCTTACCTGACACTAATACAAACTATTTAATTTTATTTAAGATAAGGATAAGTGGGAGAAAAAGGATGGATATTTGTGCTCCTCTTCGTGCAAAAGATTAAAAAAGGTCTGGCTGATTAAGTCGATAACAGTGCTGCATACAAATGTAGGCTTGTCTTCTTCTAATGAACTATGAAAGTTTGTTTCTTTTGTTTTAGAGCACTCTGCTTTGTGTTTCTAACTTTTTCTAATTGCAGAAATATTCTAAAATATTTATATTAATATTTATTCAATACATGAACAACAAACTTGTTCCTTCTTGAATTGAAAAGAAAAATACATTTTCCATTTTCAAATCTAATGAAATCAAAGAAACGATATTTTGTTTTAAATATTGGAAATATTGGAATTACTTCATTATATTTATGTAAGATGTTCTTCAGTTGCTTATTAACTAAGTTTCTTTTCCCTCTTCTGGAGGACAGCAAACAAACTATGTAGCAATCTGAGGCTTTTATTCTGAAAGGCAGGGACAGAAAAGGCCCTTTTTCCACATGGGTGGAACAAATCAGGTTTCCTGTACGTGCAGTGACGGCTATGCTTTCTCTACATCTACTTGATGTATTGTAGAAGGAGGTAGATGCAGTCATTGTACAGAACTAGAGAAAAGGAAACTCTTGTTCTTCCTCGTATAGTACTGCAAACAATAATACAATAAAAACCCTCAGATGGGATCAAGACACTACTACATTTTTCCCGCCTTGTCTCTATCTCAAATAAATATCTCATCAACTACTGATGTGCCTGTATCGCACACACCGACACAGAGCTCAAACAGAACAGCGGTGTCGCACAGTAACAGTTGATGCATTTTCATTTGCCCTTTAGCCAAAGTTACCATCTTGTTCTAATGGAAAAGAAGATCTTTGATCGTCTGCAGCAAGTAATCAGCAAATCTCAAATTATTGAGCCTAAAGATGAACTATAATTTATGGTTAAAATGTAACAGAATGACAGAAAACATTTTTTTTAAATAAAAGTAAAACATTAGGACTTGTATCAGATGCAGTGAGATACCAATATTGGTACATTTCAAGACCCCACCCACTATCAAAATACCACCACTCTGGATAAACCTGCATCTGATAAGCGCTGATAGGTCATTTTGGAAGAGATGAGAGGCTATTGTTCTCAAAACAGATGCTATGTCAACAGCAGGGCGAAAAACAATCCCGTAACACAAGATAAAAGCTATCTGTGATCTCATTAGAGCTGGTAATGTCAACCTAGCGAGGTATAAAATTTCTCTGCCCCCACTATGATGACAGGGCACTTATGGAAAAAGATACAGTAAAGATGTCGAGTCATTTTTTTTATGTCGTTGCTGTTGTGGGTGGGGGTGGGGTGAAATGGACTGCAGATGAGGTGGAGGACTTTTCTTCCTCTTTTTTCCCTTCACGTGTGTGTGTGTGTGTCTGTGTATTCACTCAAACACACACAAGTGTACGCACAATTTTTTTGTGTTTTTTTTTTTAAACACACCACCCATCTTACGTGCATGTTCTTCATTGGACCTCTTCTGTCACAATCACACATGCAAACAGACAGGCCTGCATTTGCTCGCTAACTTTTTCTGACATTCACATTCCTGCGCACACACAAACACACACGCACAAACACACACTCTCCATCCATTTGGATGCAGAGGATGAGTCCTCCCCTCCCTGTGGCTGACAGAGCGGGTGACAGGGTGGTGGGACGGCACCAAGGTTAGCCGGGAACATGACCATTGTACAAAAGCCTGCTTTGATAAGCCCTTGTTTTGCACAATGCATGGTGGGGCTGCTGCAAACCTCGCACGAGTTTTAAGTGACAAAGTTTGGATGGAAAACTATTTCAAACCAGGTAACGTGTGTACTGTTTGGACAAAATGGAAAAGACAACGGGACCAGAGAGGGAAAAGTAGCTTTGCTAATTAACACCGAGTTGAGAGCGTGTGTGAAATGTCACTGAGCTGCGTATGAGTACACTCGGTGTGCATACATTAACTTCCAGGCCTCAGCAGGCCTCTGGTCTGTGCTATTAGTCACTAGCACGTACGCGTTTCCAGACAGCCGAGTGGAATGAAAATTAGCGAGAGACAATTCTCATGTCAAGTCATTAGAAAGTGACGATAAGCCTGGAAGAATTAAGGTGTGAAAGCAAATGTAACTGGCTGGTGTGTATATTGTTCTAACACGTACATTTTTTTAAAAAAAACAAAGAGTTTAAGTGTTAACTCAAAGTTGGGGGGTGGGCTCATTAAGGGCATGCTGAGTTATTTTTGCTTTCTCTCTTTATTCATTTTACATTTGCGGTGCCTTGCAGAGTGTCAAATCAGTCCAATTACTCCCACTTCCACCTCCCCTCTGCAACAAGCAGATATTTATATGCATACAGTAAAGTCCTACTAGGGTACTTGAAGTTAATGACTTGGTTAATGTTATTAGAGGGGGAATGCAGAAGCCAATATACGCAATAGGCTTAATATATAAAATGTACATAAATATACAAGTTAAGATTTCCCTGGCTGGACTGGAAACAGCTTCTAGATATGAACAATACATTTCCAAAAGCAAAAACAAACAAGAAAAACAGATGAAAACGCACAATAAACAACATTTTTTTCATATTGTCCCTCCATTTTCCCCAAGCAGAAACCTCTGGAGCTGAAAAATGAAACCAACACTTGAATGCAAGAAACTGCAGTCCCTCCAGTGGCCCCTCGAGACTGGGTCCTAATGTTAAAAGGCTGGTCTCGAGCTTGAAAACAGTATGTTTACAGCTCGGTACCAGAATAAAGATGGCTTACTGTGAGGTCCAGATGGTCCCATAAGTTTGTGCTTTGGTGTTGGTGAATTAAATTCTCATAATGTATATGTTCTTTGTTTTTTAGCACTAATTAGCAGGTGTTTATGTTTATGTTTATTTTAAAAAAGGGGGTAATAAGTGGGTAATATAGGAAGCAATGGAATGGAAAAGAACTTAAACAATCAGAAAAGCAAGAACAGGTAAGTAGAAATTAAATCGGAGCAGAAGAGCAGTGAACAGAAAGTACTTTATGGATGGGTGAATGAATGAATGGACGGATGGAAGCGAGGCAGATGACTCACCATCAATCCTGCTGACCAGCTCCTCTAGGGCCTTGACTTTTTTCTGGATGCCTGGCTGAGCAAATGTATAGTTGTCCTGAGTAGAAGAAAAAGCACACAGTCAAAATGGCCCAAGGCTCATAAAGCAACAGTAAAAGTACCTTTAAATAGTTGGTCTTTAATATGTTTGTTGGTACTTTATGCATTTCGCTTACTCCCCAAGAAAATGAACGCAAGAACAAAACAGCCTTCAAACACTATGTATAAATCATCACAAGCAACCGGGAAAAAGGAGTGCGAAGGTCAGACTGGCAAGTGGATAAAAGTCCTGTGAACCTGAAGTGACTAGATAACAACAAAGTACAGGGAAAAGGGAATAAAAGCACAAGCTAAGGAGATCAAGCAGATATTTTATTACAGGAATATTTGTCATATTTCTCTGTAATTTGCTCGACAAGCCGTGAAATTGATCCCTCATTGAGAAAACTAATGCGGTTTGATTCACATTGATGTTTCGCAGCTATTTGGCCCGAGCGTCTGTGTATCACAGCGCACAGTTAAAGGGTCTGAAATTTTCCGTTTAGTCTTTCAGAATATATTTTTTTAGAACGTGCTGCAGCTATTAGAAATTTTGAGTGTTTGCCAGAGCCTATTTCACACCTCACACAAAGCCTGAGTCATTTTTAAACTGTAAATAAAGAAACGGGCAACCTAACTAATATTGCCATAACAAAACAGTTGCGGCTCCAACCTTGCAGGCAAAGTAAAGGGCTGATTACGAATGAGGTTCTTAGAGAGGGAGATCAGGCTTGAATGGGTCAAATTTGTTGTGCAGGTACTTATCACCATGTCAGGTATTATATCCTTTAAAGATTTCCTGTGCCACATCTCAACTGAATAAATCCAGCTTTAAAATTCAATGATAGAAGAGATGGTTTTATAAAGCTGCAAGTAAAACCAAAACTCAAGAGATCCATAATAAGCCTGCAAAGCTCTAAATGGACTTTCAAGTATTAGCTTACTGTCATGTGCTCAAAAAAAGGCTACATAATAAGAAGTGATTATTTTACTGTTTCCATTGACATTCTGACTCATAATATTGATCTTATTTTATTAATTTTGGCTAATGGTCAAAAGCTATTATGTGGGCCTTTTTATAAGGAAATTAAGAGAATTTGGAAATGCTTCTTCAAGTAGCTAGCTCTTAATGTGACAAAAACAACAGAGTTATTGTTTGATTCACATTCATGTTACATTTATATTCATTACATGTTCCTTTGCAGTCAATCAGCTCTAGCAAAGAACAGGCACTGAGGAGAGTTCATTTTACATATAGGTGTAGTATAACCTGGTAGCTACTAAAAGGTAGCTGCGCTATATAGTTTAAAAGGTGTAGCCTAATCATGCTAGCTAGTAAAAAGTAGCCTCAGTATGCAGTTGGAGGTGTAACACAACCATGCTAGATACAGTGATAAAAAGTAGTTGCATATATAGGTTTGGAAATGCAGCATAACCATGCAGGTTAATATAAAGTAGTATTACTATATAAATTTAAAAATGTAACATAATCATGCTAGCTAGCAAAGGTAGCCTCAATGTGTAATGTTGCAGAGAGGCCAACTTAGGCGGAGAAAAATTACTTTTGTAAAACTTTTTGGGTTATTGAATAAAGTAGCCAAGTGTTTAAAAAATAAAAATAAAGAAATACATGCTGCCTTTAAACATAAGCCATATTTGCCCATCAAACATTCTCTTTACAAGATAGAGCAAGTCACTAGTTGGTTGCTGATAGATTAAATGAGTGTGTGTATATATTATGACTTTTATTGTAAAGTTGAATAAAATGACAACAGAGGGCAGTGTGAGTTGAACTTGCAGAATACAATCCATGTGTGAAACAGCACATAAGCATTTTGCGCGTGTGTGCGTGTACGTCCAAACACACACAAAATGAGGATTACGTTTCCTTGAGGGGTCATTTCAGTGTGGTCTGAGAACAGCTGATGTGGCAAACCATCCCACAGACAGAGAGAGGGAGAGAGAAAATGAGATGGAGAAAGGGGGATAAAGGTGGGCAAGAGAAGTCATTTAGCAATAAACAGCTTCAGTTGTCCTTCAGGCACAGCAGAACTGAGGCACTCGTGTCCTCCTGAGTCCATCAGTGGCTGGCAGAGTAAAAACTGCATTCCTTCCTCCTACAGTTATTTTTTTTATCCCTTAGTCGCCATCCTTCCACCCTTCCACCACTTTATAGTCCCCAAATGCAACTTTTACTATTCTTAGCATACCTCTACACAAATGTTTTTAGTCCACTGCTTTATTCCTTAGCTGTAAAAAACATTAAAGATATGCTCCCATATTTCTCAAAACCCAAGCTCCCAGTTCACCAGAGCCCAACTTATACTGACACCAATATTTAGTGATTAAAAAAATAAATAAAAAATCCTATTTTTCCTTTCAGATGCATAAAGAATAAAAAGATTTACCTAACTTTTGCTATGCATAGTTATTTATGAGCCTTACTGAGTTCAAATGCAACAATGTTACATTTCATTAAAAAAAATAATCGCGTTTTATTGTCACAACAAGTTGCAGATTACTTGTTTAGTCTCGGTTGCGTTTGCAACTGCAGAGTGACCTCTGTAGGACAAACTATGTAAAATCATCACCCGTCTCTTAACTTTGTTAATACGCCATTATTAATGGTCATAGAATATACTGACAAATATCTAATATTGGCCAACTTATCAGCCCCACCGACAAAACAGTCGAGCTCTATAGTTCAGTATTTTGTTGCCTATGGACATGGGTATAGCAACGCATTTCTTTTAATTTGTACTCAACTATGAAACATAGTGGTGTATGCACTTTTGGTCAGAAAATCCAGTTTGCATGTTCTCTTGGCGTCTGCGTGGGCTCTCTACGGGTACTCCAGCTTCCTCCTCCCACAGTCCAAAAACATGCGGTTAGGTTAATTGGCAATTCTAAATTACACGCAGGTGTGAAAGTGAGCGTGAATGGTTGTCTGTATGTACGTGTTAGCCCTGTGACAGACTGGTGACCTCTCCAGGGTGACTCTCACCTTCTGGGATCCACCCCCACGACTCTGAAATGGATAAGCGGAAGAAAATGGATGGATGGATGGATGGATGGATGGATGGAAAGGAAATTCATTCAGTAGTTTTGGAAACAGCTACATTAAAGCACAGCTGCCAGCAGTGTCCCTGATTATCCCTGACATTTAACTGTATTTCTCACAGTTCCGATATCCCGACACTTGATATCATCTCACCTTCCTTCTCTTCCTTCTACACTCTTTCTCTAAAATGTTGTCCAACGTCCTCTATCCTACTTTTCTATTCACTATCTAAACCACCTTTCAACTTCGCTTTACTTTTTCCTCATTTACATTTGTTCATTGCCTCCATTTTCTGTCCTGAGCCTCTCCGGCTCTCTTTTTCTACCACCCCAGTGTTAATGCGGTTACGTGCTAAGCAAGTGTGAGGGCCAGTACAAGTAATTACATTTGCATTATTGAAGCTGCTGGCTTTAATCAACTCCCTGTGCCTTGTCCCCTCTCTTGCTCTCTATTTCTCCCTCTTCTTCTTTGTTTTAAAGTCCTGTGGTCACATGACCATTTCTTTTTTCCAGTGTTGTTTCAACCTCATCTCTTTCTCATTTTCATCTTCCTTTTTAAAAAAAATCTTATGTTTGCTTCACATTTTTTCTTATTTCATGCGTCTGACTGGTTTCACTTTTTTTTGTCGGTCCCAATCTTCGCCTGGCAACTTTTAAAATGATTGCTTGAGCTGAACACTAAATCTGCTTGTGTTAAAGGTATGACTCATTTAAGTGCATCGGGCGCACTCAGGTATTTCTGATTGTTTTCCTTTACATTTTCATGCCTGTGTCCTTTCTTTTTTCTTTTTTTTAAACAATCTTTCCAGAGGTAAATTATTTGTCATACATAAGGCACTTTTCTCTCCGGCTGAACAGACAAACCTGGGGCAACAGGCAATTTTAACTCAATTACTTTTCTTCTATTTTTCTTGTGCAAATGACTTGAATATATTTCCTTTCTCATAAAACATCGAGCGAACTACATTTTTCTTCCCTCCACTTTCTATCACATACTCTTTATGTGTATGTTTGCTAGCTTGCAGTTTTCTTCTAGTTTACTCTCAGTGCTGGAGCACTGCTGCAGTTCTGCCTGACTGCACACAATAGCATAAAAAGGCAGCAGAAAGGATATGTGTTTTCTTATTCTCACTCTTTTAATCTTCCATAGTTTTATCAAAATTGACCTTTGAATGAGGTGTTTTTTTTAATAATGTCAGTTTATCAGTGACCTAAGACCCTTTCCTTAATGTATCCATCCCTCTACTTTGTTTCCTTTGTTCTTTTTTGTTAATCCCTGTTTTTTCTTTAATTTCTTTTGCCAGACTATTATTTTCAAATTTTACCGCCAACTTTTTTTTTTTTTGTTTTGGCTACTCGAATATAGCAAAATTATAATTGTGATTACAATTACTTTAAATTACATTATACTATTACATTTAACTGTGGATTATTTAGAGCTTCAAACAGAAATCCGCTAATCAGAACATCAGTTAAGTAGAAGCTCATCTGGCTCACAATCCATCACAATTCATTGAGTTTTGCAAAAAACAACCAAAAAAACCAATCACACACACACACACACGACCTTGACCTGAGCACAGTTTGTATGAGGACCCATTAGGCGATCATTTTATGAGGAGAAGCGACGTGAACTGTGAACAGATGGAAACACGACAGATGCCTCTGCATGGCATGAGATCGTCGGACCTTCAGCCAAATGAGCTGGAAAACAAATAAATAAGAGGGTAAAAAATGCAGTGGGTTCTTCTTATTGGTTTGTTTGTTTGTTTTTTGAGGGGGGAGGGTCATAAAGCAGACAGAGGTCTTGCCTTACCCAAACAACGCTCACTTAAGAAACCTTCTTTACTTTCAGTTTCTACTTCCTCTTGTCCAGGATTCTCTGGGGGAAAGTAACACCCACTAAAAAGTAAATCAAACTGGCTTCTTAATGTGACACTTGACCTTTAAACTTGGCTGTAGATACACAAAAAAAGACGCTTTTTCTGACATCTTTGTTCGATCTAAGCTAAACAATGGGTGAATTTGAGCTGTACGGGAGGAAAAAAAGCGCACCGGTTTAAAGAACCGGGATGCACTAGATTGATAGCACAATGCAAAAAGTTGAATGTCATTTTTAAAAACAAACGCAGGGCAATAATGGTTTTATCTCGATTATCCCGTTTTCATAAGCGATGGAAGCTGAAATCATAATTGAAAATACAACTCGATTAATCGCCCACCACTACTAGAAGTCATTTCCTCTCCCGCCTTATGTTCTCCATTTCGCCGTCTATTTTCATCACTTTGGTGGTGTTAATGAGGCTAGACTTGACTAAGTGTTCTGAATAAGCTATTATGTCTCCTCTGCTTTGCTTGTTCCCTGGTGTTTCATTTTGTTCCATGCTGTTCTGCATTTTACTTTGTGACTAATTGTACTGGAGTCAGATCTTTCTTTTTTTCCCTCAAACATATCTGTGATGAGAATAAGATACTTTTTTACAATATGCTCACGCTTTCTTCTCTTTTTCAGCATTTTGCCCTCTTTCACTTCTTCTCCTCCTTTCCTATAGCTTGTTGCCTCACCTCCTCCCAGTTTCAATCCCTCTCCAATTCTCGTCTTCACCTAAATCTTTTTTTATATTTTTGTCCCCTTTTCTACTTTCTTTCTTTTTATTCCCATCCTTCTTCCACTCACTTCCTGTCTTTGTCAAATCCAATATGTCAGATGTTTGATCAGCTGAGGCAACACGAGGAAATCAACTCTCACCCTTTTATTATTCATGCATTCTCTTCCTCCCTCACCATCTGTCCATTCACCACATCTGACCCAGCAACTTAGTGGAACTGCTCCGGTCGGCCCCTCATAAACGGACAGACGCGCGTCACGCAAACATAAAGTGTCTTGTTTTTCTCTTTCTCGGGTGTCAACAGCCTTCCGTTCTCTCCTCTTTTGTTCACTGTGTTGCTCGCTCTCAGTCAGCCGAATCAATAGCTCCTCTTCACCTCACAGTCCATTCTATTAGACTCAACAATGGCTCCATGCTGGACTAAGATTGCCTCCTTTTGTGGCACCGGATGTCTATCAGCAAGTTGGACAGAACCAACGTTGCAAGGGTGAGGAGGAGGAGGAGGAGGAAAAGAGAGAGATGACAGGTCAAGATAAAGAGTAGAAAATAATGGACACAATGTCGCAGAGAAGACTGAAGGACAAGCCAATGATCTATCATTCTGGTACAAGAACGAGAGAGGAGAGAGAGAGAGAAATGATGATTGCAGTAAGGTGGAGACCGCAGCTGTTCAAAGTTACAGGAGGACTGTGCTGATTTTATTCTGCTGATTTTTTACGCTGTTTTCAACATCTTGGCCTTGATTATGAGAGCGGTAAGCTCAGACGTGTACTGGCAGCGCAACAAGGAAGGTCATCTAAAAATCTGCGGTGCAGCAGTGCAGTTCAATAAAGACATTAATGTTCTTTTTTTTATTCTGAGAATTTCCTGCGATGAGGTAGTCAGCATCAAATGCTCATTAACCACATTACTGTGCTAGTCACAGAGCCATCGTGCAGCACCTGCACATCACTAAAAAAAAAAAACACCCAAAAGACACACCATGCTAAAAGAGCAGTGACTACTTTGATGGCTCAGAGTGTGAGTCAGATTGTCTTCAAACTGAGAGACTACGTGTTTTGAGTCAACTTTTTGATCTAGGATATGAGATGGGACCTCAATCTTAAGGAGGGCTATGATTGCATCAAGCCCTCTACGTCCACTTCAAGGTTTTTGGATTAGAGCAGTGGCCCACTTATATTAATGTTTGTCACCTTAAGGCATATACATAAACATTGGCAATCAGAATTAATGACACACCCTTTCACACACTACAATAGCATACAGTCATTTATAATGAGCCTCTCTCTAAAAGTAGATGCAGAAATACTTTGTCAAAAAAAGCCGAAGTGTGACTATTAGAAGAGAGTATCAACAAGGTTAAGGAGCTATGGCTGAGGTAGAGGTTTGGTGAGGCTATCTGCAGAAGTGTGTTTTAAATTAAACCTTAAACTGCAAACATTCACCGTTTCTGGCTTCTTAGATTTGCTAGAAGCTAGCAAATCTTGCTAGCATTTGCTCATTAGCACTAAAGGAGCTGTGACTAATAGCGGTGGTGTCGTGTTAATGGAGAACTTGTCATATATGACCATTTTTTACACAAATGAGATGGTTATGAATGCCTATAGAGAAGGATTTATTATCTGGGAAGCATAGATTTTCATACTAAGCTTTGCTGTGCCAATCCATTCAGGATTTGTTTTAGACCTGCTGGCGTTGCTGCAAGAAAAGTCATGAAAATTTCAGTAAAAACCAAATGTGAACCCAGGCTCACAGTAAAGAGGAAGTCTGGGATTCCTCCTCCCAGCATCATGGATATTTATACTAAAATGAATGGCGGTCCACCAAACAGTTTAAGATGTTTTAGACTGGACTGAGATCCATCTTTAATGTCATACTTCATGCTGGCTCTGAACATTTTCTCTGATTTTTTATTCGTCTGAATTTAGTCTTTGATCAAAAAGTTTTGGATAATTGCCAGCTGCCAATTTTAAACTTCTCGCAGAAGTTCCTTCTTTTTAGTCAATACTTAGAGTTTGAGAAGTCTGGATGTCTAATGACTAAAGGAAAATATCAATTTATACAGTTCTGAAATTAAAGTATACAGAGATATATAGACAGAACCCCCCACCCACCCCACCCAAAAAGACAGGTTATATAAAAACAACATTTCATCTTTTTTGTTTTATATTATGTTAGTCTGAAGTACAAATCTGCTTTTTATACATCTTATAAACTGGTATCTGGCAACAGACAAAGAAATAAGAGAGACAATTAAAAACCTTGTGAACTTAAATGGCCAGCATCTACATATGAACCCGTTTCCCTAATTACCTAAAACTATTAACAGAAACCACATTTCTCACTTATGTAACTTCTAAGAAATAAGGTAATTGAAGAAAGTAGACCGTAACCTGGTCTGTTCACGTCTCTTGCACAATTCAGCTCAACACAGAAGCGAACAATAAGAGCTATTGCAAGATTACTGTAATTAAAATGTTACTTAAAATACCTATACTTGATCCTGGTGATTTAGCTAATTACAGACTCATTCACAGCCTTCCTTTAACACAAAAACCCACAAAAAAGTTGTTGCAAATCACTTATGTGATCGTTTACAGATCAATGGTTTATTTAGAGAGTTTGAGTAAGGATTTAAAGTTTATTGTAGCATAGAGGCAGCACTACTGAAGGTCACTAATGATCTTTTAATGGCTTCAAACAACAAACTGTTCTGTGCTCGTCTGGCTAGACCTCAGAGAAACATTACATACCACTGATTGCAAAGTTTTATTACAGAAACTATCATACATGACTGGGATTAAAGGATATGCACAGTGCTGTGTGTGCTATATTAGAAAGTTATGAATGGTGTTCCACAGGGCTGTGCGCTAGGACCATTTCTATTTATGATATTTAAAAACAAAAAAACAAACAAAAAACAAAACACACCCGATACATTTCCACTGCTATCCAGATGATACCAAGCTGCATTTATCAGTAAAGCTGGCAGGCAAACATCAATGGCCTGACAGGAAGGAATATCCATCTCTGACTCATCCTGTTGGTCACTTAGCACCTGTCTTTGTTTGTAATTTTCTTTCCTCTATTTTTCTTTGCCCACTAACCGGCTGCAGCATATGGCTGCCCCTTCATTGTTCTGCCAGACATCTTTTCCTGTTAAACAGGAGTTCTTCTTCCCTACACTTTCAAAGTTCTAAGTCATATGGTCATAAGTCATATTATTTTGCAATATAATGTGCAAAATAATATGACTGTTGCTGCAAATGATTGCTATATAATCACTTGTATTACTTCAAGTGAGTCTAAAAAAAGGACATTAAATAGAATGCAAAATCATTCCTTTGTTCAACAACTTTGCAAGAGGTTAAGAAGTTAACACTCTTATATAAAAGTAAATGTCAGTTAAGTTAAGTACACTGTCCAGACCACATTACGACCACACAGAGACAAAGAATAACAACTATCTTGTAACAACTGAGCTGAAATACATTTAGCTGTAACTAAACAATTCTTGTAGAAAGTCACTGGATATAGGAATGGTGGGCAAAACCAGGATGTGCTGGATCAGGTCTGATCTGTGGTGGCCTGAACTCGCCACTTACAAGAACTAAAGAGTTCACGGCTAATGTCTTAGCTCCAGATACCACAGGATATGTGGCTTAGAAGTCTTGTAGATTCCAAGGTTCAGCAGGTCAGAGCTGTTTTGGCAGCACACGAAGAACCAGCAGCATATTAGGCAGGGGTGGTTATAAGGTTCTCACTTATCAGTGAACTCTGACACTGCCTCAGTGTAGGAGCTGGCCTTACATGCCCCCTAATATGATCAACACTGCTCGTCTCCCTGCTAACAAGGTTCTCATCCAGCATCCACCATCCTTATTACATAATTTTTTTCCATCCACTCTTTCTGTGTCTGATTTTTCGGTTGCAGTCTGTCTCCTCACCTCTTCTCCTCAGCAGCTGTTACCACCTCCTTTTCCACTGACCCGTCACATAAACAAGTTCAGCTAATTTGATACTACTTAATCTGTCAAAGAATAACAGATGAAGCAGGACAAGAACGTATAACTGAAAATTATTAAAAAAATAAAAGCAGATGAATGTGTTCAATCTAAGTTGTCCTCCAACAGTGGCTACATACACAGGCTCATTAAAAAAGCTTAGGAAACACTCAACACACAAACATCCTGTCAAGCATCACGCACACACAAACGCACCAGCTGGCGGATCACTCCTTGTGTGTGTGTGTGTAGGTGTTGCACTGAGTGACAGCCCAGGTTGACGGTAGGAGACCCTTGGGGAAACCAGAACAGGACATGGCGTCTGGTTTGGTCTGGCTACCGTCTGCTACACGTCATTTCTCGGACCCCTGTTCTCACTCTGGGGAGACCCCATCTTTACTGCGACCGTGGAAACAGATGGTTGCCTTGACAATGAACGAACACATTACGATTGGATCGTACACCAAAGGATGAGTTGGAGGCAGTTCATGCACAGTAGTAAGAGAGGGAGCGTTTGACCGTTTAATATTTTTGTATTTCATACCATTTCATTACTTTTTATTTGGTCATAACTTAACTGCAGAAGCATTCATGGGACCAGGGCTTGACAATATATAGTTTCCTCTGGAAATGATCAACTTCGGCATACAGCACACGGTGTTGTATATAAAATCCTGAAAGTGCTGAAAAAGCTGCCCAATATTATTCCTGCTGAGACTTTTAATAAAACTTTAATAAACTTTAATAAACCCTTCACGACTCCACAAGAAGGAGAAGTTAAATTTAAAGCACCAATGCTGTGCTTGATGGCGGGGGGGGGGAATCTGCATTTCCAAAGTCTGCATCATAGCACAAAGTAGCATGTCCAAGCATGGCACTTTAACCTAAAAGGGGTCAGAGACATTTTCATGCAGGACCTCCATTTGTCAAGACAACCGCTGAAGTATTAACAAGTTCACATCCCAAGGCGAAATTAAATATCTCAAAGTTAGGTCCTGTGCTGGGAAAATACATTTAAGAGCCTGTGCTGCAAAAGGCATATCTGCAGAATTAGCATAAAAGGCAGGTTTTCATCTGCTGGCTTTAAAACTGAGAGCCCTCGGGGGTGTGCTGGCGGAATAATGGACTTTTTAAACTTTTTGACTTCATTTCCCTCGCTGGGCACGGCAGGTAAGACACAGGCTCCCCGGCTGTGCAGGGAAGCCACATACTGTAGCTGCTAGACAGCAAGAGATGCAGGTGGGAGCTGTCCGTGCCGTAAAATGACAAATATTAAATTACTCAGGCTTTGACTGACCGTTTTTATTGCAACATTAATAATATATTATGGCCCAGGATTAAGAAGACATGTTTAAATCAACAATGCAATATTAGCCGAGATGACGGTTTCATTTAGATTCATGGAAACAGGAGATATGGAACCATTTTAACAAGTTAAATTAGTAAAGTTAGCCAGAGGCACTGTCCAATTTAGAACAGTGTAAGACTAATTGGCTGCTAGAGAGAGTGGGGCAACAGGCGGGGCAGTCTAACAGAGTTGTGTGTCAACTAGTGAAATGTAGCTATTTGTAGAACCTATTTTTTTCAAGGAATACATACATTGATTGTAATTCTTACAGAATTGTGATGGTTCATGTATCAACTTAGAGATCCAGGCAGGCTTAAAAACACTTGACTCATATGACTGGAAAATCAAAAAGTAACAAATTTAGGCCCATTTGAACAATTTCTTCTAGGTAAGTAACTCAGTTAATTGTGTCATATTTCGTTCATTATGTCAGAAAAATGCTATCTATGTCTTTTCCTAATTGCTTTTCAGTGGAGATGAACTCAAAGAAAGATGTGAAGGATAATGTCAAAAAACTATTAGATACTTGAGCCTATATATTTAATACCAGAATATATGGAGTATACATGAAAAAATATCACTTTATGATCAAGGTTGGAATATAAAAAGAGAATAAAGTATAAACAACACAACAGCTAAATGAGCATGAGCGCCGTCCACTTGTATTTCCCGTTCCTGCTAAAGAGATGATCCCTCTTTAACTCCTGCCTTTATTAAGCTTTTCAGTGTATCTTAAGTAAAATTAAAGACCATCATAGAAGCTGACAACACAGCAAAGCCTAAATTGAAGACACAAGCAGCACAAACTGAAATAAACTAAAACCTTGACTTAACTTTATTTTAAAAGAGCAAATCATTTATTTATATATATAGCACTTTTCTAATATTACAAAGTGCTTCTGAGAAACACTTCGTGAGAAACAGATTTTAGTAAAGTAGCATAAAAGGTTTAAAACATGAGAGCTCAAAATGTAACATACAGGGAGGTTATAACTTAACTCATATATTAGTGGGGCAGATATATCAGCCGATATGAGCTATTTGCCATATTGGTATGGTATTTATAACAGCTGGTAAATGAAAAGTAGAAACACCTATCAACTATGGTATGAGTGATGTTGATGTTGCATAATCTGTCCACCAGATGGCAACTTCCCTACTGGCAGAAGACCAGAAATACAACCAGCTGATCCAAGTAGAGTCAGGAAAAGAGCAAATGAGGAAAAAAGGACTTGTTGTGAACATAAAACTAAATATATATTTTTTTAATTGGACTGACGCATTATCTTAGTAAGTAAAAGTAACAGGATTTTTAAATCAGATATCGGTATTGGTCTAAAAAATCCGATATCAGTTGGCCCGTAGTTTAAGCTGGAAAACATAGCAGGCTTTTACATGATGTCTGTCAAATTGATGCTTGCTTTTGTGAACCATCAGCCCTTATCTGTGCGATGGTATTAGTTCCTTTCCTTACATTAAAGAGTGGGCCAGCATATCAAAACCATAGGAGACAATAAAAGAGGGACTGGAGAAGCGCGTCGGACTGTGTGCCGTTATATCGTTGAGGCAGTTGTAAATGCACACAAGTACACAAGTGCGCATCCACTTAACAGCACTTAATAGGTCACGCCAAGACTGATAAATATCAATCCTCAATCCTTTAACCATCAAACTGCCATTCACTGTCCAGTAAAGCAGTGTGTGTGTGGTAGTGCACACATCAAGAGCACATGGTCTTAACATGAGCAATGTTCCTTTTAAAATCCCAAGTGGTTAAAGAAGGCATCTGTCGACATTTTTATGATCGAGAACTGTGAAGACTAACAAGAGCGGTCATGTTTCCTCACAAAATAAATTGTCCATCTGATTTTGTAAAACATGAAAATTAGAATAGCCTGGATCTCTCTAACCTATCTTTCATCCCAGCATGCTCTTTAGAGGCGGGGGCTGCACTGCTGCCAATTAAAACTGCAGCTCATTAGAGAAGCCGCTTAAGTGAATTGACAGCCAAAAATACTCTGTTCACTTTTAGGTGAGAGAGAAGCGTGGTGGTGAAGTACTAAAACCAGAACTAATGGCCAATTTACAGTTTTAAAAAAGGACACTTTGAAAAGTATTTCCACTGTACACCAGGTAATTACATAAAATAGCAAGAAAAGCACACCAGCTGTGGTTCATGGATGGATGGAAGAAGACACATTTCTCTCCATGAGATTTCCCAACCATTTAGTGGTTTTCAAACATCCCCATTTAAAAGTTTATTCTGCATTGTTATGCAATTAAACTTTAAACACTTTCCACCAGTTGGTTCAAAACAAGTTGACACCAGTGTGGCACAGGCTCCACACAAAACACTGGATATATAAGGTGCTTAGAAGGCAGCTCGCAAATGTAATTGCACAGACAAACTCTGCGTCCCGCCAACCCTGGACCCCCACCTTCATGGCCGCAGTTAAGTGTAATAGTGTATAGTGGATGTGAGAGGGTCTGAGACGAGGTCAGAGCAAGGATCACCAACTAATTATGGCGTGGAGGCACTCAGCCTCCGTCAGATTGTTTAGAAAGCATTAGGGGGGAAGCATGGGCTTCCCTGGTGCATTGCACATAATTAGTTTGGAGCCAAGGTCACAAACAAACACAAGCGTGGGGACAGCCATACACATACAAAAACATACACAAAGACACACACTCTATTCTTCTCTCTTACTTCCTCTGCTCTGCAGCTCTCTGTCTTTCTCTCTCAGGGGCAACAAGGCCCAGCGTCTATTAATTTCCTGAATGAATAGCCTACCAACTGATAGTTATTTATGGACTTTGTATTTAAATATGCTCCTTAATACGAATTACCTTTGGTATTTGATTAACACTATTTTCAATGCACAGATGTATCTATTAAACAGCATGGATAAACATCTGTTAAGATATTGCAGCCTTTTCTTTTTCTGCCTCACAATGAGCCTCTGGAGGGTGACGGAGCACAGCAGTAAGCATGATCGGCATGCCTAAAGGCAATGAGTCTGTGTTGCCTCATTTGACAGAAATCTATGCGTTTTCTTGTTATTTGTGATAGATCACAAACAAATTCGGCATCACAAAAGACAGTGATGTGTGATTCATAAGCTGCAGTGATAATAATAAATGACTACACAAAAAATACAAAACGAGATGTGCAAAAGAGGCCGTGTCCATAAAGTAGTCCTAAATGGGGGGGGGACGACTATCTCTATAACTGTATTTAAATAGAAAACTGTTTCAAATAAATTTAGAGGTTGTGCTTTTTCTGACTTTGATGTTCAAACATCAGGTAATGAGTCAAATGCCGCACAGAGGCTCACTGTAAGTGCACCTTTTTCAGCCGTCTTGGCAGCACACATCTTTCTGTGTACAAGTGTGATATTAGGTGGCATGAACAATAGTTTAAAAATGACGTGCTGCAGTTAATCTGGATGTATCCAGTTAACCTATTGTCCTTGTTAGTGATACTAAGCATAGTTTGTTTATAAGAATGAGAAGTGTGAAGGTGCATGTTGCCACTGTAGCTACACAGAGATGCCAGAGGAGACGACTAACAGGGCTAAGCAGCCCATAGAGCGGGACGCCTTACTCTGATACTCCAATTAAATATTAAAACCACCAGGAGACTGTGGATAGTAAAACTACATCCCCATCCCCATCCCAATCTCAGGTGGTGACACAGATTAAACACTGGTGTTAAAACCACCGGTACAGCAACAAACTAAAGAAAATGTGTGAGTGTGTGTGTGCTTTGTTTTACAGGTCAAAACAGAGCAGATTAGCAGGCTTATGCACTACCTATGAAAAATATAGTGGCTTCTGATGAGAGGATAGATACTGAAGTGTCTCTTAAACAGCTGTTTGGATATTAAACACATCATGGGGTTGGAATGTTTATTTATTTTTATTCTTATTTTGCTTTCCCCTATTTTTTGCTACATATGTGTACTGTTCCAATGCTGGGTGCTTATATCATATTAAACATGTCTATAATGGCCAATGTTGGGGGCAGCATCTGTAAAGGTAATCCAATCAAGCTCAGGCTTCAGACTGCTCTAAATGCTCAGTTTCAGGCACTTTTTTCTATTCTCGAGAGTGGAAAACACAATATGGTCATCGCCAACACACAGCTCAGAGGGGTAGCCAATCACAAGAAGGGAGAATGGCCTTAAAAGGAAATGAGCCACAGGAAGAGCTGAAACACTGCATAAATAAGGCAAATAAATAGGGCAAGAATATACAAGATTAAAAATAGGGTACTGGAAATAAGCCTAATATTGATTTCACTTTGGTGAAACTTTATTAACAAGATTCAGGGTGTTTTCCTTTACCCTTAAAACACATACAACAAAAAGCATATTGCCCGGTAAATATACTTTAACACTTACTGCAGTGGCAATTCTCCTAAGTGTTACTTTATAGTACAGTCATCATTCCCACTGCTAAGACTTGGCAGATGTTTCTTTTACTTTGCCAGTAAGCAACAATTACAGCTGCCACGGCTAACAGTAACATCTGACTTTGGTATCATTAGCATCTCAAAAGGAGCTAAAATGCAGCTGCTTTAAGATGAAGGGAAGTGGGCTGGCTACTTTTTTTGATAGCACGAATGACTTTTCAAAGAATTTAATCTTACAACACAGCAAGAAATAATAAAACAAATATATATTTCAAAATGGATGCAGAATTTGGGATGCTAAGCAACAATGTTGCTATTGAGGGCAAATGTACCGCCAGCCCAGGCAAGCACATTTAGAATTGACAGATGGCTCAACCATGACCGCTGAGAGCGGGGTCGATTAACAGAGCTCGTGGGCAAGACGGTTTGGGAAGAAATGATGAAACAAAATGAAGTTTGGTGATGTGGACTGTATGCAATTATCTGGCCTCCAGACACTCGGGCACGCTTTAGAATATGCAAGACAATCACATTTCTGAAACCCACACAGAAAGGCTGTATGTAATGCTTACACAAGAAGTCCTGCCAGCTTTGCAACGGAGAGGAATACCAGCCCACCAAAACGCTATAACATTCCACACTGTCTGTACAGCTGATTATCTCAGCTGTTATTTTATGCACGCACACAAAGCGGAAGAAAATCATGCTGAAGAAAGAGTTATGGTGTAAAACTTGCCCTATGTAGTGGAAAGATGCAATTATTTTTCAAATTAATGGTCTATAACCAAGGAAAACAGAGGAAAGGTGCCGTTAGGTGGGATTTATGGTCTGTCCAAACTGCGTGTTGGATGGTCAGATAGTGTTGCAAATCCCCGCTCCATCCACATTGCTCTAATGTCAGGTAGCTACTGGCTGAGTCGTCTATTATGTGCAACCCTCCAAAACCAAAGATTCACATCTACCAAGCTGTATGGAGATTAAAAAGGAGCCAAGCGTTGTCATTGTCTTTGAAGGCTGTTTTGGACTTGTTAATCAAGTGTTGAACCAATGCATAATTAGTGTTATATTTTACTGATGCCATGTCTAGCCACTCCTTCATGAGAGCTGGGTTTTCAGTTCAACTCTCAGCAGGACCATCTGGGAGTGACCAGAAGAAGTAATATAATCAGTCCAGAAGTCATATTAATAAGAAATGAGGCAACAAAACTTTATATCATTAAAAAAATAAAAATGGTAAAAACAGTAGTTAACTGTAATGAACTACTGGCTTATTTTAATATTGTTCATCTTAACTAACATTTTTATTTATAATGTTTACTAATTGGTTAAGAATGAGCTTTTAATACTTCTTTGAACATTATCTGGATGGTTTTTGTGAAGTTTTAATACAACTTACAAAACACAGTGTAGTACATCTACAAACAGCTTTTATAAGTTATAAAGTTATTTATACAACCACTAAAGAACATATGTGGGCAGGTGGAAGTTGAGGTGCTGTAAATCACATGTCCTCCATCACTTACTGTTTAAGTTCTACTTGATATTAATGTTGCTTTCAGCCATAACTCATAAGTACATGCAATCAAGAATGAATTACCTTTCATTAAACAAAGTTATGATGAAAATAAACATATGTTTTGACATTACTTTTGATTAGTGAACATTATTAAAGATAATTTCATTGTTTTGATTCATTAACACTAAGTATACAAATTAACTATCAATTTATCACTTATCAATGTAGCTGTTGGTAAAAAAAAAAAAAAGACTTTTCACCACAATTTGAGCTCTTTTTGTGCGTTGACAAATTTCTGATTACAAGATATGAAACTGTGGAAGACGAGTGGTCTTACATGTTAAACAACAGGTTAAACCACAGGTAGCTAGCTAGCAAAAGCTAGCCAGCTGACAGATATCAGGCTGATGTCTTGTCAAGCGATTAATATGTGAACACCCTTTCAGTTCCTCCATCTCAACTTAGAGTGATGACTAAAGAGGATCAGTAATATGGTAAAGCATCTGTTACTGGACGTTCATGTAGTGGCTTTAAAACCTATCATTGAAAATGTTGTGAGGCAACCTGCACAGTCTGAACACACAAGCTTACCTGGATCCCGTCCAGCAGTTTGCTCATGCACCAGAAGCTGTCAGCCTCAATATTCCTCAGAGCCTCTTCCTGGAGACTGGACACGTCAAAGTTTTCCACTTCCTCCTCTGGAGAAGACAAAATGAGAACGACGACAGAGCGTAAAGAATTTGCTGCTTATGGGAAAGAGACTGACAGATAAAAAGACAGTGAGACGGGCCAAAGAAAAAGAAGGGAAGTTTAAAAAAAGACAACAGAAGAAAACGGGAGAATTCAGAGGAGAGATATGGCGAGCAATGCCAGGTTCCCAGCACAGCAGGGGCTCTGCCATAAGCCTGTCAACATAAACCCTGACAGGGGAACAATACAGCCATAGGTGCATGGGGAGGACTAATTCAATGGGGAGAGTAGGAGAAGGGAAGAGGTAAGTGGGTGGGTTACGAAAGATGTAAGGAAATGAACGAAGACGCTGACAAATTGGAGCAAAGGTATAAAAGGGGGATGAAGCAGTGAAGACGGTGTGGAAGGATGTAGGAAGACACTAAAAAGAGGCCTATTAGAGCAGCCTAATGATTATCATCTTTGAACAGCGGTTCAACCTTTCCCGTGGCTTCTTTGAACATTTCGAAAATATTACAGAGTTTGTGCACAAAGGACAATTTGTGCTTTTCATGTTGCAGACAGCATGAATGTATTTAACATATTTTTTCCAGAAAAAATACCCCAAAATTATGCAACTGAAGTTTTACTAGTCAAATTCATGCCAGTAACTTTGAAAGGTCTTCCCCTTTCAAATGCAATCTTTTCTCTTAGCTGTACGTCTATCCTAAATGTATCACTTTTAAACAGTTCAGTATTTGTTGATGAATTCAGGGTTTTCACATGACCTTTGATGTAAACTCCTACTGCAATGAGTTCAAAGGCAGCTGTGAAAAGCAAGGTGAAGGAGGTCAGTCGAGCTGAAAGACAAACAGTCTGCACATAAGTAAAGCAGAATTATGTTTGGGGATATATTTTTAAACACACTGCAGGGCTGAACAAAAGAAACAATTCCTAAGCTGCGAGCACGCCTAGTCCCCAGTCATCTCCAGTGGGTGACTTCAACGATGGGTGTCATCAGATGTCATTAACGGCAGTAGTGTGTGACGGACTGCAGGGGCTCTGACGGGCTTCTGACAAGCCACTGACAGCCAGTGGAGAGGAGATGGGACGAGACTGATTAACAATGATCTACAGAGAGAAAGGAATGAGCGAGAGAGGGAGACAGAGAGAGAGGGAGAGAGAGAGAGAAAAAGAGCAAAGGCAAAGAGAGAGAGAGTGTGTGTGTGTGGTCATATAACCAAAACACTGGTCTATGTATTTGTGTGAGCTCCTATTAAACACTCAAATACACATACACGCAGGTCCTGCCAGCTCTGCCTGGTATCCTTGGCAACCTCAGTGGAATGTTGTCAAGGTTGTAATGAGCATGCTCCGTCTGACAGACAGACAGACAGACGGACAGGGAGCTGGCTTTGGGCCAGGGCTACAAAGCTGCTAACAACTAGGCTGCATGCTCGTGTGTGTGTGTGTGTGCTGTCTCATTTGTCTTGTCTGCTTAAAGTCAGGTAAGGATGGACAGAATGTAGAGCGAGAGGCTATGCTTCCTTCATTTCAGTGAGGTCTTTCATCCCATTACATCAGGACATGTCAACGTGTCCAGTAGCACAGAAATCTAATTTTGTTCACACGGCTACCAGATCTTTAATACCAGATATGAAAGTGGTCAGAGGCTTTTTTTTCTGATTAGACGACAGTACAGTTTATTTTACCCCAATACTTATAATGCAAAAAAAAAAAGAAAGAAAGAAAGAAAAGAGAGAGGAGACGTACTACAGCCAGAGGGCAGACATAGCAGTCATTATTTGTGCAAACATACAGAGATATAATCTCATAAAATCCAATTTTCAGCAGGGGATCAGAAAAAAAAGAAAGAAAGACAGAAAGTAAATCAGCAATGAGAAGTGTAAACATATCGAGAGAGGAAGAGGTCACCCACTGAGGAAATGTTACCACTCAGAGACAGCTGATGGGATGAGAACTCAACATTTTTCCTCAGCTTAAATTGAGGCCACGGCAGAAGTCAACTACAATCAACCGGATCTAAACACAGTGTTTGAGCAGCTGTTATAACAGAGCAAAAGTACACAATTTTACATTTCATACCTCGTCTACAGCGATGCAAGAAACAATAACTTTAACACAAACTCTGTAAAGAGGGAACACTGCACAGGCAGATGTTACTTACTGCTGGGTAATATGGCTAAGTGCCACTAATCCTACAGTAAGTAATTTAAACAAATACATCAGAAACTTCACCTTTTTTGTGATATTTGGTTTTAAATTCCATGGAAAGAAAAGCAGCCAACCCAAATGAACCAAACCTGATGAAGGGGAGCCACAGAGGTGAGGATAATATATGCTGGTAGATCATCAGGGAGCGCTGTTTGTAGACTAGTTTAATTTTATCAACGGAAATTATTCATGCATTGGCACTGCTTTTCAGCAGCAACAGATGGAACACCAACAATTAAAAAAAGTTTGCCAGTCATTTAGTAACCACTGTTTTTTTGTCAAAGACACACATCTGTAACCAGATGACGCACAACACGACACAACTACAACTGCTGCTTTGAACGGCACTTTCCAGGTTAATTATTCAAGAAACTGAATTCTGAAGAAGATAGACTCTTAAATTAGGTAACAAAGCAACCGAGACAAAGGCAAACAGACGAGACAAACACCCAGCGATAAGACTAAGGTGATATATCCCCTCATATTTCCAACATCAAACATTATGTGTCACATTTGTTATGACCCTCAGAATTCTCAGTGCAGGCCTGTTATGTAAAAACTACACAACTGGGAAAAGCATTATGCTGGTTTTGTGCAGCTGGGACAGCACGGTGAGTGATCTCAGAACAGTGAAAATGTGCAATCTTTGTGTAAAAATGGCTGACGATGTTACAGCACAGGCATCTCCTTGGGCTGCAGCAGTTCTGAGCAGCGACGATATTAAACCTGTAGCTGAAAAGATTAATTTTGAACAGGCTCACAGGTACTTGCATGGTGCCGCTGCTGATTATAACAAGCTGATGAAAGTGCCACTGCTTTAGTATTCTGAGAGACCCTGAGTATCCCAAAGCCTCAAATCAGTCTTTGTCGTGGCTAAGGTCTTTTTGTTCAGTCACAGATCCAAAAGTAGACCTCGACTCTACGAGGGACAGCTTCAGGTAGTGCGGTGGTTGTACTGGAACTGGGCGTAGTTCATCAGAATAGCAAGAACATAGAAAAGTGCAGGCAAAGAGGAAAGAGGAGCAGTGCAGCGGGAGTACACTGAGGACTCAGTGTGGCTCTATCACAGGGCTACACTGCCCCACATGGATGAATGCTTAACAGCAGCCAAACCTCAGGTCATTTAATCAGTTTTATGGTCAGGTAGTCCAGACAGCTCTTTTTGTTCAGCGTTGAAAAGATAAAAGAATCAAAGCTGTGAGCTAAATGTCAGATTATTTAAAAATCTGTAGCTGCCTCACTTGATCTGCCTTCACAGTAGCAGCCGTGTGTTTTGCTAACACTGGAAATACAACACAGATGGGGGAAAAAATGAAGAGGGGGACCATTAGGCCACCTTTAACAGTTAACAGACTGTAACAGTTGACCTGTCATCAAAAGAAGATTTTGCTAATTACTTTCATAGGATCCATGCCTCAGTGGAAATTCCTTCAAGAAACTCTCTTGGTGATTACTTCGGGAGCTTTTCCTTCACACCAAGGACCAGCTGACAATACATGTCTGGGACATGATCCGTGTCTCTGAAGAAATGCTTCACAAATAAGAGCCAGGGGAATTTCTGGAAGTTCAAGCTTCAGTGAACTTCACATCAGTGACTGAGGGTTCTGGCTGCTTTAGTCCTGTGTGAGTCCTGCCTGCACAATAATCTTTTGCCAAATAGTATTCTCAAGTTCTTCAGAGGCAGAGTGTCAGCTGGTAAAAGAGCAGGTCTGACATTCACCTTGGTGGGAGATTAGAACTAGTTTGATACAGCCAACTCGATGAAACACAGTGGCAGTGTGTTAGAGTGAATTGTTAAATGTTTGTCATTTTTATTCTTACCATTTGTACTTTAACTGTGTGTTGAAAGGAATTCTTTTGTTCTCCCCTCCCCAGATTCTCGAGGTTCTGAGTGGGGGGCTGTAGTGTTTTATCACAGGCAACATCCTTGTGAAGGTCTGTTTGATGTGGTAAAACTTCCTGCCCTTTGTATGGCTTCACTGTGTTATCTAGGTGAACCATAGATTGGGTGTGGGGAGGTTACCCTCTTTATGACCTAGGATGTTGTTCCTGCTGTGTGACCCTTTTGGTCAGCAGTTCTCACACACACACACACACACACACACACACACGCACTTACAAAACCACAGGCAAGGTACCCTTTGTGTGTATGTATACATCATATGTTAATGACCCTATGCATATTCAAGTAACCTCAATAAAAGGAGTGCTATGGGGAACCTGGCTGAGAGTCTGACGGAGGTCAAGTGGGTGGAACGACACTTGGCTCCAGGCAGGCCTCCTCATGCATGAGTAACACAAAGAACGTTGCCTACTTGTGTCTTGTTCTTGCTGTGTAGCAAATTGTCCTGAACGTTCCAGCGAATAGGTTTACGCTACGAACCTATCACAGTGTACACAGAGAAAACTGGCATTTTGTGCTCAGACTGGCAGAGCAGCACAGCGCACACAGACTGCAGACTTGGCGGCCCGGCCAAGGAGCCGGCACACAAAACTGCACACGCACAAAACAAACTTACACGACAATAAAAGTGATTACAGAGCAGTAATTGCTCTACAACTGGAGACCATTTTGTGAGGGGATAACACAAGCCACGACGGGGAGTTATTAATCCATAAAGCTGAATTACTACCTTGATGTACAAAGTAACCACCCAATGGTTTTATAATATTAAGAAATTTATGTGAAACTGTATCTTAAAGAGAATCAGTTATGGCAAAAAAGTGTTTTGTGAGGTCAGAGTAACTTCAGTCTCAAAACACATTGACTAATGTCGATGTCAGTAATAACAGCAGAGCTTCTGGGGGAAGGCCTGAGGTGTAGCCAGTAGATAATTGGGCCAGGATTTCCCCTGGTTATCTTCTTCACAGGGATCGCTCACCTGCAGGTAAGCAACTACTTGTGCACCTGTCAGAAGGACTAAAATCAGACTACAAATGGAAACCAGACAGCTTCAGGTGCTAAAAAGTCTCATCTCTACCTACAGATTTTGAATATTCATATGGTAGAAGGCCTACCATTGCTAGCTGCGACCCAAGAAAATGCTGTTTAATCCTTCTTTGGGAAAGTCTGCCACAGCCGGAACGTGGTTTGTCAGTCAGCTGGTAGAGAAGGCACAAGGCTGGAAGTGTTGGCGCTAACTTGCAAGGAATAACCAAACCTTTGTATACTCTCTTAGACGAAAGAGAAACTAATCAAAAATGCAAAATGGGCCCCCAAATATGCTGAAATATGATCACTAATAATCCAGTGTGGGCCACTCAGGTAAAGCCTGGCTTCAGCAGCACATTTTGTACCAATTCCCCTCGAGGCTTTTATGAAATGCCACATTAGCTGACAGCTGACTATCAAAGCCCAATCACTCAGTCTCAGTGAACAGCTGTGTCAAATTTCAAGGAATTCCTTAAAAAGGTGTTATGTACACAAGCACTATCTTTTATGGGTTGACCGTTTGGGATGGACAGTCAACACATAAAAACATAATGTGTCGGGCCCTGGCTGTCAGCGAGGCAGAGACATAATGTTTAAAAGGAATGTGATACTCGGGCATAAAGACACAGTTATGGCCGGACATGTTTCATTTAGTATTCTAAACTGAATGACACCCATCAACCCGAAGCTGGGGTGATGCCCACTCACATAAATCCTCTCACACAGCCTCCTAACCTCTCGTGCATCAGTTACTTTTTTCCTCTACTCTCCCTCCTCCCTAATTCTCTGAACCTCTCGTAGCACAGACGTTTGACACCTCTTCTGTTGCTTTCCTTCCTCTCCGAGCTGTCGCCCGACTCACTCTTTCACCCCCTCCCAACTCTCCACCACTCTTCCTATTGGCCCAACAGCCAGTTTCCTGCCAGGCCTCAGGGCTCATTTCCTGTTTGTCCTGGCGCAGGGGGCAACTTGTCCAGAGAGACCAACTGCTTGGTTGCTGCCAGCTGTGAGCACTTGGCACAGCTTGGCATGCTGAGCTGGGTTACACCTCCAGAGACTGAGTGCAGGCACCTACATACACAAACGCGTGCACACGCGCAAGCACACACGACGTGCTCGCTCGCGCCGGTGCTGCCATCTGCCCTCTACAACTACGGGCCACAAGGTAACGTGATGTAAGATGATAAACGAGCCAGTTTAGCCTGATGTAATCACAAAGACAGTGTGTGCGCCGAGTGAGAAAGCGGCTGCGTGTCCATGTAGACAGCAATTGGCAATAAAAAACAGTCCCGTTTGACAACCTTCTGCTGGTTCAGATTAATTACAAGCAAACTTGAGTTTTGTTCGGCCAAAGAGAGATAAAACCCAATTGGTTTTAATAAGATTTCAACACCCAAAGCTTACAATATCACATAAAGTGCTGCAGTCATTATTTATCATTTACAGCGCTGGTTTGAGGTTAAATCTAATGAACCTAATGGCTTACAATTTGGATGCTGAATCCAAACATGTCACAATCCACTTTTCACCCTCAGAATGACACCCCAGTGACACCGCCGAAAGGCTTCGAGGTAAAAAAAAGAAAAAATAAGAAAGAAAAGCCAAGAGCCACACCTTCGCTTCAAGTTAGACTGACGATCCTTCAAAGTCCCTGTCTGTCTCTGACACCGCACCCCCCAACTGTCACTTTGGCTCTAGCAACAACAACAAAAAAAACCCTGTGATTTCTTCTCTGTGGCACAATTAGTCTGATAACAATGTTGTTAATGAGAAGAGAACATTTTACAAAGGTGCGATTCATACTGCTAGATAATTAAGAAGAGTGTCACCCCGGCAAACCTGATAGTCTCACCTTAGTGAGACTAAACACACATACAGACACGCATACGCACAAAATCACCGGAGATAATAAAATTATGGCAGTGTGTGATGAGAAGATATGAAAACAGACAGCTGGAGGTGAAGGAAGAGTGAACAGGTCGAAGTGGTATGAGCTAGGTAAATAGAGGAGTGATTAATTGAATAAATTAAAAAAAATTATTATTAAAAAAAAATGACCAAACTCTGATTTTCAGGGGGTTTATGAGGCATAGAAACTTATCTGAAGTCAATAAGAAGTCATCCACTGGCTTCATTTTTTTGGGTTCTTAGAAGTTACAATATTTTTTCTTCAAAGTACACTACTAAGCTTTGTGAAAGCGCTGAACTTCAGCCTCACCAATGATAAGATGAATCTACACAATCACTTAACAATGTTCTCATCTTCCCACTATCTGCACTGTAAGCCCTGTGTCCATATATCAACCAGCAGCCCCCAAAGCTCTTGGCAAGATAATCTAAGTCCTTGACATCAAATGGAATACAGCTATTAATACCATATCTGCCTATGTGCGCACACATAATGATCCACTTTGCTGGAGGTAAGATGGTGTCTTGTATGAGAAAGCTTAAAGTGTTTAACGTTGAGCAAGCGTCACATTAACTGTTTCTACTGCTGTCTCTGTACACGCTACAAACCTACAAGCCCTGCCCAATACCAGCACTCTGCCAGCCCTGTGGCGCATTTCTATAGCACAGATGTGTGTGTGAATATGTGATTCAACAGGCGCGCAGCTGGCGACATATTCCACAGTCATGTAACCATGGAAATGCCAGAGAGATGCAACATTGGCTGGGGTGAGGTTTGTGCTTTCCGCCACAGTGTTCTAATTCCACAATAATAGCATACGGTTGGTGGTGGTGGTGTAGGTGGTGGGGTGGTGGTAGTAATGGGGACAGGCAATCAATAGCACAAATCATAGCTGAAGCGACACAATGGTTCCTGGTAGGGCTTACAATCCACACACTCTGCAAGCGTTGTTATATGGCAGGCAATTTTATTAAGAAAGCAAAGAAAGGTTTGCCAAACAACACACATCAATTTGTCTCTTAAATCACTAAGATTTGCATTGTTTTAGTGAGTACTACCAAAATTACTGGTTGGATAATCACTATTGTTGCTGCTTAGAGGTGTAATCAACAAATCTGCACATGAAAAGTCCAATTCAGTTTGTAAAGTCAGCTTCTATTAAAGGAAAAAATATCCCGATCATTTCACAAGGGTGAGTTTTTTTGGAAATATTTATTTTTTTAAACCCTTTGTGTGTGTGTTTTTAAAGGGGTAGTTCATTTACGAGGAAGACACAGCCTAATTAAAGGCAATTTTAAGATGCACAAGACAAATCACCATTTTTTCATTTTTCACCATTTTTTTTTTTTAAATTTCTTACGTGACTCGTTGAAGTGCAATATTACAATCTCTTGTACGTCATGCAGTATAGTTTTAAAAAGAAGGCCTTAAAAAGTTGTCCTGTTTGTTTATTTGTTTATTTATTTATTTATATGTGCACAAAACACATTAATAACATAAAAGGAAATGATGTCTTGTACTAGATTTAGCTATGAGGTCATTTCCATCTGCAGTTTCTGGGCAAAAAACAAAAAAACGGTAAAATACCCTTAAAATCGATCAGCAAAAGCACAAGATAACAGACTACAATATCAAATTGTAAACCTTTAGGATTTACAATTGTTGATATTTCAGACTATGGAAAGTAAAACATACACTGGTTAATCATATTTATGTCCCACCAATCAGAAAAATTAAATGCTGCCCTTCCCTGAGCCACACTGAGCAGTAATTAGAGATGAGAATAATGCAACTAAAGCATTATTATAAATTATTATATTTATACTTTATATTTATAATTATTATATTTATTATAAATTGCATGTACATTTTGAATTTGAACACATTTCAAAAGATGTGACAAAAGTATAATTACCACTGTGTTGCATCACCTGGCCTTTAACAACAGTCTGTAAGCGTTTGGCAACTGAGGAGTGCTTCTGAAAGCAAAAGGTTTTTTCATTCTTGTTTGATATAGGAATTTCAAACGCTCAACAGTTTGGGGCCAAATGTTATGTGCCAAATGTTTTTAATGGGTGCCGGTTTAGCACACAGACACTTTTCTTCTGAGGCATGCTGTTGCAGTAAGTGCAGAGCGTGGCTTGGCGTTGTCTTGCTTCATCTGGGTGGCAGCATATGTTGTTCCAAAAGCAGAATATATCATTCAGCTTTAATGGTGTCTTCACAGATGTAGAATTCACCAATACAATGTGCACTAATGCACTCTCACACCATCAGGGATGCTGGCTATGAACCTCGCACTAATAACAACCCTAATGGTCCCTTTACTCTTTAACCCATAGACCATAAACATTTCTATTTTTTTCTTTGCATAGCAGACTTTTTAATCACAGTTTTTATTACAATTTTGCTCTTTGCCATTTACCCAGGCAAAACTAAATGAATGCCTTTACACTCGTGTTTTTTATGCTGTTATGCTTCGTTTTAAATGACGCAACACCATTTCTATTTGATATTAACATTTTCTTTGTTTTTACTATTTTTTACATAATGTACTCTTTTTTAACCAGTGCCCTGTATCTATTAAGCAGGTTACATATAATAAGTCATACTTTCACGTAATAAAAGAGTCTTTAATGCATCCAACAGGTGCAGAGAAAAGAAAGAATCTCTACTTCTGCTTAATTTAGGCTGCCTGCTTTTACAAACACATGATCATTACTTGATCCACTCAAGGCATAGTAAATGTGCCTGCCTAATGTGTGATTTGGGAAAGTTTCATGACATGTAATTGAAGGATCAGTCCATTAAGTCATTAGTGTGTGTAATCTGTGGCCTTAGTTTAGGGGGGAAAAAACAGAAGAGAAACAGGCAGACTTTCTGAGGGGCAGCAGACACAATTAAACACACAGCAGCAGACACAAAGCCAAAACTTCCAAAATATGTAAAAGCCCCGCGCTGCATAGACAAACATCTGTGCTGATACACACAGGTAGGATTTAACTTAACACCATTTTTGGGGGGTTTTGCCTCTGTACGCTACCACACTGGATTTTAAAACAAAATCTGTCTCGTATAATATTCACAGTGTCGTTCACTTGTATTCACACGTCTTCAGACCTCACATTGAGATTTGCAGTGAAGATATCAAAAGCATACTAGGATTCAACTCCAGATCTTGTGATTGGACAGTGAACTGTCCAATCACTTTTGCACCTCTGAAAATGGAGCTGTAGCTAAAAGTTTGCACAGTGATCACATCTTGATTCTTTTATTTCAAATCTGCTGTATTGATGAGTAAAGAAAAAAAAATATCCCCAATAAACGGTGCCATTTCCAAACACTTACATGCCTAACAGTAAATGTTCAAATCCTTTATGTGTGCATGGGTTAGTGTGTGCATGTTAAAATGCAACTGTGTGTGCATTTTTGCCTGTATGCGTCTCCACACATGGTCATGATGCAATCGAAAACACCACGCACCACCAGCAGCAGCAGGATGGTAAGATGACTGTTTCAATTGCCTCCAATTGCATCAGGTCAAGCAGAATGCGTCTTTGCTGGTGACAGAATGATAAAACAGATTTTTTTTTTTTTTCTTTGTCCCCCTATCACACAGCTGACACGAGAAATAGAGACTCGGTAAGATCTAAAGATTCTCAGCTAGGAGAACTTCAATTTATGGCTTTTTATAGTCAAGTAATTAAGTTAATCTAAAAATATTCAATAACCCCTGCGATTATTCACAGAAGATAAATCATTTTTTGACAGAACTATTTCTCTGGATCATTTAGGAGCTCTATTGCTTTTTATCTGGAGCGATGAGAGAATCTCTGATTATAAGGGGAAGTAAGATGAGGCCGGATGCAGATGAAAGCGCAGCTATTGATTTTCAGCTTTATATATCCTACTGTTGAACAACGACGATGGCCTGTCTGATTGCGTTGATCATTTCCAAACAGCAGGTCAAGACGTGTCACTCTCACAACATTTAGAAACATCAAATGTGGCTATTATACGGCTTGATGAGTAACTCCAGGATATTCTTCATTCATTTCATCCATATTATATTTATATTTCTCGTCTCTACCTGATGACTTTTTTGTGGAACAGAAACAATTATCCCATTTTTTTTAATAATATCCCTTTAGGAAATAACTATACAAAGACCAGAAAAAAAAATCTATAAAAAACCCATCCTGTGGTAATGATTTCTGTTTTAGTCGTGCACGTAGTGTTCACAAAACAAAACAAAGAAAAAAAAAGATCCAGGTCGTCCTTCAAACACAAATACTGAAAAAACAAAAAAAGCAACAAACAAACTGTAAGAGAAATTACTCATCATGGTAATGGTATACTTCCACAAAAGATTTATTTATACACCCCAACTCAATAAGCAAGAACCAAAGTTAAATTATCTGAAGACATCTGTAAAGCCAAGCCGTTTACATTTACGCATACAGAACTTTGGCTTTTGGACATGTGAATACTCACTTTTTAAATATATATTCTTGTTTATCTTTTTAGGTCTTGACAGGGGCTTTAGTCTGTAGTTTGTCTGCAAGCACTTGCCCACTACTCTCCAGGCAGTAGTGAAACTGTGAAAAGTGTCACACCAAATGAAAACGGTTTGTCCTTAAAGTTATGTTGTTTTTGCTTTGAAGGAGAACATTTCCTGTTTGCTTCGCTCTCTTCAAAGTTTTACTCCGGCTTGGAGAGTGATTGGAAAGTGTTCCCAGACTATTCAGCAACTTCCAAGCAGGCAACTGTCAACTGCAGCAACTTGCTAGCAACCAAATCAATCACAAAGAGGTTTTTAGAGGTTTTTGCAGCTAACCTTCGGCAACTACTCACCAACAAGCTGGGGAATACAAATATTCCCCTAGTGAGCACACATTGCCAAGTTTTCTGACTGGTCTCTAGGTCTGATACTGGGCAAGAGAAAAGGTAAACTCTGGACAGGTTGATGGTCAGTGACAATCCTACCAGTCCTCCTTAAAAAAAACCCCAAAAAAACCAAAAAAAGAAAAAACAACCCAAAACCCTGACCCTTTCTTCATTGACACACACAAATAACCACCTGGGCACTTCAGTTTATGGCTTATATGAAAGTTCTGTATGACCACTTTAAGGGTATAGAAGTAGAAAATAAATGCAAAGTGGCAGCTATTGCCACAATCAAGCATGGTCTTGTCTGCTAGACAAGACCATGCTTGATTGAGAATGAAAGAGAGACATTTAAACAGACAGAGAAAGAGATGGAGCACCAAAAACAAATGGTTGATTCTATTTCTGCCAGTCCAAATGCTATTACTTAACCCTAGAAACATGGTGATTGTGCTCTAAACCAAATAGAGCAGTGAATTCCAGGGCGATGCTCAGGCCAACAAAGCCACAAAGAGAGACAGCTTCAAGGAAAACTGACGAGAAAGTCTTAAACCGCCTGAAGGAAAATAATGCTTATACCAAGTCAATAATCTCACCCAATGATTAAAGCAGAAGAAATTAGAGAAAGCAAAAGTAGATAAGGAACACAGCAGAAAAGACAGTGTTCCTCCTGGATGTCAGCAGCTGTACCCAGGCAATCACTAAGCAGCTCATTAGAGCTAATAACAGACGTTAATCAGAGGGAGACTTAGAACAGAAGACTCCGCCAACAGTGGCCAAACCACGGGGAGAAAGACGCCGATATTAGTTAACCGCCTACTGGCCAAGATCCAGTCCACAGATTGCTCAATCTATAGACAGACAAACAGGCAGATGGATGGATACAAAGACCGAGGGGAGGGAAGAGAAGGGGTAGGATGGAGAGGAGAGAAGAGGAGATATCACTATGCTCAGCGGCCAAGACATCGTACACAATTACAGTCTTCCTGTTGTTTATAGTTACAAAAGGTACGAATACAAAGAACCCAAAGCTTTGCTAGCTGAGTGGGAAAAACAGAAACAGGAACAATTTCTGATGGTTAAAGACAGGAGTAGAACCATCCATAACGTAAGTATGAACAGCTCTGCACAATAGTGAAAAAGATGGCGAACTAATTGGACAATATGGCATGTGAATGAAGGCCACACTAAGCTCTGGTTATAAATTTAAATCCAATTCCATTAAGGAAGAAAATCAATAAGTATACAGATGAGTATCAATAGGAAAAGGCTGTGCTGGTGTCAATACCATTACTGAATAACACCAGGCCCTAAGTAACAGTGTGTTAACCAAACAACAAATCATGTTCCAGTTTCAAACAGGTTAATGTGAGCCTCCCATTGCTTTAAAGGATTGAAGATGTCAAACATGAACTGCCAGCTTCCCACGTTCGATGCTGATGCACCGTTGTTGCATTTCTCTCAGAGATGCAAAAGCACAAAAATCTACTGGTGCATCTCAAAAAACATATAGCGAGAGTAAAAAGTGAAACTTTTTTCCAACAAGATGAGCTTTTCATACATTCATCAATAATAAACTGAAATACTTCAAGCTTTCATTTTTCCATTTTGACAACTACGAGTTTAGGATCATCAAAAATCAATGTTGAATTTAAAAAATCCCAAATTATTAAAATATTTAATATATAGTTTGAGTAAATTACTATTCAAACAATATAAATACTGTGTATTGCCCAGGGTAATAAAGTAGATGTAACCACATACCCGGAGAAGACTGCTGACTTGACAGTTGTCTAGATGACGCCCTCCAGGAGGAGGGTAAGTCACAGAAGGTCACTGCTGAAAAGGCTGGCTGCTCACAGAGTGCTGTATGGAACCATATTAATGGAAAGTTGACTGGAGGGAAAATTGTGCAAGCAAAAAGGTGTAAAACACAGGAATGACCGCAGCCTTAGGAAGGTTGTCAGGAAACTTTGATCAAGACTTTCACAAAACTTCACAAGAAGTAGACTGAGGCTGGTGTCAGTCAAGTCAATTGTGAAGCAGACACAGTGTCAAGGGCACCTTACTTGTGCAGTGGAGAAAAAAAATTGGACTGCTGATCAGTGCTCCAATGTCCTCTTTTCAGATAAAACAAAAGTTTGTTCTTCTTTTGCAAATCAAGGTCCTAAAGTCTGAAGAGTGGAGAGGCACAGCGTGTCTTTTGCCCTTTCGTCCTCCCCTCACTCCCAACCGGTTGCGGTAGATGACCGCCCCTCTCTCAGCCTGGTTCTGCTGGAGGTTTTTCCTTCCCACTGTCGCCAAAACGCTTGCTCATAAGGGCGTCATCAAATTTTGGGGGCTTTCTCCATTTTCTCTCTATTATAGCAGGGTCTTTAACTTACAATATAAAGCACCCTGAGGAAACTTGTTTGGCGCTACATAAATATAATCGAATTGAAATTGAATTGAATAGAATGAAAGTCCAGTCTCAAGTCTCTGCAGTCTGTGATGACTCGGGGTGCCATGTCATTTGCTAGTTTGGGTGGTCAGCTGCTGAAAAGCTTTATAGAGATTCTGAGTTCCTTTTCCACCAGGACACTGTGGGCAGCCAAAACTACCACCAAATGGTTTGATAACTATGTCACGGTTGTGGTTGATTGGGTAGCTACGTTCGTCCAACCTTAATCCCACTGAGTATTTGTAAGGTACTGTAAGGAAGAAGATGAGAAACGCTTGACCAAAAACAAAGCAACCTCCACAATGCTAATGATTACCTCTGTGACACTAAAGTAGCCTCAAAAACAGTAACGAGTGTATAAATAAACACACACTTCAGAAGAAAGATATTCCCAGGCTGTAAATCCTTTGTTGATTCATATTAGATACTGGATTTCTGTCATTTATAAGCCACAATTATCAAAATGAAAATAAAAAAAGACTTGACTATTTCTCTTCACGTGTAATGAATACAAAATATAAAATAGTCTATCCTTTTGAATATGATTAAGACTTATGAATAACAAAAACTTTTTAAGATGCATGTGTAAATGTGTATTTTGGACATTTTCTTTCTAATTAAATAGGAAGAAGAAATACAAGCAAAAAGGTGAACTTGTATTCAACTAGATTCTTAACAGGAATATAAACTATTTGGTGACAGTATATTCATATTGCATCCAAAGAAGCAGCGACCCAGCATCAGCATTTGGTCCTCTAATGAAAACTAATAATTATCTAATTTGTGCAAATTCGTATTCTGACAAAACGAACTGCTGCAGCACTAAATAAAAGTGACTCATGGTCACACAAGCGAGTGACAAAACTGGTGACAACTGAACAAATCCTCTAAACTGGCACTTTACTCCTATGACTGCACATGTTGAGCCATTAATTATATAAACACTGTGCAGCACAGCATGGCAGGGTACACTGTGTCACGGCTAAAGCTCCATCCACAAATAACAGATCAGAGAAGAGATATGAGGGAAGATGTGGAGAAGCGCAAGGACAAACACATGAATGAGATGCGAGATCAGGCTGAAAAGGCCAGAAAGGAACCGCTTAGGAAAAGCAAGAGTAAATACTACCAGAACATATAACCTCCCAGCCCTGTAATTCAAAGACAACATAACATCTCAACATCACTCTGGAAAGAAGATGTGCTCATTTGCAGACATAATTGCTTGTTTGATTCACTCCTTCCAGTCAAACAACCTCTTATATGTACGGTGCTGTGTGGGTTTGCATTTAAGCCAGCTCACCTCGTCAGTCTGTGCCCTGTGTTTGTGTGTGGCATTACATGCCTGCAGGCATTTTATCACAGCTGACTGACAGTATGTTTCCATCTTCCCAGCTTTGTCCCTGAGTGCTCCACCTAGGCAGTCTATCTGCGTGCACACACACACACACACACACACACACACCCTCCACAGTGGTAGGGCTGAGGCTGTATAGGGTTTCCAGCCACATATGGACACATCCAGCAGAGCTCAGTATATAATATACTTTCAATAATAACCCCCTTGTTCATTAGAAGCATTTAGCTTGCGGATAATTTGCTGTGCTACCCCAACCTTGAGCCAAGTCGAGCTAAACTGCTGAATGCGGAACAGTACTTTTCTTCGCCTGGTGAAAGCTGCAGTTTGCTGGCACTACAGCAAACCACATAAACACAATGCGAAATAAGGCATGTTGCAGGTTAATCTCTCGCTTTTCTCCCTTTTTATCCTTTTGTGTTTATGGGAACTTTATTCCCATCATAAAGCAATGCCAAATGTCAAAGAAAATATGGCTGACATAAAACGATCAGACTAAATATTCAGTATATAATTCAGTAATGTCCCACCGGCAGACACCAGCTGCTCTGCATAAAAAGTCATAAACAGTATATTGTGGAGTAAAGCACACATTTCTCTCCATTTGCTTGACGCTTCGAGCTTGAAGTAGCTTCTCAGAATAAAGTGTGTATCTAGGGATCTGAGTAATCTTTATTTCTTCAAAAAAGCTGGTAAAAACACTCGTACACACCGTCTCCCACAGCCTCAGCAGGTCCTTTAGTATACAAGCATATTCCCCCTCCTCCTGTCCATTTACTTCTCATTGGTCTTCTCTAAGTGATTATGATCATCTGTGCTGTGTAAATGTCTGTGCATTCTCTCTCTAACCCTTTATCTTAAGTAATTCACATTGCCATTTGGAGAAGAGCCCCAGCTTCTGTTGCAATAAAATGTATTCAAATATTAAAATATGCTCAACCTGGAACATTTTCGGTCTGTCCCCACCATCCATTTCCTCAAGGGCCAACGCTCTCTAAAGTGCACTATCCTACTTCTACAAGGACAACAATGTACAAAATGGTGAAAGGGCAACTTTAATTTCAGAACTGAAAAAACTTTCTTCTGCAAAACAAAACTAGAAAAAAAAAACTGTAAAAATTCTGCTTCTTTTTTAAAATTGCTTTGTAAGAGGTGATAGCTCCAAGAGCAAATTAACCAAGCACAGTGTCAATTTGTCATTTGGAAAAAAACTGCAATTAACTTTACTGGGGGATGGCTGATAAAATCTGCTTCCAGTAGCTGTCACTTTGTCAACAGGCAAAACTGTGGCAGTCAGCAGCTGAAAATAGGAAACCTTCTCTAACTAGTTACGTTTACACTTTCACTGAACCGTAACCTTGTAGGCTGTCGTTCTGATGGAAGAAAGAAATCTATTAAATTAATATTTATATCACATCCTTGTGTTGAGATCACAAACATGGACTAGATCTCCCTGAGTACACTGTATATAAACTGTATATAAAAGATGGACAGTCACTATCCCCCCATGTTGTTGTTTTCTACCTCGTGCTAAGTGGCTAATTGCCAATAAAACACAAGAATTTCACTCAACAAAACTGAAATCCAAACTTCTTTATTTGCCAGATAATTCCATTAAAAATGCTCCAACACCACAAACACAGTCAAGATCTCCAGTGCAGGTACTTAAATTTCCTCATCCTTTGTCAATCTAAGTAGCTGCACCCATTACAACTGAAAAAGGTAAAATTCACTAGGATCTAAACCTTTCTTATTTTAAAACCGGAAGCATTTTGAGTTTATGGCAATTGACTTCTTTTGAAGCTACCCTCAAGTGGTTTCTCCAAGATTTCAGCTTTAAGCTTTTACATGTTGGACCAGTCTTCTGCTTGGACACTGCACAGTTATACCATGTCATTTTCAACATGAATTGAAACTAGTCATTAAGACCCATTAATAAAGTGTGTCAATGAAAAACAAGCATAAGGCTCACATTTCATGGACTTCTATATAATCAACCCTATTTTTGGAACTAGAGGATGGGCCCAGTGGTGGCCATTAAAAAGAATGTAAACTTCAGGCTTTCAGTTTTAAAAAACAAAAGGTTTTTATAAACAGTCTATTTTTTTATTGTTTACTGAAAGCTGCTGTAGGGTTAGCTGACAGGGCTCAGTTAAACTTTACATCCAGGCCATGCAGACCAAGCCAAAATAGAAATATATGATGTATGGTAGCTTCATATATTTTTCTAATGCGACTGAATTGCACCTTCAAAAAAAAAAAATTAAAAAAAATAAATTGCAGTTTGTGGCTGGATATCTAATCAGACTCAAACTCCACACATGAGAAGTTCTGCATTCATACAATGAATACTCAGTACAGAGCTAATAGCTGAATTCTTCGTGAATTCCTTGCAAGTGTAAAGCACTTCCTTGCCATTTTGTGCCTGCTATGACAAGTACAGCTTCAAAGCAGAGAATGGTGATGGGGTACACCAGGCCATTCATCTCTGTTGATACAAGGAAGGACTGCCCGGCTCGGCTGCTTCCTGACAGCATGGGGGCACTTTCTCAGTCGGTGATTTTTCCCTTTATGAAAATCTTGTTTTCTTGTTCTGTTGTTCATCCCTCTCTGTCATTCTCCATGTCCTCACTCTTTCTTACTCTTAAGCCTGCCAAGACATTCAGGCTGCTGTTATTTTCTACCACTTTGCCTCTATTCTAGTTCTGCTTCCTTTTCACTCACAGTTGTCAAATCCTCACCTCCCAGAATTTTAAAACTCTGCCGTTTTCTGTCTCCACGTTGCTTTCTTGTTCTCATATTTCTTTAGAGAAAATCTATACTTGGATATTGGCAGGCAGAATACATTATGGATCCACTGGTCAATCATAGCCTCTGCTCATTAGAAGAGGACCGGTCGAGCTCCTTGCTCCTGTCATGGCCCATCCTGGCCTTAATTAGATAGCTTTTATAGTCGGCAAATGGGAGAGGTGCTACTCCAGAGCAAATGGAAAAGCCAAAAGCAAAGTAATGCTTGGAGAAGAAGACACTATAGACATTCCAGATCAATTTCTTCTTTGATTGAAAGGGGGGGTCTCCTAACAGTCCAAAACAACTTAAGTGTGTTTTTTTCCCTCCCACTGCATCAATAATGTAACAATTGGAACTTTTCAATTTGGATTAACAGGCAGGTGTTAATGAAAGTCGGTGACACGAAGAAAGGGAGGAGTGCTGTGACGTTGGAGTGGTTAAGAAGTGGAGCCATCACTCCGCATTGCATCATCAAAAGGTAAATGGAGTGTATGGCAGATGAACAAGCACTGCAGTGCCAGACCAAGGCAGATGTGTGACTGGAGACACAAAAACAAACAAAAAAATCCAGAAAAATACAAAAGAGAATGAGCTAAAATGAAAAACAAAGAGACAGTAGAACAAAAGGAAGACAAACTAACTAAACGAACATGTGTGGGGGCATTGTGTGAGTGGTACAGGGTGTAATGTCGGTCTTTTTTTGCTCACCTCACCCTATCACTGTGGTTTTTTGCCTGGTAGCCTACACTGTGGCAGCAACCAAAGAAGACATTCCAGACAAAGACAGAAAAAGACAATGGCAATAAAATGATGTGAAAACAAGAAAGAACACCTCTAAAACACTTGTTTAGAGGACAGATTATGCAGCTCGAAACAGGTCAAAGTCTTAATTACGCCCCCATCGGTGAACTGACTCACATTTGCAGATACTGGCTGTCACTCAAACTCACTCAAGTCTTTAAACGGTCGAGACGCAGACAAACACATTTGGAGCAAGGATTCGAAAATTCAATCTGATGAAGATTTCAGGGTTTTTAGAGCGAAAACTCTGTGTGCACTAGTGTGAGTGTAAAGGAAAAAGCACAAGTTCACACTGGCATTTTGCTTCAAGGTGATCAAAGTGACTTTTTCAGTGTACTCCACATTCTGTTTACAGCTTTTAGTCGTACTAATTAGGCCATCATAGCATAATCAGAACTGCCAAACAACCAGCACTGTGCCACTTAAACAGACGGGAGTCATAAATGGACAGAGCTTTTCGGCGTAGACTGGATAATGCAGACACATAAAAAACACATACGTTAAGCTGTTGTTACCGCAAAATCATCGTCTGGAACAGTCACTGGATAAATACAACACTCTGCTGCGCAACTGAGCCAAAGCACAAATCCAGTTGGTCAGAAAATGTAAGGAGTGCTGTGCAGAATAAATGTCTTCTACAATTATACAATGCATGTGGGACAGACATGAAACCAAATGGGTATCATTTCTGAACTTAAAATTGTATAACTGATCGCTGTTGTGGTCACCGTCCTTATTTTTTCTGCCCCCAAATGCTTGTTATTAGAGGTTCGAACATGCTTACCAGCTGCACTGACTGAGTCTGCGATGTTTAAACTGAAATCAAGCAACTTGTGACATTGTTACTTAACTTAAGGCAATATTGTTAAAACCTATCTTTTGAATGGAAGGCCAAGTGAAACATGAAAGATTAGTTTAAAAATGTCATCACATTGATACATCGCTGCAGGAAGTTATGTCTGCCCAATGGAACATTGAGTTTACATCCCGGACTAGCCCCCAATATGCTCTGAATCAAAGCCAACATTTAATACAAAATAACTGAAACTGGAACTGAAAAAGAAATAATCAAAGCAAATAAATATGATGGGCAGCATAAATAGATTTGTTAGGCTTTTAACAATTAACATATCTCAAATGTTTTCTAGAGATTAGTTAACTGAAAAAGTCCACAGGAAACAACACAAACGCCAACGTTCCTTGAGTGTGCCACTTTTATGTTAAAGAAGATTAAATGTGTATTTGCTCTCATTTTTAAGAAAAAGCAAACTTTCCTTATAAGTTCATATAAAAGTCAATTAATTATTTGTACATAAAATATTGTTTATAATAAATAATACAAAATAATTACAGCTTAAGAGAAGGATGTTTCTGCCTTAAGCATGAATTCATGACTTCAATTACATGGAAAGGACGGAGAGAGAGAGAGAGGAAAGGGTAAAGCAGCATAAAAGAAAACAGAAGAAGAGATGGCGAAAGGAGACGACAGCCAGAGAGTGCAAGAGCACAGACAGCATGAGAGAATCTCACTTTCTACCCCTTCACAAAGGAGCAAAATTAGGCCCACTGCATGAAAGAGCCAAACCTCTCTCTTCTTTGTCTCTCCCTCTCTCTCTCTCTCTCTGCGTCAGAAAACAAGAGCACCTAACAACAACAACACAGCGCATCAACCCATCATGTAAGATGCCAGCCAGGCACGTTTGAAGGTTTGTTGGCTGTGTATGTTATTCAAGGCTCATCAGCGCATGGAGATACACAGGAACAAAGCATGGGGTGATGCTTTGAAGATCTGACAACACTCTGACTCGCCCAAAGAGAAGAGGAGAGAGGAAAAACATGCAGAAAGAAGTAGGGATAGAGGAATAAAGAAGAAGAAGGAAATGACAGCAAAAGAAAAGGTAGAGGAAACAAACAAAAAAACAGGTGAAAAACATTATAAAGAACAGTGGAAAAAGTAAAAGAGAAGAGAGGCTACGTCAAAGAAAGAATGTTCATTTGCATAACATCATTGGCACAACCCGTAAGAAGGGATGGCAAATATGTAGATGCAGTTTCATAGTGAGTTCTTCTAAATATTTCTTATTTGTAAGATATCTCAACTTTAATGACGCTTAGGCTTTATAGATATGTGACTTCAACATCCGGGTCATTTTGGAGGTTGTAGTAAAAGCACTAGACGTACTCCGGCACTGGAAGTTGTTATATTTGTTAAAAAATGGTGTTTCTAGCAGATTTTAAAATGACAGTAAATTTGCTGTGTACTATTACAGTACTATTACTGTGTCCAAAGTAATACAGAGAAGCAATTGGGTCCAACCTCTTAAAGCTCCCAGCAGGGTCACAGTGACCACAGTGGGCATGGTGTGTGACTTACTGCGGTTTCAACAGTAGCTCTATGTTGCATAGCTTCCAAGATGAGCCAAAACGTAGCACAGAGAACTTAAACTAACCTTCGATGTTTGTGGGATGTATTGATTCGAGGAAGCAGCCAGAACTGCACACATAAGGGGAAAGATTTCTCTTTGTAGACGTCTCTCAACAAACTAGTACGCAGAGCTTATTACAAATGTAAAACAAACAAAAACACAAAAGAAAAGGTGGCAAAATGGTTTTTAAAAATTGGTCACGTTTCTCAATACAGGAAAAAATAACTCAAAACTCTCAGCAGGTGGTTGGAGGGTGGCTTGGCCTGCTTTCTTTTTTTCTTTCCTCTCCCATGTTCTTTTCACCTGATGTGTGCGCAAAGCATCTGTTTTAAATTCATAATGTTCAGCTTGAATAAAAAGAGCTGCAGAATGAGGAAGAAAGGTGACTTAAGTAATTTTGAAATACTCAAACCAAACCACCTGGCACCAACAGCCATTCAGAAACTGATTATCTACAGGGATTTTCCCAAAGAATCATCAATTGGATTTATACAGAGAATGTTCCAACAAAGAGAGCAAGCAGCAATTCTTCAGGTGAAAATGCCTTGTCCATGTCAGAGCACAACGGCCAGATTGCTTTAAACTTACACGAAGGCAACAGTGAGCATCTCTGCATGCACAACACAGAAGACCACACCACAAGCTGAGGATTACAGTTCATGTAGGCTCACCAAAATTAGACAACAAATGACTGGAAAAACGCTGCCTATCCTAATGATTCTTGTTTTCTCCTGCAAAATTCAGATGGTAGCGGCAATATTTGATGTAAACAACATGAAAGCATGGATCCATCATGCCTTGCATCAATGGTTCAGGCTGATCATCATATTTCATTGGCAAATTTTAGATCCCTTAGTCCCAGCTCTCAATGCCACAGAGCTTAGTCTAGCCTGATTACTGAGTGACGATCGTGTCCATCCCTTTGTGACCACAGTGTACCCATCATCTAATGGCTGCTTCCAACAGGATGAAAAACCATGTCAAATAATCTCAAACTGCTTTCTTGATCATTACAATGAGTTCACTGTACTCAAGTGGTCTCCTCAATCACCAGATCTCAATCCAACAGAACATCTTCGGGATGTGGTGGCATAGCAGGTTTGCATCAGAGATGTGCAGCCAGCAAATCTGCAGCAACTGTGTGATGCTGTCATGCCAATATGGACCCAAAATGTTTTGAGCAGGGGTACAAGCCAGAAATGGCAAGCTGTATCTAATAAAGTGGTTGGTTGGTAAATTGCAGAAAATTAATGGGAAATGTAAAATAAAGCATCATTCCTCTTGAATACTGTCAAATGCTCTAAATGTGGATGGATTTGCTTGAATTCACTCATAATTAATCTCACAAAAATTATGTTGCAACTCTGATTCATTTAACATCACCACATTCAACATAAAGAAGGTACAAGCAAAGTATTTCTGCAACCCAAGGAGGAGCTCACTCAATGAAAGGAACCCTCCTTGATGGTGATATCAAAGATCTTATACTGTAAACTGTAAATTATACTGTCTATAGCAGATTTCAGGTTAACCAAATACTTTAAAACACAGTAAATCTGTGACCACTACAAGCTTCTCTCTCGTCCAGAGGGAGTGCATACTACAGGATTTCCTCTCAGCAAAGGAAGTGCATTCAGGATTGGAAAATCCAAATTAAAGAGATTTTTCAGCACTCTTCTTGGGGAGAAATGTCCCCCTAACTACAGCTGAAAGGAAGCAATTTTAGTATCCACTATAGGAGCAGGGTTCAGCCTTCAGAGTAAAATCTAATCGGATATGGAAAGTTCTCTGTCTGAAGAAGAGATGGAAAGCAGGAAAAAAATATCACCTCTGCAGCAACCTCCCTGATGCATTTCATTACGCTCAAGCAAGCACCAAGCTTAATTCCACTTAGTTCAAATTTGCCTGTTTAGGCATAACCATTGCAGTCTTTTAGTGTCTCTGCTGAAACTGCAGGGAAAAAAAAAAATCTGTTTCGTACGATGTTAATAAGGTCGTCGTACTTATAAAAACATTCTCTTTTCAGTATGTTTTTTCTTTTTTAAAATATAATGCTATTGAACCTGCCTCATTATCATGAAAATTAAAATGACAGGTAAAATTACAATAAGATGGAAATTTTAAGACCCTTTCCATCAAAATAACAACAAGAACGTTTGCAGAACTGGCGGGAAGTAAACTGTTGTTGTATATTATAGTAGCTTCCCTGTAAAATATCATTAAGTATTGTTTTACAACTGTAGCTGCCAACACTTTCTTGCAATTTAACAACTAAGCAATTTAACGGACTACCTCAACTTCTGTGTGGACACGGTCGCCCCTGCTAAGACAGAACGGTGTTATCCTAATAACAAACTGTGGGTAACACAGGAGGTCAAAGCTGTCCTCAACATGAAGAAGGCGGCCTTCAGGAGCAAAGTGAAGGCGGACATGAAAGCAGCACAGCGGGAGGTGAAACGCTGCTTGAAGGAAGCAAAGGACACCTACAGGAGGAAGGTGGAGCAGAAGTTGGAGAGGAACAATATGAGGGAGGTCTGGAATGGTGTGAAAACCATCACAGGCCACAACACCAAGAACAGCACAGTGGGGGGGACTGTGGAGAAGGCAAACGAACTCAACTTCTTCAACAGGTTTGACCAGCCCACAACCCCCCCACCCTCACCCTCACCTTTACTACAGAGCCCTCTCCCTACTCTCCTACCTCCCTCGCTTCCCCCCTCCCTGACACTATGACATCCTCCCCCTCCTCCTTCTCCAACCCCTCTCTAAACAGCACGACAGCCTCCCTCCCCCCCTTCCAATCATCTCCCATTGTCACAGTTGGACAGGTCAGGAGACAACTGAGGAAGCTTCGCCCCAGGAAGGCAGCAGGCCCAGACAAGGTGTGTCCTAGGATGCTAAAGGCGTGTGCTGCTGAACTTGGGGAGCCGCTACAACAAGTCTTCAATCTCAGCCTGCGACTGGGAAGAGTGCCCGCCCTCTGGAAGACATCCTGCATCGTCCCGGTCCCCAAAAAGAACCGGCCCAATGAGCTGAATGACTTCCGACCGGTGGCACTGACGTCACATCTTATGAAGACTCTAGAGCGGCTTTTCCTCAACCTCCTCCGACCACAGGTACGACATGCCCAGGACCCACTACAGTTCGCCTACAAGGCGGATGTCGGAGTGGAGGATGCCATCCTGTACCTCCTACACAGAGCCCACTCACACCTGGACAAGGGAAAAGGCATGGTCAGGATCCGGTTTCAATACAATCCGGCCCTGTCTGCTCCAGGAGAAACTAAACAGGATGCAGGTGGACCCCTGCCTGGTCGCTTGGATCTCCGACTACCTCACTGACAGACCACAGTACGTCAGGCTGAAGGACATCACGTCGGACACTGTGGTCAGCAGCACAGGAGCACCACAGGGAACTGTGCTGTCCCCTCTTCTCTTCACCCTGTACACCTCTGACTTCTGCTATAACTCTGAATTATGCCATATTCAGAAGTTTGCAGACAACACGGCCATCATGGGGTGTATCTGGGATGACCAGGAAGAGGAGTACAGGAGCCTGGTGAGGAACTTTGTCACATGGAGTCACACAAACCACCTGCAACTCAACACTTCAAAGACCAAGGAACTGGTTGTGGATTTCGGGAGGTCCAGACCAGGTCCACTGCCAGTTCAGATAGAGGGAGAGGAGGTGGAGGTGGTCAACACATACAAGTACCTCGGGCTGTGGGTGGACAACAAACTGGACTGGACATGCAACACGCAGCACCTGTATAAAAAAGGCCAAAGCCGACTGTACTTCCTCAGGAGGCTGAGGTCTTTCAACATCTGCAGGAAGCTCCTGAGGATGTTTTACCAGTCGGTGGTTGCAGGAGTACTTTTCTATGGCGTGGTGTGCTGGGGGAGCAGCACAGCAAAGAAGGACTCATCCAGGCTGGAGAAACTAATCAGGAAGGCGGGCTCTGTGGTCAGCATGAAGCTGGACACTCTGGTGACAGTGGCAGAGAAGAGGACATTAAAGAAACTGATGGACATTATGAACAATGCCGGGCATCCTCTGCACACGGTCGTAAACAATCAGAGGAGTCTATTCAGCGACAGGCTGCTTCTCCCAAAGTCAAAAACCAACAGACTTAAAAACTCCTTTGTCCCACACGCCATCAAACTGTTTAACTCCTCACTGGAGGGGAGAGGGAGGAGAAACAGGAGGACAAGGGAGGGCAGGAACAACTGAGCTGTAGGTGCTTTTTTACACTGTGCAATATTTGCAATATTTGTTTTTTGTTTTGTTTTTTTCTTATATTCGACTGTGCAATAATCACTGTGCAATATACTCACTCAAATGAGCAATCCCATTTATCCATATTGTATATTCTGTATCTATATATGTGTATATGTGTATATATGGTGTATTTATGCTTATATCCTTACTCTCATTCCCCTTAATGTAACTGTAACATGCAACTTCTTTCGGTGCTTTACTACTGGAAACTGAATTTCCCGGAGGAACCCACCCGAGGGATTAATAAAGTTTCATCTAATCTCTATCTAATCTCTAATAACTTGTTAAATTGTTGCCTACCCTCACCCAAACCCACAGGTTGGTCCTGCTGGAGTTTTTTCCTGTTAAAAGGGAGTTTTTCCTTCCCAATGTCTCCAAGTCCTTGCTTATAACGGTTCTGATTGTCAAGGATTTATCCCTGCAGGGTCTTTACCTTACAATATAATGCGACTATATGCAACTGTGGTTATGAATTGGTGCTATATAAATAAAAATGTTTTGAGTTAAATTCACAGTGTATATACAGTGCAGTAAAGGAAAAAATGCTACAAAAAATAACAAGCAAAAAGTTCCATCTGGTCATATTTTCAAGTAGTTCAAACACATTTAAAAAATAAATCAATAAATAAAAAATAAAATGTATATCCCACTTATACTGGCAATCGTATTTCTTCCAACTGCTTCCACCCTTCTCATGTTGAGGATCTGAAGCAGTGTTTATACTGTCAGAAGAGTTCAGTGTGAAAGTAAAATAAAGCATTCATCTACACAAACGTGGCACAACTTAAACGCTCACAGCAGGAGGGCCCTGGAGAAAAACAGCGCGGTGTGCACACGCCTACATGTGTCATGCTCTCTCACACACATACTGTACACAGTCTAATTCCTAAGTGTTAACCAGAATGCTTTGATAGATGGAGCTTAAAAGCACATTCGAAACACTAACTGTAACCAAGTGTGTGTCTGGATGAAAGCAGAAAAGAAAGAGGGATTGAAAAGAGGGGCTAGAAGAGGGCACAGAGCTGCAGGAGGAGCTCTTTGGGCACAGAGTTGTGAAAAGAGAAACGGTCTCGAGGGTCCCGGGGTTGATTTCCTGTGACCTGTGGTGATGAACCGGCCAGTAACCCCTGAGTCTCGCCAGCTACAAAAGGTGCCACTCTGCACTGCCGAGAGCGGCACTTTCAGCAGAAGGGTACCAAAAAGAGATGAGTGATCCTTATTTCAAAAGAATAGCACACAAAAGATTAGAGAGTGTTAAAGTGAAAGTTAAAAAAAACAAACGGGGAGGGGTTGCCACTCACCAATATATTCAAAGACGAAAACGACGAAGAATGGTGTGACCAGGTCGTTGATGCCTTGCACGTAGCCGCTGGCTGGATGCCGGATGGCCCAGATAAACAGGATCCGCTCAAAAATCTTAAGACATACAAACATACACAGACAGAGTACCAATGCCATGAAACTGAAAAGCAATAATTTTCTATATGGCAAAAGCTTCAATTCAGCAAAAGGTTAGCATAAACTGACTTTATGGGGGGAAAAGGGAGAAGAAAAAAAGATTCAATCCAACACTCTAATAACGACATATTCATAGATATTTTTAACACAATGAATGACAACATTTCAGACATTAAGCTGGTTGAAATTGGAGATTTAAATCATTAAAGCATAAATGTAAGAAAGCGAGTGAGGTGTGGAAAAAAGCATAGGAATCATTTCAGGCGTGCTAAGCTGGTAAAGAAGAAAAGTTGAGCTCATGTCATGAAAAGCAGGTTTCAACTCTGCCACATTAGCTGATCATCTACTTGGAATACTGCTTAAACCCATCTCTTGAAAAACTAAAGGTAGCCTGGGGACTTTTGATCACTTGTAGCGTATTTTTTCCTTTTTTAATGGGCTTTGTTTGGTTTCTTTTACAAAAGCATAATCTGGCTGATCTACAGGAGGTCATACATATACACTCCATTTTAATTATGGATGTAGCATCAAGTTCTGAAAAGTGAACCAGACTCGTAAGTGTCAACCTAAATTCTTTCTAATGGCCAGCCAAAGGAGGGTGGGGGGTGACACCTGTGGATGCAGAAAAAAAGTCTAATAGTACAGAAGTCTACTTGCTCACTTGATTTATGAGTTCAGCTGACACTTTCCTGATGAGTTTATGATCTGGATCATTAGTTTCTAGTCTCATCTGATGCAACACAATGTTCATTTTGTAGCTATTGGTCCAATTCAGAAAAAGACAATAATGCAATGTCTGCTTTAAGATGTATTCAGTTCAATTCAATTTTATTTATACAGCGCCAAATCACAACAACGGCCTCAAGGCGCTTTATATTGCAAGGTAGACCCTACAATAATACATCCAAATCCCAACAATCATATGACCTCCTATGAGCAAGCACTTAGGCGACAGTGGGAAGGAAAAACTCCCTTTTAACAGGAAGAAACCTCCGTCAGCACCAGGCTCAGGGAGGGGCGGATTACTGTCATCTGTTTTTCAGTCACATCCGCCCCTCTCTTGTTCAGGTGCACGGAAAGTCACTCAACCTCAGCTGTCAGCTGGTCAGCTTTTGGCTAAATGATTTTATTTTATTTTATTTAGAAAGAGGGTCAATACATATTAATGAACATTTTAACAAATGTAAATATGCCAGATTATAGCCTTGGGCTAATTTTCATCTGCAGTTTTTGGCTTTAGGCCCGAGTTATTTTTCTTTGCAACCTAAGTAGTGAAAGGACAAAAGATGCACCTCATTAACCAAGCTAGTTAGATAACACTATCGTCAGCTGACACAGTCACATAGTTTAAAGTAGAGCTTGAGCAATGCTGAATTTTTGAGCCCGATACCAATACCAATACTTGGAGAATTAAAAATCCGATATTCAAATATGCCAGGCATTTTTTTTTCTTTGAGACACATGAAGTGAACAGATTTCCCTAAAATTTGTTATGTGTAGTTAGTTTTTTACGCATTTATGCTCCACCTGAATCTGCTTAGATCAACTGGTTAAGTTCTTGGTAATCCAAAAATGTGTTGTCAAGAGTGGAAATTGGATAGCGCCCTTTGGCGGACAAACTATGTGACATCAAAACTCAGAAAATGGCCATAGGGTGTTTCTACCATCTCTTCTCTACTGCCAATGCCGATACATCAGGAATTAGCTATTACATAATATCAGCCTGCCAATATTATCTATTGTCCACAGACCAATAAGCCATCACAATGACTGCCTGTTTCTTTGATACAGACAAAGTAAATGGAAATATTTGAGAAGATGAACCGAGATGTGCACTAATTATGAAAACAGATGAGCAACATCCACAGTTAATATGAAACATTTCTTTGGCTCTCCATCATTAATCAACACCTCAGTCTTTAGCTCCTCAGCTGTATTTCTTCTTCTTCAAAAACAAAAAAACCTCACTTTGAACTTTGTTCTCTGATTCTGGTGTTGGTCTCCTCCCTCCTCACTTTGTCTCTGTCTCTTACTCTTCCCCTTTGAGTCAGTCTCCTCCATCTCCTTCTCTTTCCCTTCTTTTCAACCTTTTTTTTGCAAGGCAAACACTTCCATCTTTGTTATGCGCGGCTGTTTAATACTGTCAGCCCCAGTGAATTAGAAGAGGCTTAATGTTTAGCTTGGTTTTTTCTGTTGTGCAAATGGATTTCCCTACAAAATACGAAGACGGACACACATTTTTCTTACACCTTGATGTACTGAACCCATCAAGCCCTTATGTTTTGGTGACCATGTCAGGTTTCTGTCACTTTCTAAATAACCTCATGCGTCATTGTTTTATGGTATATAACATGGTCATGGTAATGGGTTTTTTGTTTGTGTTTTTACTGGGAAGTGTCTCCACAAAACCCTCGCCTTTTTATTTAAAGTAATTCCATCATTGCTAAGACAGTGGAAGAGAATGGTAAGCTCTCCCTGGCTTTCTCCTCCACACCTCACACCACCTCTTTCCCTATCAAAGCCGCATCCATCAAACACAGGAGAGGTGCTGGTGAGAGCAAGGGGAGTGGGTAATGGGACTTTCTTTTCATGCAGCCTCAAAAGCCGACATGCATATTTCACATTGGCAACCGCTTTGAGTGAACTCATGCACACAAAAACTACCCGGTCCACACCCGTTTTACTGTGAGGACAAAGAGTCTAAACTCTGTATGTTTGTCTGTGGCATCATTTGGATATGAAAGCGAGAGAAAGCGCAGCTGCAACTGAATATTTTCTTCAGGAGAAGATAACATTAACTTCATTTGGAGAAGTCCAGTTTAACTTCAGATTCTCCTAATAATAGAGGCTATTTTTTGGGTCACAAAATCAGCTTTTCTGTCTCCTTTGTCAAAAAACTATTGTTCAATTCCATTAGCTCCAGTCCCCCAAGACCAAGATAAGGATAATCTCGAGAGATAAAAAGGAAATTGTTACAAGAAAGGTGTCAACTCAAGAAAATCTTCATTGATGTCTTGTCCAGATTTTGGGGAAAAAAAAGACGTATCCTACATTCAAAACATTAGTCTCTTAAATATCCTACATTAACTATACGAGTCGCTTACATTTGTTATGCAAAGACTAAAATGAAAAGCTTGTGGTATATGGCTCATACTGTGCTGAGTGATAAATCCTGCTCTTTTAGCCTGTAATCACAAATTGTATGCAAAACAAGACACTCGGATCTTGTAATTGCTGATTATCAACATCTCCTGAAGACAATATTGTACTCCAAAACAAGAAAAACTCCAACGCTTTAGATACCACTTAGGAAATCACTGCAGAATTGCTTCAATATCCCTCTCTCCCTGAAATGGAACAGACTGTTGACTGCCTTCCATCTTGACTAAATCTCCGGAGCCCCAGAGACAAACAAGTGAATGAAATGAAGCAGAGGTGATTTTCAGGTGGCACCGCAGCAAGCATAACCATATAAAAAAGGGGAGGGGGGCCTTGGGAGTCTGTTGCATACCAAAATATATGAGGAGCACACTGCTTGAATATTTCAGTGCATGCTGGTGGCTTTTATTTAGCACGCAAGCGGGGAGAGCTGATGTGTGGGGATGAGAGAGAGGAAAACATGGGATCTGGGAGAGGGGAAATGGAGGTAAAGGGAAAAATACAAACATCAGATGAAGTAATAGTGCATACTGTAGATAAGATACTTGGTAGAAAACAAGCACCCAGCCTCCTCCTTGTCTGATCTCATTTCCATGCTAAGCTCCCTGCTTACAGCCTCGACATGTATCCTGTACAAAACAGGGGCAATGGGAGGTGGCACTGCCTGGGGCAAAGTGTGTATGTATTCAAGTGTTTGCACATATTATAGGTCTGTGCACTCTTGAATGACAGCAAACCTCGTCAGTTTCTTTCACTTACAGGTACAAGAGAAAGTTTGGAATTAACATAAGTCTTCATGTAAGTCACAGCAGTCTGACTAAACAAAATACACAATCTTATTTTTGCATTAGCAGTCACTTGCTTGGAGGCCAGATAGGAGCAGCAACCTCTTTCAGCAGTAAACACATCCAACAGGAGGATTTTAGAAACGCTAGTGTTTCAGTGCATCCACCTTTCTTTGGATAACTGAGCAGCCTTCTTGATTTGACCATTCCAAGATATTACTTTTCTTCTTTTCTACTTATCTACTAAGTAAAGCCTGAAAAATTCTGAATTCATTGTTCCCCTACTGACTGCAAAGCATCCAGATCTTGAGGCAGCACAGCAGACCCAAACCATGATGCTCCCTCCACCATGTTTCACTGTGTGAATCAAGTTTTGGTATTGGTGTGAAATGTTTTGACTTATTTTGGCGTTTTATTTTTTAACACAACATTGCACATTTTGGCATAAGATCATTGTTCTATGTCTGTCCTATAGGTATGAAGAAGTTAATTACCACTCTTGTTTAGCACCAGACTTCAGATATGTGAATAAGTGGAAATACACTCTTTGTAAGCATTCTGGCATCAGTCACGATGATGGTATTTGGCTGAGGTAAAGAAAAATGAGGCATAACCATTGGGGAATTTGGGATTTTAAAGGTTTTACAGACATAAGTAACCATAAGTTGCTAAAGTATATTATTAGTATGATTGGTATGATTAATGTTTTTACTACACATATGAATAAAAGGCCAAAAAGTTAATTAAAATATTTAATTTCTTTTAAACAAGTTTTAAATCTAAACCTTTTCACTGCTCAAACATTTCATCAGCATCTAATTTCTAATCTGTACCAGCGTTTATAACAGCCAATAAATGAAAATTAGAAATATAATGAAGAGGCATGTGAGACACCCTTTAACCACATGAGTGTTGAAGTTGCATGGTTTATCCACCAGAGGGCACTCTGCAATTTCCCTGTTGGCAACATCCCTGTTAAGAACGCCACAATTATAACAACCAGATGATCCCCGCACAGTCGGGTAGATCGTAAATTAGGAAACAAAAAAACTACACTAGCAAATGTTAGGAAAATCTGCTTATGTTTGTGTCTGAAAGAACAAAATATCGGCTCAAATATCGGACTTTTAAATCAAAATATCAATCCTATCATTTGGATTGATATAAAAAATAAACCTACACATGACAAATTTTCTTTACTTGTAACCTTGTATGTTATTCTGCTGATAACTGTCCCTTTATATTCCCCAGCTATAGCAACAGTTGAGTTTAGCTTGTTACAAAAATATTATGACCTTAGCAGTGTAGTCATATGAGGTGCTGAAATGCAGAAAACAGAGTTTCACACAATTTAATACATACTAAGAGGTATTTTTAACAAAAGTCAAGAAATTACTAGACTCTTTAATGACCTGCGGCCAACTTGACTCTTGTGAAACATCAAGTGGTCTTTTGCAAAATAAAAATAAATAAATAATAATAATAATAATAATAATAAACATTGTGACCCATCATTTCGTGTTTTCGTTTGTGCTACTTTTCCATGAACAAATTCTGATTGGGTGGGTTTTTGTTTTGTTTTGTTTTGTTTAAGTGGACACATGAAGAAAGGTTTTAGTAACTTACAGAGATTTCTGCTTGCATTTTGCTGTTACCTTTGGATTCTTATCCCTCTCTTTAAGATTACAGACTTTGTTCTTGGTGTGTTTTCCAAGCTTTAGGACGGAGGTTCTGTTAACTTTTCCTTAGTCTGCATTGATTGATTACTCCATGTGTTCAATGAAGATCAAACCACATTTTCACCTAAATGCAGAAATCCCACGATGTTGTATGGATGTCTGAGTGTGTATGTGTGTGCTTCCTCGCACCTATGTGCAGGTATACACACAAAGCAGCTCGGAGCCCTGGGCACCTCATTAGCCTCCACCTCATTATGGAGTTTTCTATCTGTTTTTTCACTTCTCTGCTTCTCAGGCCAGTGGTTCTACGCATGACAGGCCATCCCTGAAGCACTAGAATAATAAGATAAGCTTAACCCAATATAAATGAATGGAATCAGGTTAATGTCCATGTTAAGTTGCACTGGGATGCTGCACTGATAGTCCCTCAGACCAGTGGAGTAAACTTCTTAGAAGAATTTCATAGCTAAAAGAATTTTCACAGCTAAAGACCACTAACCATACTTACATTACTACAAGTTATACTGTAACTTGCAATGAGTAGATAGTTAAGGTTTCAAGCCATAACCTGGCTTATAGTTTCTCACACAGCCCCGCCCCTACTCTGGTTTTACACTTCATTTTTATTGAAGTGTGACATTCTGAAGGGAGACAACAAATCAATCAGCTTTTAAATGTCTTCACTGATATAACTATTAAATTACATGTGAACTGACTATTGTCAAGAAAAACCACTGATTTGTGGTTACGACAACTTTGTCACTTTGTCTAACTTATGTGTTTTAACAAATTACTTCAGAGCCAACTACACCATTTAACACAAATTACCTAGTAAACAAAATCTATTAATTAAAACTATATTTTTTGAGTATTGATTATTGTAGGTTCTTAGAAAGCATCTCGAGGTGACTATTGTTGTGATTTGTGGCTATATAAACATAACTGAATTCAACTGAATTGAACTAATAGAGTGTAATGACTTTCACTCCAGTTTGGAAAAGTTTTTTTATGAACATTACAAAAACTCCAGTACACAGTATATGTAGACTTAAGATGATACTGATTCATTTTAAGTGGCTAAAATCTGCATTTACCCGTCAACAGCACTTCAGAGAAACTGAGCAAACCCGATCTGAGTGAAATCAGCTGACATTTATTTTATACGTATGATAAAATATGCAAAAGCGCAGCAGCTCTGTGTGAGAAACAAATGCCTTTAAAGCATTTTTATGCATTTCTACTGATTACCATGAGAAAAAAGGTGCTTATGAGTTTTCCTAGCTTTTAACCATATTGTCCAATGTGCACAACTGTGACTAATAGTTCAATGTTTTAAACATAATGCTCAAGATGTTTTGAAGAAAATGACTTCTTATATCGGCCATAACAGATCACCCAACTGTAATAAGAAATGCTTCAGTAGAACTAACGAAGCACAACAAAAAGATATGAAACTGCCAACCATGCAGAGTGAAAGTTAAAAGGGATCTAATCCCATGCATGTAATTATTAAAATCATGTGTGTTCTTCGCTTGAGCTGCTGTGTATGTGTGTGTGCCCCATGCAAAATCATGCAGTGTGCTTAAGCGAGGGTCTTCCCATTTTACACTCGCAGGCAGATAGAAAAACATTAAGTAAATAAATCAACATACTGAGACTTGAGTTGAGATGGTATTTTTACTCTAACACTCAACTACTCTTCACAGTTTGTGCCCCGTTTCTTCGACCTATATCGTTCTAATTATGGTCATGTTTTTCCCCTCTTTGTAAGCCATCTCACATGTTCTGTTTTTAAGGTGTCCAACATCATCAGTGCCTCTGATTACGGGACCAAATCTGCCTAAAAGCAGAAAAGGGAAAACCCTGCTAGGTGAGGTGGTGTGTGTGCAGCTGGAGGGGTCTCACCTCTTGAACAGAAGCTTGTTGAAAGAGAGGAATAAGAGGATTAGTTCTCGGTATGTCAATGTGAATCTGCAGAGAGAAGGAGAGAAAAAAAAAAAGACAAACACTGAAGCAACGGGCAGGTTAGCACAGATTTGGCCATTACAGACAGTGACAGAAACGGAGAGCGAGAGGAACAGTTAGTGGATTGGTGTCCTTGATTGAAGTCGGACTGGGGTTTCAGTTTTCTGAAATGGATAGCAGCCGTGGTCTTGAATGCAGCACTGCATGTGAGTGCCCGTGCATGCTGAGACGCCTCTACGATAATATGTGCTTGCATCAATGTGTGTGTGTGCGTTTATGCATGTGCGAGACCACATTTACACCATTTCAGAGTGATTACCCCGCAGACGAACGATACGACAGGCGGACAGATTCGTCAGAAGGGAGCCAGGCGGATGCAGGGCGGCAGCTGGAGCCAAGCCAACTGAAATAGCCCGGTCTGTTTGTAAGAGTGCGCAGCTGGTTACGGGACTGGGCATTGGGTCTACATCCAGTCCTGTCCACCTTACCTCTGTCACCTTTGGCTGCAGCACCAAAGATTCAGGACTCATCCTAGGAATGTCTATGTGGATCTGACAGCAACACGGGAGAGAATGTGTTAAACACACACGGACACACACACATAAACACAAACACACACAATATAAAAGTCCTCCACATGTACTGCATTTTAAGCTAATAATCTGTTCAGACTTTTTCAGGTGTTATAAAGAAATGACAAAGGACATAAAGTGGAGTTATTACACTCACACCCATTTCTATATTATATGTTAAAATGTATAGGGTAGCTTTGCATGATTACTTATAATCCTTATTCATCTTATAGTGTACCGTGGTGTAGCTCGTCAGTTCATCCACTGTTTTCAACGAGCCATTCTAGCTAGCTTTCCCTTTAAAGCCAATGTTCTTCTGAGTGGCTGCCCCTCACAAACAGAAGGTTTGAGCAAAAGATGGGTGGGGCCTCAGACGCCATATAATTTACACGTCTTCTGTCTTAATAGCATACATAGTCAAGAGCAGTAATAAGTAGAACTTTGAGCATTTGGCTCACAGGGATGACTTTCCACATATAGTCATGTTTCTACATCGAAGAAGTTTTTAGAGGTCTGGCTTGTCTCTTTGTTGGTGCGTTTCCAGAATTACTTAATGTAATGAACAGATTTGCATTAAAAATATCTAATGTGGAGCGTGGCCCATCTTAGAAATGGTTAATATCTGGCACATGCATGCGTCCCTCTGCAACAAAGCCACACTACTAACCACAGAGCCACCAAAACTTACTACAAAGCAATACTAAATCCTTCTGGATTAAATGAATCAGTTGAAACAAGGTATGGAAGGAATTCTCATCTCGTTTGAAGCTTTGGTCATGTTTAATATGAGCGTGCACCATTTTCTTAGAATATATGACAGAAAATAAGCTAAAAGTATATCAAGGCCACTTTAAAATTGGGAAGTTCTGGTATTTCCTCGTCCTGCTTCATATTCATATAAACTGCACTTGTGGTCTTTGAGAATATAATAATTCTCTATGTAAGTTTCAGTAGCATTCAGCTCACCGTTTTAAAATTGTATTTTGACATTTGACATTTTGTAATTGATAAGGCCATCATAAATGAAGGGTCGGTATTTTCCTCCTCTAGTGGTCCAAATATTTTTAATGCAACATCACCAGAAATAAACCAACAAAATGCCAGACATCTCCACACAACACTCTTCTCTGGTTGCTTGAAAAATAACAAAAAAAGACCAAAGCTAGATTTTTTTTAGATCACTTTCTCCTGGGGAAGAATGAAACTGCTGCAGTACATCAAAAGGGTTTGCAGTTCAAGCTGGGACATCCGTATGCACACGTACACACACACACACACACACACACACACACACTCACACACACACACACACACAAACTGTGTGGGCAAGTTACAAGGAATATAAACAAATATATAAAAGAGACAGAAAAGAACAACCTCGAAACAGACGAACATTCAGAATGGATGATGGACACACAAACACAAGGATGACATGTAACAGAAATGAGTGGAGCCCTGTGTGATATCACTTAAAATTAATGACATACTTGAACAGCAGACCCACTTTCTCTTTACAAAATAAAGACTACGCAGACTTACTATATTAATAATTGCAGGCCACAGAGTAGAAACTCAGTGAAGCAAATGAACCTCCTAGTGTTCCTTCTTCGTGTGGTTTTGGCAGCGTGATTTGGATCACCATCACACTGCAGTATTTCTCATCTTGTCAGCCAGTATTTTGGTAAATTCACCGGCATTGATGGTCCCATCTATAAATGTCATCTCCCTTTTGCACTCAACTAGCTCCAAATCATCACACCCCTGCGCTCTCTGTGCTTCACTGTCGGAACTATGTATTCACTGTAGTGGTCCTGCTGAACCCCGCGTGAGCCAAAATAAATTTTCTCTTTGTGCTTCTTTTTTAAAGTCTACGCCTTTTTTTTCTATTTCTTTTTTTAAGTTGTTCAAACAGGCTGACATTACAAACTGTCCTTTACACTGTCTGAGCGACCACAGAAACACTCTTTCCATGGATAAACCCTGAGCCAAATCTGAAGTATTTGCTTGCGGCATTTAAGGACAACACTTTGACTCAAACTTAAGGTCCGAGCCCCTTTGCAGCCATGTATCTAACCCACATTCGGTGCTTAAATTCTGGCCTGCCTACATGCAGTGATGCACAAGTGATACGGTGCCCACCTCATAACAGACTGTTGAAAACCTTTAGAAATATTTCAAAGAACAAATTAAATATGGATAATTAAATATGATGTCTTTTCCTATGCCCGATACTTTCAGTAGCTGTCTTATTTCTGCAAAGTTTACCGACTGCAGGTTATTGCAGTATTTTGCTACATTAAACACTAACAGCTGGGAAACTTGCAGATGTTTTGTTGAAGCCTTTATGTGGACCAAATTGTATGTAAGACAGACTTTTGGAATATACAACATTACCTGGGATGTTATTTTGTGGATTAAATTAAACCATGTCATTAAACTGCATATGCCTGACCCTTGGTGTGATCCCCATTTCCTGGCGTGAACCTTAGTAAAATTGAGTCTGACACTCGTGCTATACCTTTTGATTACTTCTGCAGCCGTCTCATTTCGACTCATTTATGGTTGGTCACTGATATTCCTGTATCCTTTACATGTGGGAGAATTCTCACAATAAATGCATTTCTAGCACCTCGGGCAGTTCTTCTCCACGTGGAGCTATGATGCCGACACGTAGATTCAACATGAAGAAAGTTCTTGGTCACTTCAGTTTATTTTGTGATTAACATAGGTATTTAATTTTGCTACACTGAGTTTCTACTTTGGGGGTCTTTGCTGTATTGTTTTTAAAGTCTTTGTTTTTGACTCTTCATAGGAGGAAATGATTTACTTAAAAAATGCAGTTATTTAGAGTTCGCACAGTTTCAAATGATGTCAAATGAACACGTCTGTACAGAAGAGAATATGCATTCTCATCTCACTCATATCACTTTACACACTGTGCATATAGCACCACTTTGTTTTCTATTACATACAGTAAGCTACTTTTTATCTCATTTTATTTTACTTCTGTACTTATTTTATCCAGTCTTATTTACAGTAAGCAAAACCGCACAGGGGCGTTTTCCGTTCTGTTGAGTACTGTATGTAAACACACATACAACCACGTAAATATGTATAGACAAAAAAAAAAAATCAAAAAAGAAAAGAAAGAAAGAAACCCAATACAAACCCACCATCCTGAGCAACGTGAATGCCAAAGTAACATATGTACAAACACACATAATCGGGCACACAGCAAAAATAAATAAATAAACAAACAAACTAGAAATCACTGCAGCACAAGTAGAATCTGGCAGAAAAAGGAGGCTTCGAGACGCAATCCAAACAATCATCAAAACAAAGTATGCCAGCTTCCTGGCACGGTGCAGAGGAGATCAATGGGAAATTGGACGGAATGTGAGAAATGTGTGTTTTTGCTATCGACAGTTCACTTTGATGTTTCTTATCGGCTCGGAATGAATGGGAAGTAGTGGAGTGTTAGAACGAGGGGATGGTGGGTGTGGGGGCAAAAGGGGACGGATACACGGGGGGGGGGTAAAAACAGATATACCAAACAGAATACTGTTAATTTCAGTATCTCTCTGAAGCTGCTCGTCTCTGGTCTGTGACACAGACACACATAGGTGGACAAATAATCAGACGAGTACATGAGGGAGAAGGACGAGAGAACAAAAGAACACAAGCAGGGGGAAAAAAATGCAATAAAGATCACATTTTTGCCAAATAACTAGTGGCAGTAATCCTGACTGCAGGGCCAAATTCTGTAGAAAGGCATTCTTTACACACACACACACACACACACACACACACACACACACACACACACACACACACACACACACATATATATATACACAAACAAACAAACGCTTACATTGTTTGTGTCCTAAATTCATGCTGAGCTAATACATTAGCAACAGGCTCTTGTAATTGGAAAGAGGACTCTTTCTGGAGACTTTCATTCATTCTGTCCCTCAAGTTGGGGGATTCAGAAAGCTATAGGCATACGAGATGCGTTGACTCGTGTATGTGCATGTACCTGTCTGTATGTGTCTTGATGATGCTCATCATTTCGAGAGTCGTAGTATTGCTGGATGAAGCCGAAATATTCTTGCCTCTTCCTCTGTAGAACACTTTCCCTCCTCTCTGCGTTGGCTGGCAGGTAACCCTGATAGACAGAGAGTGAGAAACAAAGAAAATCACCCATTTAAATGTTGATGTAAATCACACTGTAGATTTGATTTTTCTATTTATCTTCTCAGTTCTTCATATATTCTTGTTTTTGGATCCGACTCAATTCAGTAAGAGTTCAGTTTTGAAGTAAAGTTATGGCTGAAAAAATTCTGTATTTTAATTCACTTTCTTGCAGACAGCTCAAAGAGAAGATTGATACCACTTTCATGCCTGTGTATTATTGATGAAGCTGAGGCCTGGAGCTGGTTAGCTTAGCTTGAAAAGAACCTATTTGGCTCATTTTCAACTCCAAACTTTTAACTTTGACTTGACTTGAGTGGCTTTGCATAATTCACACTTCAAAATAATCCCAATTTTTCTTATTCTGGGCTTCGGTTCAGCTACCTTTTAGAGCTGCTCTCGCTTTGAGTCACATTCCTCTCATTGGCTGTCACTCACAAACAGTAGGTTTGAACAGCAGGTTGGCAGGCCTGCTGTACAGCAAGGATAGTCTATGCCTGAGACCATATATTACAGATATCAACTCTTTATTAACGCATAAAGATCCAGGAGTAGAAAAACAACCCATGTGACAGTACACTTTATTAGGTACACCAGCTCAAATGCTCATTAATATCTAATAAGCTAATTACAAGTAATGTTCTTCTGCCAAGCTATGCAGAGGAGTGTTAGTGTTCACAGAACACATTGAAAACTTAAGCAGCAGAAGACCCCACTGGATGCCACAACAGGAACAGGAAAATGAGGCTACCGTCCGCACTGGCTCAACAAAATTGGACAACAGAAGATTGGAAAAACATAAGTTGATACTCTTATTCCCAAAATATTAACAAACAGAGGATTGGATTTAAATGTTAAGGCTGGCTAGAGCTTCACATTTGCCAGACATTCATCTAAATATTACTATAATCCTGAATTCTACCATTAGCTCAAAATGCTAACTCATTTTGACGCTCACCATGCCTCTTGTAGGATTAGTAGTAAGTAACCAATTCACCTGTTTTTTTCTAATACATGCAAACATGCTTGCTAATTCCACATGGGATTCATTAATTGAGCATATATTCAGAGAGGCCATGTTTCCAGTGTTTAAAAACACACGGTGGTTTTAGGTTTCCCATCTCCGTACTATTTCTTTCTGTTAGTACCATTTAATGAGCTTTTATTTTAAAGCTTGCTCTCAAAAAACTTGCTTTGAGTTTTTGAGCCAAGTTCAATCACAACCCAGACTCCACCACCTGGGACTACACGGCTTGTAAATGATACACTTCACTTTGCAAAGAAAACTTTCTGCTTCCTGCCCAAATGCTTTCTGCTTCTTCAGGGAGTTACCTTTAAATGGGTATTTGTGCGCGTGTGGAGGGGGGTGTTTGTCAGACGGCATATGTGAACATGCATTTGTGAAAGACTGTATCCTGGTTATGTGGTCAGGCTTATGCAATGAGGAGAAAGTCAGTCCTAAAACGAACAAAAAAAAAATACATCTATTAAAAGCGAGAGCTGGGGCTAGGCGTTCTGAAATATTCAGAGAGTTACAATCTTCAAAACTGAACTCAAACATGACTTCAGGCCCTGAAAACTACTCCCCGTGAGAAAAAGCTGGTTCATCTAGCTGTGAAACATTCAAAGGGTCCCTTTTTATTTTTAAAATGACATCTATGAATGAACCATTTTTGCCATTTTTCTCTGAAGAGCTTTGATTATGACAACGGACAAAACGACTGCCTGTTATCAACCGCCTGTTAGATGACAACTAAGCAATCTCAGAGACTGAATAATGTCCACCCGCTGCAGGTGAAAGCCCTGTAAGAAATATAATAAATGTGCCTTCAGGTTTTAGATTGTGCTTCTTGTGTTGTGTCTGCCTGTTCTTTCTGTGCCTTTGTGGGTTCATGCAAGCTATGTTAGGTTAACTGGTGATCAGTGTTGGGGAGTAACGGAATACATGTACCGCCGTTACGTATTCAGAATACAAAATATGAGTAACTGTATTCCGTTACAGTTACCGTTTAAAAAGGTGGTATTCAGAATACAGTTACTTTGTTGAAATAAATGGAATACACAGCGGTACTTCCCTGTTTCATATTGTCGCGGGTCAGGACTGTTTGGGTTTGTTTGACAGCTACGTTCTGTTGTTCCAGGCGGCAGCGTTACGGTTGCCATGGTTACAGGGTGACGCTCTCTCTCTGCGTGTTTCCTGGGTGAGAGAGCGCTTTTTTGTTGTTGTTGTTGTGCTAAGCTAAAAGGCAGAATGCTACAGGCATGGCCCTAAAGCATGTAGCCTGATGGGCAGTGTAGTCCGTGCTGCAGGGAGAATGGACTACCATACCCGTTATGTGTCTGTGAGCGAGGGAGGGAGAGAAAGGAAAAGTCCGAGCTGTCACGGAGCAAAAACGGGAGCTGGAAGCATGTAAATATAATAATAACCACAGCAGCCAAGAAGAGTGCCTGACGAGCCCAGCTGTAAGTAAGCTATTAAGACTCAACTGTACACTGTGTTCGTGTTTTCCTCCGGAAAAAATAAGTTCCGTTGGAGAAGCCTTTCAACGCCTCTCTCTGTCTCCCGCAAGCAAAGTTGACCCAGACAACAAAGTAAAGCTAGTTTTCGGCTACCAGCCCGACACGAACCCGACGTATTAGGCAGAGGTCCCTTTACTACGTTTCGGAGCCGCGGACCTTCAGTAACAGTAATAAATCACAGCAATAGGACATTCATGTAGTTGTAAACAGCATGATAATATATTAAGTATTCCAAAGTATTCAGAATACGTTACTCTCATTGAGTAACGTAACGGAATACGTTACAGAATACATTTTGGGGCATGTATTCAGTATTCTGTAATGGAATACATTTTAAAAGTAACCTTCCCAACACTGCTGGTGATTGACTGTTAGTGTGAATGTGAGCGTGAATGTCTCTATATGTTAGCCCTGTGACAGACTGGTGTACTGTTCGGGCTATACCCCGCCTCTACCTCTATGACACCTAGGCTCCAGCCGTACCTTGACCCTGAATTAGACAAACTCTTAAGAACATGAATGAAAGAATGAAATCTTGACTGTAACACAGATGTAGTCACTGCAGTGTTGCCCACCAGTTTCTTCCATGTTCCTATCAGTCAGAATGAGTCTTTGTCAAAGAGCACAACTGGAAGGGACTCAACTCAGCTGGCAGCCAGAGGTGATTGTATTTTGGTTATATTCCTATAGAACAAGGAAAGCTGCCCAGTGCAGAAGCAATAATTGAATGTGAATTTCCACCTATGTAGACAACAACAGATTTATCAGAGTCAAATGTTTAATAATCAGAAACCAATTGTATCTAATTGCCAGTTTGACCCCATTCCATCGCAGACCCACTCAGTCTTATGGCAACATTTAAGGCAGGACGTAGTGAGCGTGTTGTTATGCTTGACAATCTCATTTTGCAGTAAATAAATAAATAAAATAAACCAAAATGGATAAAATAGATAATGAAAAAGTTTTAATTTATAGACAAAATTAGCTGTTTTTAAAAATGCGATAAATCCTAATATATGTTATTGCAATACTAAGCATACCGCAAAATGTCAAATATCGTATTGAGAGTGAAGTATTGTGATAACATATTATGGTGGGTGTCTAAATAAAACACTTAAATTTCGATCACCAAAGCTGGCCGGGCTGTTAGTACAGTTAAAACAAAATATTTGTCACATAAATAACAAAGGCAAGGGCTTCCAGACAGCCATGCTCCTAATAATGCAGAACTTTGTTAGTGTTTAACCATGACGATTATATAAAAATCCTGCACTGCTACAAACCAAAACTGTTCTTACACCAGGCTGTAAACATGTTTATTTCTACTGTAGAGTTGGGCACTCTAACATCAGGTCTGTGGGGGCTGAGCCTCAGTGGGCCACTAGAAGAACTCAAGTTTTCTGTGAGTGATGAGTTTGCTTCTTTGTGACCACTAAGTCAGCATATCTCACTAAAGAAGACCATGATGTGTTACTAAATGATCCTGAAAGCTAGCAAGTGGATTTTTGCCCTTATATTGTTACAGTGATGTGGCTGCGGCTCAGGTGGTCAAGTGAATGGATGAATGAGTGAATTAGTGACCCTCTGTAAAGCCCTTTGTGGAACAGATAAGGTTAAAAGGTTCCATACGAGTGCGGAGCACTTAGCATTTAAGTACAGACCATATGCTGCTCCCATAGGTCAGGACTAAAACTCCCTACATAAATCTTACAGAGATGTCTTTCCTGTAAATATTTCAGCAAACAGCTGCTCTCGTGCACGGATTTGTCATCACTTCCAATTAAAACGAGCATATTTGGCTGCTGATCACACGCAAGTTAGAGCAACTGTGTCTTGGACTGGCTTTAGTGGAATCCCCATCAAACTAAATTCATCTACCTGCTCCAAGAGAGTCAGAAAATCAGAACAGGCCTTAAAAAACGGATGTTCACTGTGTGCTCGTCATCAATGTGTGTGTCTGTCTGTGATGTGATGCTGTTGTCATTCGTTTCTGGAAGCGGGAAGCCATTTTTTGGTAATATGCGGGCGAGCAGACAGAAACGCACACAAACCATCAATTTTGAGCAACTGTCTACAAGACAGTCAATAAGTGTAGTGACAAAAGTTTCTCTTTCATTTGTTTTCTGTTCATTCCTACAAAGACAAGGCCCCAAGAGAAGTCTGCAGAGTCTAGAGGATTGTCTGCAGCACAATAACAACTTTCCCTGCAGAAAGCTGAACACACACCTGGCAAACACAAACACTGAGAACAGTTAAACTTAGTTGTAAAATATATTATAGAACAGTTATATTATAATGTGTACATATATATGCACACACTCTTAAATCAGAAACATTCTTCTCACGTGTTTCTCGTGACCTGTGACATTTTAAATTCTCTGCAGCAACATAAATCCAGTGAAGTACTGCCCTGCTTCTTACTCATCCACCCGACTGTCAATGCTCAGTCGGTGCTGCCACTCATCCCGACAGTCACATTTGTGCCAACATGACCCCCCCCACCCAACCCAGATCCCTGACAACATACACATGGTCTCTGCCAATATGTCCATGCGTCACATGTTGAAACTGCTCCACATGCAAACGCACACACTTGCATACACACAAACACAAATCAGTACAGGCCAGCTACAAAGCAATGGGCTCAGATATTAGGTGTGCTCTGCCAAATGAGGGACAGGGTGTGTGTGTGAGCGTGTGTGTGTGTGTTTGTGTTGAAGGTTAATGGACAGCTTAGTGGAGGTCAATCACACTGCAGCTGTATTACTGCTCGATAGGAGAGCAGGACACACACGGGAGGATTTGACAAATATAGAGGAGACCCAAACACGACCATACACGTCACTGTGATTTCATTTCACAATACAATTACTAATCACATGACCAGTTAAAAGATATCTGCCATCTGACCTAAATGTTAAGCATCTTCGTCTCCAATTACTAAGGCACTGTGCAAAAAAAAGAAAAAGCACAGTGCTTTTTCAAAGCTGTCTTAAGCAACAGTTCCCCAGCCTTTCTGAAAGCCTTTCAAAGTGTTTCTTTGGACATTGGCACCTTTTCACTCATTTTCAGTCTAGTCCTTGTACCTGACTACTTTCAGAGGATTGTTTTGTCATTTCTTTAGCCACTTAACACTGATGAATCATTCAAGCATAAAAAACAGCACAGCTAACACAAGTGATGGACTAGTGTTGTGTCTACACATAACATAAAACTTGGCAAACAACCAGCAGCCAGGTCTTATAGAGCAGCGGTCCCCAACCCCCGGGCCATGGACCCGTACTGGTCTGTGAGTCATTCGGTACCAGGCCGCGAGAGTTGAGGTATGGGTGTGATATTTATGGTTTTCAGGGTCCATCCATCCATTCGCTTCCGCTTATGCTTTTCAGGAGGAGAGCTGGAGCCTATCCCAGCTGTCATAGGGTGAGAGGCAGGATACACCCTGGACAAGTCGCCAGTCTGTCGCAGAGCTAACATTCCCGCATTCACACCTATGGGAAATTTAGATTAATCGATTAATCTATCCCCACTAACTGCATGTCTTTGGTTTGTGGGAGGAAGCCGGAGTACCCGGGGAGAACCCACACAAACACGGGGAGAACATGCAAACTCCACACAGAAAGACCCCGGCCTGATGGTGGAATTGAAATCAGGACCTTTTTGCTTCAATTTTTTTAAAATTGTTTTTATCGTTAACTCTGTTTCCCTGGGTCTTTTCCCGTGTGTTATGAATAAATCTTCTTCTTTTTCTTTTTGATACCGGTACTGGTTTTATTTTGTTGTATTTATCCTCGACACCTGTATTTATCCATGAAAACATTGTCAGACATAAACTGGTCTGTGGCGCAAAAAAGGTTGAGCACTGCTGTTATAGACTGATGATAATTTTAGTTCAAATTGTTATCAATATGTATGGAGAAGAGGTACAATAAGTGCGTTTCTAGAGTCATCTGTCAAACACGGTGGATCTGTGATGGTTTGGGACTGCATTTCAGCCAGTGGTGGTGGGAATCTTATCAAAATTGACAGAGTTATGAACATAGGACCATACAAAAAAAAAAAAAAGAAAGAAAGAAAAAAAAGAAAAAACACACACACACACACACACAGTGGAACACCATCAGTCATGGATTGGCCTCCCCAGAGCGTGCACCTCAACACTATTAAAGCAGTGTGGGATCATGCTGACAGTGAAGAGAACAAGAGGCAGAAACATCCTTTGAATCTCCTTCAAGAAGCCCAGAGAATAAAAAAGCTTGTCTGAGAGTTCCGGCTGTGTGTTTCCATTTATGTCTGCACAATTAATCGCTGCACCCATTTGTAATTTCCCTACCAAAATAAAGAAACAAATAAATGACCAAAGCCTTTTGCACCATCCTGTAAATGTAAATGTTTTAAAGTTAGTTGAAGGAAAGGGATGCAGAGAGCACAAGCAGCTCGCCTTCTTTTAGAAAGCAGAAAACTCAAGAGCACTTATGCTTGAATCTGACAAATATTTTATTTAATTTGTGGTCTACTTGTTTTCTTCTTTTTTTTTTTAAGGAGATTTTAAGAAGACAGACGGGAGACCGACAGTGAGGCATAACTGCACGGGAGCTCTACGTGTCCTGCCAGTGGTGCAAAATGTAGCTCCTGCCTCTGTTAATCAGTCTACATAAACCTCATCTCTTCCTCTCTTCATTCTTAATGCATCAATCTGCTCTTCCTCCCGTGGATCCTCCACCTCAGTAAACTCTCCGTCTTAAAAAAAAAAAAAGACCAGGGGAAATATGCTTGGGGAATCCATTTGGGGAATTTAAATGAAATTGTTGGGGTTTTTTATACCAAGTCTTCTCTCTAAATTGATTTCTACTTAGAAGGAGCGCATTATTCTAGAAGGAGACCAAAATAAACTGTCCCACTGCAGGCATGGCAGAAGTTGAACAAACAAAACTTTACTTTCTGTGTTTAAATGCTTGTTTTTCTGCATGTCCACATTTTTCTATAAACGCAATGTGAGTTTTTCAGTGCTTTGCGGCAAGATCTGAGGAATATGGAAACCTCCAACTGAAAAATCAATGTAATACACTGACTCACTGCCTATCAACTACAGATATCAAACCCTTCAATCATCAGGGATTCAATATTCTACTGATCCAAAATTCTACTGTGTGGTATTCATTATTAATTACCTACACCATCCTTTCCTCACATCTCTTTATTAAACTCTGAGTGATGGAAGATTTGCTGTTGGAGGACAAATGCAATTGAGTTTGTCGTGATACTACGCTACGCGAGCACCAGTAGTGCATTATAGTGTAATGAGGACAAGTACTGGTGTACATTCCCTGCAAACACAAATGCAGACAGCACAGGTCCTTAGTCAAAAAACTTTTTCAATATAACAGTTGAGCCACAGCCTGATGTTTTACAGGGCTTGTACTGCAGCTCCGCTCTTTCAGTGATAGGAAGTTCTAAACAAGCAACATGGAAGGTAAGACTGATGACAGCCCAGCAAGTTCTGCAGGACTTTGCCCTTAAAAAAAATGGATGGCAGTATGTAGGCTGTGCTACAGTCAGCTGGCATTTAACCACTTATGCCGTGTAAACACAAATGCAAAATTTTATGGGTAATTTTAACATTGTCCCATAGATTTTAGCATCTTATAAAGGAAATTAGCCCCCAAAACATTGCTGCCACAGATGTGGTACTTCTGCTACTGAACCAGAACCTTTGGAGCCTGATGCCTGTAGACAGAAGAGTCAGAATCCGGTCATTGCTTCATAATATTGAGATTTTTGGAGTTTGGAGGTTAGGTCTTCGAGCCATATCCAAGCAGTTTTTATAGACAGTAAGTCCATACTGCCATTGCAATTAGGCACATGATTGGTTTGTAACAATGCTTAGGTGGGTCACACGTGACCCAGTACCACACATATGCCAGGACAGAAATGTGTCTACTAGCACCTACTCGGCTCGGTTAGCTTCAGTTTTAGCTGTTTTCCATAACATTTGAGTACCACCTCCATCTGGGTGGGGCTGTTGTAGCAACGTGGCACGAAGGTTCCTTTGTATCATCATTTGTATGTGACACACACACACACACACACACACACACACACACACACACACACACACCACAAGCGCCAAGCCACCATGGTATGGTGTTTCATGGCATGAAAACGTCTGCACCTCATGGTTGAATTGTATGTACACGTTTCCCTTGTTCCCAGGTTTCTCATGACTTATCCAGCAACGTCACTCCCTGACAAATCAGAGGCATGCAGTCTGCTGATGTCACATTTTGGCTCGACTCCACTTGCTTGGAGCCCCAAGTCAAATAGGTACTAAGAAGTCCTGGTACCAGGTACTACCACCTAATGGAAAATCCTAAAAACCGAGTGGAGTTGAGTCGACTCGAGTAGGTGCTAGTGGAAAAGAGGCAAAAGATTTCCTGCATTTTAGTAAGAAGAGATCAGTGATGTTTAGGGCTGTTCAATATAACGATATATATCAGATGACGATATAAAAATGTCTATTGTTTCATATTACGCTATCGTTTGTTTTGTGGTGTCGCAAAATAAACTGTTTATGGCAATATTTTTTTTCATTGTTTTGATGGTCACTGTAGAAATAATTTGTTAAAGTGCTCTCTTTCTCTTATATTTAAAATAACCACACTACGGACAGACAAGCGACTGTTTTTATGCGTTGTCGTTAGCAACAACGATCGCATGGCTCCACCGTCCGCTTGTTTATTTTCCACATGAAACTTTCACAATAAAACTGAAGATCCTGTTGAGATTTTTCAAAAATGAATTCATGTAAAATGAATTACATGAAATAGTAGGCAGAGTGTTTATGGATGAGAAGCAAAAAAAGAGACGTCAGCTTCGTGAAAATGTAACATTTTTGTGATATATGTCGTTGTTGGGATGAGAAATGTCTTATATCGGGATATGAGATTTTGGTCATATTGCACAGCCCTCGTGATGTTGACTTCACCCTACAGTAGTTTTAATATTGTGACCGAATGGTGCAATCCATAACTGGAAAAGACGCAACACGGCAGCAAATAGCACTGCGTTTTATTCATGACCTATGACAGCACATCTTTAAAGATTTGGTGCAGAGAACATGCAAAATGCATATTTCACCTCAAATATTAGACATAGACAAACTCAACATTTTTCATGTCCTGGTCATGGATCTATTAACTAAAAGCAACTCGCTCGTGTCTCATTAGTTAATATTAGCATGGCTCTCACCTTTGAATGAGGCAGAATGGAACAAAATGTTCTAGCGAGCTAAAGTGCCCGTAAGGTTGATCGTACGTTAGCCCCAAATGAAAAAGGCACTGCTCTCGCCTTCTTTTAGGCACTATAATTACATGTACTGTAGTAAAGTTTAACATAACCTCTAAATCTGTCCCCTCTTCCACCGCCTTGATATATCTCATATAACCCTTTAGCCTTATCAATATTTCCACAGCCAGTTAGTTTTCTCCTCTCCCGCCACTTCACATTTAACAGCCACACTCCATTAACAAATGTACATATTGCCACAGGCTGACATTCTTTCACAAAGCAGGAAAGCCATTTAATTTCTTCCTTTCTCCTTCAGGCTCGGACACCAAATGCTCTTTAAACAAATGAAATAAGACGGTATTATTTCTGAAATAATAGGAAGTTTAACTGGATGCCACGGGCAACCTGTGGAGCCTCTTGCAAATAGTGAAGGGAGGTAGAGGGAGCTATCCAGTGAGGCTAGAAATTGCCCCCTTTTTTTTTTGTAGCCTGGTTTCAAGATTTTGTTTGCCTGATTCTTCATTTCCACTGCGGCTAATAACAGGGAAGACAGTTATGGACGATTTCTGTGATGTGGTGGTAAATGCAGCCCGTTGGGGGAGCATTAGCGAGCTCTGACTGCAGTGGGAAAACTTGTTTCTTGCTTTTGTCAAGTAAAGAAGAGTGCAGCTCAAGCATGCCTGCTGGAGGGGAAGAGGAGAAAAAAAATCAAATAAGTTAGTGCACGCTGGTGAGCAGGAGAAGGGCACAAGGGACGCCACTGGAGTGAAGTTTTATTAGGTGCCTCAGCCAAGTTTATGGAATACAGCGTGGGCTGTGAGTCTCACTGTGTGTGTGTGTGTGTGTGTGTGTGTGTGTGTGTGTGTGCCAGACAGAGAATAGATTTTTTGAGGCTGATCCCTCCTATCTATTTCTTCATTGGATCATACCACAGGCAGGACAGAAAAAGCAGTCAAGTGTTATGACACCTCAGACGATATTAGTGCTTCTGACACTTTGCACACTTTTTTTACTTTCATCCAAACCTTGGATTTAACCCTGGGACAGTTCACCCCTCAGGAAACTACAAGATCTGGTTTTCTACAAGACCTTGAGAGATGAAGTAGAGATCCATTCATATGTGTAAACAGTTTGGGGGGGGGTGGGGTTGTTTTGCTTTGAGTCTAATGTCGACATCCTTGGCTCACACCGACATCTATTTGGGCAACAAATGGAAAAACTTAAGAAATAATAAGCACATGAAGATTAAAGGAAACTAAACTTTTTTTCCCTTCCTGGTATGTGATTGTTTTTTTATTACAAATTATTCCGGTACAAGGTAATTGTTAATCTGATTGTTTGTTAGAACTATAGCAAATGAATATGAGTAAGTTTGCTGAGATATAACAGGCTACAACCTATGGTGCAGTTCCTTCAATGGCCATTTGAGGCAGACTGATACCGCAGACTAGAATGGTAAAATGCACAACAGCCACAAAACTCGCGTTTACGTGCTGTTAAATAAAGCAGTTCTGGTCACTGTAGCTAATTTCTCCATTTATAAAGACTATTTGGTACTTATTTTTTGAATAAGTCACACATTTGGATTTGGCAAGAATAATTTAGAAGGAAACAGGTATCTGGGGTGATTTGTGACTGAAGGATAGCAGCAAAAGTAGAACATGGTAGTAATACCGGCCATGGTTATAGGGTTTGGACACAGTGACACAGGAGGCTGAGCTGATGATTTTCATTGGTGGTGACCAGGACTAAAAAACAATGAGTAGATCAGAGAGACAGCTCAGGTTACGTAGTTTGGCAACACACTAAGAGAGGCAAGAGGGAGACTGTTTTATACATGTGCAGTGGAGGGGTCTACTGGACAAAGGATGTTGAAGATGGAGCTGCCAGACAGAAGGAAAAGAGGAAAAACCTCAGAGAAGATTCATGGATGAAATGACAGAGAGGGTTGGTGTGAAAGCAGATAGAGACAGGGTGAGATGGAAGCAGATGATCTGCTATGGAAACCCCTGAAGGGAGCAGCCAAAAGAAGAAGCCAAAGATAAAGTTAGGACTGCACCCACTTTGACAAGTGTTGCAACACTGGAGGCTGTAACTGGCAGCAGGCTGCTTGGCCTGGCTTCTGTTCATTTTGAGCCTCTCCTTTGGACCTCTCTATCATGTTTCTGGAGCTGGTGCCTTTTGGAGCATTTTGATGGAATTACCAAACAAATAAAACAGCACTAACTAGCACTACGTATGTGTGAGCAGCTACACGTACAGCTCACTTTGATTTTAAGTGGGCTGAACAAGTCAAGCTCCCCTTTCTGTCAGTGGAAAGAACTTTACCTACACACTTAATCCTTTGTGCTTATATGATAATGTAAGACAAAGAAATGCAATTCCAACAGTGCATCGGTTTTTCCACATGACAAAGAAATGGTGCTGTGGTAAATGAAAGAAATCTTTCAGCATCTGAGCTTAAATTGTAAGAAATAAATATGTAAAATTACAGAAAAACAAAATCCTGTTAAGCTCATTGTCCAGATGTTCCTGTAATTATAAAAACAGAAAGTTTCTGTCAATTCACAGAAAATGTCCTTTTTTTGTGGACCTACTGTAAAAAAACACACAAAAAAAACAGAAAGTCAACAGTGAAAAAACAGAAACTTTTTCTGTTATTTAATTGTTTATAAGACATAATTATTTTGGTGTAGAATAAACGGCCGTGGGGGAGGTCTACATTTGTAGGAAAAGTTGCGAAACCTATTAAAATACAGTGATAAAATGAATGCCTTCTTTCACATCTTTCAAAGTATCCTGTGGGCCAGATTGAAGTCTTTGTCCTTGGACCTCATGTTTGACACCCCTGGTCCAGCAGTCAACACGTTTTGCCTAACTTATGAAGGATCAACTGTTAGAGACCAGCTGGAGACACAATCTCTGAGAGGACTGCGTCATTAAAGACATCCAATGTAAAAACCTTGGCCAAAGCAAAATATAGTGCATTGAACTTTATGGTTCATATTGCTGATGACTTAACACTTTATCCTTTTTTCACCCTTCAAAACAAAAACCACGATGTTACAAAAATCAATGCCAAGTCCAGAGATGTGAGTATTCTTACTTTACCAATAACCAGCTTTTACATACAGCCATGAGAAAAGATACTGACTGTGACTAAGTGAGAACCTGCTTTTCTTCAGTGTCACAGTAATCCAAACACAGTCATATATATTTTAGCAGGAACAACCTGATGTAGCAATTTGTTGCCAATTTGAAAAAATGCAATTAGACTTTTCTGTTACAGCTGTCAAACCATAAGGCACTGAGTGCTGTGTAACAGGGGCAGAAGAACTTGTGGAGGAGGGATCATTTCTATAGCATCCAGCAACAGTTTCTCTTTTCCCATTTAATTTCTCCAACTCTTCAACCTTTTCAGTTTTGAATCCTTCATGTTCTGTTTTTTTACATATATATATATATATTTCCTTACCATCCACACAATCCCCACCTCTGCTAGCTCTATCTTTTTCTCCCCAGGGAAGCAGAGGTGGTGCAATCATTGTTTAAACACACCACAGGGCAGTTGTTCTTTGCACGCCCAAACTTTGCTGCAGTCTTCACTTTACATATATATATTTATACACATATATATACATATAGATACACATACAGATTGTATGCACACATGTTTACACTGTACATGGAGACACAGAAAGATGCTAATTCAATAAATTAACTCGTATCTGTGGTACCTTAGTACACTAAAAGTCCTGAGATGCCCCCCTCCTCTCTTCTGTCTGACTGCCTGCATCACAGTCAGTGCTGTGCAACTTCATACAGTGTTATGAGCCTTTACTTCAGTTGAGTACCAAACAAAGCGGCCATTAATGGTTAAAGCACCCAGTTGGTAACCTCCCACTACCAAAAAAAAAAACCAACCCACAAACAGGCACACACACACATATACACGCACGCGTGCGCACACACACACCTTTAATGACATCTTTTCTGCGGCACATTAACTATTGTGCGGTAATTAATGGGAAAGTCATGGTGTTCAAAAAGCCAGTCTTCTCTCTGCAGACTAGAAGCTGTTCACCACAACAATGGCTTAATGAGTAAACACACCGTGTGTCTCATGAATAAATTATTTGTGCCTTGCAATTAATTTTCCCTATTGAAGTTTGGAGAAAAAAAAAGGCAGGACTGCTACCAGTCTTCATAAATCAAAAAAGGGAGGGGTTAGGGAGAAAGAACATGACAGGAACTTTGAGCGTGTGTGTGTGTGTGTGTGATCATCTGTAATGCGTTGATCTGTGTGTTGCATCTGTGTGTGCACACTGGCTCATATTTGACTAATCTTTTTCCTCCTCTGCTTGGTTATGAGGTTACGCATGTCTGAGTGCGTTTAGTATTTGTGTAAATGTGTTTTTATGTTTTACAGAAATGTGTGTTTTGAAGCATTCTTAGGATCTAAATATATGTAATAAATGTAGACCACCGGTGTGCAATAGCCAAAAAATAAATAAATAACTTACTGAGAGAAGTTTCCATGCTATCGGTCGGACCTGTCGAGGGATTCCGGACCAGCTGAGTTTCCGCAGCTCATCTGGAAAACAAACACACAAGAGACTCTTTTTACACACCATTCTCTGAAATATGATATACACCATCCTGGCATGTATACTACTTAATGTCTAAGGTTTAGGCATTAAAAACATATTAACAGTGCATTCCAAATTGAAGTATTTTATTAAATAATTAACCTCATACAATGAGCAGTTAATAGACAAGCTAATCTTTTCTTGTGATTTGACCCAACCTGTCATCAGGCTCGTCAACATGTTGACATTCCAACCACTGCAACTTGTTATATTATGAGATGTCTGCTGTTACGTTGCCTAATACGTTACAATGTTACCTAGTGAGAAGGCTAACTTGTCAGGGTATTTTTTCATTACCAAAAATAAACAACGCTTTGCATTTAGCTTCCAATGCAATTTTATATTTACTGCTTCAGGTTCAGAGCAGATCATCAACTAATCAGAGGGTTGGTGGTTCGATTTCTGGCTGCTCCAATCTGCCAAAGTATCCTTAGGCAAGATACTGATACTGAACCCCAAGTTGCTCCCACTGGGTTCATCTGAGTGTGAATGCTAGATAGAAAGCCCAGATGCGTTAAAGCCCACTCACATCCTGGGCCTCCTGACCTCAGGAAATCACATGGTAGAGTGGGGCTAGGTTTCACAGTGAGTTCACCCGAAACCTTGGCTGATTGGGGCCTACACCTATTTTCACACCTTGCCTCGTGTGATTAGGTAGAGGATCGTTAAGGGGTCCATTGTCCCTATTGGGGGGACACTCCGATAGGGCTTAAATCTGGGACTCTCCACCATTTCACCTTAGAACTGAGGAAGCTTCTCAGATGAGAGGTGAAACGTCTTCAAGCAACTTAAAGAAGTCCAGACGCTTTTCTATCCAAGCTCCTTAGACTACATAGAAAGCACTCAGAAGTATGAAAAGGGGCTTGTGTGAATGATATAAAGCACTTTGAGTACTCAAGTAGAGTAGAAAAAGCGCTAAATAAAAATCACTTAATTACACAGTGAGCTGATATTGGTAGCATCTCCTCCATCAAATTACCAGCGACAAGCTTCAGCGATGCTAAAAGCAGTTCAGTGGTTCTCTTCCTCAGTGGGCCTCACCATCAGTGTGTTTAGCTTGCAGGCGTTTCTTCAAAATGTAAAGCAGAGCTTCTTAGCCACACACTTTCTATCACTCTTGCCACAAATAATACAACAGCATAAGCTAGCTGGCATTAACATGCACAAAGACACAGCTCTGGCCCTGGATGGGTGTGTTTTCCACTAGTATACAGCTGCATGGCACGAAGTCAGAGACAAACATTGTATAATGTCTCAAGGAGGGAACTGTGGTAATACTGTCACTCTGAGAGATTGGTCATTTGAGAGAAGTAAGTAAATATGTGATTACTGTTATTGTAAATTAAACGCCATCGATTATTCACTATAGCAAAAAAGTACTCAGTGCTTACGTTTAATGTGTTACAACCAGCAGTGGTTCTAACTCATACTCAATCATCTGTACGTGAATGGTAAGACTAAACATATCTTTGAACATGGCCTTTATTTTGATCTCAGCTACATGCCTGTGAAGCATCATGGCTGTATCTTGTATAGTTTAACTGAACTGACAAAAATTTCACAGAAAATAAGGCTTAGTGCTAAATGTTAGCTGGGCCGGACCTTCTTTTCCCCCTCTGTGACACAACCACACTGACAGTGTGAGAGGATGTGTGAGTGTGGGAATCAGCTATGACTCGAGAGAAAGCACTTTGTCGCGTGGTATTTAGAAACCACTGTCTTCTGGCCGGGCTTAAAAAAAAAATTCTTTTAAGTGTCACTTTGAATTTCCCTGAACCAAAAAGAGGTCATGTTCATAAATAGAACTAAAGCTATTGTTTGGAGTGCCACTTTTGTGTTCGAGGCACAAACTTAATCCTACTCGTGCCATAAGGTCTCCACCCAGTACATTAGAAAACGTGTCATTTGTCACCTAATTCTGACCTATATTGGGCATCCTTTTGTCCTCTGACGTAATTGTCATGTCAAAAACACTTATCTAATATTTCAGTAGAATTCTTCGTAAAGTATTCAATTTCCTCACAACAATGCAATACAGTGAAAAGCTTTAACACAGTTTATATTTTGGAATCTGTGCACCATAAAGAAGGTGTCTGGATGGTCTCAGATTCGTTTTGCAGCACAAAGACAAGCCCAAAGACAGAGTCACAAAGAACCGTCTTCAGCAGCAGGAAGAATTCCTGCAGCAGATGGTGAGAGGCTGACAGAGCCCTGATCTCAACGTTATTGAGCCAGAAATACCAGCGAGAAACAGAAACGACTGAGACAGGCTAAGTCCACAGAATCCTCCAAGAGTTCTCCAACTCCTTTAAAAACTGTGGAGAAATGCAGGAGGCAAAGGATGCTCACAACAAACAGTGATGTGATTTTACTGGTTACTAGACTGTAAACTAAAACTAACTATGGCATCATTTGAAAGGGTCCTGACTTATGTTTTATTAAGTCAGGGCAGATTTAATGTTAAAGCACCAAAAGCAGTAAAAGGCCAAAGGCTGGTCTTAGCAGAGGAATCATAATCAGAGGAAAGACAGTCTAAAAAAAATAAATAAATCTGGCAAATAGGAAAGTTCCCTGGCCCAAAGAGCTAATCACCAGCTAAACCAGCAAACATGTTGGCTAATTGTGACACTGCTATTTCAGCTGTGTAGTAACAGGCTTATGTATACACTACCACATCAAAGATTAGGTAGATATCCCTGTTTTTCTGGGCTAATGAAAGGTTCAAGTGATGGCACACGCATGGTACAAGAATCACTGTTGGGAAGGAAGCTTTTGAAACCATATTTTAAGGCAAAGACATTAAACTTTATTTTCTTGTTTATTTTGCTTTGTTAGGGTTTGTTTTGTTTTTTAATTTAACTAGTGATTTTACGCAGTTTTCATGACCCAGTGTCTACTGAAAACACAAAATTATAGCTTCGTCCCAATTCATTTAGCAAAGGCATAACGCCTCATAAAACACGTTACTGTTAAGGAGGACGTTCAAGGTGATGCGGACTTCCAACTCATCCAGAGCTGGGCAATAAAATAATACAAAGAATTATCAACCAAAAATGTTTCTATAATATGAGACATGGTCAATATAAAGTTGACAGAACTCATTCAATCCGTGTTATGAGACACAACAAAAGGCCAATGAAAACAGTGCAGCGCTGAAAAAAAATCGTGGTTGGAGTCGAGTCCGAGCAGCAGCAGTGCTATTGTTTGAGATGCTACAAACCAGCATGTTAGCAGTGTGAGCGAAGACAAAATGACAAGAGAGCATGTTAACGAAAACTCAAGCGACAGTGATATCGAATATGACACCCCAACGGCACAACCCCAGAGTCAAAACACGAGGACGTTGTTAAGGAAATCGGGAGCGTGGAGATAATTTGGCTATTTAACCTCTACCAAACAAGCAGAGCAGAGCACACACTGTTGCAAAAGCATGTTTGTACAAAGGCAGCTAACACCATTAGAAAACACGACGCCGGTAACCACAGTCGAAAATGTCCGATTTAAGCAGCTGATTAAAGTAGCTGAGCCTCGTTACCAGCTGCAAGGCCGTAAACATCCCGAGTATAAACAGAGGGATGAACATCTGTGTTCGGATTGCTGCTCATGAACAAGTCACACATCTGATCCATATATGAGCCTCACTGCCCACTTCATTGAGACTGCACTTCATGTCCCCTTTGTTCCTCCTGGAGCATAAGCAGACCGCAGCCGAGTGTCAGTTTTGTTTATGTTCTCCTTCATTTTATTTGAAAGGTTTTTTCCTTTGTATTATCGCAGGGTTTTTACCTTACAATATAAAGCACCTTAAGGCAACATTTGTGGTGATACAGCGCTATATAAATAAAAGTGAATTGGATTTTTTAAATTTGTACTGAGGATATATACAGTGTTCCTTTTTTCCTATTTATGGGGACATTTCTCAGCAATTGGAAACAGTTTGTTTCTATACAAAAAAGAAGAAAAAAAAACAGTATAGAGGTAGTTATTACAGCTACTTAATTTCTTTGGAACTGACCAAAGAATTTAGTTTTCCAGTTCACCTCTGTTCTTCTGTAACTCTTGAACCTTTTGCCTAGTCAGATTTAAGATTTTACTTTAATATAGATAACAATGTTATTCATTTAAAATATAGCTCTACTGTTAAACTTCTGACAGAAAATAAATAGCATTTAAACCAAGCTTAATCCTTTTCAAACCTCAAAAGTAAAAAGAAACCTTTAAGCTTGAAGGAAACACTGATATCGACTAAAAGAAATATTAGTAAATATATACATGACGCCACACAGCTGGACCTGCTAGAAATCCGTACTGTGGTATACTGTATTGATCTTCATTGATATGAAGCTCTACATGAGAAGTACATGAGATGACTGGATGACCCTGCCAATCAGAATCACGCAGTCCAGGAAACCAAAGATAAAAAATTACATGTATTTCTTCTGAGGAGTGGGTTCCTGGATGACTTCTCGCTAACATTAACTAATCCATTATTCACAGATGGGCCTTGCTCTGCCCGTGCCCTGCAAGTCTACAAGCCCCCATTAGCATTCACCAAACTGAGGGAAACATAAAAAAAGCAATGGAAATCTCTTCACTTGTAATTGCACTGCCGCTGTTTTACCTGCATTCTCCGAGTGAAAGAAAGAGAGAGGATTGATTTTTGAGCGAAGGAAATGCCACCACCTTAACATACTTTTTTCTGTGAGAAAACAAAAAAAACAAAAAAAGAAAAAACAAATGTACCTAATAAATAAGCCAAGTTCCTCCTCTGCTCCTATTCATGGAACCGGCTGGAAATTGATAAGGTCTTTGCACAGAGTGAACAGTATTGATTAGCGCTGCCAAATGACTCTGCCTTGCCTGTTCTTCAAGGCAAATGCAACGCAGAGCCAGTGACAGATAGCAGAATAGGAAATAGCAATCAGCTAAACAGCAATGGGCTAAGTCCATTGGCTAAATTGAGTGAAACGCATTAGAGCTTGTTCAGCTGATGGGAGCAGCTATTTATTCTCTTTAGTTCCTGCGCATCTTCCACTTAAAATTTCTCTCTTACCTTACCCCCAGTGACTTTAATTATATAGAAATTCAATACAGTGATCCAGTGCACAGCATGGGTTTGCTGGTTCAGAGACAGTCAGAGCACCGTGATGTGGGAAGGTGTCGATTACCCCAAGGCAACGTGTGCAGCAGCAGGTCGCAGGTTTTTTTTAAAAAAAAGGCCTTCAGACATCACACAGACCATTAAAATCGCAAAGCAAAAGAATGGATTCCTTTCCTTTCTGCTCCACAACACTACAACAAGTTGAAGACGACACTTGGGAGGCTGCTTTTCCTTTATTGCTACAATTTTATGGTGTGGAAATTTAAATCACAGCAGCACCAAAGTTGTCCAATCAAACCCAACTGCAACAGAAATATTATTTACTCACCAGATTTTAAAAAAAAGTGGATATCATTGCCGTTGCATTCAAAATCCCATATTCTATGTGTACTATCACTCAACATACTTCTGCATGAATAGCAGTAATATGTACCTATTCAGGCACACTACTTAGCTTCTAACACAGTATAAAAAAGGTGCATAGCATCCTTTGAAAAGTCGAGCTAATGCATTAATTCTTTTTAAAGAAACACCACCTCTGGTTAAAAATCAGTGAGTTGTGTCATCAGCTCTGTTGCGCTGTGACCCCAGCAAAGACTTTACTGATGATTTTATGAGCTCAACTGCTAGTTTCAGGTCATAGTGAACAAAACACAAGGTTGATTCTGTAAAACTACTGTCCTGATTAAAGGCAGACAGGGGGACATCACGTTGATATGTTCACCGTTTAAACATGCATTGTGGATTATTGATGACAATGTAGTTTCCTGAGCTTGGATTGTGTGTTCTCTGCTAACTACTTGATACATAAGAATCCTGTATATTATTTCAGGGGAACTAAAGAGTACATTAATATGTAATTTCAGCTGCAGGACTGGTTTCAGAACTACATTCTGAAAAACGCAAACAACAAATCTAAAAAGAATAGCAGGAAGTGTTAAAAACAAAATGATTCCCTGCACCCCGGTGCCAAATGTTTAATATTTTACATTAGATAGACATATTACTTTGTATTTATGGTTTTGTTTGTGTGGGTTTTATTGCATTCGTGTTTCATGTGCTTTGCAACTGATCTTAAAACTTTTTTGGGGGAGTTTATGTAATCATGACAGAAACTGGACCAGACATTACAAAAGATAAATAAATGCATTCAGAAAAGAGAGAAAAAAATACAATGCAACTGCTGGAATCTTTAAAAAAGCAGCATGATACAAATATTTGGAGATACAACCCCAAAAATTATGGGTTTTCACAAGTAAAAAGAAGAGATGGAAATGAAAAAACTATCTATATCTTTAGTAAAAACATCAATTTTGGGCATTTATGTTTCCAAGCCATTCATCTTGTGCCTGACACTGTGCCAGGAAACAATCTTCTGTCCTATTCAAAACTATTTTTTTCCTCCACAGTTCGCATTCTGTTTGGGGAATAGCTCATAATGCGATACTTCATGTTACTTCCAACACATAACGCTATCCTGAAGCTGAGATCGATCAGCACAGCGGCCGCTCTCTCTGCGCTAGAATCGCCCCGCTCCTGTGGTTGTCCTCGGGGTACATCCTGTTTTGCAGGCTGGAGAAGTACTCCGCATATTGATTACCACGACTGCACGTCAAAGGGACCGGAGCATATTATTCTTATATTATTTTAACGCCTCCCCATTATAGGATGAATTTTTACATCTTTACCACTGGTGGCTGATCATATATCTGAATCTAGCACGAGGCTGCTTGCCACGACATCTACCTTTCAGACATGTAGAGCAGAATACCTGCACTGAGGTTATGCAGAAATCATCTGCAACGGTCCTTAAGGGTGAAATAGTTATCCTATGTGTACCTCCACATTCATTATGCTCCTAACAGCTTGTCAAAAGGTGTCTCTCCTCTTGCCTTGCACCCTTTGAACCTTCATTTGCACTGTCAGACAAAGAAATAGGTCCATGAATCTTGGTGATTCGGGCTTAATTAAACTATGTTATAGCTCACCTACCTGGCATTAATCTCTCCATAGGCTGCACAGAGGAGGGGAGTGAAGGGGCATGGGGCAGAAGTTGGCTAATGGTCTTTACATCCTGATTATGCAGTGATTTTCAAAACGCCTCTGTCCTTTGTGGTCAAATATTCTGCAGGAACAGCTTGTGGGAGAAGGACTGCATTGCTTGTGTATGTATGTAGATACGCAGCGGTGTGTCCGAAGGGCAAGGTGCAAATATTTACTTACACCATGCAGCTAGCAGAACAAGGAAAGGTGCCCTACATCCTATAGAGAAAACGACCTCTATTGCTGCAATTCACTGTCTTCCAAACATTCCCCAGCAGAGAGCCGGACGACTACAGAATCCAAATTAGTTACCCCAACGTGAGCGCTGATGGTTTCTAGACCCACAGCTTGACTGTAAGGAGGACGTATGCACCACACTGGTTCTGTACATGAAAATACAATGAACCAACCTTCCAGTATCACACATTCTAATTACTCCTGGCTTAAAAGGCTTCCTTGAGCTGAGAACTGCATGAGGAAATATATAAATCTATAATCCATCTGTAAAATCTACTCCAAGGTGACGCACTATTCTTCCACAACAGTCTTTAAATCCTGATTTTTTTATTTATTTATTTTTGCCATTTCCTAAATGAATATTACACAACCATACTGCAATTCCCAAGAAGTCATTGCTAAGGAATAAAACTCAATTTCCCACAGTGGGCAGAGATGGAGAGGGCAAAATGAGCATAGCTGACGTACAGGCTAAATTGCAGATGTCGTTTCATTAGTGCGAGGCTAGCTCATCTCTCAAAAAACATATAACTCTCTAGGGCATCTCTTGTGCATTATGAATGAGACAGCCGAACCCAAACTCCACTGGAATAAATTAAAGGCATTTCGTGACATTTCGAAAATTAATCTGTTGTTTTTGCTCAGCGGGCACTTGTCAAAATGAAGGGCGGAGAAGTTTCTGCAACTGTCCCGGAGGTGACGAGGGACTAGCTGTCGGCGTCACTTTCACTGAACAAAGTTAGCAATGCAAACAAGACACTTTTAGCTGACAAATTTGTCACTCCTCGCTATACATCATAATATCTAGAAGAGGAAAAAAAACTATAAGAACATTTCTTTTAAAGAGGTCTCTGGAGAGACAAAATTAAAGCAAAACCTCTGTTTAAAGTCAATTCACCCCACAGGCAGTTATTTCAAAGCACATATAGAGAAGTGAAAGAGGGGACCCTGTGGAGACCAGTAAAACATCTCATTATGTTATAATGTTCTTTAGACTTAACATGATCAGTATCGTGGGTGTTTTTCATGTTGGACACAGATTTCAACGGATTATTCTGGAGGGACAGACCCAACCTTGGAAGAAGCCATATTTCTTAACACCATTAAAAAAAACAAAAAAACCCCACCTGTAACAACTCAAGGGCAAGTGCTGCGAGTCTCTTCTCTGAGGCTACTGTATTCCATTATGCATGAACTTACAGGAGTTCACTTTGTCTTGGGTGGAGTTAAGCTGGGGACCACAGGGGGTGATTAGAACACCATGTACCTTATGTTGAACACCCACAACAGCTCCTCTGATGGGGGGGGAACGCCTGGAGGGAGCGAATGCTCAGTGACTCTTGAAACGTTCAAAGGGCGCAATATGTTTTATCGTGTTTATATTTCATTAAAACTTATTTAACCAGCCAAGATAACCCAAAGTGTTACACAACCAAACTCTGAGAGCAGTATCAAGGGGACATAAAGGTCACGTCAAATGAGCGCAAGGCGGAGTTTTCCAGTGCATTCACTCATGTACCGTCGCAGACAGCGGCTTCACTGAGCAGACGGGGCTGGCTGCCTTGATAAAGGCCACCTCAACTGTGCTTATTAAAGCAGGAGAGAATGTGTCTTTGTCACCTCTCTGACCCAGATTCTCTCTGGCACATACATGTGGGTCACAGGATCACTTCCTTAACATTTAGCTAGTTCAGACATTGTTAAAGACAGAGGCCTTTCTTAATAAATTCCAGGGTTTGCAGCTCTGTAAAGACAACTTAATCCTACTTCTAAATTATTAAGAAACCAGCATTAGAACACAGCCTCAAGTATTTTCCTCATGAACAAGTGTTTCTGATCAAGTGACAAAGCCACTGGCCACAGCGATTCTAAAAGAAGTAAACTGAGGAATTAACTACCAGGTCAAGATGAGAAAAATAAATAATTCTATTAGAAAAAAAAAATCTGTATTTTTAAATCTAACATTTATTATGTGACCTTAATGACCTTCCTGTCTGAGTCCACTGGCTGCATCAGCTGAGGCAGGTGAAGTAACATTGTTTTCTCCATAAATCCAGTGTACTTTACTTTTAGTTTCCTGAAGTTTCTGAAGACCTTTTAGATAAAGAGCTGACAGCCCCTATGCACATGAAACTGAACCTTATATCCATGAAGTGTGTGAGAACAGTCTGTACTCTGACATACGGCTGTGGGCAGGGTTCACACCTGCTCTCAGATCAACAGGCTGGCTTGAATGTGGAGGACAATGACACTGACAACCTTTATTTCTTCTTTTTGGCATTGTGCAAACAGATCTGTTTGAGCATTTTTGGTCATTTGTTGGTTCTAACGGTTTATAATTCGGCTCTCAGACAGCTGTGAACTTGAAACCCAGTTCTGGTTTGTTCTTCTAGCAGTGTTGTGGCTGCGTGTTTCATTGTGTTTCTCCTTCCTCTGAGTTTCTGATCTCTGAAAAGGTCTAAATCTAGTTTTATTTACTACTGGTACCTCAACATTTTTTAATTATGTCACATACCAATTCCAAAAAGATATAAAGGAGATATAGAGATATATAGAGATATATCTCTATATCTCTATATCTCGATCGATCGATAGATATGTATAGTCCACAGATTGAGATACTTTGGCTCAAAAAAGCAAACAGTACCCTCTGTTTCTGACTATATAATTTTAACAAATTTAACAACATATATGCTCTTTTTTTAAAAACCTGAACAATGCCCAATCACACCAATGTGATTTATTTTAACACTGATTTCCAGCAATTTTACAAGGCGCAGACAAATCATATCAGCCTGCAAATAGGAACATGAGATCATAAACCACAAAGGGCTTTAACAAATGATACATTTCCTCCACTAAGGCAAAAGGCCGAGGTGGAGCCTCATCAGAGGTGCTGCTTGTCTCTGTTTGTCAGCAGGACTGTGCAAAACACTACCAATTTAATGAAACTTGGCAGAGAGGCAGAGCACAGGCATAGGAAGAACCCATTAGATTATGCTGCTGATCCAGATCACTTTCTTAAAAACTGTGAGAGAGTGCAGTGCATTGGCAAAGAGCGTGCTCTGCAAGTGTGCCATTCCAGTTTGTCTCTTAATTTGCAGGACTTGTTGAGCCTTGCTCAACAGATAACAGTTTCTCTTCTTTTTTTAGCTTGTTAGACCTTAAACACTTAGGAGACGAGCAGCATTCATTAACAAACAAGGTGAGGCCAATGTTCAATTTCAATATTACATGAATTTTTGGATGCAAGCACACTAGTAATGCTCACTGAACCCTTAGCTTTTTGTACGCTAATTAAACATAATTTACCTCAATTTAAAAAGGGTTTCAGCTTCTAATGAAAATTGCTGCATAACCCAAGATGTTAAATAAGAAAACAAATCCTGAGGAACACACTTTATTGTGTTCAGAAAGCCTAATGTAAGAAACAGCACATGTGAGAAGATGCTCTGTCCCTCGTTTTTGTCTGGACTGACAACCTAAATAAGGGTTTTGTTCAAGGCTAGGCAGTTGGATGGCAATTTTCTTGGATGATTTGTATTGTTTTAAATTAAGTTTTTAAGTGAAACTGCTACATAATTGCAAGTTTTTCATAGACGACAACAGAGATCAAAAATGTTCCCTTTCTAGGTAAGCTAGCTGCATGTTGCTAGTTTTTTCCACCAGCACTGCCACATGTTACAGGTTGTGCATCCAAATGATTTCACAGCATATGTTACCTCCATTTGCTCATTTAGATGCTGCAAGAAATCCTGGATCTGTCAGCTTCACCTACGTTTCCAGGCTTTCGAGCCTTGCTTCGTTCAAAACAAAAATAATCTCAAAGCGGAATTTTTGTTGCATTTTCCACAAAGAGCGGGTTATTTGTTGGGTTATCACCTATTGGGATCTCGAGTGGGCACAAAGTATATAGTCAAGTGCCACCAATACAATCATCCAAGCATGACAAAGGACTGAAAGACTGAAACAACAGAGCTCAGGAGCTCCTCTCAGCAAGGGAGGACTCACTATAAACAACCAAGTAATGAAAAAAAAAAATCAAATGGAGCTCCTATGAGGAAGTGTGCACACATATGTGATTGTAAATGTGCATGTCAGAGTGTGTACCTGCACCCCTTCCATGTCTGCCTGTCTACCTGCCTGTCAGTCAGTCTACCTGCCTGTGTGCACAGTTCTGTGAAGGCCAGGAAGAAGAATAGAAGACAGCGGGAGAGGGAAGAAGTGCTGTCAGTCAGTGTTGGATGAGCAGGGAGCTGATGGGAGCAGGAGGGAAGACGGTTGGCGGGCCGGAGCCATGCACTATTCAGGCATCGTTCAGTCGGAGCGCGACCACTGGGGCAAAACAGCAACACACATATTCACGCACGTGAATACCACACACACACACACACACACACACACACACACACACACACACACACACACACACACACACACACACACACACACACACCCCTAAACACACCTGGCCAAAGAGTTGTGTTCTGCAACAGAAGCTTCCAGAAGCTTCTTCAGCAAATCCAAACTCAATCCTGCGAGCACTTAGCTTTCCACATACATCAGCTTAACATAAAGTCAACCTACAAACACCAATTTGATGAAACCTTGAGCCTCACCTCCATCTTAAAGGCACAGTATGCCATATCTGAAGTTATTAAATAAGCAAAAATAATGTTGTATTCATAAATATAAAGTGATTAATATATAATTAGTTCTTCCAACTAACTGATGTGCTCTCATAAACTTAGAATTAATCCATTAAGAATTATGTAGGAGTGGGCTTCAATCTGCTGAAGCCACATTGTTGCACCATAGGGCTGTTCGATATAACGATATATATCGGATGACGATAGAAAAACGTCTATCGTTTCATTTTACGCTATCGTTTGTTTCGTGGTGTCGCAAAATAAACTGTTTACGGCAATATTTTTTCATTATTTTGATGGTCACTGTAGTGGCTATATTAATTTCCTAAAGTTCTCTCTTTCTCTTATGTTTAATACAACCACACTACAGACGGACAAGCGCTTGTTTGTATGCGTTGTCGTTAGCAACAACGACGGTAAAACCACCTCGTGTCCGCTTGTTTATTTTCCACATAAACCTTTCACAATAAAGCTCAAGATCCTGTTGAGACTTTTCAAAATAAACTGAATCACGTGAAAGATGCAGAGTATTTACGGATGAGAAGCAAAAAAGAGCCGTCAGGTGCTAAAAAATAAACCGTAGACTCAAACGTTAGAACAGGCTTTTCCCCGCAGCACGCTGTGTAATAAATACTCACAAAGAAAACGGCGGCGGTTACAACCTATGTCTAAAAATGTATCGTTTCATGCATCAGTTAAAACACTCGACTCCAGGTACGCGAAGCCCAGCTGGAAACACTTCATGCAAGTCGAGCTGCCCGACATTCACAGAATTTACAGAAAATGTTACATTTTCGTGATTTATATCGTTATCGGACGATAGATGTCTTAATATCGGGATATGAGATTTTGGTCATATCGCACAGCCCTATTGCACCACCATCTTGAATACAATGGCCAAGATGGACATCATCACCATTTTGCTTAATTATCTATGTGACTAGAGACCAGCCACATATGTACTACACCGAAGGCAGAGGAGAGAATCCGCAGCTGTTCGTGTGCAGTAGAGGTAAATTTACACTCATACGTTGCATCTTCACATTCAAGATCAGATGTTTTATCATCTGAGTCCCCTTCATGAATGAAGTAAAAACATGAAGAAGACACCACGCCACTGGCATCTGGATAAAACGTCATCCTCTTCCCCCTCACCTCTTACTCACCACTTCCTGAACTAGCGTCATGCTACTGACACACGAAAACGTGAAAATGTGTTTTTTTTTTCTCGATACTGTCACAATTACTTACAGTCAGCAGATTAGACGTCCAACCCGCTGACAATGAGCCAACTAAAAAACAACAACAGTTATAAGCTAACTTTATGCCAGCTAATTTTAGGCTCCAGTTTCCTACTAAAAAAAAGAAAAAAAGAAAAGAAATCACATGGCAGTGATGGCAGTGTCCGAGTGCAACAATGTTAGGCAATGTTAGTGTAACTTTCTAACAGCAGCTAACAGCAGCTAATGACAGCTAACAGGAGTGCAGAAAAGTTCAGGATATCCTTTACACCTCACCTCAGTATTGTTGTCATCGGACAGAAGTGAGCATCACCGACTAATCGATTCCGTATCGACTCATTTAACAAAAGTTTTACAGCCTCTTCCAAAATAAACAGAGTAAATGATGCATGGCAGTTGAGGTTATCGCCCACACTCACTACAGATGAACGTTGGCCACCACTGTTTATCCTACAGTGGCCACTGTAGCTAGGGATTTACACTTGAACTGGGAGGTGTACGAAAACAACTGTTGACTGAATCTACAATCTACAAACCTATAGTGGTGAGATTTACACGCATTAAGTACCAGTACAATTTATTTCTTAAATCTTTCCTTCATGTGTGTAGTATTAAACGTAAAGCTTATAAAGCACATTTTACAATGGTGTTTCCCAAAGTACCTGTTTTGGGAAATACCTCAGTGATAAAGTCAGCAAATGCAATAGCTTCTCGAGGTTATTATTCAAGTCATCTGAAGATATTTAGTCACTGAGGTCAGAAAAACAATACAATCAGGACAGACACCTTTATCACAGAGTATATTAAAAAGTTAAGCTCCCCTCCTATAAACCTTGAATGCTGTGAGAGAGTCCTGAATGGTCTAACTCATCTAAAGGACAAAGCGATAGCGCCAGGGAGCAGACAGCTCGTAAACTAATGGGACTCTTGTAAAAAGATACTCCCTCCCTGGATTATACCTGCTCAGGAGACCTGATGGATGGCCCAGATGGCTGGGAGAGGACACGGAGCACAGATGAGCGTACAGGTGTGACAGTGTGTGTGTGTGAGAGAGAGAGAGAAGGAGAGAGAGAGTGTGTTCTTTTGCATGAACACAGAGAATTTGTACAGTTAATTCCCCGAGGTTTGCCTTGCCTTTAAGTGTTTTGGGTGAAACACTTTCAAAAATATCTGGCCTGGTGACACCAGTCATATTAAATTGCAGGTAAGTTAGTGTTGCAGGCAACATTTCTGTTGACTGAAAGAGCTGCTGTCCACAAATATTTATAGATTTTACATTCAGATTTAAACAATAAACTACCAAACTGCAATAATTAACAGAGAATACTCCTCATTAAAGTGCTTCAAAACAAAATCTGAAACACACGCTGACCACTGCAGAGGAAGGCTTTGTTTTCTTTTGGCCTAGAGCAAAAGTCTGAGGTGAAACTGATCCTGTAAAAGGGGACCTGTTATGCTTATGTCCAGCTCCACGTTTTTATTCTCGAATTCTCGAGCAGCTCAGGCGGATTTACAGTTCAGAATAATTCGCCTTTGGTCAGGCTGCTCAGTTTATCCTCAGTCTGAAACAGGTCAGCACAGCATATGTCACTTCCTATGTGAGTTGACTATTCTAAGGATATTCATATCAGGTATATATGACAGATTATAGAGCCAAGAGCAGAACAAACAGTGGGAAACAGCCTGAGCTTTTGACTCACAGGGATTACTTGCATTTGCTGACCTCATTATTTAAGATTGTGTCCATGTTTAATGTCAGCATCCACCACCGGGGCTGTCAAACACAATAAGCATCGATTCTAAATCCAGAAATCTACTTTTTCCTTTACTGCAGAATAACTGGTTAATTAAAAATATACTGAAAGTTTCTGCAATAGTAAGTTATAAGTCACTTTTTTTTTTTTTTTTTTTTTTTTTTTTTTTTTATTCACTGTATATGGTTTTTGAAATTAAACCTGACACTTAATGGGAACCTTTTTTATCTCGATTTAGCCTTAAGGAAGTAAAAGAAAGCCTGTTAAGGAGCGCTGTGTTATTAATCATGAATCAAATTACTACACAACTAGGCTGTGGGCAGAGCTATAATGGAGAATTGTCACGATTTTAAATGTAAGTTAGTAAATGGATTAATTTAGATACTAAATTAAAGGGTGAAGCTGATGGCTGCGGATGTATATGTCTGCACAGCGTGCACATAAAGCAGAAATTTCTCAGCAGCTGGGAGAGAACTGTAAGAGCTGAGGTCTGTTCAGTCAAGCTTCCTAAAAAGAAAGAAAGGGAGGATGAAAAACTCACCTGGAAGACCACATGGTGTAACATATGAATAAACTAAGCCAGACAATCTGTGAGGATACTGACACAGGAGGCAGCTGGTGGTTGGATCAACCTTATCAAGTCAGGTGTTACGCCTGGGGACATGCTAGGAGGCAGCACGCACAAACGAATGTTCATTCACTGACTGACACAGCATACAATTTTAAAGCAAAAAGGGGAAATAAGAAAACACAGAGTCTTAAAAATGTAGTATTTCTCACAATATCTCTCCCAGCTTTTAAATAAAATTCTTTAAATAGATTTTATTGGCATCTCATCAGAATGAACATGGAGCCTCCTCTCTTTGCAGGATGGCCAGTCTGAAGCTACATCGTCTCTTTTTTGAATTTTTTTTTTTTTTTTTTTTTTTTTTTTTTTACACTTGCCGAGCCCGTGACACACACCTCTGGAATTGTCACACATGGTCAGTCCTTTTAGGCAAAGCTTTAAGACCGAGCTGAATTGAATTACATCGCCAATTCACACTTTGATAGCGTCTATTAACTTTGCAGACGGTCCTGATGGTAAGCCTATCATATGGTGACTGCAGTGTAACAGGATTGCAGATTGTAGCACTACAAAGTGCGGAGCGAGCAAAGCGTGGCAGAAAGTAGCAGGCCTCCAAACCACCGCTGCTGCAATGAGGCTGATGGTAGTCGGGCGCTGAAATGCTGCAAGAGTAACAAAGAGCTGCAGCACCCCCAACAGAGGGTAGAGACACACCGACAGGCAGCGAGGTAATGGAAGCAAGTGTGTTCCTGCACACTGAGCAGCCGTTTGGTTTGTTTCGTTCCTCTTTCTTAATGTTAGATATTGGTTTGTTTATGTTGTATGTGTTTCTGTAAGTTATTTGCAGTGCTGCTGACCCACAGATCTCCGGCGTGTGTGGGAGTACGTGTGTTAACTGAACACATATACTGACCAAATACTGAGCAAACAAAAATAAGAAAAAAAGAAGTAGAGAAAGACTCAAAAAAAGAAAAAGAAACGATGAAAAGGTGGAAGTGAAAGGATAAACTGCCAAAAAAGAAAAAGAGGAGAAAAGACCATTGCCATAGCAACAGCAGTATTTCTGCCATCCAGCAATAACTGCTTGATGTCAGATGCCAGCTCTTGGTCTTAAAATTTATTAAAAGAGAAAGATATGCATAAAGTCTGTAAAATTGTGGCTTATAGTCTCTCCCAGAGAGTGACTTAGAGAGAGTGTACAATATTAAATACAGTCTCTAAACACATCACACACACGCAAATGTTCAACACCACAACGCGCCATATAGCAGTGCATTTGTCAAGATGTTTACCCGCATCATAAACAGCTGGATGTTTCATGGACTGTTACTAATCACCAATCAACAGCTATTAGAGCTCCGTGAGCAAAAAGTTCCATGAACTGTGGAGCCGTGGTAATGAGCGAAGAACTTGAAGTTCCTGTGGCCCACGTGGCTCAAAGAGACTTGTTCCGACGAGTCATCAGTTCTCTGAGTTTGCCACTGCCGGAGAGACTCAGGCGGCTCCTCTACGTGCACCCACAGCAAAGCAGCTAAGGTGGAGCTAACGTGCTACTGTGGGCTAACAGGCACCTTTCACAAACAGCTGTAGCCGCAGCTGCCAGTACTCCTCAGCCTTCTATTAGGTGCACCTATGGTATGAATTTGAAAATCCTTGGTGATTTTCAGAAAAGTTCACCTTTGACCTTGACCTTGAGGCCGAGATCACTGCAATTCGTACTGGTCCGAGATTTTTAGAAGATACACCTATGGCATCAATTTCAAAACCCCACGTCACCTTGTTCTCAAGTTATCGAACTCACAAAGCTAAGTGTCCAGACTGCCCCACGCACGCTGACAAAAGAATAAAAAAATCTGTTCATTTGACGGTGACTAATTTTAATCATTCCCATTAAAGCTTTCATTAAAGCAGTCTGAGGTGATCCCAACAATGAATCCATCAGTGCTTATAAATAGCCATAGTAACTGTTTTGTCAGTTCTGAAGCATTTGTAAGAGAAACAAGATCATTTAATAAGCCGTTTGGAGATGTTTCAATATTTTCTGATATAATGAATAATTTGTATCACTGGTTTTTGGGCTATTGAGCACCATGGGGTACAAGTATTTAATTTTTCAGTATTAGCTTACACTTGATTCATTTATCATGAAAATAATTAATGGTTGAATCTCTTGTTCCATTTCTCTAAAACAGATAATAAAAATAAGTACATTTTAGTTTTAGACGGCTCAGCCAAAAGCTTTGTGGCTGCTTTCTAAAAGATCATTTGGGTTCACTGAGATGCGATTTGCGTTGAATCTGAAGTACAGCTCAAAAAAAACAAAACAAAAAAAAAACACTCTATTAACTCGCTAAATATATTTTTTCACTGTGGAAAAAAATTCTGTGTTTCACATGTAACATGGAATGTGAAACTCCAAAAGTTCTACTCTGTAGTAGATGGGACTCATTTTTTCCCCCTTTCCCCCTCAGTTCTGTCTAAAATAGCTTCCCCCTCGCTGCGCATACAGTGGGTGCTGTGTTCAGGTTCACTCAACAGACCGGCTCGCCTCAGGACATCAGGAATAATTAGCAGAGTTCAACCTGACATCAATCACCCTACTCTTACAAGCGTACAGGTCATCACCTTCTACATGACCTTACATGCTAAACAGACTGCTGTCACAACCTGTCGCAAGGTTCAATGAAAAGAGAGAGAGACAGTTAAGAGAGAAACTGACAGCGGTGTTAAAGTTCTGAATGCAAAGGAGATCCTGAAGCAAGTTGATCAAGAAAAAGAAATAATGTACTGACAGGTGAAATATTTATATGAAATGCATCTAAACTATTTTTTGGCCAATACCAGTAGTACATAGCTAAGTATTAAGTTGTGGGACCAATGGTGCTGGGTTGTGCACCAAGTCACACACATCTCTACATTTGGTCTCTAGAGGCTGGCAGACCAACCATGTCAGGTGGCTTGGCCCCAAAACATGGCTGCCTCTGCAATTAATTACACCATTCAAGCGAGCAACCAGCCAATGGATCATCCCAGCCCTCGTCCTTTGAGCTCAAGGACAGTCGGTCAAATTTCCCTTTCACACCAGGGGGTGTCATCCCCACTGAAACAGTCTACTGGTATGTATGTGCGAATTGTATGGGACGCATTATGAGCATTAATGCGTCCCAGGCAGCAAGCAGAAATAATGACCTGCCCTTAAAGGACAAGGAGTGGTATCTGTCTGGACATCTTACTTTTAAATGAAAACTTCTTAAATTGTAAAAAAAAGGAGCTGTAAAAGTCTTTGAAAATAATCTAAGTAACGCCGAAAGCAAAACATCCAACTGTGAGCACACAGTGATATTATTTACCTGTGTGTTTACAAGAGGCTTAAATTCCATCAGATGCTGGCAATTTATTTTTTTCTTTTTGTATTCTCATCTATATCCCATTCTTTGGAGCTGCAATGACCCAATTTCCCCATGGGGATCATTAAAGTTTCATCTTATCTTATCTTATCTGCCCCATCCTTCTCCCCTCCCCTATCACCTCTCAGCACCCCCCTTCTCCTCCAATCCTTCACTTAATTATGTCCTGTGAATGAAGTTCATCTTTCATGCTGCCAGCAGCCGGCAGCGTGGCTCGCCCGTTCTGGGGTATCTAATCATGGTGCAGGGACTAAACTAAATTTAGACAGTCAGCATGTGATGCCTGGCAGGCCTTAATGGGGGCTGACATCTCAAGACACTCTGCTGATGTGCAAGATACACTTTTCCCGAGCCGACCGCAACCGCTGTTGACTAACACTGATGACTTGTGAACCAGTTTGTTAGAAAAGTTTTCAAGGGGTGAAGAAGTGTGCTGACGAAGGCTATTCAAGCCTAATGAAATCCTACATTTACATTTTAGGACCGTAGCTAATGCCCACTGTGTGTGTGTGTGTGTGTGTGTGTGTGTGTGTGTGTGTACAAATTAAAGCAGTCTACATGTGCAGAGTTAAGCATCCGCAAAGTCATCCAAGGGACACTAATTTGCACACTTTGATTCAAACTGCAAGTCAACCAGCACCATGTATTAAGCAATTAGGTGTTGAGAATGCAGATTAATGTAACAATTAAGATGTGATTGCAAACAATAATGATGGCAATAGCACAAATTTACTGATTCGAAGTAAACTGGATAAAACACTGCTGAAAATTAAAGCCTGAATAACAACAAGTATGTGTGCCCACTGTAAACATAGACTGTATATAAAAGATGGTTGTAGGCACTACGATGTCCCTATTTTGCATACTAATATTTTTGACCAAACTTGCAAATGACTTTTTGCTTGTTAGTTTTTGAAGACAGAAGTAAATATATTTGGATGCAAGGGTGGAGTCCTAGGTTATTAGCTAATGCTAGCTAGCTTGATGCATTGACATGATTCATGGCTACATCTCACAGGATATTTCATATGTGATCATTAGTGCTAGCATATTAATTAAATATACCCAAAGGCACCAGTACAACATAGAGGGGCTTAAACCTAATAATGCACATCTTAAAGCATAAATAAAATTTAAAGGGATATAAAAATTGAATTTATAGTTATTATAAGGAGGGATATTAGGAGGGAAATGACTTATAAAGAGCTTTTTTGGCCCCAGCATGTTTATTTTTGTTGTAAAATATATATGGACGTTTGTAGAGATTGACTTGCTTTTGGAGCCAGGTTAGACAAGCTCCTGCCTTTTTAGCTCCCTCAACCTGTTATTACTCAACAACTGTTTTGAAAATTACTTTCCTTATTTTCTTTCAAGCAGCCTCAAAATTCCAGTATCAGCTGGCCTGTAATTCAAATGTTTCCAAGAAAGATAATATGAATGCAGGATGTCGTTTAATGTGAAACAGGTCGAGAAAGTGTTGATTTTGCACCAAGAGCAAAACAGTAAATCACCAAGGCACAAACAGTAGATGAGAAAAACAACAAGGAAATTACTCAAATGTGATCAGGTAAAGAAAAACCTGAATAAAAGGTTTGTCCCTAATAATACACTGTCTCAAATACACGTTGAAAGATTTTCGGTTGCGGTAAATTAAGACCACAGTCGTCATTTGAAAATGGAAGGCACGGTATTTAAACTGTGTCGTTTCTGCACTGAAATATGTCTGACACAGCTTTTTCCATTTAGCGTATTTAGTGTATTTAGACAGACACATAACCAATTCTCCTCATAAGCCTTGCAGTTTGGGTTTTTTTTTTTTTTTAAATTCACCACAGTGGCCTCACTATATTTTGTCAGCCACATTCAACAAACACATGCACACGGCTTAAATACACAAAAACAACCCAAGGACATCAGGTGTACGTCTTTAATCTCAACAAGGGTCTAAAAGCAAAAGGGCTTTTAAGAGACATTTGACTTTTACAGTTCATCCTGCACCAATAATCCACACGAACTCAACCACTTTTAAAAGTCTCTGCTCTTACCAAAGGTAACCTCAGGTCAAACTAAGGCAGAAGACAAACAGCTACAATTTTTGGTCATTAGTTTACTCTGCAAGGTCAATATGTGTTTTCTTTATTATATACTGTGATACTCAGAGGGTAAAAAAGCAAGATATTTTAACAACAATTACAATCATATTATTATTATTATTATTATTATTATTATTATCATCATCATTATTATTTTGGTAACAATGCTACATCAAGCAGAAATTTCTGCAGTTCCTCTAATAACCAGTTACAGCAGGCTAAAATTTTAACAAATGGAAAAAATGAAAGACATTTCATTTTCATTTTTTTTTTCAAAAAAAAAAAAAAAAAAACTCCAGCCACAACATTTTAATGATGATAGCCTGATACAAAAGAACTGAGTTGGTCTCTGAGTTGGTTTTCCGTGTGGTAAAACAACTGCATTTTGGGTGCCATGTTTACTACTTGTTTCTTAACAACTCACTGATTTGGATTTTGTCAAAGGTAACTGACAGACCTATATACGCTGAGACAAGCAGCTCTAATCCTCAGCTTGGCCTCACTTAAGTCATTACGTATGTATTTTTCACAGTTCCACATCTAACCTTTTTTTGTCAAATAATGTTTGTGGTCCAGTGTTTTGTTCTTCATGAATGACTGACACATGTTCGTCCAATCCTGAATACAACTGCAGACACCTCAGTAAATTGTGGGATTTTTCTGCGTTCAGAAAACGCTGCTTTCCCACCTTGCTGTGATTTAAACCATTGCTATAACAACTGCATTAACTCCACAAATTCAGAGGCAATGTTCTCCATCCAAAATCACAGACATTTCATCACATAATATGCTGCAAATTGCAGACTAGTCACTGGATGGATCTCAACACTCAGCATTCTGGACTCAGATAACTTGTTTGATGACTACTTCGATGTAACTTAATTACCTGAAACAAGGGAATCGATGCAACAAGCTGATGTGCACAAGTTGCCAAAAGTTAGTTACAAAGGACACAAAGTCAAATGCAAAAAGTCCACAAGGATTTCACGGCCACTGGGGTAAGCAGTGGTAGCAAACAACATCTCTTGGGTTGGATAAACAATAAAGGCCTGTCGTTTGGTTAGAACAAAGGCCTGTCATTGGCTTTTGTTGTTGGGGTATTTTTCCCCCCTTGTAATCTGCATGTCCAGATGGCTGGATGACTTTCTCCCTCGCAGCATTGTTAAAAGCATGACACAGCTGGCAGACAGAGTGGAAAGCAAAAGAGTGCAAGGAAATGAAAACGTGAAAGAGTTCAGGGAACAAAAGAAATAAGGCAACGCTAGAGAGAGACAGTAATAGTGAGACAAGTGAACTAAGTAAGAGAACACATTGTAACACTGACAGATGGAGACTGGTGGATTAGTTTCTCTTACCCAGATCTGTGTTGGGTCCTGCCAACAACTGTTTGAACTTATCTAGGCGGGACGCTTCCCTCTCGGTCATGGCTGGAGTGCCAGATGTGTTCTGGTCAGCCATGCGAGCCACTAGAGGGATGACAGGAGGCCGATGGGGCAGAGACCGCTGTCTGTGGAGGGCTGCACGCTCACCTGCTGCATCTGGTGGAAGGAGAGAGATGAGAGAAATTAGGGCTGCATAAACACACAAACACACATCCAAAGGATTGAGACGATGCAGCTCTACATCATGCAGACAAGACGGAATATGTGATGAAGGTCTACGGCTTGCTGCTACATTAAAGAAAACATACATCCACATGTAAAAAGGGACTGATGGCTTTTATCTTCATCAAACTCCTAGAGAAAAATCTCAACTGCAAAAGTTGTGTCTACTCAAAGATCACTTTTTGCTATTTAAAAATGCTCTGCCTCCTGAATGTGCAGGGCATTCGCTTCACTTTAATTTGAGCTGTGGTAAGCTGACACCGTGTCTGGCAGCAATAGGTAGCTGTACGGTGATAACAAGTTAAACAGCAGGCGAGATAACGTGAGGATGCTGTGAACAGCAGACAAAGTTAAATTGAAGAGCGGCTTTTTCAAGCTAATTGAGTTGATATCAAATTACAGAACCGTTTACTTGCACTCACTGCAGCCTGAGAACCTTTCTGCCTGCTGCACCAATCGACTACATGTGAGAAAAGTCCATGCGGTCCAATCAGATGTGTACTGTGCGCTTCCTGTCCTGTCACCTCCATCAAACTAAACTAAACATTTACAGCAACGATAACAAGGGTTGTCATGGCAACAGATTTTCATGCAGGATTAGTGTGGCCAAAAGACAAGGATAATAGTGTGACACCTAAATCTGTCATATCACCCAGAACTTTCCTTTTTTCTTTTCGTAATTTTATGTTTTAATTGCTAAAACAGCAACGCAGTGCAGCGACTCTCTCAGGCCAAACTGTGAGCCCATCTGCGAGTGAAGCCAGTTTAACTGAGCAGCTAGCTTTAGCTCGGAGCTCTCTGCAAGAGACGAGCAGAAAAGCCACGTGAAGAGCAGACAGAAAATCTGTCATTAAACTAAAAATCAAGTCCTCGACGGTTCATTCGTCTCCAGCTCTAATGTTTGTAACAGCAAACCTGCATCAAGCTGCACTGGTCAGGGATTCGGTTCTAACAGAGCTGATTTACTGTGGGAAGTCAGTCTGTCAGTCTGTGAGAGGAACAGCTGCAGGAACATGAAAGCGAATGACATTAGCCAGGCCAGCAAGTCTAAATATTACAGTGATTGCCAATCGCAGACTTCAGGTTCATTTCACAGGGTTTTCCAAAAAATGTGAGCATTAACTGTTCAGGAATTACAGCACTTTTATACATAGTGGCCATATTTTCTTAAAAGACTCAAAAATAATTGGACAAATCCTAAGGATTATTTGAAAGTTTAGAACACATGGACATTGCCAAATGTTGCATTTCCTCCCTTGAGCTGCTCTGCTAGGCTTTTACTGCAGCCACCTTCTGTTGCTGCTTTCAGTGCTGTCTTAACTGAAACGCATGCTCTATTGAGTTGAGATTAGGTCGCTAACTTTATCCCATTTCTTTGCCTTGAGAAACTCTTTGATTGCTTTTGCAGTATGCTTTGGGTCATTATACATTTGCACTGTGAAGCCCTGTCTGATCCATTTGGCTGAAGCTGTCAGAGAGTATAGTCCTGTACACTGCTATATATCTCTCTTATCCTATCAGCAATCCCATTATCAATAAACACTGGTTTCCCGCTTCCAATGGCAGTCATACATGCCTTCGTCGTAATACTTCCTCATAAGCTGCTTTTCTCCTTCTCTTCCCATCATTCTGGTACAGTTGTTTTATCTGGCTTTGAATAAGAGATGGTCTCTTATTTAAAGTCTAGTCTGTCCTTCCTGTTCTTCTGCGTAACCTGGGGGTAAACTGTCTGCATTTCCATTCATGAAGGAACCTCTCAATTTGAGACTTTGACAATGATTCACCTACCTCTCTAGAGTGCTCTTTATTAAAGTTCTGCCATCTCTCTGGTCGATTCTGTTTTCTCTGTTTCATGATAACCTCCTTCACTTGCATCAGTGTCTGTTTGGACCTCACTCATAAGGTTCCAGTAAAAAGACACCAAATTCAAGCTCAACACTTTTTAGCTTTACTAATAACGGACTAACAAGGCCACAAATCTCACCTGGCCATGAAATTGCTTGTCAGTCAGCTGTCCAATTAACTGTGAAAATGGGAGACTATGTATAAAAATGGCTGTAACTCCTAAACTGTTAATCCAAAACTTCTGTTGAATTAACCTCCTAGGACCTGGCGTCCACATATGTGGACATCACATTTTGGGTTATTTAGACCAAAATACTCAATTTTGCTCTACAAGGGCCTGATATCCACTTACGAGGACATTATACTGCTACTGTTCTATCAAAATTTTAAATGAATATCCTCATATGTGGCTCTTATTTTTCTTAAAAACAAAAATAAGGTAAAAAACAAACAAACTGGTAATTCTTTGTTTTTACATTCATCGGGCCCCAATATGCCCAAATATCAAAGAGAAATTAAAAATGCATGTCGTGGAAGAGTTCGGGTCTCAGGAGGTTAAAGCTAAAGGTCCACCATGGTGGTATACTAAGGCAAAATTACAAAACTTGTCTCACTATCCACATTGTCCAATCAGATGTACTGTGTGCTTCCTGTCCTGTCACCTTCACCTCAACCAAACAAAGCATTTTCAGTAATGATTACAAAGTCTGTCATGGCAACAGAGATTTATACGGGATTAGCGTGAACAATAGATAAGGACTGTCATGCCCCTAATTTTGATCATACTACTAGTAAGAAAAGGCAACTTCTGGCATAAACTTCTACCACAATTCATGTGTGAGAATCGCTTTATGCATATCATTTTAGAGCCCAAAGAGAGTACTTAGATATAACATTAATGTATTGTTCGTATGCAGGTGTTAACAAATGTAGTTACGGCTGGTGGCTTGTTCTGGAATGAGCTTCCAGTAAAGCGGCAGTTGTAGTTTTATAACCGTGAAGGCTCTATAATGGATAGACAAACACATTAATTCAGTACTGAGGGCCACATGTTCTACCAGATGTGCAAAAGAAACAACAGAAAGAGTCCCACAAAACCAAGCAGAGACAGCACACAGACAAGTGTGTGAGATCAGGACCTCAGTGTGAAGACGGACACTGCTCCTATCACACTGGGCACAAGTTCATAAAAAAATTTTTTAAAAACGCCCTGTCGTCCACACTGCCAACGTTTCCTAAAGCAAAACCAGAATCACACAAGCACTTGGCAGCAATTAAGAAAACTGGAATGCTGCAGATTTTAATATCCCTTTCACTTTTTACAAGAACAAATAAAAGGCTACAAATCTGTTCTCAAGTGCTTTATTTGCACTTAGAAAAATTAAAAAAGATTATTCAAGCTGGCAGCAGCTTCTCTCTAGTGGAGCCCTTTGTGTCATTTTAACAATAAGCCCTTTTTTATAGTTCATTTAATAACTTTCCTTTTAAAAGGCTGTTAAGAGCAAAGCTAAGTTGAGAAAGTTACATTTCGGGGTGCACGGATTGTGAAATTTTGCACCAATAGCAGGGAAAGAAAGAAATCTTACACAGTTTTAAATTCCATTTACAAACATGCAGTCAGCATTCAACAACACCAGTCTCTGCCATTACTGAAGGTAAGCCAAAATATTGATCCACTTGTACAACATCTGTATAATGTTCAATCATCGTGACTTCTGCTTTGTGCTGGCTAAAAATGTAAAAGATAATATGATTTTTAACTGAAAGAAATTCAATTAGACAAATTTTTATTTTAAATAATTATGTAAATATCAATAAACGTTTAAAATTGATGATTCCGTAAGCCACGGTAAGACGTCAAATATTACATTTAAGAAAGGATTCAAAATAAATATGAGCAAGTGTACAAACATTTATAAAGACCACTTTTCCCAAACATGACAGGCAGTTACAAAAGCAGAGTATGTATTTTAGAAGACAAGCACAACAGAAAAAACCCCCAAAAAACAGAAGACAAAATAAGAGAAGACAAGAGAAGACTTGTATACCCCTGTCCCAACAGATGATGTAGCCGTACATGGAGGCCAGATAAGAGGAACTGCCTGAAGGCAAAGGGCTGTTTGTGTTATCTGTATCTAAACACAGCAACAGGCAGTGGAGCAGACAGCCAGGCAGACAGACAGATGACCTGCCAGACAGGACAACAGTCGGCTACACGGCTCACCATGTACAGCTTCAGCATCTGCTACTGGTGCTGGTGCTGTGGTCTATAGACATACCCTGTTGCTATACAGCGCTACACAGTGTCACTTTCAAACATGAACACTGACGTGACCTGTGGAGCAGGTCTCGTACAGTGACACATCTATAAAAGGGAGCCATGATGCAGAACAGTTGTTGTGTATTATGAGGTCATGGCAGGTCACTCAGAGAAGCTGTGCAGGAGGTGGGAAGGTGTTTCTTTCAACTCCCATGTTCATATATAAGAGGAAAGGGACTTGAGGCGAAGGGGGAAGAAGGAGATGTTACAGGAATTACTATGAAAAAAGTGCTCTACACTGAAACATTTTCCTTTTCTTATCCTTGAATATTTTTATCTTACAGTGGAAAAACAGTGTTGACAGTCAGACCTCTGATTAAGTCTGATTCATTAAGTCTGCTTGGTTCCCCTATTGCCTATAAATGTGTTAGCACAGCTTAATAATGAATAATGAGTTCTAATGTAAAACTAATCATCAGGTTTGCTGATTGTGAGACTACAGTGTCAATATTATGTGTAGCTATCAGCTACATAAAATGCAGTCTTGAAATCCCTTCTCAGGCACTTCCACCTTCAACCTCAGGTGACCTTGATAGGCCACACGATAGGGTGGGGCAAGTGGTTTCCCCTTTAACCCCCGGTGATTGTAATGACCCACGCCTGTTTTTGGTTTGGTTTTTTTTTCACCTTGGCTCACATGACGACTCACATGATCAGCAGTGGGTCAACAGTCACTTCGAAAGTGGACGACACTCACTACGGTTTTAATACCTGGGACTCTCCACCCTCTGTGTTTGGAACTAAACAAGCATCTTGGATGAGGTGAAACATCTTCAAAACCTCAAACAAGTCCAGTTGCCTTCTTTTTTCAAGTCCTTAAGCAGATGGATGAATGTTTGCAGAAGCAGACTTACCTGCAAACACTCACAAATAGGGCAGGACAATATGGACAAAAATATTTATCACGATATATATATTTGAAAATTTGCGATAACGATACAACTGACGATATAATTGACACTAGACAAAATACTTTACAACTCCACAGCTTTATTAGTCCAAAAAAAAAAAAAAAAATCCCATCAATGTATTATAACTTAAACAAGCAGCTGTTTTTTTATGTGCATTAAAGCTACATAAAAATTTAACAGTGCAAATGCAAATTCCTTGCTGACAGTTTAACCAAAAGGCATTTCCAGTGGAAACTGGCCGACATATCCTCAGCATAACCATGTATAATATCCACAAAATTTAAAAAGAGGTTATACACACACAATACAGGAATATTATGTTCAAGCCCAGTACGTATTACTATGCGAGACGCCTGACTACGGTAGCCATAATGCTCCGACAATCCATCAAGCGGTGCGGGTTTGTAGCTTAGCAAAGTTGTACTAAAACATTTTTGACAGATTTTTTTAACCGTGTATCACATAAAATCGGTTGGAGGTCAGTGAGCACAACCAGAATTCATACATAAGGTGCACCAGATTATAAGGGGCACTGTCGATTTTTCAGAAAATCAAAGGATTGATTTTAAGTGTGCCTTATTTTATGAAAAACACGGTAATAACGACGGCCCGCTTGCATGCTCTACCAAAAATAGTGTTTTATTGTGTAACTGATGGACGAAAGCTAAACCAGTTCCACACCACTGAAGTTGCAGCATTTTTACAAACCAATTCTGGTTCATCTGTTTCATTCAACGATCCGCTTTCGCTCTTCTCATTCTGTGTCGCCGCCATGCTTTTTCTGCCATGCGCGTATGAAAACAAAAGCACTGTGCATGCGCGTTTTTCATATTCTATTGCGATATTTCATTTTCTTATCATTGCCTAATATTATACCGGTATTACCGTGAACGGTATGATATGGCCCAGCCCTACTCACAAACTAACCCCAGAGCAGGAGAGAAACTGAAAAAGTTTTACACAAACTGAAAGCTGAGAATAATAATCTTCAAAATAAACAAGCACCTTTACTGCTCAAAGCAACACATTTCCAAAAATGCAACTCTTACTGTGAAGTCAAACAGACAGTATCTGGTTTGCATTGTGCTCTTCATAGTTTTACTACTGCTTAGCAAGCAGTTGGAGAGTGTTTGCAGACAAGTCAGCAACTTCCATGTAAATTACTGGCAACCATGGCATCTGCTAGCAGCAATCATGTTTTTGGTACAGCATTGCTCTCTCTCTCTTTTTCTGACCAATTTCACCGAGCGACAGCAAGCAAACCTGCGACAACTGGTCAGGGAATACTCCTTTTTCCATAGCAACCAGCCTGGTGGTTGCCAACCAGGCTCTAGGCCCGTGTGGCTGAGGTTTAATGTGATATTGTAGCTACTCTTTTTACCATTTGACAGTTAAAAATATGCGTGTGTAGTGACTGAACTTCAACATAGAAAAGAACTGTTCTCAATAATATGAAAAGAAGCAGTAGTAGCTTAACTTTCCATCTCCTACTTATGCTTTTTGAATCCAGAGTTAAATTTCAGCAAAATAATTCAACTAATTTCAAGACTTTAAATTAGTGGAACTCGGGTGAATTACTGTTTTATTTATTTTCTTATTCCTGAAGTGGTGTTAATGATAAATTCTACAATTTTTCACTGAATTAAATTCAAAGTAATTTTCATGCTGAGCACTACACAAACACGTCTGCTGAAAGTACAACATTAGCAGTCTTGGCAGATGTTCTCACTGCAGAGTGACAACATCTGCCAAGTCTCAAAGCAGCTGTGAGGCACAGTAAATAAACCCCACTAAAAATACTGGCGCCACAAACACTCCAACTTTCTGAGCTTATAAAAAGTGCGTCATCACTAAAAACCTGACTATGTCGATCATTTTTAATGGTGTTTAATGGATGTTTCGCAAAGCAACAAACCTATTTATGGCGTTGCATTAAAAGTTACAGTGGTGACATTTTCTAAAAGATGCCCTATTCACATTTCAAGTATTGCCCTCCTCACAAACTCATTTACGGATTTAAGTGTATCTTTGCAGAAATTTCTCTTAGTGAGCACTTGAGCTTAAAAAAGAAAAAACCTCCCAGAACACTGAGTAATGGTGCTCACTAACCTTTAGGTGACCCAATTGGAGCTTCGCTGTGGGACTTCACTAGGCGGCCATCAGTGTAAGGGCTGCTCTGGGATCCAAATGATACCTCAGGGCTGGTCGCGTCTCCCTCTTCCACCCTGTCCTCCTCCTCTTCTTCTTCATTGTCCTCGTCGTCCTCTACCACCTCCTCCTGTGTGTCGTCTTCTCTTCGATCCAGCTCTGATGTCTCATCCTGCCTCTGTTTCTCCTGTTGCTTGCTGTGATTCTCAATCACCTGTTCAGCAGACAGAAAAACAAGGTGAAACCTTGGTGAGCATAAGGCTGTTAACCTCCCCAGAACACATAAGGCGTACAACTTGCTTAGATGAGTAAACTAACAGTTTTTTGCAGCTGCTACTTGCTTGAGAGAAATGCAAACCGTGCATTTTTGTAAAATTTCCCCTCTTAAAGACAAAATGCTTAATAACGCTATGAAAAGAAAAATCTTTCAATTTGTTAGAAGTTGTCCTTACCTCAGTTAATGAACACACTATTCTTTGTTAGTAAATCTCCAATATTTTAATTTCAGCAACTGCAGCAAAATCTGGACTAATCTTTAAAAAGGCCATCGAATTGTTTGCGCTCAAGGCCAGAAATTGTACCATTTCTTTCATGGCAGCCAGCATAGTTTAGAGAGGAATCTATTTCAATGGGAAGTTCATTTTATGTCTGCAGCATGTATGTTGTCCATAATCTTCAGAGAGGACACATCGCCCTGGCAACCAAGACAAGAGCGCTTTAAAAGAGGACTTTACCATGACATTCCTGTAAAACTAACGCTGTAGTTTTAAAGTCATTTTTAATGATAATTAATCGGCTATTTCAAATGATATGTATGTTAAAACAATAGAAATGAAGTGTATAAATCTGTCACATGTATCTTTCGTGTTGTGAGCTTTCCTACCAACACCTCCAGCCTTCAAATATGAACCTATTTGCCCTTTCAAAGTTGCTACATATTATCTATGGACACAAACAAGAACATGTAAAATAGCAGAGATGAAACACTGTGTTCAGGAATATGAATAAACGCTAGCAAATGAATACCCAGAACAAAAGAATCATTAGGATTTCACAAAATGCACTAAAGCTGTGTTGATTCATGATGAGTCAGGATGAGTGCTTCTTTCTACACAGACACAGGAAACTGTGCTACTGCAGTGGAAAGACATCAATCAGGTAAAACTGCTTTAAAGTAGTTTACCTTATTGGCCGTTTCCATGACCACCTCGATGTTGAGGTTCTGCGCAGCCATGGCCAGCAGCTCGTCGTCATCATCCCCGACATCCCAGGCGTCGCTCGTGATGCTCTCAAACTCCTGGAAGGTGGTCGCCTTCTTGGGTTTGCCTGGAGTGGCTGGAGGAGGCTTGTTGCCTGCTTTGATCAGACTGAAGAGAAAAACAGGATAATGGGAAAAAAAGAAGTGGTTTTGAAAAAAGAAGAGAAAAGGGATGCCTTTTTAAAGTCTCATAGATAATACAGAGTTTAATTTATCCTCCGGTACCAATCAGAAGGACAGCTTTCAGGTAAAATCAAATCACAAATTAATAAGCAAATCAATATGAGCCAGTGTTCAATTATTAATGACTGGTACTTTTTTATTTTATAAACCAAATAAACAGTTCTTCTTACAGGGACAACATTTTGGATGCCTTTCCAAGTCAGCAGGATACTTTTAATTGCAAAAGTGCCGCTCTGACAGACACAACAGCTTAAAAGAGTGCTGCAGACAGCTGTGTGTCTGTCCATTCATTTTGTAATTTTCACTTCAAGTTTTGATCCATGTTTAGGCTGTCTTGTACGCACAGCATGATTTTACCACAGCTTTCTACTTTCTGTTTCCTGAGGTAGGTCGTGGTGTATTTTGAAGCATGTTTTGGATCAGTTTCACTTCCTTGACTGACTTCTTCATAATTGTATCCACAATCTGCAGCGATTTAGCGGAATCCCTTCGTCTCTTTCTATCCGTGTAACGCCTGCCTGTGCAACAGCATGCACGCAGGCCCGAAGCGGAATAATTCCACCCCCATGCTGAACACTTTGCAAGGTGTTCTTTTCATCTAACGCTGCTCTTTTTTTCTCTCCAAACATATCTTTGGCTTATTTTACAGGTTTAAGGATTACTTCAGATCACCCTTCCGTGCAGACCCAGTGCACGAATCAACCCAGTGTGCGAATTGCCACATGTACACAAGCACACACATGTGCACAAAGACACATTACTGAAGTACATCATTAGCTTAAAAGTTTTTTTTGAGTTACTTAAAATTTCTTTGAGTTACTTTATTGAGGCTGCAAGGATACAGTTTAATTTAGCTCCATTTTCATCTGTAATACAATTGTTTGCTATTTGCCTACAAAATCCTAACTGCACGCTGCTTGACATGGATCATGCGGCATGTCTGTCAAATGCTGATTGGCTGACGAGTGGGCTGGAACAGGGAAGTGAGCGACAGCGGCGTTTACCAGGAATGGGAAAAGCATAAAAATAACATGAAGGACCGACAGCAGCACAAGCAAGAAGTGTACAACAGACCGGTTGTACCACATATTTTTGACACTGCCCTCATCTGACAAAAGACGCTCTCTGCAGTCTGAAGATGCACACGGACTGCCAAAGTGCTACCACCCCCGAACTGTAATTTCCCTATTACAAAGACAGCTATTATTATAAGAAAGAACCAGGAGACGTGCACACGTTAGCCAACTTCCATCCTAACTCACAAGAAAGGGAAAGTTTGAAAACACGCAAATTAATTTCAACCCTCTGTGGAAATCTACACGAGTAAACATTAATCAGAAGAAAGAAAAGGGTTATTACTGAAGAGGAGACTGTGTTCCCCTCTATTTGAGTGTGTGTATGAGAGAAATCCAGAGAGAAAAAGAACTCTACACTATGTCCTGCTCAGAAGTGAGTTTAGTAATGTAAATAGCCAATGTGAGCGTAAGTGACAAACCTAAACCTCAAGTGAAATTATAAAATGAATGGACAGACGCATAGCTGACTGCAAAACTCTTAAGCTGTTGAGTTTGTCAGAGGAGAGCTTTTAACTGTATTCTCATCAGTTCTGAAGTCATTACCTATGGTCTGGCATGCTACACCAAACCAATTAAGTAAAAGATAAACCAGTAAATGACTGAAGTAGATGTGTTTTCCTTTGTTAGTATTCCATTAAAAAGAGAGAAAGGTTCCAGTTGTTTGTTGTTTTCTACAAAGTTTTCTGTTCTTTTTCTTTAAAAAAAACAACAAAAAAACCCCCAAAACAAACAAACAAAAAACAAAACAAAACAGTGAGTTCACGATAAAAAGAAAAAGAAAATTTTTTGCGCATTCACAGAAAATTACTGTTTTTGAAATAAAAATAGTCTGAGTTTTTGTGATTTTACCCATTTATTTCTTACAGTTGCAAGTCCACAGCCCATAGAGCTGTGCTGACAGGCTTTATTTGTTACACTAGCACTTCTTTGAATGCTACACTGAAAGAAAGGGGGACAAGTTGTAAGTGTTTTTCAATAGGTTACAGGACACTAATATTAACGGTCCAGTTCAGGCCACTTAAAATTAAGCTGTGCTGTACTGTATATATCCCATGAACGCTATCATTTTAAACAACATTATTGGTATCGGCCTAGACTTTCATAAATGCTGCACCTCTACTAATGTTAGAGACGCTATACTATGCTATATATTCTACAACACCCTGGACATCTGTGCAGACCCGACTTTTATTATTTGATAATGTGAAGTTTTCTTTTGTCCACACGAAATGATGTTTCAGCTTCTCAAATTAGTTTAAAGCAATTTTTGATATTAATCCAATAACCCAAAAATAGGAAGCCAATATTTCCGATACCAATACCGAGACTTTCAGCTTATAGACAGCCTATGGAAGGGAGAGCAATCTGTTATGATTTACGAGATGAATTGTCAATATGACCATTTTTTAACATTTTGAACACTAAATCATTGTGACTTTTGCTTTCCACAATAATTAGTTAACACAATAAAACAGACCTTTCAGCTTTTCATGTATTTTGAAGTTGGATTTGGTTTTAGACCTGGAATTTGAATACATCTTTCTTTAAATGACTTTGGGTCAAATTCTGTTTAAAGATACAATTTTTACAGTGCTTTTTGAGATATATTTTTCCCCCCATTTCCAATAAAAATAATCAAAACAGTTCAGTGGGATACATACTGAACCTGGAGGACAGAAACAAGATATCTTACCAATACTGATCCAATACCAATACTAGCTTTGGTACCAGTACTACTGATATTTGAATCAATCATTTCACCGCTATTGAATGTCTTGATTATACTCCGTTGCAGACATGGAGATGGATAGCTGCTATGCTCCAGCCACACATGGGAATGTATAGTTAGAGCACTGTAATAAGAACTCTCCGCAGACAATCACAATTAACAGCCATGCAGACAGACCCTTGTGCCCACCATCTAATGATGAAATTTACATCACTCGGAGCCTTAGTGGACACGCAGACACAGAAAGTATAATCAAGGCTTAGAATTGCTCAACTTTCTTCAACTTGTTTACCCAGTCACAAAATGACTGGACTTTCCTGTAGAGTCACTGCCTCTGTGGTCATTCCAGTTCTGCAGTTTCAAAGTGCAAAACAGAAGATTACCAGAATTATAACTGGAAGACTTGACAAATGACATTACACACACTGAAGTAACTGTAAGTAATAATAGGCTCAACCCAGCCCATGATGTCACAGATGGCATGTTCATTTGTCAGTTGTGTAATGGAAAAACATATACGTCCACATTCCTCACTGGGATGTGGCTAAAAATACAGCAGCCGTTCAGCCACACCTGTGCGTTTTGTGCCGTTTTGGTTTTAGCGTCCACTTTTAGCCACTTTTTAAAGTGTACATAAATTATTTTCCCCAAAAAAACATAACAAGCTGCTCACAGGGTTGCGCTTTCACAAGGTCTGGGAAACTGAAGGTGCAATGATGAACATTTCAAATTGGTCAAATTGCTCAAGTAGCCTACTTATAGCATTTGAGCCAATTATCAGTTATCTCACAGGCATGTTCCCAAAAGCTGATAAAAAACAAACAAAACAATCTGCTTATGACATAAAACAGAAAGTGTTGATTAGTGTGGGAGAAGGCAATGGTGGTTGGTGGTGTTTGCAGGGACGCATTAACCAAAACAAAGCAGTAAATCAGAGAAAGAAATTATTGCCCACAGTAATTTTGTTCTATCAGACAAACAGAGCCACACCTCCATGTAATCCTTCAGGAAGGTGCCAGACAACCAGATTTGATGCGAATGTAACCTAACAGCAGGGTTCACCCCGTCTGCCATGTGTATCGTCCACCAAACAGACACACTGACCGACAGCTCCAGTATAGACAGAGTGAACAGAGCAGAGACAGCTGAGATGTAACTTGGTTTTATATTCTTATGAGACCTGCACAGATTAGGCAAATTACATCTGCCGAGTAATTTGCCTAATCTTCTCGGGTTTTAGTGGAATGCAGTGGAAATGCAGATAAGCAATAGTCACAAGGAAATTTGTTTGTTGGAAAAAAAAAAGTTCCTGAGCACAAAATGGTGAAAGGTGAAAATGCATATTTACTCGTGGCAAGAGGCAGAATCTTTTTTCTTTTTTTTGTCAAATTAATTTTGTGCTGGCAAAATGTTTAAAAGTAGTGTGAAAAAGAGCTGAAAGACATTTGGGCATTTTTTCATGATTTCATGAAGTCCCCTCCTCCCCATCCCTCCAACTGCTAAGCATCAATAAAACACTGGTTTCAGCATCTGATACAGATGGCACAGCTAAGACAGATCATTGATTTTAAACATCAGGCATAAGGCAAATGATTGATGCTAATGACAACAACACAACTCCAACAAAAAAAAAACAAACAAGTATACAGTTACGTCCCATTCAAAGAGAATGACTTAATCTAAATGGATAATAACTTTTTCCCAAAACCAACCATTATTAACACAAAACAATAATAATATAATAATAACTTCCCATGGTAGGGACAGTTTTTTTCTCTACTCAACAGTACATCACTTTTTAAAATCTGAAACAAAGTACCGGGCCGACATCAATTGGGCTTTGAAGTCTAGTTTATCACATGACACAAAAACTGACATTGGGCCAGAGAACTTCATCAAGATCACATGGTATTTATTTTTTACAACAAGGAAGTGAGTTTGACTTACTTTGCATGAAGGAGCGGGTCGAAGGGTGGATGCTGTGCACCGTACACATGCTGAATGCTGAGGAAGTGAAAAAGATAGAATGGAAATGAATGAACTAATCGATCACTGGCTGGCAAGCTAGCCATGCTAGCTTTGAGCTATTTAAAACAATACCAGTTTAAACGGCAGGAGTGAGACTCCGTGTGACCCGAAGGGCAATAATTTGCAATGAGCCCTTGACTACTCGTGTTGTGAAATAGTTACTGTGTCATTAGTTACAACTCTGTGATGGAGTACTGCTGAACTGTTAGCTACTGTTAGCAGCCTAGCTCTTAGCCTAGCTAACAGTTGCAAGGGGTAAAATGCGTCTACGAGACGTTTTTACCACAGTTGTTGGCCAGTGACAAGAATGGGAACTTTGTGCAACCGCAAAGCCCCACCAATCAAAGTGAAAGTTGGCGTTTGAAGAGCAACAGCGCAGCGTCAGCTGAGTGAAGCTAGCTAAGCTAACCAGCAGGAGGGAACACGTCACTCACCTGCCAGGAACCTTCGCTGCATTCCTTTTCCAGAACTGTTTTTTGTTTCCGTCGCTCGACATCTTCCCGCAGCGGTCCACTCAGTCCTAAACTCAAACACCCCGACGCTGTCGTTATCTCAAGAATGTTAAATCTCTGTTTATTTACACCAGTTCCCCTCCTCCAAAACTCAGAAAGCTGCCATGTTGATACTGCCTAATCGGCAAGTAAACGCGACTGTGATTGGCTGGGGTGACACTTCCTTACTGTAAGCCAATCACAAGTGAGATCTGGTTGTCGGTGGGAGCATTTTTTTTAATAGGGCGCTGACGTCATGCTCCACGGCCTTTGCTGTGTTGACAGAAACTTCGAGCCGTGAATCAAAGAGACCCTCCAGCATCAGGACCAGAGGGCAGACATACAGCATCACCAACGAAGATACATGGACAGGGTCATAGGAGGGCTTTTTGGATATTTAGAAATGTTTATATAATATGTATACATTGTTTTTCAGACAGAATCTTTAAATAGAGCAGTTCTCATACAATGTTTTGTAATAAAAATCTGTAGTTTGTGTGATGCCATATATTGAATGTTGGTTCTCACTATGTATAAAATAAAGTCAGGTTTATTTTAGGCTTTTCACACTTATTTTATGAACTTGGTTAACTGACTGGTGATTCTATAAATACAGGTTTTATGTGCTGGGGAATTTGGAAATTAAACTTAATTTGAATGATGCTTTTTTGAGGTTATAATAAACAATAAACTGTCCTGGAAGCCACATATCAACTAAATGTTTTACAAACTGGCTGTATAAAGTAATAGTTAATATTACAGTATTACAGCAAATGGATTGTGGGGTAACTATTTGAATGTGAGGATGATTTGACTCGGTAAACAACACGTTTGGCTTTTCTGTTCTGCTAAGTTCTAACTCCACTCATCGGAAAAATAAATGTTGCCCAGTATTATTGTTACGTGTACATATCTACAGCTAGTGTCAATGAAGGCAGCCTGCATAAAGTTTAGTTTGTATTTGCTGTTTGGGCCTACATCTGTCTATCTATCTAGTGGTGAGACTTGCTTCTAAAGTGTGTTTTGTTAAAAGGCAAATGCTTTAAGTCAGAGTCAGAGTGCTCATATGTACAGAACAGGGAAAAACAAATGTTCTATTGTTTTTTATTTTCACAATTCTGAGTAAAAGGTCGGAATTCTAACATTAATCATGTTTTTTTCTCGGAATTCAGACCTTTTTATTCTCAGAATTCAGACCTGTTTTTATTTTTCCAGTGGCCCTAATCTTCCGTACACACGCTTACCCTTGCAGATACTTTATTTGTTTTGAAAGCTAGCTAGCCTTAAAGGTAAGAGGTCTCACTCTGCCCTCATTGTCCCTTTATGTTATTTACATTATGAGTCATAATCAGTGGCGGATCTAAAAAAAATTTACATGGGGCAAAGGAGGGTCAAGAGGTCTAGGCAGGGTGCCAAATACTTCTTTATAGAAGTATGTGATCCCTATATGTAAATGGAGTCAACAATTTTTTACAATTATTTTAAGGGCATAAAAATTGGGGGGACGAGGCTAAGGCTCTACAAGTTGCCAGTTGCCCCCCCTTACCATCCTGTAGATTCGCCCATGGTCATAATTGATTGAAATGCTTCTTTACAGTGCTTGCTTTAGATTTTAACTATCTATGAATGTAAGTTTTCCTCCTAGGGTATATCTACAAGAATATATTTACTCCATTTGTTTTCATTTTATTCATTTAATTTTTGTCATTTGTTTTTTTAATTTATAAAACATAAACATTCAATATTCTGTACACACATGCTGGCATATAATATATAATTAAGCTTATCATTTCCATTGTTTATCAACCCACTGAAACCACTGAATGTGAACTAGACCAGGTTGATTTTTATTACTGAGTGAGTCATCTGTCTCATACACGATCTTCATCCTAAGTTTCCCCCCCCCCTTTCCCTGACGGCTCAGGCCGACCGGCGTAACCACTGCAAACAGCGCAGACACTTGGCACGCGCGGGCGATAATAAAGTTGCGATGAGGAGCATCCAGCGGCGTAACGAGTGACAGCTGGGATCGGTAATATGGAGAAACAAGTCACGTTACTGTCATCGCAGCTCTTTCAGAAGCACAGGCAGGTAGAAGTAGTTCTCAGTCGCAGTGTTTTGGCGTGGAAACCGGTTGAGAAAAGCAGAAAACCATGCTCGGGGACTTGTGACTCAGGTAAGTGTGACATCAGTGTAGGTTTCATGCGCGAAAACCGAAGAAATAGACACCGGCTAAACACATCAGTACACATTTAACATGACAAAGTGGAAAACGTGAATGTGAGTGGTATTTTAGGGTGTAGCATATTTGCCTATATGTTCATCCACTATTTGCCTTCAGGAAATGAAACCATTGTTATATATGCAAAAACAAAAAGAAAAAAACTGTAGCAGCTGTCTGGGCTCCTTATCAGAGCAGGCACATGTTGAGAACGCCTCGATCAGGACATGAAGCTGTGGTAGTTCAGCTCCGTTCACTGACAGGTGCAGGTCACACAGGTGTGGGGGTTTTATTGTTCTTGTTGTTTTTTTAAGTCGCAGGTCGTTAGCAGCCGGTGTTTCTAATGTGCAGCCTGCAGGGTTCACTGTTATTTGATATGCCCCCCTCCAGGAAGCTCTTCATTCATTAACTCAGTCATGAAACTGTCCGGTGAGTTCTTTGAAAACGTCCACAGTGTCAGCTCGTTTAGAAAACACATTAAGCTTGGTCAGTATAACCTGGCGAGTTTGAGCAGGCAAGAGGAAAAGAAGAAGTCAGAGCCAGGATTGAGTTCTACCTCACTATATCCACTTTACTGTAACTCCAGGCTGTCCAAACCAGAAGTCTGCTGCTTATTTACAAGTTTAACCCGAGCATTGTTCTATTAAGTACTGCAGTTGTAAGCAGATCTACATAACCGCATACTGCTGTTTCAGCTGTATGCATGGATTGTATAAAAAGATGGCCTTCTACCCACAGCAACCTCACCTGGTGCTTGCGTGAATACCTTGAAGAAGTTTAGAGTTTGGCATTTTAAACTCAGAGATTTACATTTATTTTTATGTACAAAGCTGTAAAATAACCAAATAAATAAATAAAGTTGGGCATTTTAATAAGGGGCTTTATGGGAATCGACTCGCTCTCTTGGAGTCCAAGTGGCCACTAGTGGAGCTGCAGGTTTTATCACTTTCAGCCCTGGATGTGTTGCTGCGTTCAATTCACCATTTAAAAAAACAAAAACAAAAAAACATTTGCTGCTTACTTGACAATTTCACATACTTCCTGACAAAAAGTTGTAGTTGCAGTAAAGTTTTTTGCAACCTAGAAGCGTCTGTTTCTTTTCTAGCTGACGACTGTCCGTCCATAGTTCCTTGCTTTTGCCTGGAAGACTTTCTCATTGCAATTGGTTTACATGTAACTTCAGTTTTGATTACCTAACATATTTATCTTTTATGGTTTTACACCCAGCTGGTGTACTGTGGTCGAGATTAACTCACTGGATTAATGGCATGTGCATTCACTTCTCGTTGCTGTGGTTATCAAGCAGGGCTTCCAATTTTATTTTATTTTTTCCGCCCTTTCTCATCGTCGCATCAGACAACTTCCACTTAATCCGGACACTCTGATAACCTCCGGAGGCTAATGTTTGTTCATCGAGATGAGCTCCCTGGTCTGCAATTACTGTACCACCATCGAGTAGAGTGATTACAGCTGGCTCTGCACACTTTAAATTTAAACCTGCCCATTGACCTTCCTCAAAGTGGTATCAAGCGCCCTATAATAACCTGCCATAAAGACTTCCATTTATTGAGTAGTAACTACATCAAAATCCCTCTCCCACCCCCTAGTGATCTCTGTGACAAGAGCAGGTCAGGTTTATTGTGGAGTTGGGAAGCAAGCAAGGACACTTTGGCATTGGGTTCAACATATAACACTTCTGTGGAGTGCGATTATCACAAGTACAGCCAGTACAGTGTGGTTAATCAGTGACTTTAATGAAGAAAAGGATGGTGGCGACTGGAATTTTCCCTGATGTAAACAAGTGCTCAGTTACTGTGCTATCACCGGTGACCTAACTGTCATAAACATTCCACACTTCTCCCTATCGCACTTGTGGTTGTCTTTCACAGTAGGGATATTTCAGATGAACTCAGTCAGGTCACAATAGCATCTTTTTCTTCATCACCGTCAATTTAGCTTTTCCAGTGTAACTTCTAACTGAAACCAAGCTAGGCACTTCTGGGAATCTGTTGCGCTACAGAGAGAGAGAAGAAAATCATCATAGTCAAAAATGATTCAGTGTGACTCAAGTTTGACAGATCCTCCCCAGCTTGTATATTCCATCTCCACCCATGGTAGATTTTCCAGAAGATTAAGTTGACACCCGAAACCATAAATTGTGTTTACATGATATTAATGATGTTACTACTTGACCTTATATCTGAATTTGTTTAAAACAGAGCTTCCAGATGTAAACTGCACACAGACACAGACGCACACAAGCAGACAAACAAAAGCCAGTCACTGAGATGGCATTGGCCTCTGAGCCTTGGAGTAAATGCTCTGTCCACATAATGGTTGAGTCACTCCTCTGATACAATTCAGATCAGTGTAAAGTCGTGAATAAATCATGGCATATGCTTTAGAGAGTGCTTCCCCTTCCCTCCAAATCACTACGCTTAGCAAGCAATACTTCCTCAGGCCCTCTAAGCCTGAATGTCTCTCTCTGCCAGAGGGGGGAGATTTAGGTTTTTGCTTTCCCATATGGCAGCGCTACATAGACACCCGACCTGCAGGGCTTCATTTTTATCAATATCGAAAGTATCGTAAATCGGCCTAAAAAAAGGTTAAGAGACAAACCAAACCTAGGCTGATTTTTGTCCATTAGTCAGACAGGACTACAACTCGGTCGCAAAGGGTTGTGAAAAGATAGAAATAGTGATATAGTCAGCAGAGCCCTGCACTTTTCTAGACATTGCGCAACAGAGGTGCACATTAGGACGTAAGCCTGACATATTCAGATCAGACAGTAAACTGTGTTTAACCTGCCAGTACAAAGTCCATGTAATGCAGGGATACACCGAGGTGAGAAAAGCTCAGGTAATAGTCTGTCTTCTCTATTCGCTGGTGTCTCCGGCCTGCTCCTGATCTACGTAGGCAGCTTCCTCAGCTAAGCTATCATTGAGATAATGTTTACCATCATCACGATCTGTTGGTTCAGAACATTGATGAGCAAAGTCGGTGTGTGCATATCTGTTGGTATTTGGCCAAAAGATGAAAGTTTGTACTTTAGTTATTATAGTCCATCCTGTGGGTGACATAAATAACAATCCAAAAGTCTCTAGGGCCTTTTTTATAAACAGAGGCTGCCAAAGCCCAACCATGCTTTTTACCCTATCCAGGGTACACCTGGAGAGTGCTTCCCCTCTCCCCACCCTGGATAGATCACCAACCTGCGGCAGGCTAACACAGAGGCCATTCACACGAACATTCACGGTCATGCTGAATTTAGAAACACAAATGAACCTAACCCTGCTAATTCCATGTCTTTGGACTGTGGGAGGAAGCCGGAGTATCCAGGGAGAACCACTGCAGATATGAGGAGAACGAGAAAAACCTACACAGAAAAGACTCCAGGCTGGACTCAATTTCAATTTTACAATAATACATACAGAGAAAAACTCAACAATCATATGACCCCCTATGAGCAAGCACTTTGGTGACAGTGGAGAAAAAACTCCCTTTTAACAGGAAGTAACCTCCAGCAGAACCAGGCTCAGGGAGGGGCGGGGCCATCAGCTGCAACCGGTTGGGGTGAGAGAAGGAAGACAAGATAAAAGATATGCTGTGATTAATAACAAATATGATTCAATGCAGAGAGGTCTACATGGTGAATGAGAAAGGTGACTGAAGAAGAAATATTCGATGCATCATGGGAATCCCCCAGCAGCCTACACCTATTGCTGCATAAGTAAGGGAGGATTCAGCATCACCTGATCCAGCCCTAACTCTATGCTTTAGCAAAAAGGAAAGTTTTAAGCTTAATCTTAAAAGTAGAGATAGTGTCTGTCTCCCGAATCCAAACTGGAAGCTGGTTCCACAGAAGAGGGGCCTGAAAACTGAAACTGACTCGTACCCAGGACCTTCTTACTGTGAGGCAGCTGTGCCGTCTGGGATGCCAAACTATAAACCTGTTCATCTGGTACCAATCCATCTAATAAATAATTATGGATGGATTTACACCTGTTGGTAACACTAAATAACAAGGTGGGGCGGAGACTTTTAGGCGTCATTCTTTTTGTAATATGAATGTCTGCACCACATGCCGTGACCATCCATTAGTATATCATTCCACCTGGCCAAAGTGGAGGGTGCAGCCTGATCAGCAGTGCTGTACACATGTCTCCAAAAGCAGCAACCCGAGCTGCAGTGAACATAAATATTGAAATCATAGACTGTAACTTTTTAGCATAGTAGAGAACTAGCAGCATCACTGGCACCACTGTGCTCCTCCTGTTACATCTTCCACCTTGGTTGTCCTTTCCTCTCCATCTGTTTGCCTAAGCGTTGGCTTAACAAACCCATTGTGCCTGGGAGAAATCCACATGTCTTGTTTGACAGCTCACTGCCATGTGTACCCAGGCAGATCTGTGCTTTGTAATCTAAAGCTGGTGCTCAATGCACAGCCCTGTCTGTATGCTGAGAGACGGCTGCAGAGGGAGGGGGGAGAGAGAGGGATACAGAGAAATAAACACTGCCAGAAAGCGACAGCTGGAGATTGGGTAAACTGTGCAGGTTTACACTGCATCACTGACAGCAGCAATGCAGGATCTGTCATTACAGTGATTGCTCTGTTCACCTGAGCTTTGGGTCAACAGGAGGAAAAGCTAATCACGCAGTAAAGCTGCATGATGACGTGGCACTGATAGCACCAGGCTATTTGAAAGCTTTCTAATATCAGCAACAGTTTTGGTAACTTTGACACGCTCAGCTAAATCTTGTCTCATCTTTTGCAAACGTGTCACATGTGACTAGGAAGGCTCGGCATTGAAGCAGAAAAAGGAATGACATAGAAACAATATAAACAGGAGGGAACACCTAAGCATTTCCTTAAGCTTGCACTGGCTTGTCCTCTCACACACTGTCAGTGCCACACCACAGTATAAATAAAGGGATTACATAGTGAACCACTGTGTAAAGGGAGGGGTGCCGAGAACAGCAGCAGAATATGAATATGATGACAGCTCATTGTTGTCAGAGGACTGAAAGGAGGCAAGGCCACGCGCCGTATTCTCGGAGATATCATAAACACAAGCGAAGTCTCCCGTGGACGTGCACAAACGCATAGGGTTCGCCGACTCAAGATCAAAATTCAGAGGAGCCGTGTCTAAATCTGTCGTGTATTTCATAACTTGGATTGAGGGGGGCTGACGAGAAAATGTCCGGGGTGGCGTCACTTCAACGCCCGAGTGAAAAACAGCTGGGGTGTGACAAGGAATTCAGACGTTGCGTTGACGGTGTAGGAGACCGGTGTGTTCAGCGGAATCCAGTCGGGCAGGATGTCATCTTGCTTTAGAGAAGCAGGACGAGCTGGATGGATCACGAGCCTCACGCATGCACCTGTAGAGACACAGCTCCTTGCTGATCGAACTGGTTTTTATCAGTTCAATCTGAATTAAAGGTGCTGCTGCTAAAGTAGCTGCAAGTCTCGGGAGAAAAAGGATTATCTTGCACCACAGGAATGCCTATTAAAGCCCAGCAGCAGTGCTTCACACTAACATTTAATACACCTCACTGTATTGCATGTGTGTCAGGCATATGTGTCTGGCCCACTGGATGGCTTTGCAAATTATGGAAGTTAGAGTTTAGGACTGTTTTGAGCATTTCACTGTATTTCACACCAGGAAGCTTTGTGTTGTTACACACTGATCAAATCATAAGAGTTGTTGTCCAAACTTTAGCAGGGGTTTGAATTGTTACATTTGCAGCCATGTTACTAAGAGACCACACAGAAGTAAGGTGGCACGACCACATGATCAGCGATTAAAGTATTTCTTTGCAATCAATGTGGATAAATGAGACATACTATTGAAAAACTGCACTCACTTTACTTCAGACTGTCCTGGCTGTTTAGCATCTGTTTTATAAATGGTGGGTATATTAAATGTGGACTATAAAACACTGACTTTTGTGAACTATAATACCTGAGAATTTATGAGGGTATTTTAAAGGTTTCTAGGCAAAATATTTTCAGTTGTAGCCTACTTCAGATAAACTAAAGCAGTATGTAGCCCATGAATTAAAATTAAATTGGGTACTTAAGTAAGTAAACACATTTTTTTCATAGTTTGGAACATTTGGAGGAAATCCCACACACACACACACATTTCTTTTGCTCCTACATCAAGGTAGGTAATTTCGAATACAAGAGGAACATAGTAGTGAGACCAGTATACAGTGATTGGTGCTGTGGAAACATAAGCAGAGATGTCACAGAAGGGATTTCACATTAGCTGTGTAAACCACAGACAGCCGCAAGAAGTGATAAAACAGGGAGAAATGGACTGAGAGTAAAGTCCAGGCTTTATTGCAGTTCCCTGCAAAAGAGGAATTGCATGTTTGAGTCGGGAGCATCAGAGTGACATAAATTTTGCAAGAATATCTGTCAACTTGCTTTGGCAAGTGAAATATGAATACAAGAACGTAAGATCACTGCAGTCAAAGTGGATCTGAATGTGTTTGGTTCATTGGTTTCCCACATTTGGACAAAGACCGGCACATTCTGGCAGTGGAGGCACAAAGGATGCAATAGTGGAGCTGTTGGAGGCAATCACTACCAGCACAGGAGCTGCAGTCTGTCCAAGATGGCCCATATAAAGTTAGTGGCTCTTGTATACATAGGCTATTGCTGTATTTATATGTTACGATCAAAAAATGGCTACCGGCAAAGTAAGGTTATTTAACTTTGGAACAACAAAAAGGGCATTTTCAGCCACTAGCCTAAATTCATGTAGCTCCTTTTACAACTCTGTTATTCTAGAGTCCAACCTGTCTATGAGTGTGATAATATTATCAGCTTATATAACTATTTCCCCACTGTAAACACATTTACAACAGCCAATGAATGGGAGTTAAATAAAGAAGAGACAAGAAAAACACTCTTTAACCATGTTAATCATGTGTTGTATAGTTTGTCAGAGAGCACTTTGTTTGGAACGCTAAAACACAGCAACCAGCTGATCATAGCAGAGGTGGGCAGAGCGTAAATATAGCAAATGTTAAGGACGTCTTTATATGTTTCATGTCTGAAAAGAAAATCTATTGGATTTTTTTTTCAAATTGCCAATTATTAGTATTGCTCTTAAAAATCCTGTTTTGGTTAGACCTGAAAACTTTAAAACACAGAGTGCAGTGCTCCAATTATCACACCCTCCAGCTTGTTGTGGAGCTGTGTTAGCCAGCTCACGTGCTTCGTCACTGTTGAATGCTAGCAGCAAAAATAACACAGTAACACAGCAGTGGCTGCAAACCTTAAGGAAGTTTCGGTAACTGTTTGGTCAGAAAGCGTCTTTGACACTGAGCTCTACCCCTGGTCTTGGAGAACTTGTGACTTTTCCCAACAGCAAGCAGTCTTGTCTTGACCTTTGCAAAGAGATTCTCAAAGAGGAAGCCATCATAGCCTTGTCTATGATGTGTGTAGGACTGAAACTTGCAGCTGTTTTCACTGAGGATTAAAGTAACGAAATGTCTTTATTAAACATTTCATCTGTGAACTTTGATTGACTGGACATCAGTCTTAAATCAAAAATGCTATCCTTTATGACGAATCAAATCCTCACAATAAAGACGGCAGGACCATAAAATCTGACATTCATTGACTGATTTGTTCAGCTCATTTTGGGACCTTTTTTCCAGGCAAGATGGCAAAATGACTTGCATGAACAGCTGCCATATTGTACTGTTCAGAATTCCAAAAGAAAAAGCCAAAAGGCAAAATTCTGCCCTACCTTTTTCAGCGTGCCAAAATGAACAATAGCTTTTCTTCAGAACTGTGCTCTTGAATTAAATAGTTGAAAGTATTTACCAAAAGAAGGAAGTTTAACTGACGACCTAAACTCCATTAAATTGACAAAAAGATCCTTTTTGTTCCATTACCAAAGGAAATTAGTATTGCCAAGACCTGTGGCTCTCAATCCTCGTCGAGTGCTGCTGAATATCTACCTTTCAAGGTACCTGAAGGGCCACTTCATTGACTTTGCACTTCATTGCCGTGTTCTTCTTCAAATATGACACACATAAAGAAATGACTGCACTAATCCGTGCTCTCTTTGACAAGCACGCTAACGAAATCCTGCACCTGGGTGATAGTCGTGGGTGGAAAAGACACTATTTTGCCCACACTTGGGCCTATTTCTATAGTAATCCATCTTACTATTAAGGAAGTGGAGAGCTAATAAAATAAGTCACGAATTTAAGTGCATTCACAGTGTCAAATTTGTCTACATGAAGTCACAAAGTTAAGTTTGGTGTGTCGTACACATGACTACATGACGAAGGGGAAAGAGAGGGACTACCAAGCACTTTTCAGCTGGTAGAGAGACGGAAGCAGTCGAGTGAGGATGATCTACCAATTGCAAGGTCACTCGATTGATCCTGTCCTGCTGGTCCATACCTTGTGCAAGATACTAAATCACAGGTTGCCCCTGATCCATCTAGAAAAAACCCCAATGCATGTGTGTGTGACTTAGTGAGACTTGTAATAGGAAGTATTTTGAGCACTCAGCATGAGTAGAAAAAGCGCTGTGCTAATACCTGCCCGTTTACCATACGTCATCAGCCAGTTCTGGCAACTACCTAGATTTTTCTAGGGATGGGAAGTAAAACCATAGCTTATGAATGCAACAATTACACAAGCACGAACATTGCTTGTGTAATTGTTGTCTTCACTGCAGGAGAGTGTGGATAGAAGCATGAGAAACCTGCCTTGTCCGATTTAAGACCAAAGCATGTATTGGTATGTGAAAGTGTATTAAAAGAAGTGTCTGGATTAAGAGTTTCACTTCCTGGTGGGAAAAAAAGTTTATAAGAAATATATAAGCCTAAATAATTGGAACGAGCATGAGAGAGACTGTAGGGGGATGGTGTTGACCAAAGTGGTTTCCATTCGGGGAATCTGGACTGTTATCATGTGACTCAAGCAGTCACATGAAAAATCTGTTTTTGTTTTTTAAACTTTTTTTCAGAGGGAATAATCACTCTTTGGGGAAACTGATCAAATCTGTTAGAAGTCCTATAACAGAGTTACAAGTTCAAAAAATCCACATGACAATTAGTATACAATCCTGTCTGACAACTTCAGGGATGGTGTGAAAAGTCCTCAAACTGGTCTTGCCTTTTAATAGTGTTTCCTTTTGCATCACGGGTGTTAATTCATCTCACGTGGGTTGAGTGGAAACTAGTGGCAGCCGAGGCCCTGAGGATATGAATGTTTCTGGCTCAGTAGAGAAAGGCACTAACGGTGCCTGAGCCGGGGATTACATGCACACTTGGGGCAAAGCAGCGCACTGCTATTGCCAGGGTTTGAGGTTCAGAGTTAGATGGCAGGGTTGGAGAACTGCTCATTATGTTTCTCCTGATCCACATTGCATGTGAGTGTGTCTTTGAACTTGGCCTTATTCCCATGCCAGTTAAGCTGCCCCCTCCCTTGTTGGGTAAAAGAAACCTGAGCAAATACCTAAGCACTTATTTACAGTTGCCTAGCAAAATGCACATAGTACAAAATTATGATAATGTCGATTTCTCAGTGGGAGAAGGACTAAACCAAGTTAAAACCAAAGAGAAACAGACAGAGCTCAGTCAACAGGTACATCAAGTTAAGTTCGTATTTGATCAGGTTCTAACAGCAGAAAAGAGAACTCTGTAAGTAAACACACAAAGAGAGTGTTAAAAACCAGTCAACATCATCCTTATTCATGCTTCTTTGTTCCTTATTGTTTTAGCATGTTTCCTCTTTTTCTAGATGAATCTGCTTTTCAACCAATCGGCATTCAACTTGTATACACTGTGTCACGATATACTGTCTAGTTTTTAGGAGTTCAAGGGAAACTCGAACAGGTCAAGACCTTTAACATGTGATCAGGGACAAACAATTCTGCCACTGGGCAGGTTTTAAAAAATGGGCAAAAGGTCAAGGAAACTCCAAGGGTCCCTTGAAGACCATCCAAGCGTGGCAAAAGTAACTGAAGGATGGAGAGGCAGTGATGTCAGTAATTAGCTTTACAAATGTTCAAAGTGATGAATAAACAAAAAAGAAAAAGGCTGCAGGAGCATTAATGTTCCCTTTCAGACCTCTTGCGTATCAGTGTAGCAATGAAAACAAACATCTGAATGCTCTCCTTCATGTGCAGGATTTTCAGTTATTGGGCAAAAAAAAGACCCTTTTCCCTCCAGTTCCTGAAAAGCTGACTTTTTGCAGATAGCAGACCTCTTCGGTTCGCTGTAGCACACTGAGCCCTGTGGTATGAATAGGCAGCACACACATGGCTGACTACCAGTGCCAAGATTCTTTTCAAGCAAAAAGAAAAGTATGTCAGAGCAGAGCAGAGAGGATCTTCCTTGTATGGCCGAGGGCTTAGCATGTAGCTTAGGGACCGCACTGAGCTAAAAAGTGGAGAATTTATGTGGGGGTATGTGCTCTGTGTGTGTGGTGAAGCGATTATTGTGTCCTTGTGTGTGCATATCTGAGGATGTGTGTATGTGCCAGGGTTATTAGAGCAGCGTTAGAATTCGGGAATGCTAGCCATTGTTTCCAGTTTCTTCCCCAACTAGGTTCACTGGGGTGTCGGTTTTGTTTGTTTCTTGTGTTAATTTGACCAAGTGGTTCAGAGGAACACCCTGACTGTTTTGTGTGGCAACGGCTGTGAATGCTTATGTATATGTTATATTTTTGTTTTGTATTTTAAATAAATTTGCAAACCTTTTTTTCTCTCACTTTCCTCTCTCATTCTGGGGTATTGTGTGTAGAATTTTTAGGGTGAAAATGAATTTGATCCAATGAATCTGGAATATGGTGGCAACATGACAAAATGTGGAACAAGTAAAACACTGAATATTTTCCGGATGCACTGTGAAAAGACAGCATCATGAGTGTGGTTGTTGGGGTTTTGGGAGGGGGGGGGGTTCCTTTGGGGAATTGATTTGCCTACTTCTCTGAAGATATCACACGTTTAATGTTTTGTTTTGGATTTTGGATTCAGGCCTGGGAGCTTCGGATGATACGTATGTAAATGTGTAAAATACAAGATAAGATTTTCTGATTATATTTCTCAGAGTTTTAGACAGAATTCAGGCACAAGATTGGTACTGAGATATAAAACAAAGTGCAAATTCAGAATTTCACAATGAATTATCTGGAACCTGTTACAGCCTTGTGTTATTCTCACTATCATCATCATGCAGCTTTTCACCAAAGATAATCTGCTTTTGCTTATCCGTGTGCATTGTTTTTTTTTTTTGCATGTTTAAAGATCCTCTGCAATCCAACACTGTGTTTTGCCAGCACATCTATGCGATAAGTCCAGTGATCAGTGCAAAAACTTGCTTGTAATAACTTTCATGCCCACTGGAAAAAGTCGCGCTTCACTGATCTGTTTGTGTACGATACTCTCTCGAGACTCATCGTCAGCATCCACACACTTTGCTGACATAAACCATCACAGGTCTTTTTCTCTAAAGACATTTTAACATTTAGTATTTGGAAAGATCGCAGTAAATTTAAAAGCAATGGATCCGTTTTATTCAGCTGCTTCTTTTTCAGGATCCTGGTATGTTCTTTGGAGGGTTTTTTGTTTCGTTTTTTTTTTTTTAGTAGGCTCACTTTTCCAATGGTCATGATTTACTTTCACTCAAGTAGTTTTTGGAAAAAGGTAGATGAATATGAATAAATAAAAATGATATAAAAGCAATGGCAATGGACGATATACGGATGGTGTCTGAGGTTAATTGATAGTGATTTGATTTTTGATGTTGTCAGAAAACATGCCTTAAGAAGAGACCGTTAAACTAGCCCTAGTCAGTAAAAATAGCAGAGAAACTGGCTATTAAGGATTTTTAAGATGCCTAAAGGTTTCTTGGGACCAGCTACTGGTTTGCTAACAATTTTGGAGCTTTAAGTTTTAAACTAGTGCTGTTAGCGTTAACGCGTTAATTCGCTGTTAACGCTTTTAGCCACGTTAATGCGCTCATCACGATTAACACAATTAAAATTTTTAATGCACTCAGCCTGTCTGGAGTGCAGAATGGACAAACTTCGGACAAACTGCCCGAAATGCGTTGACAGAGACATTCCAGGGGTTTTGAGTCAGTCTGCGCTCCAGATGGATTAATTGTTAAACGCGTTAGTCGTGATGACAGCATTAACATGCTTAAGCTGCACTAACGCGTTAACGCCAAGTAACCCCTCACACGGACTAATCTGCGTTAACTTGTTAACGGGGATTTGCCAATTTTAATGCATTAAAATTAAACTGACCCGCGTTAATGCTGACAGCACTATTTTAAAAATTTTAAAAACTAAACATGGAGCTGAAGGTGGGGACTAGCAGCTAATGCTAGCACAGTCTCCATAGCTTGGAGGAGGGCTACAAGCCCAAAACAATTTTTGTCTAGGATTAAAGTTGTTCTGTATACTGCAACCGTTGCTGGAGTTTTGTCCTCTTCAGAGTTTTTCCCCTCTCCATCACACAGCTTAAAGATGGGTGACATCGTGTCAGTAGTCTCTACTCTGCAGTCTTAGCTAGCTTAGTTTGAAGAGTGCCTCTATAACTCTGTGTTATTAAATAGAATGGAAGTTTTGGTAAGTGATTAAAAACAAACAAACAAACATGGCCAAAATGCCAAACTCGACTCTCAAAAAGTCGTTATGGAAACTGCTTTTTTTGGTGCTTCATTCTTTAACCTCTGAGGTTTAGTGTTATAGAAGCTGCTTACCAAGTCTGAAGTAGAAGTGATCTCAGGTTGGCTGTCTGCTTAGTGATTGGTGGCATCCAGGGCTGGACATATGATGGGCTCGTTAGTCTCAAGGAAAAGACGAAAAATCGCACTACTTACTTGCTACTTTTAGCCACTGATACACCTACATTCATAACTCTTCACAGGAGGTAATACAGCTGTACTTGCAGTACAGAACTTAAACTTGACCATCTATTGATGGTCAGTCCTTTACTCAAGCTGAATAAGTACAATTACATGCACATCACTCATATAAACAACATTATTTAGTAAGCAGTATCGGTGAGAAAACAATAACGTGTACTATTGCCTTATACGGACAAAAGCATTGGGCCATATCTCTTAATCTTTGAAATCAGGTGTTTTCAGTCCCATTGCTACAGGTGGATTTGAGTGTGGTACTATAACAGGATGCCCCTGTAAATTTGTTACATTTCTTCCATCCTAGATATTTTACAATCAACTGTGAGTGGTATTATTGCAAAGTGTTTAGGAACTACAGTAACTCCAGTCACAGAGCGTGGCCCCTGAGGTACATGGTGCTTAAACCAGTGCTCTGCTGGCTCAATAACTGCAGAGTTCCAAACCATCCCCGACATTCAGATCAGCACAAAAACTGTACTGGGACCATCATGGTATAGCAGCTCCTAAAACTGTAGTGTGTCGGTGGCCAATTACTTTTGTCCATATAGTGTATGTAAAAACATCCAAATCTTCTAGGACGTTCTGATCTGAATATATTGTGTTGAAATTTCTGCTTATGTGAACTGAAAACTTTGAATTGAAAAATGTAACTCTAGTGGTTGATTTGTATGATACATGGACAAGCAAACGAATTTTGGCGTTTTGGCATTATGTATTTTAATTCAATACCAACAATCAGTTTGGCAGGAGAACTAGGTGCTATTTTTCAAATAGTTTTTTTTCCTGAAATAAAGCCATTACCCACATGGCCATAACTCTTCTTCCTATTTGTCAGAATGTGAATATCGATGGCCATAAAGTTATTCATGCCTGCATGGCGTATCATCTTTATTTGAAAAAGAAATGAAATCCTATTCCCTCAGACTCCCAGGGGAGAAATAATATGTCATGCTTCCCTCCCATCCATTTCACCATATCAGCTGAATAAATTTGTAGGAGAGACTGGAATGCCTGTATGTGACGCAGTTGAACAGGTCACTTAAAACTCAATGCAAGTAATATTGTCCTTCCATAGTACAAAAGTGCACAGCTGAATTTGTTCTGTTAGTAGCCATGCTCAGGATTTGAATATTTAAATAATGAAATGGTTCAAAGGGAACCGTCAGGCCTGGCAATATTTAGGCGTCAAATTCCCAGCATTGGGTTCCACCTTCTTAAAATGGTTTTTAAGGATTATATTGCATTGTCTGTCACTGTGGGTTCACATTAGTAAGGATGTGAAGATGGATGAATGCATTACCAACAAATCCTTTAACACCACCTTTCAACGCAGGATTCTTTAATGTCACTTAGGAGCCCTTCAAGTCAGCTGAGCTACCCCGTCTTGTTACTGCCAGGAGGTACCAGGTCACACTGTGCTCAGAAAATGTTGTTAAACCTCATTCTCACGCTTATGGGAGACATTAACAAAGGGGATGCATTTCCTTCCCAAACATTCACAACCTCTCTTGGGACATGACAATGTTATTCCCATTCATTTTGCTCTTTGTGAAATCAATTCCAGGCTGCTGTTCTGAAGTTGGATACAGTATTTTGACATTTTAGAGGGAAATCTAAGCTTGCTGATTTATTTGTTTATTTATTTTTGCAGTAGGAAGTGAAAACAACCCACAAACCCACTGATGTATGATTACAAGTTATCAGGCTTACATCTGAAAACATTTCTGTACTTGAAAGTCTTACAGCTCTTGGAAATAAAGAGTAAAATTAGTATGTATATGGAGTGATTTATCCAGCGTGCTTATTCACTCCCCTTTTAAGTCTGTTTTAGTCTCCACCAGTTTATAGAGAGGATAAAAGATGACTCGAGTTATTGACTCTAGCACTTTGTTCATTTCCACAGTGGAATAAGACGAGTTGAATGGCAGTATTATCAGCTAATGCTGGCAATGGATAATGAACCTGCTTTGCAAGGTGTATCCATGATGTACCTGGAGATTGAATGGAATGTTAATGTGGTTATGTGTACAGTCTTCTGACAAAATGTAACTCAAACCCCTGATGCACAACCTCAAGTCTTATTGCCTGATGTAATTTAAATGAGTGAGTAATATAAAAGTTCAATCCTATGCATTTTTCATAAATGAGGCAATTTGCTATAGATACCAAATGTTCTGATGTGTTTGTTTCTCCTCTAAATTTGAGTATTTAAACATGTGAATGTACACGACATTTACATCAAACAAACTAGAATTTCTTTGAGGAGACAGAAACTGTTACATTCTTTGTTTTAATTTCTGATCATCGGTTGAGTTCTCCAGCATACATGTAGAGGAGAGACGTGGCCCCTGTGGCATTCTCGTTGCTTGGTGGGGTCCTGTTATGGATGTTCAGGCTGAGGCTTGTTGTTTTGTCCATCTTTGTGGGGGGGTTTTTGTTTTGTTTTTTTGATGTAATGAGACACAACATGAGTCTGAATGTGGGGGTGCATGCTTGTTGACTTCCAATTTGTCAGTCACAAGTTGCTGAACAATGAGGTCTTCGTTTGTGACTCACATGGGGACCACGGTTTGCAGGGTGGACTTCATGCTGTGTTCCAGTGCAGATTGGGATTGGCCACTTGAGGCTTGGTGAGACAGCCTCAAGAAGCCAGTAAGGGAATTGCTGCTGTTTCCAGATATTCCCATTTGGATACATCCGGCTGTTTAGCTGCTAAATGCTCTAATTTCTTAACCAGCTACTAACTTCAGTTGCTTGGTGCTGGGCAGGGAGCATACAATACACTTATCACAGCTTTCTGACAAAACACCTGCATGTTACATCAGGAAACGGGGCTGATAAGAGCAACAATAAGGGGAGTGGACAATAAAACTAAAATATTGATGTGCCACATTCTCAACGGTGCAGAGGGGAATTGCAGTTGAATGATTATTCTTTGTCAGCTTGGCTCACAGTGACCCCTTTCACAGACCACTTAGTTTCAGGATCTATTGTGCATATGAAGAAGAAAAAAGATACTGATTACTGGAGATTTAAAGATTATAGCATGCATCACGAATGCTTTTGTGTATAAGTTTTGTGTGCTTTGGTCATTGTGGAATGCAGTGAACTAAAATAGCCATTTCATGTCATTTCAGTACACAGCTATTCTGTTGAGGTGTGTGAAATTGTTGCTGTCCGCAAGACGGAAGACGATGACCAAGACGCTGCACAGACTGGGAAACATCAAAAAAAGACAAAGCAGCTGTATCCCTATGCATTCACAGGTATGACATTTACAGAAGCACTTCATTATCACTAGTTTTATAAAAGTTTTGCAAAGCCCAAAGTAAAAAATGTAGCATTTTTGTCTATTTAACAAAAAACCCCATCAGTTTCTATCCAGTGTCTCAGTCTTATTACAGTAAAAACTAAACTGATAAAGTAGCCACTTTAACCTCTGTTGCTTCTTCCAGCAACAGAACCTGAGGCCAGTCTATATCAATGTCGCCTTGAATTTCCTATAGCATGTTAATGCCACATTACAGTTACATTTTGGTTAAGCGTGCCAAGAGGCTGTGTTTAGTGCCACAAGTCGCAAGTGATGTGACACTGGGAATAAGCCTGTAGACAGCTCCATAGTCAGAAAGTAATGCATTAACAAGAGAGTCCCTCACAGCTTAGCAGACTGGGTCTAAGATGGCAGCATGCCAGCAACTTTGGGGCTAATGCTTGATTTGGAGCCATTAGATTATATCCAAACAAGATCGGATTTACATTATGTATCGCAGCCAAATGTTAAAAATTACCTCACTAATGTGAGCGTTTATAATGAAGTGCGTCGAGTCTGACACGACTGCATTGCCACAGTCTGTGGAAACTTGGCTTCAAAGACGCACCCCATCACTTACATCCCGATTATGTAACTTATTAAAGGATAATTTTGCACCCACTCTGAGCGTCTCTTTGCATACCCCATGGTGAGTACGAGGTACTGTTAGCGATTTGGACAGCACAACTTTCCTGAAAAGTTAACTTTTCTATCTGATGAAGAAAATGCTTAGTGTGATAATTTCACTTTGAAATGCTTAGCGAGTGAATCTGCTGTCAAAGTGCTTAGCGAGTGAATTTTTGCTCCTTAATGTAAATATTTCAGTAATGTTCCTAGCAGGATATTATGGGACTCTGTCTCTACTTTTGTGTGTGTGTGTGTGTGTGTGTGTGTGTGTGTGTGTGTGTGTGTGTGTCTGATTATGAGCACAGCCCTGTTTCATTTAGGAAACTAATTTCTTCATGCTTTCATTTCTGACATAAGCACATATCTGAATAATCTGTGTGTTAAGGATAAAGCCAAGGTTTATTCTCAGGGCAAGCCTCCACTGTGCCAAAGCCAGGTAATATGGTAAACGACAAAAGTAGGAATTGGCAGAAATACCTGCCTACTAAATAAACTATAGGTCACAAACGATCTGGGTATTTTTATGATTATGACTTAAGCAAGGCAACACGATGTGAAAAGAAGACATTATCGGAGGCTTTATTTAGCACATTTGGAGGCATTTTTCTGATAAGATGCTCTATGGGAATGATAAAAGCATCTTTCGTCTCTATTATTTTTGTTGATAAGTGGTTTCTGGAGTGTTCTGTTTTGTTTCTTTACAGTTTCCTACGTGCGAAGGACACGACAGCACCAGTGGCGGTGTAGCGAGGTCACCTTTCACTGTGCCAACCAGGCACTCTGCGAGGAGTGGGTCCAAGTTACAAATGAGCAGCTATCACTACTCAGTATGTGTCATCTGATGTTCTGTAAAAGATATGGGTTTGTACTTTGTACTTGATGTACTGACCCAACGCACCATGAAAGTTGCATTTTAGCCAAGTGCACGTTGGTCATTAGAAGATTGGCACGGTGGTTAGCACTCTTGAGTTCTTCTTCCCATGTTTGAGTGGGTTCTCTCCAGGTACTCCAGCTTCCTCACATAGTCCAAAGACATGCAGTTAGTTATGATAGGTTAACTGGAAACTCTAAATTCCCCATAGGTGTAAGTGCGAATGGTTGTCTGTCTGTAAGTGTTAGCCTGCGACAGACTGGCGACGTGTCCAGAGTGTACCCCTGGTTGGTAAAGTGAAGAACAAGTTTACTCATAGCTCGACTGAAAGGGAAGTGCTCCATGCTGAATTTAATATTTTTGAATTTTAATTCAGAAATATTAAAAAAATGAAAATAATTAGGATGGCTCAGGGGCAGACCTACAGTAAAAGAGAATGGCATATACAGTATATAACTAAAAACGAATATGGCAGCACATCATCCATCAACATGTTTACAAAATAATTAGCTGCTGAATGTAATGTTTTTTGTGTACTAACAAATTACACTGTGATTAAAAAGTTATTAGACTATTATTCAAGCATAGTGAGTTTGCATTTTATTTTTCACCTGAGTGCAAAATACTCTCTTACGCTCTGGGTTTAATAAGCATCACATGATTAGGTTGTACAGGATTTAGTGTTTAACTAACATGCTGAAATAAGAGTGGAAGGTGGGTTTAAGCCATTTAAAATGGTCCTCTTAGTCCCATTTCGCTTGGCAAGATGAATCAATTCAAGGTAATTAACCACATTCATTTTGAAGAAGTCCCTGCATCTTCAGTAGTATTAGTCACACACCTTTACATCGCCCATTTACAATCCATTTATGTAATCTAATGGAACTTTTGTCTTATTGCCAAACAATATGGCACCCTATATTTCTTTGTACTCATTTAACACTTGATCCAAATCCATTCATTTTCACTTTGAGCCTCCCATGTATCTCAGTTTGTTGTCCTAAATGCACTCCTCCACAACAGCCATAAACAAGCCATTTAGTATTCTCCATCGCAGCTCTTTGTAGGTTTATCACTGAATGATGCAGTGCCTCTGAATTGCTTCGCACTCCTCCTACAGTCAGTAGACACACCATTTATTTCTTGAGCGGCATGTTTTGGGGACCAGTCAGGTTGACTGAGCATTTTGAGAAAGGTCTCTGGTTAATGAAAACTTCATCAAGCTTTTGTCAGCTGGACGTTTGTTTCCAAAAAAAGAAAAGAAAAAAGGTAAACTCTACACATTTTAAAAGATGATCTCATGCCCCTCCCTCTTTTTGCAGCCAATCGACCAAAGAGCCTTCTGGTATACATCAATCCATTCGGTGGAAAGCGTCATGGGAAACGTATTTACGAGCAGAAGGTGGCCCCAATGTTTCGCCTTGCCGGCATTGCGACCACTGTGATTGGTGAGTCCCTATCAGTTGCATTCCTCAACATTTAAATAAAGAATGAGTCTTGATGGTTGCCATATAGATCTCCACTGCCACTGTGGCCTCGCGTGGGGACTGGAGAGGCTTGCAAGGATATGATTTGGCTTATAGTGCCATTAATCATGCCACCACCTTAATGGAAGCTGTGATAGTTGATAAGCTCGGGTATCCAAACACATCTATTATTCAATAAGTGTTTGCTACAGCTACACATAGTCTGGGGTATTGATGGTCCATCAGAGGGACTGCTATTCACCTTGGGCTTCCTTCAGCTGCTGTAAGTTACAGAATTGTGTGTCTGTGTGTTGATATTATATGCCTGGTAAACAGATTTACTGTTCAGATATTGTTTTTGTTTTTATAGGCTCATTTTGCTGGCTAGTATACAGTAGCTGAATTAGGCTGAGGTTTTTTTGGGGGGGGGGGTTGCCAGCACACTTATGCCTCTTCTGACCATTAATCTGCTCGATAGGTTCCAGTGAATGTTTCAAAAGTGAAGTACTTTCCTTGTCTTGTATTTCAAAATGTCTGTAATAGAGTGCATGTTCTACCAGTCAAGCCACAAAGTGCCTAGTTATTTTGTCAGTATATTCCCAGTCATTGAATGCCTACTAATGCTTGCCATTTGATTTGTTTCCATAGTTACAGAGCGTGCCAATCATGCCGAAGACCACTTGAAAACAGAGGCCAATCTAGATAAATATGACGGGTAGGTACTTAAGCTAGGTAGCTCATGCTTTTAGACTTTGAAAACTGGTTCTTCACCGTGACATGAACTTGACTCTTGCTTGTTTGCTCGTCCTTTAATAAAGCTACTGAGAAACTCGGCCATAGTTCATATGAACCTCCGTTGTGTTGTGACAGATTACGGATACAAATTTCTTTGTGTTTCTCATATTTAACAATGTGAAAATATTCTGATCATCATTTGTAGTCTCTATGCCACAAGTAATAAATGCTTGCAAAGAAAATTTAAGATAAGATAAGATAGATAAGATTATTAGTCCCACACATGGGAAATTTGTTTTGTTACAGCAGAAAGTGGACAGTGCAAAGTTACAAAGGAAAAATGAGAAAAACACTGGAATAGCATAAGAATAAGATAAAATTCTATATACAATAGAATAAAATAAAATACAAATGCTATATACAACTCAGTCAGAAACCAACAATGTTGATCGGAAACCAACATTATTGGTTTATAATAAAAACAATTTTAAAAAAAAAAAGATTAAACTCTAATTGGAGTGCTCTAAAAGCACTCCAATGTAAGATTAAGGGTTTGTAGCCATATAAAGCTTTAAAAAACATCAGTCTGGTGGTTTATATTGGTAGCTGTTGATGCTGTTTCTCTTGTAGAATGGGGGTTGTTACGAGCCTGCAGATCTGTTGTTGTTGGGAAAGTTCAGTTTAGTTTGGTGTTATGGTAAGACTTGAAATTGTGGAGTAATGTTCAAAAGGTTTGGTGCTGTTTTATCATAGCATGACAGGAAATGATAAAAATGAAAGGTTCTTTCCTTTTGTGTTTTCAACACTGGCCCGTTTCAAGGTTATTCTAGATAACTAAAATTAAACTAAAAACTAAATATAAGTGTGAAAAAACACTTTGCAAAGAAAAAGGACATTTCATTGAAAAAAACAATGTTAGCTAAGTCTTACATTAATTTGTTTACTTTTTTACACATCCAGCCTGAACAGACCTTGATTTAGGTTTAAGATGTTATTAGTTGGCATGTCGTATAGACAAGTAATTTGAAGTAAAGAGAGCACACAATCTGATTTCAGTAGAACTTCAATAAAAAATGGGCTTCAATTACTTGAGACATATCCATTAAAGCAAAACTCTACCATGGTAATGATCCATAACTCAGTTTTAATGTTCAAGCTGGAGTCATACACTGGTACCTAGGGTCCAAAAACTCTAACAAGCCAATCTTAAAGTTTGCTTTTAAACAGTGAGGCAGGGAACAAAGGGGAGGATGGCTGTATATATGCTAGGTGGCTAATTAGCTAGTAGGAAATGCATCTGGCTGAAATATTCACAGGAAAATGGGAACAAAGGAAGGAGGTGGAACAAGCAACATTAAAAGATTCATTTCAAAATAAAAGTCAATTAAATGGATCACAAGATGAACATTCATCATGTGGGCACCAACCTCTTGTTTGATCTAATTTCACAGTCATGAAAGTTGAGCTTTTTTGCAAGTGGAGTAATGGTAAATGGCCTGTACATGTATTTGTATAGTGCTTTACTAGTCCGTAAGGACATTTTCTACAATTCCTGACAAGCCTGAGCATGTGTGACCAATAGATGGTAGTTACACATGTCATTATAAACCATTACAATTTTAACTAATAAATGTTCCTTGATAATATATGTATATGTTTTTTGTTTTTTTTTACTTTCTCTAAGAAAAACCTGCAATTTTATTAATAGTACTATTAAATATGAAGAGGAAATGGCGCTGCAAATCATCTAGATACAAATTGGACCCGAAGGTAACTTGTAGATGGAGAATAATAAAGGACCCATGACTAATCCCTGGGACACTCTACGGGAGTATAGGAGCACATGCTGTGTATAAAACAATACTCGTGATCCAGTGCCTATGATGACGTTAACGTAAAATGAAGTGGTCAAAAGTCACAATGAAGCAATATCACTAGGAAGTTTTACTGGAATTTTAACATTTTCTATAGTTTTGTTTTTTTTATAGTTGTCTGTTTCTAAATCTAAATCTTGACAATAAATGAAGGTTTTCAGCTCAAACTGTACATTAAGCTGCTCAGGTCTGTGATCCAAAGGTGGCATTCAATGGTAAAATACAGTTCATCATGGAATATAAAGGGTCTCCTACTTTCCAGCTGAGTTCCCCGTTGTTTCCAGCTCCTTTTCATCAGCTATTCATTCTCCCAGAGCAGGGTTAGAGTCCATTATGGTTTTACTCTGCAGTTCATATAATTTATAGATCCATTTCTGTAAGTTTTGAGTTGGACTTGAGAAGCTGTTACGCCTGATGGCACAGTGTGATATTCTGATTTACTGGGCTCGCACAGTTGGGCCTCCTCTTCAGTGATGTTTTTGTCTAAGTTCTCCAGCTGTGTAGTTATTTTCCCTCTAGCATGTGTGTTTCATTTCAAGCACATGTACATGTAACACAAGTCATTACGTGACATCCAGTCGATCTTCCCGGATGACCAGGAATCTGTGTATTAGAAGAGTCATGACAAAAACACTTACTGAATTGTTGATTTCATTTTTCTGCCAAGGGTGGTGTGTGTTGGTGGAGATGGGATGTTCAGTGAAGTCCTTCACGGGTTGGTTGCCAGGACGCAAAATGACCACGGTGTTGACCAGAACCAACCGGATGCTGAATTGGTGCCATGTTCTCTACGGATAGGAATCATTCCCGCAGGTGAGCTTTGGGAATCGTGTCATTTTGAAAAATCCGTGGGAAATCTGCTCTATATGTATTGTACAGTAGAGTGGCATCAGTCTCTTCAGTCTCTTATTTTTCACAAAATAAAGATTTGAAATGAAATTAGACTTTTCTAATTAAGTTTATTAAAAAAAAAGTGAAACTTTAATTTTTTAAAAATGCAAATATTGACAGAAGAATTTTTTACTAACTTGTCACAAACTTATGCTCCATTGAAGTTGGAGTTGGAGTGGAGCAGTGGTTAGCACTGTCACCTCAGGGCTAGAAGGCTGGGATAGAATCCACTGACTGACAGTCCAAAGACATGCATGTTGGGTCAACTGTCGATTCTAAATGGCTATAGGTAGCCAACCTTTTGTATGTTTTAGTACTAGCAACCTATCCAGGGTGTGCCCTGCCTCTGCCCCACGATTGCTAAGATGGGCTCAGTCCACTCTGTAACCCTGGATTACATAAGATGTTTTTAAAAAGAAAGGATGGATGTCACTTTCTAGTCTGTTTTTTCTGGGTATTTTTTTCTGTTTACATTTTTTCTTTTTGATGGAAAAACTACAGAATCACAGGTAAACACCAACTTCTGAAGTCAAGGTCTTCTTTTTAAAACTTGTAACTTTACAATCTTTCCAGCACAAACCTTTGTGGAACATAATACCCCGAGACATTATGATTAGCCTGCACAATTTTTATTTTTTGTTCTCAAATGAAAAATCCATGTTTTTTTTTTATATTCTCTATCTACACATGACATAACCCACAGCTGAATGAACTGAGGTCACACTTGGTTTTTCTCTGCTGTCAGAAATCAATTGTGACTCTTTCATAAGGTCCTGCAGTCTCAAACAACTGAGTTACAGCAAGTTGGATGATGGATGGTTGGGATTTTTTTTTTTTTTTAATAAAATTGGACTGAAGTGGTCCTACAGTTAAAAGAAAAGTCTTAAATGCATTAAAATCGCACCAGAACATGATTTAGAGTCTAATTGCGATAACTTCACGCTCTCTGATCCCAGGTTTCTGAGTTACAAGCAATGATCTCTATGGCAACAGGGCAGGGGGTCCCAACAGGGGCCTGCAGAGGGTCAATCAGTCCAAGTGCCATAAATGGAAACATGCTGAGTGACATTTTGAAATCTTTAATTTTCATGAGGATAGAGATACAGTGCAAGACCAATATGAGGCTATCCTGTGCACAGCTTGATGTTAATAACATAGGTTTTTAAAAAGCAGCTGGGCACAGAATAACTGACTTTTAGGACAGTTACAAGCACAATTTGGACTTTTGTCATTTTACACAAGCAGATAAATTTACATTTTAGGTGTGTTATGGCCACCTTTTCTAAAATTTCTTGCATATATTGAATGAATGTCTGTCACTGGCTGAGATAACAAAATGGTGTTGGGGCCTATGGCTACCTGGTGAAAGCATTTGTTTACATGTTTGTACCATTACTGAGTGGGTACTTGATCTGTGGGGTAAAGTTAAAAGGAATTGGTTGTAAAGTTGTTTATGGACTTATCACTGAAGTTTCAATCAAATGTTCTTTTTTAACACATCTGCTGCACATTTTTTGGTGTTTTTTTGTTTGTTTGTTTTTGTTTAATTTTTTTATGAAGAAAACATGCAATGCATTATACTTTAAAAATCACACCCATTGCTACACATACATGTTTTGCATACTGAGTATCACCTTCCTACCCACTCATCCTGTAGATAGCGCTGCACATTTTATTGCACTACTTTTCTATGGATGTTTCTCTCTTTTTTTTTTTCTTTTTTTTTGCTAGCAAATGGAGCTCACAAGGTCATTCAATACAAAGTCATTGCAGAGCTATAAACCGCTTTTCCTCTGGTGTGGGTGAAACTCAGCTGTACTCTGTTTCCATGCCTGAATTAATTTATTAATGTGGTCATATGTAACAGCCTATATGCACAGGAAAGGGAGTCTGTGTCCTAAAACCAGTGAAGATGCTGTATGTATTACAGCATTGAGCCGTGGCTTTCTGATACTTCCTCTAGAGTCGAACATTGGATTTTTGGGGAGTAAACAAAAAGTTATCATAAAATCCAATAAAAGGAAGAGACTTGATTGCAGTGGTGCAGGGTGACTTATACAGAAAAGCAAACAGAGATGATGAATATCCAAAAAGAATAATAGATCTTAAACCACTAAAATATAGCGTTTCATGATTTGGTTCTGCCTCTTTTATTCTTTTATTTATGCTACACGCTGCATGGAAATATTAAGCTTTCTGCATGCCTTCCTGGTTGAAGAATTTCAAAATATTATTACTGTTATACTTAAAATATTTACCATTAGCTGACAAGGATGACTGAAGAAGAAATTTATTAAAACCATTACTTTAGTAACAGTAGCTATACCACATAAAACTATAAAGTACTGAACATAACCATTGTTATACTGCAGAAAAATGTTCCCCATGACTGTTATATGGATTTTATTATTGCTGCAGACGTGTAAGGTTAAGTTCAGTTCATGTCTAGTAATGCATTATATTCTATAAAAAGTGTTTGTAGTGGCTTCTTGTGAGGAACACATATCTCTAATCAGAATCAGAATACTTTAATAATCCCCAAGGAAATTATGTGTAATAAGTTCAGAAAAACACAACTGCTGTTAAAGTATATTGAAATATATAAACAACAAAACAGCTAAAAAAAAAAAAAAAAAAAAAAGGCTTGAACATTGGGTGACATGGTTGACTGTCAGTATCTACTGAAGGATTAAAAATATTAATGAAAAATTGATAAAACAGCTGGTTAAACTTCACTTAATTGACGTTCAGTCAACCAAGTGACTTCAGAGTTACTAAATCTAAAAGTGTACTTGAAGCCTGCAGCTGGTCAACTTGCCTATTAATAAAAAAGTTGTCACTCTAACCACCAACATGTTTGATGTAGAGGATTTAATGAGAGGAAACTCGTTTGTTACTACAATAAATCACAGAGTGCTTATTTACTTGCTAACACTAGATGTTACAACAACAATGCATAGATCATGACTGATCTCAGCCCGGGGGGACCAGAGATGAGCAGTTTGTCTTGCTAGTCTCAGATAATTCTCCCATCACAGACTAGAGGTTTATCCTTAATGTGCAACAGAACAACCAGAAAAAGTTGCTGGTCTCTCAGCCTGCTCAGCTCCAGCCCTTTATCAATAGGGAACTGACACACCCATGAAATGTATATATAATACAGATTCAAATGAAATTGGAATTAAGCAGAGTGAATCCTGCTTCCGGAGACAAAAGCCAACTGAGCCCAACAACATGGCAGTAATTTAAACAGTAAATGCAAAAGGGGCAACAAGACAAACTTATGAGACAGAACACTGAGATGAAAGAATAGAGATTGAATCTACTTGAGTTTTAACTGATGACTATTTTATAGATTTCACTGGACAAGCAGTCCTTCCCTTGCTTGCCCTGATGGGACACTGCTGCTTTATTGTGCTAACTGTAGTATGAACTGAGTAACTGCAGCTGGGTGTCAGCATCTATCTCAACTGAACACTTCATTTGTTCATTTAGTTTTCTTTGCTACTGGAAACATTTTCAGGTAACACAAATTAGACAATTTTGATTAAAAAACAAATATATTTTAAATCAAAGGTTTGCTTTTTTTGGTTTGAGGCTGTTGTTAAGATACTGTCAGTGCAGCCATGAATATATTCATGTACTGAGGATTGAAACAGCGAAAATATCCTTTTTGGAGCAGCTCTTAAAAGCATCTAGTGTCCATTGTTTTCCCAGAGATAAAGATGATCTAACTGCTGAGATGATTTTACTGGCAAGACAGTTTTAGGGGAAACACAGATAAAAAATGGAGCATCTCCACTGAGGATTTGCCTTGTGACAGTTTATGCTCTCTCCTCAGAATATGGCAGCAAGCTATTGTGGTTGAGCAACTTAAGGGGAATAAAACATTGAAGATCTGAGCACTAAACATCATTGAAGATCTGTGTGCAGCAGTTATATTCATTCAAAGTCAGCTGGCTTTTACGGAGTAGCTTTAGAAGACTGAAATGGCACATGTCACCTTTTTTATGCTCAGCAAAATAGCAGGCAGTGCAGGGCTGTCAGGAGCAATTGGAAAGTGTTTCGGATGTGATTATGAAGCTCGGAGGGGAAGAAGCAAAGGCCAGATAAGTGATATTCATAGAAAGTCAGAAAAAGCGAGAGAGGGAGCTCATCTTCATACTCATCTGTGTGTCCGCTACTGAATGACAGGCCTGATCTTCCCTGTCACGCTTCTGTGAGCCAGCTCAAAACATCACTGGTTAGATTTCACTCTCCTCTCTTTGCTCCCTTGCTCGCGCTCTCTGTCTTTCATCAGTGGCAGTAGGTCTATATTACCACTTGAGGATGATCAAAGTAGGCCAGATAGGTCTGAAATTACACCATGTGGTGCAGAAAGAGATGCTGGCTGATTACCTCTCAAGTTGAAAGATTTAATGTCAAACTCAACATTTCTCACAAAGCGGGGTTGCCTCTTATCCCTCATTTGTTGCTTGAAGAGAGCTGATGATAGTCTGGAGCCTGGAGCTATCCGATTAGTTAACTTTATGACTACGATGTCTCCTTGCTTCCGTCTAGTGAAATTATTCAACTAAATTTCCTTCACTTGGTCAAAGATTTGAGAGACGTGACCCTGTTTATGATGTGTAAGGACTGATTTAAGTTATGAGAGTATGTTTTACACACACTATCAGCATCTTGGAAAACTTAAGTGCCAACAGTGTCTGCTAAGCTGCTGCACAGTCTCTCCTGATTAGCTGGAAGGCGTTCATGACAGAGTACCCATCACATATCCTAAGTGTATATTGCAAGCTTTAGATTTACCGAGAGTTGAAGACATAGGAAAATATCATGTATTTGCTCCATTTCCTGTCTTAAGCAATGGAGGAAGACATGGATTTAAAAGGAAAAAGGCCCCTCGGTATGTACCTGTGAATACATGGTGACAGTTACAGCCAAACCAATGCTGGCACATTTAAAAACAAAAAACAAATAAGGCAGAAAGAATAAGATGTGCTTTTTTCATCATTAAATATAAGCATAATTAGCAGGAAGGGGATCTTTCACTTTATTAGGTGATTGTATAAACCACTACACTCCAGAGCCACTGATTAGATGTATCCACATTTTTAAAAACCCAGACAAACAAAGAGAGGATTTAACCTTTTGGTAAATTAAAGAAGTATGTCATTTTTATTTCTTTAACCGCAGCGTATCTTTGTTTCCGTAATCCAACAGGGTCTACTGACTGTATCTGCTTTGCTACAGTGGGAACCAACGATCCAGTTACTTCTGCTTTACACATCATTGTGGGTGAGCGGAAATTGCTGAAAGAATATGAAAAACTTACAAGAACCAACAACCTTTGAAAGATTAGACTAATTTTAGTTTCATATTCATGTTTTTTTTTTTTTTTGTCCTTTTTTTGTTTGACTGTCTCTACAGGTGATTCCCAGCCAATGGATGTGTGTTCAGTTCATCACAATGACGTCTTTCTCAGATACTCAGTCTCATTGCTTGGCTACGGCTTCTATGGAGATGTGCTTTCAGACAGTGAGAGGAACAGATGGCTTGGCCCTGCCAGATATGACCTGGCAGGTATGTGGGCCATCAGTTTTCTAAAATCTGCCTGGATCATTTAACCTTTTATTTTTAACTCTTGGCCCACTGCTCTTAAACGCTATCAATCGCACAATGAATTGTTTTAACAAAAGATTTAACCTGGAGTTCATCCCAGGGCTTGCTGGCTTTGTAAAGGGTCCAGACATCAGCAGCAGCATCAACGGTTTCCCTAACACCACGATTAGATGAGATGCTCTGCAGAAACCACTACATATTATTTTTATTGTTTTTTTGCTTCCACGCTATGATGACAGATAGGAAACTAAACTAGAGCCAGCTGAACAGAAATAAGCAATTTTGATCCACAAAAATTGAGCTCCACTTATCCAAAATAGAAATCCATAAATTTAAACTCATCTTTTTACTTTAATTTACACTTCCTGGTTGCATGTAGGCACCAAAAAATGAGGTGTGATCAAAATGTTCTCTAGTCATGTTATGTCCCAGTGTGCTTTGTGCCTGTGTGATGTGTGCTGTGTGTCAGAATGGTCATTGATTTTCAATTTCAAGGAGTGGAAGGACTCACAGGGAAGTGATTCGGGCTACCTTTGGGCTTGGAAACTGTGGACTATTCCACTGTGAACTGCTGAAAAGTGCTTAGATGTAGCTGTAGGCCTGGCTCTCACCAACAATGATCCTCCAAGCAAAATTCAGGTCAATTTGAAAGAGAGCTTGATGTTTGCTCTTTTGCCGTTTGAGGATCATCGTAAAATCGCAGAGTGCACAGCGCAAGTGGACAGTAGAAGACTAAAATAGCAGCCACAGTGGAAGCTGTCTAGACATGTTCCCAGAAGACTGCACCGAATGGAAAACTTGACCAAAGTTAAATCACTTACGTTTAGCCCTGTTTAAAAATAACAATAACACCTTTATTGTGTTCACGTTTAACACAGAAGCATCCTTACAGGTGTAACAATTTGGCAGTTATGATCATTTGTAGGAGGAGTATATAATAAACTCTAAATATTGACACAACTCTGCATACGATAGCAGCAAAGACCAAACAACACCCTTTGCATATTTGCTTGGACACAGTGCCAGCATTTGATACGGTGATGCAATAAGAGACAGACGGGTGGATGAATGGATGGACAGGTAGTTAGCCAGGTGGACAACTGAACCCACAAGGGAAATAATTGTATTACAGCAGCAGGATAACGAATAAAAGGTAGTGCAGGCTACAATAAATAAACAGCATAGTTAAAGTAAAAGTGCCACAGGAGCACTGTGAGTGCCTTATGCTGTGAGGGAGTGCAAAAACTTTACAACTACAGAAAATCAAAATGAAGTTAAAGAAGAAAGTGACATTGTGCAAGAGAGTTGTGCAATTAATAAATAATATGAATGCAATAAGCTAGAAAGGTTTTTTTTTTTTTTAATCAAACCTTTATGCAGTAATCAACAGTGATCAATAAAGTGGTTCTGCAGGGTAGGGGGTTACATACTTAACAAGTGAAAGCTGGTTTGATCCCAGGGGAGAAGAACAAATCCACTTGGGGTTGTGTCATCCAGCAAAGGAATCTGGATGATTGTAAGGTTGTGTGGAAGTTTCACAAACTTGAAATTCATAAACCATGTATGATCAACACTTTCCTGTGACCTCTGAACTAGGTTTCATGTACCAATGGGGCGGGGCTATTAGTTTTCTGCAGAGCATCTCATGTTTTCCAAGCGTTGCAGCAATCTCCCTGTGGGAGACAGATCTGACAAACTGTGTACTGATGCGTGCAGTGATGTGTTTTTGTGTTTTTTGTTTTTATAGTAAAACCTTTAAGAAAAAGAGTTCAGGTTGAAATTAAGCACAACAAAATAAAACACACTGGCACATTTGGATTCTGCACACTGACTGTGTTTCCTTTCCAGGTGTGAAAACCTTTCTGAGCCACAACTACTACGAGGGCACCGTCTCTTTCCTCCCCGCCGAGGACGACGTGGGGAATCCGAGGGACAAGCTGCAGTGTCGATCCGGGTAAATGAAAAGCTATCGCTTTATTTTGGGTTTTCAGGGAAGTTTCATTCTTTTCCAAAAAGTGCTTGTCACTGTGTAACTCGACAACTTATTGTACCATAAAATGTGACATGACCGAGCTACAAAAGGCTTTAGACTTATAAGCCAAGCCGGGTTTCAGATGGACCGAATGCATTCCTATCAAATGCATCATTTAGGCTTGTTAAAGTTTGGAATGTCAGCAGGGAGACTGATGTTTTAATCAAAGTCTCACTGATATTTCAGGTGCAGCATCTGTCAGCACAACCGCTCATCAAAAGACGAGCACGGCGACGTGTCGGAGGAGAAGGAAAAGCCTGGCAAAGGTACGGGTTCGGGTTTATTACTAGAAATGTGCCGCCTTAATCACACAGGAAAAAGTGCATTTCTCATTTCTCTACCTCGTTATCTGCTTGTTTGTCTAGTTTGAAACCATTGCCAGGCTTCTGATACATGTGAAAATGAGTATTTTTACAGGCTGTAGTTTTAAGAATAGAGACAGGAGAAGAAGGGGGAAAAAGAGGAGAGGAGAAAATCCCACGCTGGCTGTCTTTTCCCTTGAAGTTGTACACATAAAACAGGGGATGATTTGCATTTTTCTCTCTTTTTCTGCGAAAGATTAAGTACCTGAGGTGGACTGAGTGTAAATAACCGCATCATCTTCTCCCTTGCAACATTTCGCTCCTGGGTTTTCTGTTGGGTTGATTTTTTTCTTCTTCTTTTTCTTCTTCCTCTTTCTCTCCTGCAGCATGGCAAAATTCTTGATGAGATTCTTGATGAGTTATTGATGAGAAAACGTAAAGTGATTTTTAGTGACAGTGCATAGCTCCCCTGTTATGCCCACCCGGAGCCGCCTTCTTTTCTTGTCTTTTTTTTTCCCTTTTAACCTATTGATTTACCGAATCTCCAGCATCCAGCCCTCGCGCCTACTTTGTGAGGTTACATGTTCCCAGTCGGTGCTCAGACTCTTTCTGTCTGCACAGGAACGAGGATGACAGCCACCTCCTGCTCTCCCTCTGACCATTTGCACACGTACACACACACTTTATTACCCCCAACCCTCTCAAGACTGCGACACAGCAGCAGAAGCCCTCTGGAGCCAGATGAAATACTGACTCCGGTGTTAGTGTTTATATGTGTGTGTGTGTGTGTGTGTGTGTACTCTGAGCTGCAGATGATCTGTGTGTGTGTGTTCTCTAATTAGTGTCAGGATGTTAAATTCAGCAGTTTCTTCTCTTGGCTATCTGGCACTCAGGGCTTCTCTGGAGTGTTTGTGTTTATATTTTTTTATTTGTCGCCTGTTTTAAATATAAAAGCAAGCGCAACCTGTTTGTGTATCTGTGCGGGCCGTGTGACCAGCTTCCACTAATCAGAACAAAATTTGGCTCTGCCAGCACTGACAGGGGGCTTTTGCCTCACGCCACTGCTGCTGTTTGTTTTATGCTTTTTTCCTTCTTCTTCCTGTCTTCTTCTTTGGTGAGGGAAATCTCAGACAACTGCTAAATCAATGAGGCACGACACACTCCCTCACTGCAAATGAGCCAGCCTCTCCTGCAAAAGCAAACACTCATTTGGAAACATTCTCCGAACGCAGAGCCTACAGTCCACCGTTGGATGTCTTGTTGTTGTTGTTTTTTTTTAACTTTAACTTTTACATCACTGCTTTCCAATTAGAATGCTGTTGTTTTAAAGTAGCCTCGGTGGGCTTGTTATCATTGGTTCACGTTATCACCTCTATAAGTTTGTTTTTGCAACGTGTGTGTGTGTGTGTGTGTGTGTGTGTGTGTGTGTGTGTTGGGGGGGTGGGTAATGAATCGTTTTGCTTTCCGAGATCACATAATTTTCCCTCTGAGGTGCTCGTGGAGCAGTCAGATGCTAATTTGGATGTCTGTGATCACTTTTTTCCAGCTTGCTGCAGCGACTATCACCCTGGTGACAGACACCGGCGGTCCCGTGGGTGATAGCACTGTGTCTTTGATACGCCATCGTACAAGTAAACAGCCACTAATCTCGGAGGAACAGAGTGGTGATTTGTGATGTGCAACCACCGCGTCTGTCATTCGCGGTTTGGGAGGCCACGCGCGCCATTTAATCATAACGAGCAAACTCGCGGTTAACCCAATCAGCCTTCCACCTTTGTAAGGCTTCCTCTTTCTTTTGTTGACCCTTACCTCACCGTGCTTAATTGCGTTTCGTAGCGGAAGATTTGCAGCCTTGGTAGATTGGTGTCGGCGGGGAAGTTTCTATCTTGGCTCAGTCAGCGGGGTAGCTGCACTGAGAACGGCTGCCAAGACATCTGGATCTTAATGGACCCTCATCAACATCACTATTGCTCTGTTACAAGCTTGGAGCTTAACCCCAGGACTCATAAAGACTTAGCAAAATGCAGAAAATATTTCAAAACCCACATACCTGATGGTGCACAGATTATTCATTTCAGCTTGATAATGGACCCTTCTGGACGAGCCAAACATCAAGCTCAATGAGTTTTTTTCATCTCTTATCTCAGTTGTACAAGTACACAGCTTGAGGTTTTTCAGAATTCTCCAAAATGAAGTAAAATGTGGCATTTTTTGCAAATGTGGCAGAGCTGCAGCTGATTTGAAGGTAAAGTTCCAGTGAACTTAAAATCTCTTCAGCTCAAGGTTTGCTCGTTTAAGAGTCTCAATGTCACACGGAGGAGTTTGAATATTGCAGAGACAGCAGAAGAAGTTAAGCAAAAGCACAAATGGACAAAAGCAAACTGATAACCTCACACTTTTAAAAGATTACCTTCGACTGCTTGAGGCGGGGTTGTGAAAAAAGTCTTTTTTTTCTCATTCACCACCACTTGATTTTTTTTATTTTTTTGCTGCTAACTCACCATTTCCCTCCATCAACATGACAAATTTAATTCCAAGTGGAGTGCACTTAAATAAAAGTGAGTGTGGTTATTTGGAGCATACAGCACCGGCAGCTTGGAGCTCTGTAGTGTGGTTCAGCAATGCAATGGATTACTACACATTTGGCAACCTAATATGGAATACTGGAAACCAAGTCAAGTTTTTAAAGGTTTTAAGGAGAAAGATGCTGACATCCAGCAATCAAAAGTTAGAAATGTGCAGCTGAATGAAACTCGCTGAACTCGCTGTTGACCTTGGTAGCAAAGATTCTTTTCAAACACAACAAATGTCGGCTTCCTAGTGTGTAAACCTATTTGATGTCCAGTTGTGCTTGTGCAGGAATGGAGCAGGTGTGTCAGGTGAATTCCCAGCTGGTGAGGTGAAGTGGCCCATCTCCTGCATGCTCTACCAAAGTCCTTCCAGGAGTAGTTCTGGAAATTTGGAATTTGGACACCTAAGCATAAATTTGTCCAAACTTCATTGGAGAAAACTGCCATGCGTGAAGTTCACGTAACTCTGAGTTAAAGGCAGTATTTCTCTCTGCTGCATTGATATGAAACTGAACTGTTCTGCAAAGGTGTGTTTAAAGTGAAAAGTACTGTTTAGGTTGCGTGCCTCTTATGACCACAAAAGGGTAATTACGGTTGTTTTGCATTACAGGTAATGCAAAACAACCGTTAATAGTGTTTACATGTGTTGAGTGGCACTTTGTAAGTGCCACAGAACAATTTACAGCTTAAGCTTTTTTGTACCCATGATTTTGAAATCACACTGCATGTAACACCTAACACACTTATATATAACACATGTATTTGATTTCTTCACTGCACACGTTTAAGCTGGAAAGCACCATATTTGCTGACTTCCAAGTTGGCTTGCAAACTGTAACCATAAACTGTATAGGTGCACTTTGCAGATGCACACATCTTTTAGTTAGTGATGAGAATCAGACTCCTGAAACAGTTTTATCTTTTGTTGACACACATGACAGTCAAAGTGGCTACACCCCAAACTAAATCCAAACAGGTGGGTCATTTACAAAAAATAAACAGCGTTAAAGGTGTTAAGAAGGGGAAAAGTGTCCGTAAAAAGCCTGCAAAGACGTTCTTTTTATAGCTAAAGTCGTGCACTTTAACATCAGAGTGTGTATGGATTGAATCACCTTTTTAGCCAGCCTCAAGTGGCCATCAGAGGAACTGCAGCTTGTGGAGTAACACCTGTGTATGAATGACTTCACATTATCTAATCTGTTCTTACTTGTAAACCTAAATGTATTGATGTTGGTTTCAGATGACAGCAGTGACTGGAATGAGATCCATGGAAAGTTTATTGCCATTAACGCAGCCAACATGAGCTGCGCTTGTCCTCGAAGTCCAAAAGGCCTGTCACCCTTCGCCCACCTCGCTGACGGCAATGCAGACCTGATCCTGGTGAGGAACTGCTCCCGCCTGGACTTCTTCAAACACCTTCTTCGACACACCAACAAAGACGATCAGGTAGGTGTATGCAGCTGCGCTGTGTGCAATTAAATCTCAATGCACTTGCTATTACCTAATAGGCATGCAGCAGTTAAGATGTTTTTCCCCTAATATGCCTAAACTGTTGATAAATGTAAAGCACGGGGCATGCTGTGCGTAATATTACTGAATGGAAAAGACTGCAATTCTGATCCAGCAGGGATAACAGAAGTGATCTTCAGATAACAGTGAAGCAGTCCTCTGTCAATCATCACGTTAAACACTACGCACAGCATCGAGTTCAACATGATGACTTTCCAGTCTGTGCACAGATGGATTGAGTGTGTTGAGCCTGTAATCGAGTGAGCAGGAGGAAGAGTTTGCCCACTTGCTGTGCTAGCACCTCCCTTTGCTGACTCTGCTCAATTTCTCAACTCTGGTTCACTTTAGTTCAAATGCCTTAGCCCTTATGCCTTCCCACGTATCATAAATAACCTCCACCCTAGTCCAGAGAGGCACCAGTAATCGCTGCATCAGGGATACACTGTATGGGAGAGCAGGCTCATACCAGACTAATGCCCTCACAGGATAGTACAAGTATTACCAGGGGAAGTCTAGTGATTAGTAATTATTACCTCAGGAAGGACCTCAGGAAGTTTATCCCATTCAGAGGGATCACAAGTAATTTTATCTGCACCGGCTGCCTTGGTAAAAGTGTGAATTTCCAATGTTTTTAGCCCAAGCTGGCATCCTGAGGTGATTTCTAAATGTCAGATTTTCCTTCTCAGTTGTGCCCCGATATTTAAATCACAAAGGTAAAATATTACCCCCGTGATGTGGTTTGATTCGATGATTTGATAGATTTCCAGCTTTAAAGCTGACATTATACAGTGGCACAGAAAGGCAAACATTTCGATGATGATAAAGTAAAGAAAATGGTATTCAAAGCAGAGCGCAGAGGCGGGTGCTGTTACAGTGAAATTATCAAGCAAAGGGAAAGATTTTGCTGCTCCGAGTGACACGAAGCGTGTCTCCAGTCCCAATTAAATATTTTAGCATCTAGATGACTCAGAGAAATGTGCATGCACAAAAAAAATTACCAGCCTTCACTGGCAATGCTGCTGAATGTAGGAATAAAAATGACTTTGACTGCTGAGGATTTCCCCTGAATGCTATAATCCAAATGCTGAGAGTCAAAAGCAAGATATTAGCAATGGGACACAGTTTGGTTCTGTTTATCTATTACCTCCGATTTGTCTGGGTCTAATTAGCAAACGGTAGCGCGATCCTCGATTGTCCCAATTTCCCAAATGGGGAAGTCGCTCTTTGTTTCTGTTTTCAACAACAAACAATGTAACTAATGAATATTTATTTGCCAATCAGCAACTTTTCCAAACAATCAGCAACTATCAATTATAATCAAATATCACTATTACCAAGAGTACCACATTGTCTTAATTAAAAAAATAATTATCATTGAAAACATTGAATATATGGTACTAATAAGATGGCCTTTATTATTCCATGAGCTGGGGAAGTCACAGTTTGAATGACTGTGCAACTAATGCCACTCCGTTTTTATTCACGGATCATTGAATCAGCTTTACAAAGTCAAGGTACAAAACAAACTGAATTTTCACAATTATTAATTAAAAATGGTACATGATGTTTATTTAGCAGTTTTCAACATTGCCCTCCCTTTTAATGTTTGCAAATCAAGCAACTGGTTTGTTTTACATGATTACACACAATGTTTTAAATTCTGTGTTTAGTGGTAACTCGAACTAAATTCAGTCAAAGATACACATTTTGTTGTTGCATACGGGTGACACACATTGAATTGCACATAAGGGGTCATTTTAAAAACATACAGACATTAATAACTGCTGTGTGTGCGTGATGGTGATTGCACATTTTTTCTAGGGGATTAGTTTGTTTGCCCATCTGTTAAGGAGCTACGGGCACATACATACAGGCCCGTGTGTGTGTGTGTGTGTACACATGTGTACACGTACACATACACTAGACCAACCGTCCTCTTTTCCCCGGACATGTCCACTTTTCACGTTCTGTCCGGGGGGATTTTCGAGATTGATAAAAATGTCCGGGGTTTCCTACAGAGGACCCATATGTGTGACGTCATCCCGAGCTGTGGCTGTGTGAGTGGTTGTTCTGCGCTCACAGACGGGACAGACAGCGCACAGCAGCGCGCCTGGTGATGTTTAAAACCAGCCACAGCGCGACTGCAGCTTTCAGATGACCGCAAAAGAAATTTCCCTCGTACCGTCCCGGTACTGGTAATTTTTCTTGTACAGATGAGGCATTATTTCTGTACCATTAGTTAATTCCAGAGGTTTTTAAGTTATTATATGTCTATATGACATTTTTGTTTCACCATTCATTAACCGCACAGAGAAGGCATCGTTTAAATATGTTAAATTTTTCTTTAAGCAAACAGTATTATTAAAGTTCGTCATGACTGGGCCAAGTGTCCTCTTTTTTTGGAAATCAAAATATGGTCACCCTAATATACGCACACATGCTACGATCATCATAGTAAGTAGATGTTGACATAGAAGTATGTTTCAGAGATATTTTAGTAATATACTTGTGTTCTGTTTCATCGTTTCACAGCAAATAAGAGTAAAACTAAATTAAAGATCCTACATGAAGCTGGAAATTATTCCTTCTAAATATTAGCATGTTTGCCCTGGCGATTTGAGCCTGGCATGCTAGCTTCATAAGCTAGCATTGCTGTTTAAAGCTTGCTTCATATTACACGCACTTGTCACAGCTCTGTAAGGAAAAGAAAAGAAGTCTCGTTAACCACCATCCAGGAATCACAGATGTCTGAATGTGATAATGGCAACGAAAAGTGATGACATGCTGCATCTCTAGGCTGTCTTTGCCGCTTTACTTGCGGCACAGAAAAGTAGACAAGTATGAGTAGGGTGATCGGGACTTTGCGTCAGAGTTCAGCTAATATCAGCATCACTGTCCAGCCAAGCAGAGAGAAACAAGGAGTGAGAAGCCACTAAGCGTATTCATGGCCTTGTCAGAAAGCCTTTTAGGCAGACCATCCAGCATGAATGCAAAGCGGCTGCAGTCATAAAGCGGGTCTGATGTGAAATAAATGGCTTTCACTCCACTTTCAGGATGAGAGAGGGTCAGAAAGAGAGGGGAGGAAGGTACAGAAAGAAAGCAAGACAAAACAGAGGAGTTTAGAGAGAAAGTGGCACCCTGTGAAGTTCAAGAAAATAGGTTCAGCTCTGTCCGTGCGCTTTCTGCAACACTGACGGAGATGAAAGGGGATTTTTGACAAAATAATTTCTTTTCATCTTTCTTCTTTCTTCTCCTTCACTCCTCCAGTGTTCACACAGTTTTTATGCACTTGCATGTTATCTGACCCGCATCTCTCCTTTTTGCCTGTTTACATCTGTCACTGGAAAAAGAAGGAAAAAAGGCCCACATGTTGATATAAGGACGTTCTGTAAGTAGACAGTAGGAAAATACAATTTTTACTCTACACACAAAGGAGCCTGTAAGCCAAATTTAAGTGTAATTTTTCAGGGAAATGGGATTCTCTGATCACTGGATGGGGCTGTGGCTCAGGTGGTAGAATGGGGCACCTACCAATCAGAATGTCAGTGGTTTGATCCCCAGCTCCTCCAGTATGCATGATGAACAAGATGGTGAACTCCAAGTTTCTCCTGATGGATCCATTAGTTTGAGATATCTTCAGGAAACAAGAGGTTTTGGTTGGCCAGTAGATTTAATTAGCATAAATGCCCACCAGTTAACCCTTACATATTGTTTGACCTGTTCTGACATCAGTAAAAATGTCTGTGTCTATTTTATGGGGCAGTGTTGACAGAGATCAACGAGGACCTTGACAAAGTCATGGGACTCGTCTGCGTTCCCACTACCACACTTGCCCGGGTTCCTGCAGTGATGGGCACCTGCTGGGCTTTGAAAGATCACAGAAAAGTGAAACAGCATAAAGGGCCTTTCATGGATTTTTATACAGAAACGAATCCGGTTTCTCATTCGCAGGTCGTAAGATCAGTGTACAATCCACAGTTTTGTCTGCACTTAATTACGGTGATATTGTTTGTATGCATGCTTTATATCCACCTGGATTCTGTGTGTCACAGTCCATCACGATTTATTACAGGCTATTCTTTTCTTACTCGCTGTGGCATCTTGTATGAAAAAGTGGGGTGGTCCTCTCTATCATGTTTATTTACAAGGCCCTGCTGCAAAGACTGCCTGCTTGCCTCTGCTCCTTAATCAAATTTAAAGATGGTGCTTAGAATATCAGGTCACAGGACACTTTAACATGAGCTGTACATGTTATTCATGCTGAACTTGAAAAAACTGGATTTAAATACTTTGCTACGATTGAGGAAAACAAACTATAAAGTTGCAATCTCTGGAATATTTCAATGTTCTTAAATTGTGATCACGCATAAAGTGCAGTTTTGATATACAGCTGGAAAAAGAGATTGCAATATCATTGAGACTGTTTAAATAAAGGAATTAATAATAATGACGATGATAATGTACAACGCAACAACGGCATTGTTTCCTGCGGTTTGTGTTGCATATGAATGGTTTGTGCTGCGATGTACATTTGCACAGCTAATGGAAACAAAGAATGACAGGGAGCGTGTGTCTTATAGTACACAGAAAAACACAAGCAGGCGGGAAAAAAATGACAGCACAACACAAATCTAACAGTCAGTGAAGTGCAAACAGCTTCCTGTATGACTGGGGAAATATGGTGCACAAAATGAGGTCATGCAGAGGTCAGAAGATGCCAAGAGGTGTGCCTCTAAGCACAAGAACCTGCAATGTGACTAAACTGTCCAAAACATAAACTAGTTGCCGTTATTTTGAGCAAACTGAGATTAAAATGACGATCATACGCGTGATTGGCGCATCCATAATATTATAACAGCACCTGAGCTGCAGTGAATGTGGGGAAAAGTGTGGATGCCCCACATATGCAAGGTCTCCACAACCTCTTTGAACGACCAGACTAATGTGTCATAAGCATTTCTTTGTCTGTTTAGTTTTCTGTTCATGAATGTTGAATAAATTTTGACCATTGCAGACAGAAGTTATGAGGATTTTTTTAAATGATATACTGTAACAGTGAGAACAGTGTTGAACAGTTGTTATGGTTACAGATGGTTGTGTAGTAAAACAGCTGAAGACTGTTCATGCCATTGTTTTTTAACTTCCAAAAAAATATCAGCAAATCATTATGGCTGTAATGTTATCATGTGTTAGGAAAAACGGGACATGTGATAGTAGATGTGCTTGCTCTGTATAACGTATAATAATAATAATAATAATAGTACATTTTATTTGAGGGCGCTGTTCAAAAACCCAAGGTCACCTTACATCCATCCATCCATCCATCTTCATCCGCTTTATCCGAGGCCGGGTCGCGGGGGCAGCAGCCTAAGCAGAGAAGCCCAGACCTCCCTCTCCCCAGCCACCTCCTCCAGCTTATCCGGGGGAACACCAAGGCGTTCCCAGGCCAGCCGAGAGATATAATCTCTCCAGCGTGTCCTGGGTCTGCCCCGGGGCCTCCTCCCGGTGGGACATGCCCGGAACACCTCACCCAGGAGGCGCCCAGGAGGCACCTTACAAAAGAACAAAATTAATAAAAGAAGCAATAGTCATAAAATACATAAAATAAGTTGCAAAACAGAACTTGACAACAGATAAAATCAGCACTAAAGCAAATAAGCCAGTTTGAACAGATGTGTTTTGAGCTGTGACTTAAATGCGGGAAGAGAGTTTATATTTCTTATGGCTGGAGGAAGAGAGTTCCAGAGCTGAGGAGCAGAGCGACTGAAGGCTCTGTTCCCCATAATCAAGGGTTAATCATCCATTTATTGCTGTTAGACAAGCATTTATACATTATATATTGAGCTGTAGTTCAAAATTTGGTGGAGACACTTATTATGAGGAAATTCTAATTAGAAATTCTTTTCTAAGATGCTGTTTTCCATCCTCACTGTTCAGTATGTCTTATTTCCGTGTAACTCTAAATGAAGAAACGTTGATTTAGTCGAGCACTAAAACAAAGATGAGCTCTTGTGTCAAGCTGCTCCATTTCTCACTTTGAAACTCTTCAGGTGATCCAGGAGCATAACATCTGCACATCTGTGAGAACATCTGTTCCTTTATCCGTCTTATCTGTCCGTCTTCTCACCTTTCATCATTTCTCATGTGTCTCTGCCTTTCTCCCCCAGTTTGACCACCCTTTCGTAGAGGTCCACCGAGTGAGGAAGTTTCGGTTCGAGCCAGAGCGCCACAAACTGGTTTCACTGGAAGACCTGAGCGAGCCTCCAACAAAGACTGGCTACAGCACTCCCCTTGGCAGCTGGAGCTGTGATGGGGAGATCCTGCCTGAGGTTGCCATTCAAGTCAGGTAAATGACAACAGAATCACGTGTGACTGCACAGACAATTGTGCGACGTACACTATGAGGCACCAAAGGAGATTCAACCAAGGTCTGACTTGTAGAAATACTCCATTTGGCTCAGGTGAGGAATGATGTCATCCAGGTCATGGTAGTCTTAATCTCAGACCCTCAGGGCAGCGTTATAGGTGGCACCTATAATGTTGACATCCCTCCCGAGACTCAAATGATTACAAGGTGGGTCAGTAACTCTCAGGACCACCTCCAAGGGGAAAATCCCACTAGGGGTTAAATACCTGGGAATCTCCGGACTAAAGAAACCTCTGTGGTAAGAGGTTGAACCCCAAAAGGAAGACTTTCGGTACAGTTACATCATCTACTTAGATGCATATTTGCATACTTGTATAAGATCCTCTGGGTGATTTATAGAAACGTTTGGTGACTGCAGTGAACATGTGAAATTGCCTGGAATAGACTGAGGTGTTTAAAAAAATGAAAAAGGAAAAAAAATCTAAAACTTGGGGAAACCAACACTGGAAAAACAATAAAATGCATTTTTATTTATAAGTCATGATGAATGTTTTGCACATATATTAGACATTTTAATGCTTTTAAACTCTACTTTGCCTGGTAAAGAGGAGCAAACCTCGATAACTTCATTTTACCGTCTTATGAAGCTTGTCACTAAAAATGAACTCTCTGCGGCGGAGCGGTAAAGACGGGCCTGGATCACTCGGCATAGATGACGACTGGCAAATGGTTCTGAATTGAAGCACATAATATTGTAGGAGCAGTATAATGGAAGAAGTATTGGAATACTTGCAGGGCTCATACCTATTGCATCATCATGGCTGGATATTTGTGGTAAAGACTTTCCTTTTGGGTATTAAGCTGTAATCTTGGCTTAAATTGCCCCAAATGTTCCTGAGTATTATGTCTTAAAGCCTAAGTAGAAACAGATTATGTTCTGTATGCCTGACAACTCTGTATTCACAGTGCACTGAAGTAAAACTCAGATGTACAACTTTTAGCCGCTGCTTTGATCTAAACTGAAATCGTAGGAAGAAGCCTGCGGACTTAGGTGACCGTGACTTTGCCTTTTCGCCTTGGTCGTTTATGGCTTTGAAACACCTAAAGCTACTGGGTAGATGGCTGTGAAAACCTGTTCAGACATGCATGTTCCTTGATCCTAATGACTTCGGTGAATCCTGGAAAGATCGGTACATTCAAATCAGCCTTGGATAACTGTGTTTTTAGTGCGAATTGTTAAACATTAGCATGGTTACATGCCAGAACAGATCAGCAGACTGATGACCAGACCTAAAAATCCGAACTTGAAGCAGAGCAACAGAAGTGTCTAACAGTGCAAGCAAAGAATAACTTAGACTGACATATTACAGGATGGGCAATATACAAAAGGTTTACCTGACTAACGACATCCTGAAATGTCCTCTAAAGAGCAACTACCGCTGACAGAGTGATGACTGCTTAAGTGGGCTGAGGTTTAGGATGCTGAACATGGACCTTAGGTTTTGGTCACACAGGCATGGAGACCAGTTGGAAACCATCAGTCGTGAGAATTTTCCCAAACTGTTTGCAGTTAGTTGCTGGAGTTTGCTGCAGTCAGTTTAGTTAACATGGAAGATACCAAACTACTCGACAAGTGGAAAACTGGTTGGGGAATGCACATTTTTACCTAGTTAGCGGAGGTTGCCAAGGACTTACCAACTGGGCTCTAGGATTAAGTCAGCGGTCCCCAACCTTTTTTGCGCCACGATAATATTTTCATGAGCTGGCCTTTAAGGAGCCAAAAGAAATAAAATGTATTCATAACACAAGGGAAAAGACCCAGGGAAACTGAGTTAACGATAAAAACGATCAAAAATAACGATAAAAATCCTGAAAACCATAAATTTCACACCCGAGCCTCAACTCCCGTGGCCCGGTACCAAACGACTCACCGACCAATACCGGTCCGTGGCCCGCTGGCCTAAGTGACCGAAGCCTTATTAGGCTGATAAGGCAATGCTAGCTTGGCTACAAGCTATCCAAACTTTTAATATCTATCAGTGACCCATCTAGGGTTAGAGGTACAGGCAAAAGGAAAAGTCTTTAGCAAAGAAACTATAATGCCCAAATCTAGTTTTACTATTTGGCTAAAAACGAAATAGGTTTCGAGTGGTGTGCTAGATGCTAAGGAGTTATATTAGAAAACTTGAATTTGGAAAGAAAAAGCAGGAAAAAAAAACATGTAGAGGATTTAAAGATCTAACAACAACAATACTCTGTGTGTAGCTAAATTGTCACTATAAAAGAAGGGCTGGTGATAAAGATGTCCTCCTGTGTGGCTAGACAGAAGTGAGAGCAGCAGTGCCATTAGCACCACTAGTGTCCAATAGTTTCTGGTCAGGAGAGTCTTTCACTGTTCCCCACTGTACAATCTTGGCAACTCAATGGAATTAGCCCCCCTCATTATTCTGGCCCTGTCCACACTTCAGCTTTCCCCACTATCAGATCTCTATACAGCCGGCGTGGCACCGCTTGACGCATCATTTATTTCATGCTCCATTGTACTTTGCCAATGATGCATGGCGCTGTAATGTTGCTAATTTAACGGCCCTCCCCATGTTAAAAGGCTACTCCCCTTTAATTAAAGCAGAAGTCCGTCCTTTTATTGCCTCTTCCTCGCCGCTAATCGTTCTTGGAGTGAGCCAGCCAGAGTACTGCTTGGATAATAAATGGTAATAGCCCGGGTGCGACGGAAGGAAAGTTGGAGGGGAAAAAAAGAGTGTGATGTAGGAAGTACACCTTTAGCAAAAGTTAAACTCAAGGCACAACTGTGATAAAGCCTTACAAACGAGCTAAGGTACCTTTTTATGTAATTACAACCTGAAGATGCCTCTTCTTGATTTTTTGTTTTCATTTCATGTATAAATGGAATCTGGAGATAAACCAACTGCTGCTTTCGCCTCCAAGAAAACAACAGGTGTTCTGACATAAATATAGGTATCATTTAGGAGAAAAAGGCACAGGTAGTAATTAAGACTGTACAAAACACCGGCCATTTTACAGCTTTTTTTCTGTTCACATACTCTATCTGTTATAGGCGGCGCTTTAAAGGTTTCTGTCTCAGACTGTCACTTTCAAGTTTGCGTGTCGAGTCCTAACACAGGGGTGCCGTTCCGTTGCTTTTGCGGCCACATGGGCAGTAAAGTCTCACAGAAAAGAACATAGTCATTAAGTTGATGGTTTGTTATTCAGGCTAAATGGTGCATTTTGTGTGTGTCTTTATCTCTGCAGTGTCCAGTGCCAGTTGATCAGGCTGTTTGCCCGTGGTATTGAGGAACAGCAGCAGCAGCAGCAGTGTGTGTCGGACGACCCATGTACCCTCTGTGCCTTGGAGCCAACCACAGACTAGTCAGTGGATTGAGAGCTGAACAGGACTTTTAGGTGCTAGAAAACAACTCAGTTGAACTTGGCAAAGTTTCCTGGAAAAATGCATTTGTCATATCAGTTTAAATCCTAAATGCTGATGTCTCCTTGCCTCTTATCCATGCAAAAAAAAGGGAATGAAATTTAAAGGTGTTATTTGAAAAATGCAAAGCTAAAAAGCACTTCAGCATCCCATTAAGAGGATGGAACATTTAAATCCAAGGAAAAGTTTCATCACATGTTTTCAAGTCACTGAGTCATTTTCCCATTGCCATTTGGGGCTTTTCAGGTGCAAAATTGCCTCATGGAGCTTGAAGTAAGCAGAGATATGATGTGCTACTGCTGCCACATTGAAACCCAAAATGTCAGGTTTTGTATTTGTACTTTTTGGAAAATTAAGATGTCTAAGCTCAAAGGATCTGAAGCAGCCCGGGAGTCCACACAGGCAGACATACGCACAACCAGATGAAACTGGACTTAACTATCGCAGAAGGTCTTTACCCTGCCATGAAGGAGAATATAAATGGGATTTCTCCCTACACAGCATGGACAGAGCCAAAGAGATGCAGCTCTGTAAGAAGGATGAAGAATAATCCCTGTGAAGTACATTGATAAACTGAAAAGACTTAAAGTAGCAAGGCTAAAAGGAAAAAACAAATCTCTCCTTTTTGGGGGGAAAAAGGAAAAAATCATTTCATCTGTGACCCAGGTGGAAGCAGATATGAGCCAGGGGCACTAATGAAAAGAACTGAGTACCCTGCTAATACACTAACAGGACCCCGGTGACTGCTGGGTGATAAGGCAAAGTGGTTGCTAAGTGATTTGGTGTGTCTCAGCACCGCTGCGCTGCACCTGTGGCTCTGAGTTCTGCTCGTCTCTGGCTAAACTACCAACAGTTTAATCATCACCTGGGATTAGCTAAAATTATCCATTGTTAACATCATTAGAGATAATGTATTGCTTTGCTTTGAAATTGGTCTTTCTTTCTTTTTCTTTTTTTTTGTTTGAGGTCAAGCTGGTCTTGATATCACAGAACGGTCCCCAGCAAATAAAAAGAAGCTTTTATTTTTACAGTGACTATATAAAACTGTGTGTATGGTAATAATACATGAGGGTCCATGTATATGTGATTAAAGTAAAAGTGGGTTTTCTGCAGGTCCTTCGGGATTTGAGTGCTTGCGTGTGCGTGTGCGCGCGCGTGTGTGTGTGTGTGTGTGATGATAATTTGGATTTTATTACTTAGGGGCTCATAGCTGCCATTTTACAGATGGTGTCTCACCATAGTTGAGACGCGTCAGATTGGAGTTATTATTGAGGTTTTTGCAGACACATGATCACTAACAGTGTGATGTTTGTTTGTCCCCCATTTTGGATGTGTGACAATTATGGTTACAACATAGGGTCAAGTGAATAAGGCCTTAGTCACACAGACCTAGAGATCAGTCAGTGACTCCCTGTCAACCACCAGTCACTAGGGAAAATATGTAATCCCTGACCAGCTGGACAAAACCTCTTTAGCAGTGGTTTGATAGTTAGAAGATTGCCTTGGTCACCGGTAATTTGCATGGAACATGCCAGTTTGCCAACTACTCTCTAAGCGGTAGTAAGGCCATGAAAAGTATGATACGAACTGAAAATGAAGCTGTTGACCTTGAAAAGGAAATCTGCACTTAATGCTATAGCAAACACATTTAATTAAGACACAACTTTTACTATGAAGAGAAATATTTTGTTTCTGGATTGCTTTGCACTTTTGCAAGTTTTGCCGCTTGGCTAGCAATGAGTTAGTATTTATTTTTTTAAAAAGCTGGCGTCTTCCATGAAAAGTACAGGCTTGCAACCAAAGAAAATCACAGCTAAAAAGCTATTGATTGCCCTCTTTGCAACCAGTTACAACCTCTAGCAACTACACTCTAACCATTTTATTTAGAGATTGATGGTTGTATCATGTGCAGTATGGTAGACCACGCTTGAGAAATATGTGCAGGATGACTTGTGAGAAATTTTTATAGATGACCAAATGCACAAATGTAACTAATGCAATAATCGGTACCTTTTTTCTGTCAGACATCCTAAAACACATTTTAGCTTTTAAAAATCTTACTTTTAATGTCATTTTTCATTAACAAGCATTCATTTTGTGTACGTAATGTTCATACAGTATAATTTCAGACAGATAATACAAAACAAAATTAAACCCTTTTGAATTTTGTGATATGAATCTAAAAGGGTAACAAGCCATGGAAGTTAAATCTTTTCTATGGAGAGACGCTAGTTAGCTTAGCTTGCTAACAGAAATTCTAACCAAAACTGTTTAAACTTTTGTTTAAATTTTTCCACCCATGTTTTTCCTGTTGTTTGCTCCAATTTCTGTGAGCTTACAATTGTATTGTGATTAACTGTTATATCCAGAGTCAAAGGTCTAATGCTCTCTATGTTTTCAGATTATCAATCTGATGCTAAATGAATTAGCTTGCCATCTTAGCTGCTGTTGTCACCTAGAAACTTTAAGCACTCTTTATGCAAAGAGAGAGTCAAGAGCAAGACTCTGAAACAGACCAAAACAAAGCAAAATCTTGTAAAACCATAAATGATGCTACTTTCTAACAGTTAGAAAGTAGTTGATGTGAAAACAATCTTTAATGTTGGATGAACGGCACTGGTGGCTCTACGTAGCTGGCTGCTCAAGTGCTCAACATCACACATTACTGGTTTCTTGTTGGTTAAACTATTACATGTAGTTTAAAAAAAAAGGTTTTTGCAACCTTGTCTGGGAATTTTATTGGGATAAAACCACCGCTGTGCACTTTCTGGGTGATGTGCTATTGTATGTTATCAAATTAGGGCTTCTTTCTATTGCCTTGCTTAGCTGCCTTCTTTTCATGGGTCCAGTTAGATGACGGCTGTTTATCAGACTATTGCACTGTGTGCATTGCTGTCTGCAGACACTGAAACTGGTTTTTAGTGGAACCCACTAGTGTATGATAAAGATGTAAACTAAATCAAAATATAAAGTTAATTTAATTCTGTCTCTTCATACTTTAGTACACACTGTGCACAAAACAAGCTGTGATGTAACTAGATACGTTTTATATAACGAAGACCTGCAATAAAGTGGTTTTGAAATCAGATTTTTTTGGTGTTTTATTCCCTTCTTTTTCTCCTTCTTAAGAACACACTTTCTCCCACGCATGCACACAAAGGTCAGCGGTCTCCTGATCTGGCTTTCTTACTCTCACTCTTTACCTGTCTCCCTGTATGAGTGGGATTTAATAGGGTGCTGTGATGTGAGTGAGATGTTTCATTAAAGAACATCAGACATCAAAGGTCTCTGCTGAGATGGAGTGGTATTTCAAGCTGTGCTCATTCTGCCCACAGACTGGATCTTGTTTCTTTTTTGACACCGAGATAGGCAAGTATGGAAATCTAAATTTGGAAAGTACTGTCAGTTAAAATTTATCACCCTGGATATGAATGGAAGTCCACAAATCAACATGTCCCAGGTAACACAGGTTGTAGGCAATAGCAAAAATGTATTATTAAGTGTATGTGCAACACCAATTACTTATTGACAGTTCAAAAGTACCTCTACAGTAGTATTTCCTCACTACAAATTACTTCAGAGTCAAACAAAACACCTGCTGATTTATTTTTTTTCTTTTCTCCACATGTAATGGAGTTATCCCCTATTTGCTGCTATTCACGCCGTGCACCGGCTGAATGTGCTTCACCAAAGGTCGAAGGTGCTTGTGCCAATTAGCAGTTATTTTAATGGTGTGAAATGGCATAAAGTAAAGTAGATATTATATGGAATCTGGAGGGATATACAGTTTACTACTGTGCTTACAAAGTAAAGAAGCTATATTGGTGTGGCAGTGGCTGAGATATGAGATGTGACCTTTAGTTCCCTATATCTGTCAAGCTTTAAAGGCACCACTTCCGATGATACAAATCGTTATTGTCTTTGGTGAAACCCTCCATGACGAGTAAACAAAGCTTTCAAATTCCATCATTGATTTTATAATACCGACTCCAAACCCATTGACATTATCAGGGTTTTCTTCTTATCGACCTAAAACTCACACCAGGGCACAAAAAACAACTTTTGGCTAAAGTTTTTAAGTTAAAAGTACACATCATGCTGAGTAAACACATCTTAATGGGATAAAGCCCCTTTTAAATTAAAGCTCTGATAATCAATTAACCGCTTCTAATTTGGTGATTACCAAAATGGAGCAACATGGTAACTACTACTGTGCAAAAGTTTCAAGCCATCCCTCATTTCTTTATACTTTGCTTGGAAAATGGGAAATAAGTGCAGCGATTTATAGGAACATGCAAAACATTTTTTAAATGTTTTTAAAAGAGATTTTGCAATTCTAATAAGTCTGAAAGTCAATAATTGGTAAAACAAACTTTATTCAACACAGATAGCCTTTGCTGTCTTAGGCTATCTTGTCATGTCTCTAAGTAGTCTTCAGGAATAGTTCTCCGGGCTTCTTGAAGGACATTCAAAGCTTCTTGTGTGGTTGTGCCCTGCCTTTTCATCTACCACACACCTTTCTCTGTTTCCCTTCCTTTAAAAATTTCTTCTTGACTGTCACCCTTTAACCGAGGCCATTTCTGATGAGGCTTCAGTGAACAGCACTGAAGCACTGATCAAGTGAAGGTCCAGATGCATCTCTCATGTCCTTTGCTGCATTTTCCCCTTCTCATGGACATGACTTGCAGATACTGTTCATGTGCTCTAGATATTATTTTTGGAGGCCTAGCACTTGTTACTTTTTTCCTCTGCTTGTCCAGAGGAAAATCCTTTAAGACCACACTGCACCTGACACTGAAAAGACCCAGGCATATGGCTAATAGGAATCACATTGTTGGTGCACAATAACAATTTTATCCCTGTCAGAATGATTTGGCATTTTTCATAGATTCAAGCAAAGACAGTCAAACAAATGATGTGTTTTTGCGACAGGCTGTAGTAACAAAGCGCCTAAAGATATAATTTAAAATCTTTGCTAAGTGTAGACACAGCACTGGTTCATTCCTTGAGTTAGCTGCCTTTTTAATCTTTAACAAGTGGCAAACCAAAAATATTCCTCTGAAAATGGTCAGCTACAAGAACTGGACTGAAAATGTGTGAAAAAGTAGCCAATGTCCAAAGAAAACTTTACAAGACCTCCAGGAAGCCTGGAGAAATATTGCTGAAGACTACTTTAAAACATTACTAGAAAGTCCTGTAAGGAAGGAAAATCTAAAGAAATCAAGGATTCTGTTTTTTTCTTACTGTCAGTAGGGTGCCATTTCTGACAGTATCTCTCGTGAAACTGCATTTAAAATGACATAAAACAAACTGTCCAACTTGGAGAAAATTCATTTGTCTCCAAGTGTTCACAAAACATTAGCTTCTTAACTTTTTTTTATATAAAAAAAAAAAGTTACAAGTATGGTCCCTGAAGTTTTTACACTGTTATTCAAGTCCATGTAAATTTCCAGGGTTTGCGTGCAGGATTACATCCAAAACCTTGCTGATTTGTCACTAGAGAGCAGAAAGCCAGAGTGTAAAAGACTGCAGTGTGGTGTACTGCGGTGCACCTTCCACAAGGGAAAACTAAAAGGTCACCAGTGTTACTTGTGTTCCTTTCATCCATGAAATTTTAAAAGTTATCTCCTGCTACCACCTCTGCCAAAATGTTACTTTGCCAAGCTGCTCGTCTAAGCAGGTATTGTGGAACGTGACTATCTGACAGGCTGGCTTCAGAATGATTGTACATTACTCTAATACAAGAGCTAGCATGGCACTGAGACGAGACGGATTTTCCAGCCTGTCTTTTCCGCAGTGGCAACCAAATTGTTTTCCCTCCTCCCGTCTTTCTCCCCTCATTTTCTTGCTTTGCTACTTCCTTATTGATTTATTCTCTATCTGCTTGTCCGCAGCCCACCGTGAGCCACTCTCTCATTCCCGCATCCCACCTGAGACATGAGGTGAGACAAAACAGCAGCATAAACACCCTCTCTGCCACACAACAGATGCACACGCACATAAAAGGAAAGTCGGCTCTCCTCAATTTTCAGCAGTGTCCTTACCCAAAGTGGCCCCAAAAACACCTCCCCCAGTGCTCTCATTCACACTCTGTGCCTCTCTCACCTTCACACACACGTCCATGCCCACCATTGCATCAACAAGTCTCCCCTTTTCTCCCTCCACATAAAGATTCACACTTATAGTGGCACAAAAGGGAACAGGAAAGCACATGCTTACGTCTTTTCTTTCATCCCCTGCCTCGGGAGACTTAAAAAGGATGCTTTGGGCCTACATCAAGACTATTGATTTTAATAGTGCCCTTTTCAACCTATTTGTCCAAGTATGACAGATTTCTGCATCTTAAAACATATATAAATACTTTTTTGCAACCTTGGTCTTTGTTTCTTATGCACACAACAGGAACATCCAGTGTGCCAGTGCAAACTGTTATGTGATCAAGGGAAGCAGAAAAGGTGATGCGGTGGCAGGCAGTGCGACCTCCACTAAAGGTTCTGTCACGGTAATAAATACAGCATCAAAATCTTGATTTAAAAAATCTTCTCGCAGCAGGTCGTGTAACAAGAGACAAACAAAAGCGGAAATATTTGTTTGTGTGATAGCCTGAGGAGAATTAGGTGGGTGGTATGAAAGTGGTGTAAGTGAGAAAAAGAGTTAGAAGGACAGACGGAGCAGATACTGCAGGGGCGGTGGTCCAAAACAGCAGCAGCACCGTTCCCCACTTCTCTCTATATTGATTGGAATGAGCTCCCTGTGAGAGATCTAGATCAATGAGGCCATAACAGTCCATCTTCTCAGTCAGGAGCCACTACCGGCCTCTTATCTCTCACTCTGTGTCTCTGACCCACACACAAACACGCACATCGACACACAAAAAGGCCTTTCCTTCCACATTTCATCTCACTGAGGCAGTCACCCATGTTAAAGGGTATACCTTTAAGCTGAAGACTACATTTTATTTCATTATTTAAAACAAATCTGTATATGTGATAAAGGACCACAATTTGACAATTCCAATCCAATTTGACCTTTTTACTCTACAAAAAAGGTAGGAAAGTAACATTTTATATTCAATACTTATTAATGCTTTATGGGTCATTTAAGTCAGTGGTCCCCAATCCCTGGCCCACGGACTGGTACCGGTCCGTGAGTCGTTTCGTACCAGGCCACGAGAGTTGAGGCTCGGGTGTTAAATTTATGGTTTTCAGGGTTTTTATTGTTACTTTTTGATCGTTTTTATCGTTAACTGTGTTTCCCTGGGCCTTTTCCCGTGTGTTATTAATAAATCTTCTTTTTTTGGGTGCCAGTACTGGTTTTATTTTGTGGTATTTATCCACGACACCTTAAAGGCCGGTCCGTGAAAATATTGTCTGACATGAACCGGTCCGTGGCGCAAAAAAGGTTGGGGACCGCTGATTTACGTAAAGCACAGAAATTTGCGTTTAAAAAAATACTCTGGCAAAAGTTAAACTCCTGATTTAACTTCTTTACCCAAGTAATAGTGTGAAAGTAAAAATTAGCCCTTTGGAGGACATTTACCAGCTATTTTTTTCCGCCTAAGCTTACCGAACCTCATATCACATTATTATAAAAATGTAATTATAAGATTTTTTAGAAGTAATAATTATAAAGTATTATTAATACATTAGTATACAAACCTTATTTTAACAAAGTTTTAATTTGAATGAATTCATAGAACACATAACACATGTTGCCTGTATTATAAATGAGTTACTTTTTCTCCACACCTAAACAAAAAATTTGTTTAGTCAGGGGTTAAACTGGGGTTTGGGAGGTGGGGGAACTTAATTCAACAACATAAAAGCAGATATTACATAAAGTATCATGGCTCATTTCCCACCTCCAGACAGGATAACTCTGTTATAAAGCTGGAATTTATTAATTAAACTCAATCAGCTTAAATTTAATTTGATGTCTGCTAACTGTGATGTGACCATGAACACCACAGCTGCTCTGCATCAGTCCAACAGAATGCAGAGAGCTCAAAAAATCCAGTTTATCAAATAAGCAGTGCTTACATTTAAAGCTGATGTTACCTTGCACTCTTTTCTCTCCCTGGAAGATCCAGTGAAATCCCCGTACTTTTAACTAATTGAAACACTGTGTGGCTGACTGCACACAGTTTGTACACTCTGCCTCTTTCATGTATTTGTGTATAGTAAGCACCGGTGATGCACAACTAGAAACTTCTTTCTGTTTTTCCACTTAAGTTCACATCAGTTTGATATTTGAAATGTGCAGGGACGTGAAATAACACTCCTAAAATGTGCTAAACCTAAAGTAAAAAGTCTGTTTTGAAAATGTAAGGAGTAGAAAATATAGATATTTGTGTTACAATGTAGAGAGGAAATGTAAAAAGCTCCCATTGGCATTAATCCACCTCCATCCTCACACTTCAGTTCATCAGGAACTAAATGCAGGTGAAGCAGATTACATAAGTGAGTGGTTATTACACAAACGTAACATCTGAAAAAAAAGAACATAGCGAGTAATGGAGTGGAAAACTTCCCGCTGATTAAACAGCTGTGACGAGCAGCCTACGTGTTGGCTGGACTCATTCTTTGTTTTTCTTTTTTAGATCACTAATTTCTCATGACTCTTTTGTATCTGAAATTTTAGCAGCGACAAGAAAAATCTCAAAAAGTTCAGCATATCTTTTATTACCTATGCAGCAAGCCATTCGTCCTCATTATGTAAATTCTGAATAAAAGCCAACACTCAAAGTGAGAGGCCCTTGAATCAGCATTAATACAGCAATTAGCAAGGCCACACACCAAGCATCTTTTTAATCCTGCAAATTGTAATAATCCTCTCAAAGCAATGCCGTGATATGTAATTTACTCCACAATGCATTCCTTCTTTTGAGGAGAGGAAAAACTTTTTTGAGTTTTTTTTAAGTGGGTTGAGTTTTCATTTCAACATGACAACAGTTTCCTGTATTTTTTTTAGTAACTACTGCATTTACAAAGATGGAAATGATTCTGTTTCTTATTGAGGTTTGTTTTATCACAATCCTTGCTTTGTCTCTTGCCAGGCTATAGTCATACAGAAAATAGATCATATTAAACATAACATGTCAAAAAAAGAAAAAAACTGCCTCTACTACTTAATTGATAGAGAAAATTAGGCAACTGAAAACTAATGACACCCATTTCAACTGTCATTAAATAGCTGTTATCATGTTGTTATTACTCCCATAAATATCACCAGTACCAGCTTCCTCTCACATAAACATGTCAGTATGGCAAAATATGATGAAAGGAAGACCAACCAACAAGAAAGTTGTTCCTGAGTCTGCGGCTGTCAGTATGTGACCTAACCACAGCTAACTGTTTTATAATGGAAAACATTGTCTGGGCACAGAAAAAATATTATAAAAACTGGTAATTGCTCAAAAAGGTTAATTACTGTATTAGAAAAATAATCAGCAACAAAGTCTAATTGAAATAAACATGAAAGCAAAACGTCTCATTCTAGCAAAGTTTCTTGTTAGTGCCTACAGAAGGGTTGAGCACAGTGAGAATATAAAGATTCAGCGGTCCCCAACCCCCGGGCCACGGACCGGTACCGGTCAATTCATGTTTAAGCCATTAAAACGCTGTCAAACCTGTCAAGCCGCGAGAGTTGAGGCTCAGGTGTGAAATTTATGGGTTTCAGGGTTTTTATCGTTATTTTCGTTTTTATCATTATTTTCGTTTTTATCATTAACTCTGTTTCCTTGAGTCTTTTCCCATGTGTTATTAAGAAATCTTCTTCTTTTTTTTTTTGTACCGGTAGTGGTTTTATTTTGTTGTATTTATCCGTGACACCTTAAAGGCCAGTCCGTGAAAATATTGTCGGACATAAACCGGTCTGTGGCGCAAAAAAGGTTGGGGACCGCTGATACACAGTACATTTAGCTTGGGTCCTGCTGAATAGTAGTTTGGTCATTTTCACACAATAACTGATGTTATACATGATCAGCATACATAACTACATTCCTGGTAATAAAGGGTAAATGACTTTAAAAAATTTCTAGGAGGCCCAGCCAGCACCTGAGCTTAAAAATACAGCTAATACAAAGGTGCCACGTGAGGCTGGCTCCAAAAGCAAGCGCCCATGTAGAAATGTCCAGCTTTATGGCATTAAAGAAAGCAGATTTACAGCTTTGTACAAAGAACAGTTTTAGCCTTTGTGGATAGGATCCTGATTCATTAAAAAGTTTTGTGAGAAGTGAATAAAAAAATAAAAAAATAGGTGTGTGGCTGTATTGACGTACAGGTGTCCCACTCAGATATCTAGAGCCTGCTAAGCGTCATCTACTACTCTTTAAAACATAAATGAATATTATTATTATAATATTGTTAGAAATGCATTATCTAACCCACCCTATCCCAAGATTCATAGCACAGTGGTGCTGGTGGATAACTTTTTCAAAAAATGGTGGACAGATAAAGAAAAACAGCTGAGGAAAAAACCCCTGTTTTCTTTAAGTAAGTACTGGGTTTTATCTCACTCAGTTATTTAGCGGTACATTTGTTAAAATAACTAAAAACACAAAGCCAGAACGACTGCAGGTGTCCATAAGTTGCGGTACTTCAGCATCTAGCTAGCCTTACAGAAGAAGAGCAAACATTTTAAAATATCAGGTCATTTTAAATTCAACATTTCTATCAGCTCAACAAACATCAGCAAAGACACAAACTGTTTGTGTGCAGTTTGTGGTACAGTGTGTTGCTAGTTAAGCTGCTGTATTTGACAGGGAGAGAAAAGAAAGAGCACTAACTTCACTGAGAGATGGAGAAAGATAAGACAGGAGAGGAAGAAGAGAGGTTAGATTTAAAGGACTGCTCAGTGGTGTTTGATAAACTGGAAATTGAAAGCTTACGTGTAAGTCCTCATGTTTTTAAATCAAATATTGGGTCTTTATGTGACATTATGTTTTTTCATATTGTGAAACATGCTGCAAGCTGAGGTAGACTAACTTTGTTATTTAAAGGCTGCATGAAAAACCTCTGCAGGTTAGTGCAGGATAAACATGTTATAGTTTGCTGTTCTGTGATGGATTTAAAGTAAAGAACTGTGTGTGACTGGTGCACAGTGACTGTGGTTTCATGGTCAGAGTTAGGTTACATCAAGCGTAGCAAGATATGAATTTTAGCTGATGATGCTGAGATCCACTGACTGAATTCCACCTTCATAAAGACAGCATAAAGAGTGTCAGTGTAGAGGATGGAAATCAGCCAGGACAGCTCATGAAGCATCTGCTCACATCTGGTTGAATTAAGTTGTATACATCCACAAAGAGCAGCAGGTCAGCTGATCACAGCCTGTACACTAAGAAAATCTACTGGAGCTCTCAAAATAGAAATTATTGTGAGTTATGATTCATTTCCTCACACTGAGCCATGACAACCAATTTTAGCCCCCCCTTGCTGAATCCCATTTTAACTCTTCTGTTACGTGTCTGCAGGCTGTCTGAGGTTTTTTTTTGTACTGCACATTTTCCTGTTTAGAGGTAAAATCACCCTCTACAATGTAGGCAACAGAAAATGTGTGTGCCTGTATGTCTGTGTCTATATGTCAGGTTGGGTATCAGACCCCACCTCTCTGGGGACATCTCAGGCCCTCCAAGGTTTGGAGGCCCATCTCCCCCACCACTTCCCCTGCCGGTGGCAGACGCCCTCAGACATCGGTGCGTTGGTGGTTCTTTGTGTCCGGGGGTGGGCGCCCGGGTACCCACCGGCTCAATCCTTGGCGGCTGCTTATCGGGGCATGGAGCCTGGGGCTCGCTCGGGCCACTTCGGGGGTGGGGTGCCCTCGGCCTCTCGGCCCGGGGCTCGGTCACTCAGGCACAGCTGGCTGCCGGCGGAGTTCACGGGCACGTCACTGCAACCCCCCTGGCTTCTGCTCCGCGGCTGCTGAGTGACCCCTCATCTGGGACTCTCCTCAGCTCTTTCTGGGATAGTGGCGCGGCTGCCCCTCTGTTGGTCTTCCTTGGTTTCTTGTGTTCTGGGGGCCTCTGGATGTCTGGAGTTTTGATCTCCTCCATACCTGCTTCATGCCCTGGAGGTCGGGGCAGTGGCCCCCCACACCCTCTAGCAGATCATTACATGAAGGAACCTTTTAAAAACAAGCACGTTCATGCTCACAGGTGTACACACGGGTGATCACACACACAAACTACACCCTTTTGGGCTCCTACCTCAAAGCACACTGTGCGCTGTCGATGTCACGTGCTGCACCATAATGTTTAATATTTAGTATTTACTGTCATATTCCCATATATCATTGTGATCTTGTTTATTACTCTCGTCTTCTTCTGCTTGCTTTCTTTTTTCTTTCTCAACAGGTGATCCAGGTGATCGATATGTATTTTTTTGTCTGCTTATTCTGTTGGTTTTTGTTTTTTGCCCTTTTTCCCCGTCCCTCTTCTCAGGTTTTTTTTTTTCTTTCCCTCTTTCTTTCTCCCCTTTCTTTCCACCAGTCAAGTCTGTCCCGTATTCAGCAAGTAAGAGAAAGAAAAAAAAGAAAAAAAAAAAAGAAACAAAAAGAAACTTCTTCCTTTTCTTTCATCACAGCTGTCCTGTGCCAGAGGTGCTGTTGACCTACTGAAAGAGGCATCATTTAAGAAACACCAGGAAGACTGAAGCTCATCGCATTGATCAAGCAGGACTCATGATCTTCACCAGCAGCTCCCTCACAGGGAAATCTTCAGCACTCCTCCGTAGGCCCGATCCAGGAGATGGATAAACCCAGCATTTCATGAACACTGTGATGGAGACCTTTGGTTTGTGTAATGTTATAAATACTCGGATACTCCCCAGAGGCTCCAGACTTTTACATAAAGATATTATATTCAGTCCTGTAGAAAGTTATATATTTAAAAATATATGATCCTCTCTGGTTACTCTGGTATGAATAACTCTGAATCACTTTATGGTAAATAACACATTATCTGCAAAAAACTGTGAAAGAATTCCAGATGACAAGTTTGTAGTTCAACATACAAGTGACGACCTTTGACCTTCATCAGGTTTTATTTAATTGTGCCAGAGAAAATCTCATATGCTCTTCATGCAGCTGAGTACATCAAGTGTTTAAAACGGAAGATGTGCAGGTCTGAGATCAGCAGCTTTGTGAAACATCAAACTGAGGTCCTGTTAATGCTGATATATAGTGACACAGTTACATGAGTGATTAATCCTTTTGTTTTTTTGTCTTTAACTTTATCAATAAAGCTGCAGCTTTCACTACAGCACATGTAATACTTTAACCTTTGTACTGTTTTCATCAGTTCATTTTGCAGTTAACATGTGAACATGTTGGATGATCTGTCTGAATCTGAGGGCAGCCCCTGTAATCACAAAGAGAACAGAACCATCACAAACTCAAATATGAATTGTATCCCTCAAAATTGAAATAAAGCTGATTCTTCTGTCCTCACACACTCAGGATCTGAAGTTCTTCTCTTACATTTTTTCAGTATTACAGTACACTACAGTACTTTAATCCATAGTTCCTGATTAATGAGGAGTTACTGAAGTACAAGCTTTTAAAAAAATGTTACTGTCTTTACAGATGTGGCAAGAGACTGAAAACATGCTGTTGTTTGCACATATTTAATATTCAGTTCTGCACAGGAGCTGAAGCAGCGTGCAGCCTGTTGCTTTTACAGTATAATAATTGTAATAAAAGTACGGTAACAGTAATTAGTGACTGATTAGCCCGGAACGTTTCTCTTAATTTCTTTAGTAAATTCATTCACCTGCACAGATTAGCTAAACGAACCCTGACAGTCGAGTGCTCATCTTAGCTAGCTAGGTCTCAGGACATAGCTAAGGACAGTAGTTACGGATTAGCTTACAAACACGATTAATTTACCGAAAAAGTGCAGCGGGGCCTCGGGTCCTTCAGTCGGGTAGTCCAGTTTACTGAAGAACACCTCAGGCTGTCAGGTTAAAACACTCGGTCATGTTTTCGTAGCGTAAACGCTGGCCCTCCTCTCAGAGCCTACGCTCTATCTGCTATTCCCGAACAGACATACGCAAGTTTCTCCGTGACTGCAGCTGTCAGTCAAAGCTGCTATGATGACGTTTCACCCCAATTTAACATCGCCACTGTAGGAATTAGAATCAAACTTATGGGAAAGGAGACCCCTTGAACATCAATCAGCATGATGAGAACTATTGATAACAAAAGAAAGAATCTTTGGAAAAAAATTATCTAAGGAGAATAAATTTATTTTAGTCTGACCCCAGTCCCATCTGCTAACTCTGTCGCTTGAGATTTGCCCCGGAAAATGGCGCATCAGGCCAAAATCCTTTCCACGCCCACCCCTGTGACATCACGCTCCGGTTGCTAAGCAACAGTTCCATTTAGGGTTTGCTCAAAGTGGGCGGGGCTAAGGGCTCGAAGTGTGCGGGGTTAAGGATCAAAGGCTTCAAAGAGATGACGTCGCACCAGAGGTCTTAAGTAGGCCCTGTGTAATAGATTTTCAAACCTTTAACAAAGAGAATACATTTTAAGGGAAGAGATTATTAAACACAATGACCCGCAGAAGAGCTAGGATTAACCCAGACCGTGTCAGGAGGCATGCCGTAGCAAATTATGTGAGGCCATTCCAGGACGAAATGCAAAACAGTCTTACACAGGTGCCGCAGGGGTGGAGTATTCCAGAATATATCGATTGTGTTGCAGCTATCATCATTGTTCCCACAGATGTGACAATATATAACCATGTGCCAAGTATGAACCTCACACTACATAATTATGGAAGTGGTAACGTTAATGTCATTAACAGTTATAGGAATACTTCATACTGCAACAACCTTCATTGCAATTTAGGTTGCGATTACAAACGAAAACCCAAAAAAAGAAAAAAAAAGAAAGCCAAAGGCCGCCGTGCCACCATGCAGGCTGTAGATAACAAAGAAAAATACAGATCTTTGGTGGAAAACTGTATGGCAGAACTCGTTAAACGAGCTGTAAAAAAAATCAGGCAAAGTCATCAGTCCTGAAAGAGTTTCAGACATCTACAACCAGCATACCAACAACATCTGGGATAAAATCAAGGATGAAATTGATAAAATCCCCTTAGAGAAGTTCGAAAACTTCCATAAGGTGATTTTCAAAGCCCTGTGTAAAGAGTTTAAAAGTGCAGGAGTAGTTTTGCTAGCCTTGGAATTAAATCAGCCAGCAATCGAAAATATGATTGCTGAAATTTTCATAAAGGAGGCAGCCAAACTATTGAAGAAACCAAGTTGCATACATCGGTTTTTCTCATCTATAGGCCGACTGTTTTGTTTCACCGGGAAACAAAACAAGGCTGATGTAATGTAAAAGAAATCATGATATGAAACATTTCTGGAAAACGAATTGGAAACTTTAAATTGGTTAGTTTTAAACGATATACTTAAGAAAACCCTTGGAACGGCCGCGGCAGATGGCCGCCCCTCACTGAGCCTGGTTCTGCCGGAGGTTTCTCCCTCTTAAAAGGGAGTTTTTCCTCCCCACTGTCGCCTATGCTTGCTCAGAGGGGTTCGTCTGTTGGGGTTTTCTTTTTAATAACTTTTTTCTTTTTATAAAAAAAAAAAAAAGTTAACATCAATAAAAGTTTTTTAAATTTTACACTCTGATTTCTGTTTGTTTTCATCGTCTACAAGTTTAATAAATACATGTTATTTGTTATTCAGTTCAAAGTGTGGGTAGAAAATGCTGTGCTGTCATGTGACCTTTTCTCTCATGTGTGCCGTTTTCTTGTTTTGTATATATTTCTCCTGTTTGTTATTTATTCCTGCTGTCTTACTATTAATATTTTATTCCTGTAGCTGGTGTGGAATTAACTTGTTCATAAAATTATTTTAACCCTCTCTGGCGTTGATTTTAGTTTTTCTCAGAAAGAACTTGTTTTGTATATGAATTAATAAGTTATCATTTTAGCAAACATCAAGTTGATGTCCATAGATGTACACACACTCACACCATCATTTACATACACACACAACTTGTTGCTGCCTTTCATAGTGTGTAACTTGAAGGCCCTGAGTACTTTCTCCCACACTGAAAACACTGGAATGATCAAATTATCTGAACATTACCTAATAAGACTGATTCAGGACAGACAATGAGTTATTTTAAACTTTTCTAGCAGTCCTTCACAGTCTGTCTATTCTCTCCATCTGTCAGCTGCTGCTGACTCTTCCTCCTCCGCTTCCTCACACACTGCTGAGTTTGTCCTGGTGGATCATCAGGGGTGCAAAGCCTCGCAGATGATGTGCAGCAGTGGGTCCCTCAGTCTGTCCTCACTCTGGACACTTGCAGTTGTCACACATGGAAATCAAATGTGTGATAAGCTGCAGGATTCAAACACAAGTGTAACTTATAAATACATGTTCATACTTTTGTTACACAATCAGAGAGAAAGAAAAAGAGAGAGAGTGCAGGGCAGACAGACAGGTGACAGTCTCAGGTGTATACACTGCTACAAAACAGCACAAGAGAAGGAGGATTTAGTGTTTGTGTTATTACGAGTGCTAAACAAGAAGAGTTCCAGATGGTACAGTGGACACATGTGTGACTCCTGTGATTAAAGCATCTTTCTTTCAGCTTATCAGTGAACCGTCAGCTCGTTCAAACACGTCCGTTTGGCTCGACACCACCGAACAGAGGCAGCAATATAACATAGCTAACATTAACAGTGCAGTGAATCCTGCTTGTGCTGTGATATTCAGGACTGCAAACCGAGCAGCATCACTGACTTTCAGCTTGTTGTGTTTGTGTATATATGACTGACTTTAATTATGGTAAATGGTAAATGGCCTGTATTTATATAGCGCTTTTCTAGTCCCTAAGGACCCCAAAGCGCTTTACATATCCAGTCATTCACCCATTCACACACTGGTGATGGCAAGCTACGTTGTAGCCACAGCCACCCTGGGGCGCACTGACAGAGGCGAGGCTGCCGGACACTGGCGCCACCGGGCCCTCTGACCACCATTTTATCCATAAAATCATCACATTCTCTGTAAGATTGAGGTTGACTATTGAACGGCGTATATTTGAAAGTAAAGGCTCTAAAAGCAAATTAGTACAAGCATCACTAATGTTTGTAACTTTGCCGACATGTGGCCAACAGTAATGTTTTGATGTTCTTCATTATTAAACATTTGCACATAAATAAGTGACATAATATTCAGTACTTACTTTTAAAAGTTTACTCTTTGGCCGCTCCGCTTCTATGGGCTCAAAATGTGGTCATAAATATTTTGTACTTGTAAATCAGTTTTGTACTTGTAAATCAGGATTTGTATGTGTAAAAAGAATTTGTGTGTGCGTAAAAAAGATTTGTATGTGTAAAAAAAATTTGTGCGTGCGTAAAAAAGATTTGTATGTGTAAAAAAGATTTGTATGTGTAAAAAAAATTTGTGCGTGCGTAAAAAAGATTTGTATGTGTAAAAAAAATTTGTGTGTGGATTTAGTCAAAAAAACCCTGCAAGTCACAAGTACAAATTTTGACCCTATTTTTCTTCCTTTCATCTGATTGGTCAATGTCATGTCAATCACAAATGTAACAATCCAATCAGAGAACAGATGGGTTTGGCTGTCGGAGGGGCGCTTTTTTGAACTGCAGGTCTTTGAAGGGTAATACAGTTTGAAGCTGGAGGATCTCTATATAAATATCCGATAGCAGCTAGGTCCCCTTACTTTCAGCAGCTGTTGAAAGGATGAAGTTGTGGTATATCAGTGGTTAGAAATACCATTATTACTTTAGGATTAATTTAACACAAAGTCAGGGCTTTCAACATTGCGTGCAGCAGCAACCACAGCCTCCCAGACACTGTTCAGAGAGGTGTACTGTTTTCCCTCCTTGTAAATCTCACATTTGATGATGGACCACAGGTTCTCAATGGGGTTCAGATCAGGTGAACAAGGAGGCCATGTCATTAGTTTTTCTTCTTTTATACCCTTTCTTGCCAGCCACGCTGTGGAGTACTTCGACGTGTGATGGAGCATTGTCCTGCATGAAAATCATGTGTTTCTTGAAGGATGCAGACTTCTTCCTGTACCACTGCTTGAAGAAGGTGTCTTCCAGAAACTGGCAGTAGGACTGGGAGTTGAGCTTGACTCCATCCTCAACCCGAAAAGGCCCCACAAGCTCATCTTTGATGATACCGGCCCAAACCAGTACTCCACCTCCACCTTGCTGGCGTCTGAGTCGGACTGGAGCTCTCTGCCCTTTACCAATCCAGCCACGGGCCCATCCATCTGGCCCATCAAGACTCACTCTCATTTCATCAGTCCATAAAACCTTAGAAAAATCAGTCTTGAGATATTTCTTGGCCCAGTCTTGACGTTTCAGCTTGTGTGTCTTGTTCAGTGGTGGTCGTCTTTCAGCCTTTCTTACCTTGGCCATGTCTCTGAGTATTGCACACCTTGTGCTTTTGGGCACTCCAGTGATGTTGCAGCTCTGAAATATGGCCAAACTGGTGGCAAGTGGCGTCTTGGCAGCTGCACGCTTGACTTTTCTCAGTTCATGGGCAGTTATTTTGCGCCTTGGTTTTTCCACACGCTTCTTGCGACCCTGTTGACTATTTTGAATGAAACGCTTGATTGTTCGATGATCACGCTTCAGAAGCTTTGCAATTTTAAGACTGCTGCATCCCTCTGCAAGATATCTCACTATTTTTGACTTTTCTGAGCCTGTCAAGTCCTTCTTTTGACCCATTTTGGCAAAGGAAAGGAAGTTGCCTAATAATTATGCACACCTGATATAGGGTGTTGATGTCATTAGACCACACCCCTTCTCATTACAGAGATGCACATCCCCTAATATGCTTAATTGGTAGTAGGCTTTCGAGCCTATACAGCTTGGAGTAAGACAACACGCATGAAGAGGATGATGTGGATAAAATACTCATTTGCCTAATAATTCTGCACTCCCTGTAATTCTTCAATCTTAAATATGATCAACCTATCTCTAATAATCGGCTATGTACCACAGGCCTTCAAGGTGGCTGTAGTTAAACCTTTACTTAAAAAGCCATCTCTAGACCCAGCTGTCTTAGCTAATTATAGGCCAATCTCCAACCTTCCTTTCATATCAAAAATCCTTGAAAGAGTAGTTGTCAAACAGCTAACAGATCATCTGCAGAGGAATGGCTTATCTGAAGAGTTTCAGTCAGGTTTCAGAGCTCATCACAGCACAGAAACAGCTTTAGTGAAGGTTACAAATGATCTTCTTATGGCCTCTGATAGTGGACTCATCTCTGTGCTTGTCCTGCTAGACCTTAGTGGTGCGTTTGATACTGTTGATCATAATATCCTATTAGAGCGATTAGAACATGCTGTAGGTATTACAGGTACTGTGCTGCAGTGGTTTGTATCATATCTATCTAATAGACTCCAATTTGTTCAAGTAAATGGAGAGTCCTCTTCACCCACTGAGGTTAATTATGGAGTTCCACAGGGTTCAGTGCTAGGACCAATTCTATTTACATTATACATGCTTCCCTTAGGCAGTATCATCAGTCTTCTAGTCTTCAGTATCGTCTATCCATGAAGCCAGGTAACACACACCAATTAGTTAAACTGCAGGAATGCCTTAAAGACATAAAGACCTGGATGGCCGCTAACTTTCTGCTTCTTAATTCAGATCAAACTGAGGTTATTGTACTCGGCCCTGAAAATCTTAGAAATATGGTATCTAACCAGATTCTTACTCTGGATGGCATTACCTTGGCCTCCAGTAATGCTGTGAGGAACCTTGGAGTCATTTTTGACCAGGACATGTCCTTCAACGCACATATTAAACAAATATGTAAGACTGCTTTCTTCCATTTGCGCAACATCTCTAAAATTAGAAATATCCTGTCTCAGAGTGACGCTGAAAAACTAGTTCATGCATTTATTACTTCCAGGCTGGACTACTGTAATTCTTTATTATCAGGATGTCCTAAAAACTCCCTGAAAAGCCTTCAGCTGATCCAAAATGCTGCAGCAAGAGTCCTGACAGGGACTAGAAAGAGAGAGCAGATTTCTCCTGTTTTGGCTTCCCTTCATTGGCTTCCTGTTAAATCCAGAATTGAATTCAAAATCCTGCTCCTCACATACAAGGTCTTAAATAATCAGGCCCCATCTTATCTTAATGACCTTGTAGTACCATATCACCCTATTAGAGCACTTCGCTCTCGCTCTGCAGGCCTACTTGTTGTTCCTAGAGTATTTAAAAGTAGAATGGGAGGCAGAGCCTTCAGTTTTCAGGCCCCTCTTCTGTGGAACCAGCTTCCAGTTTGGATTCAGGAGACAGACACTATCTCTACTTTCAAGATTAGGCTTAAAACTTTCCTTTTTGCTAAAGCATATAGTTAGGGCTGGACCAGGTGACCCTGAATCCTCCCTTAGTTATGCTGCAATAGACGTAGGCTGCCGGGGATTCCCATGATGCATTGAGTTTTTCCTTTCCAGTCACCTTTCTCACTCACTATGTGTTAATAGACCTCTCTGCATCGAATCATATCTGTTATTAATCTCTGTCTCTCTTCCACAGCATGTCTTTATCCTGTTTTCCTTCTCTCACCCCAACCAGTCGCAGCAGATGGCCCCGCCCCTCCCTGAGCCTGGTTCTGCCGGAGGTTTCTTCCTGTTAAAAGAGAGTTTTTCCTTCCCACTGTCGCCAAAGTGCTTGCTCATAGGGGGTCATATGATTGTTGGGTTTTTCTCTGTATGTATTATTGTGCAATCTACTGTACAATATAAAGCGCCTTGAGGCGACTTCTGTTGTGACTTGGCGCTGTATAAATAAAATTGAATTGAATTGAAATTGAATATCTAAAGCAAAGCCATTCCTTCCTTTAAAGGACCTTGAAAAGCTTATCCACGCATTTATCACATCCAGATTGGACTACTGTAACTCCCTCTACTCGGGCCTCCAACACGCTTCTCTTTACTGGCTTCAGTTAATTCAAAATGCAGCTGCGCATCTTTTAACAGGTACGAGAATCTATGAACACATAACTCCAATTTTAGCCAAATTACATTGGCTCCCTGTTAAATATCGCATAGATTTTAAAATTCTTTTGTTTACTTTTAAAACTCTGAATAATTCAGCGCCCAGCTATCTTTCTGATCTACTCCACTTATACAATCCCAACAGAGCACTTAGATCGTCCAATCACAGGCTCCTAGCACAACCTAGGTCTCGATTGAAGTCGAGAGGTGACCGGGCCTTTGCAACTGTGGCACCTAGACTGTGGAATAACCTCCCTGTTCATATTCGTACTGCCGAGTCTTTTAAATCACGTCTTAAAACTTATCTTTTTACTTTGGCTTTTGATTCTAACTAGTTGGCTGTTCTAGCTTGTTGTGTTGTTACCTATTGTTTGTTGTCCTGTTTTATTGTTTGTTTTAATGGTCTCATGCTTTCACTGACTGTGAAGCACTATGGTCAACACTGTTGTTTTAATATGTGCTATATAAATAAATTTTGATTTGATTTGATTTACTGTGGCTACATCTGTATTTTATACTGTCACTGCAGAATATCACCTAATCTTCCCAGAGAGATAACGTTTCTTACAAGTACAAGCTCAGTCTGAAAGAGTTACATTTTTAAATAGACTGGAGTAAAAGCTTGAATAAAAATAGTTCCCCGCACTGAACTTTTTACAGACCCAAAGGTCTCACTGAAAAAAAGCTGGTCATATACACTAACATCCCTATCTGTCCTTATGTCATATACTAAACACACCACCCTGCATCACTGTCTGCTGTCTTAGCCCCTCCATCACCCAACATCCACCTGTAGTTATATAATAAATCAATTTCAAATATGACTTGTCTGCCAAAACTGTGTCGAGAGGAATGATTCACCCACTATGCTAACATGGTGGAGCTGCTTGGGTTGTGACACAACTGATCCGCAAGTAATAAAATTCAAGTTCAGTGTTTTGTTTCCTTCTATATACAGACTGTTTTTGGGCACTTTAGTTTTGCTCTGTCTGTAGTGCAGCATCAGTTTCAGTAAGAATCTTTTATTCTTTTGGTTACTCCAACCAATTTTGTTCGTTTCACTAACTGGAGGAGTTTACAAAATTCACAAATTTCTTTTCAAAGTAACTTGTGAAGTTGGGTTATGAGCTAAAGAGTGGACAGAGTCCTTCCTGCTGAATCCACAGTGGCACTTTGGCCTCTGCCAGCGGGCTATTGCAGAGTGCTTTGTAGTGACAAGTCATTACCTCAGCTGGCACTTTGTTAGCAAACAGGGAATCTGTTGCTGGAGCAATCTACTCATTACTTGCTAATCACTTGAATAGGAGGACCTGTTTGTGCAGACACACATAAAGCAAGCTGCACAAGCACAAACACATTTAGTGAGCATGCTGGACTGGGCTTTTCTGCAAAGCACAGACGTTATTGCGTTCCTAATGGTGCTTGAAGTAATTACACCCTGTAATGTTACTCGCTGTCTAGTCCTCTCCAGCAAGCCTCAGCATGGAAGCTCAGAAGTACTATACACAATCCACCATTCTCCACTAAATGACTCCATTAGCCAGAAGGCATCTGCAGTCACTTCTTCTTGTGCGAGAATATGAGGCATGCTTCAATAAAAGCCTAACTGACTGCATACAAAGGGTAGTTGGTCACTGAGAGGAAACAAACAAATTATTAGTCATATTTGTTATTGGATGAGGATGCTGAGGACTTTATCGAGCAATACACAACCTTTCATTACATGTCCAGGACAAAGAAAAATGCATTACACTTTTATTGTGCAAATAGTTGATGAATAAGGGAGACAGTAATTGAATACATTTGAGAAACCGAAGCACTGATGCAATCTTCAGCAATCTTTCTCTTCATTTGCAGTTTTGACCAAAAAGCACACTAATGCTCTGCGTTTAGAAATAGAGTCAGTATTTGAATGTAATAATTTGCACAATATTAAACTGGTTTGTTGAATTGGCTAAATGAATGTAATGTAGTGTTCACTTGCTGGCCCCACGTCCTCATTTAGGTTTGACAGCGTTTTAATGGCTTAAACATGAATTGAGCTGCGGTTTGGGGAAGGCCTCGAAAGGGATTGGTGGCGGTTCCCGGGCCTGTCAGATCCCCATGCACTACATAGAAGTGAAGTGAAAAGAGGAGGAAGGGTGGGGCACGAAAACAAGAAAGAACAGCTTGCAGAACTGGGAGAAAACACATAAACAAGAACCAGAAGGAGCGTGTTTGGAGGCGTGGTGCCGCTCCTGAAATTCAGATACTTTATCTCCAATAATATTGTACAAATAAATAGCTTGCACACTGTGATGGCCAAACCCATCGCCACACCCTAAAGTCAGTAACTCTTGTGTATTTTTATTTCTCCATTTGAACACAATAACACACTTTAGTTTCCAATAAGTTTATTGATTGGTTTAACTACATTTGTTCTATTTGTAAGCGCGCACATTTAGTTTACTTATGTATGCATACCAGTTCATTACTTTGTTTGATTTTCGACTACCTTTGTTTCTTTTACCTGTTTCTTACCTGCCATGATCCCTGAGAGTTGCCAAACAAAAGTTGGTAGGCAGGGTTTAAAGCAGTTAAATACAAGAGGGATGACTGGACTGCACCACCACTTCCTGCTGAAGGGGGAGAATGTGTATGTTCTTTCATTAAAAAAGCTTTTGTACTTAATTTTAGTATTTGAGTTTAGGGTTTAGTAGGTTTTGATTTTCTTCCTTGGTGTTTAGTTTATTAATAAACTAGACTGTACTGCATCGTTTTTGTGGTTTATGATTGTGTTTTGTTTAGTTACCCCTGTTGTGTAATAGTGGTCTGATCAGCCATTATGTTTGTTTGGGCAGTCGTTTGGTTTGTGGAGTTCGCAGTTCCCTTCGCCTGAGTTTAGTTTTGTTTCGTTGACCTCTTTTATGAGCTCAACATTTATTACTTTTGTAAATATAATTTTTTTGTTAAATAAATGAAAACCCCATTTTTCTAATAATTCCTGGGACTCCTGCTTTTTCAACTTGGTCCATCACACACACAGTGGGTCCATTTTCACCCATTTATTTCACCACAGTGATGTCATTTTTTGTGGTATATCAGTTCATGAGTATTTAATGTCACTATGCATTAAACAGTCATGTGAAAAACAGGGCAGTCCTGTTAAAAAGTAAGTGCACCCTTATTGCTTCCATAGGAATTAAGAAGGTAAATGCAAATGCAGCTGATCATCAGCAAGTGAGACCATCTCTGTAAAAGCAGGAGTTTTAGCATATTGATGCTGGAGCCTTCAGGTGGCACAATCTTTCCAGGAGTGGATGTCTCGCCAAAATACCCTAAAGTCAGACTGTGCAATGCTCAGAGAAACTGCAAAAAAATGAATAAATAGATAAAATCGACATCCTAGACTCTACAGGCCTAGGTTAGCATTTCAAATGTTAATAAAGCTATTAGAAAAAGACTGACCAATTATGGCTTTTTTAGAAGGCCTGTCGGGAGAAACCCTCTTTTCTGTAACAAAAAAAGAACATGGCAGCACAGTTTTGGTTTGCAAAGTTGCATCTGAACAACCCACAAGATTTCCGGAACACACTTCTATATATCAAAGTATTCTAGAGTCAAACTGTCAGACAGCTAAAGTTCGGATGAAATTGAGTCAAGCAAGAGAACAACAAACCCAAGCACAGCAGTAAATTTGAATTGATTGAAAAAGAAAAGAATCAAGACTTTGGACAATCGCAATAGTCCAAAGTCCAGTCCTCAGCCCAACTGACAAACTGTGGCAAGACCTTAACAAAGCTTTGAATGAATCCATTGCAAACCTCACTGAACTCAGGCAACGTTGTGAGGAAGAGTCCTCCACAATGAGAGACTGACTAAATCAAACAGAAAACAATTAGATCAGTTTATTGCTGCTAAAAATGGTTCACACAGAGCTTGCAAAGCTCCAATTTCTTACTGAAATTTAAATTATTTGTTATGCTATTCTTAGGGGCTGAAGTGGCTCAGGAGGTAGAACAGGATATGTACAAACTGTACAGTAGGCAGATAGGTAGGTGAGGAGATCCCCAGCTATTTGATTTGGCAGATCTTTTTTGGGCTGGATACCCTTCTTGACACAACCTCACCTCCCTGGATCAAACCAGAGATCTTTTGCATATAAAGCAGTGCGTAATCTTTTAATAGTATGAAACTTTACTGAATGGCTGAATGAATGAATGAGATTCCATTTTTAAGTTTGTCCCTATAGCAAGAAGAAGACTACCACTGACAGATCTATGGGTCGCAAGTAAAACTAAATAACAGCTGCTTGAAAATAAGCTCGGTGGTGATGCCATTTCAGATTTACAAAATGTGCACTATATTTAAAACACATTTGTTTCATTGATACATTTATGCATAAAGGGTACTCAAGAGAACACAGAGCTCACCCAAGGTCAGCGACCTATGTTGCAGTTTTAAAGAAACTGATCTGGAAGCGCACCAAAATGTAATGGGTTCTTTCTTTGCCAGCTCTCCGTGTCTGCACCAAGTTGCATAAAATTCAGCTGTAGTCTTGCTGACAGGCAAGCAAACAAACAGACGGTCTCCTTGGAGGGTTGAATAGGCTCCTTAAAAAATTATGGAAGGGTTTGTTTTATTAACACAAGAACAGTTAGCTCCCTCATTAGTAACTTTAAATAAATAACTAAAAATGAGTTTCCCAAACTTCGACCTTGATTGCTGTTTAGTCCATCATGAATATTCAGTGTTGCAAAGAGTTTTTTCAAGTCTGGCACAAAGTTTTCACTTGCCTCAAGTAAACTGGAGGACTCCTGCCCCGTGACCTCAACTGCCGTCTTTTTACTTGACCTGCAAACTTGTCTTCAACATGACACAGTTTGTATATGTTGGCTGCTCACAGCTCAGTGTAGAAATGCTTCTTCTCTCTTGGAGTCTTGGTCTGTGTCAAGCATGGATATCGCACAATCCAATATTAATGCACCTCCACCAGTGTGACTGAAATGACTAAAGCATTGTGCCCTCCAGAAAACTCTAAGTGATACCTCCTCTCCGCAGTCTCCAATCACCCTCATGACCCAAGTCTTCAAACCCCTGAGGGGTATTTTGTTTAAGTCGCTTTCTCCTCTGTCTGTGCCTCTCCTCCTTCCTCTCGACTTCTTCTTCCTTATCCATTTGATGTCTCAGACTTGTTTTCTGTTTATGACTGTGGATGATTGAGGTGCATGGCTCCGGTGTCAGCTCTGCTCCAGGGGAGAACTCAGCAGGACACGGACAAACAAAAACTATCACCTTCTAAGAAGGGTTCGACTGACATTGGATGGGATGAGTGTCTGGGTGTGTGTTTCTGTTTGTGAGTGTGTGTACAGTCCTCTCCCTCAGGGTAGACATCTTATCTGAGCGGCGTCTGGGGGGTAAAAAAAAAAAAATATGGCTATATGTCAGTGCAAAGATGTGCTGTGGGTGAGAACAGCTATGAGACCCTCTGATTTACCCACAGTGACAGGACCATAGGGCGTCCTAGTTTACTGTGCAACCAGACATCTCTGTCCATCTCCACGAGACATCGAAATTGTGACTTAATGGAGGGAAAGACAGCCAAAATATTGAAACATGTCATGTCTATCATGTCTGTCTGTGGCGGTGAGAGAAAGTAAGTTGTCATGACTGAGCCAATATAAAGTGTGTGGAGAAGTGGTGAAACCCAACATGGGTGACTCAAAGTTCAGGCTGCATGCAGTACAGTCAGATCTGTTCATTTCTGGTTGAAGCATTTAGATTCAGAAAGTCCCAAATTCAAACTCAGCATCTAGAGGAAATGTTGAAAAGCTGTGGCTTAATGTAGCAATCAGCTCACCGCTTTGACTGGAGTAACTAGCTCACCAAAGATGGGAGGTTACATTCTGCAGCATGGGAATAGTGGCAGGGCACTGCTTTCATTTATTTTATTTTTTTTTACAATATTAAAGTTATTTGACAATTCTTTTTGCTTGCAACAATCATATTATTTTAAGCTGCTGATTCGAAAACCTCAATTTGCAGAAGACAAAACACATACACATGATAAGAGCTGCACTATTACATGAAAACTTGTAGTAGACCTATTGTTTGTGTACATACAATTTCCTCAACAATTTCTTGTAGGATGTGGAAAGTTCATATTGCTCCATTTATCTTTGTTATATTTATTAGTGCGTTAGTTAATTAGAGTGCAGTCTTCTAATAGCTAACTAGAAACCATTCCCTCAAACCTCAGAATCTAATGCAGGGGTACGCAACTCCAGGCCTCGAGTGCCGGTGTCCTGCAGGTTTTAGATGTTTCCTTGATCCAACACAGCTGATTTAAATGGTTATTACCTCCTCAACATATCTTGAAGTTCTCCAGAGGCCTGGCAATGAACTAATCATTTGATTCAGCTGTGTTGACCCAGGGTGAGATCTTAAACCTGCAGGACACCGGCCCTCGAGGCCTAGAGTTGCCCACCCCTGATTTAATGTAATGCTAGATAAAAGGTATTTTGTCTACATTTCAGCTCTCACCATACAGTACAAGGGGGGAAGAAAATTAAAGCCAACATAGAAGCGCTAAAAAGTGCAGTTCCTGGACAACTGAAGCTAGTTTTATTCTCTATAACTAATTTCTCTATCTTGAGAACTGTAGATGGTGTAAATTTATTATTATTATTATTATTAGTATTATTACTATTTTTCACTCCTTGGTAATTTAAGATACTTGGTCAATATGGGCATAGGCAGCTGTAGTTGATAGCTGTCTGCTAAACCTCACCTCTGCCAATTTCCAGGCATTGAATTGGGCCTCTCAATCATGTTTGCGGTGTTAGTGCTTTTGGACCATTTTTAATGGAACTATGTGAAATGTAATGTGACCTGCTGTGTGGTAAAGCCCACCTAAGAAGGCTGTGGTTCAGTTTTAATAAGTGGAATTAAAGCTTTTTATTAGCTTGTTATTTACAACAAATGAGCAGATCTCTTCTGATGTGTGATTCACTCTTATGGATGGATGCAGCTTTCCACTTGGCCACGTCTGGCTGAAGAAACCCTTTCAAAGTGTTACATTAAATCTTTAATGCAGTGGTCCCCAACCCCCAGGCCACGGACCGGTACTGATCCATGAGTCGTTTGGTACCGGGCCGCGAGAGTTGAGGCTCGGGTGTGAAATTTTTGGTTTTCAGGGTTTTTATCTTTTTTTTAGTGTTATTTTTTTTAAAATCATTTTTATCGTTAACTCTGTTTCCCTGGGTCTTTTCCTGTGTGTTATGAATATATTTTCTTTTTTTTGGTACCAGTACTGGTTTTATTTTGTTGTATTCATCTGCGACACCTTAAAGGCCGGTCCATGAAAATATTGTCGGACATAAACCAGTTCGTGGCACAAAACAGATTGGGGACCGCTGCTTTGTAATGCCTATTGATGTTGCCACAATGGCTATATCCCTCTTTTATATACAGTCTGTAGATGCATATTGTGTTAGCAAATGGTTTGACCTCCAGTGTTTGTGGTTTTCAGCACATGGAACATGTTTTTTCCTAAATAGGCCATGTAGGGGACCCCGATGGAGCCAAGTAGTTATGTTAATCCAAAGCAATGCAGGACTGATGTCCATGACAAGAAAAGGAGGTTCAAAGGTTGAACATTATTACATGTTAGAGTATCGTCCCTCCAAATTACGGGTGCAAACAAGTGTCTGTTTTGCCTTGAATTACATAAATTATTGGAGAAAATGTTTAGTTGCTGATAATTAGGAAAATTGCTCGTAAGCTCACACTATACATACACTGAAGATGTAGTGTGACAAATATGCAAAAAACTAAGAAATCAGGAAGGGGGTAAATACTTTTCCACAGCACTGTAGCACATTAGCAGGAATATGACTGACACAAACCAGTTTGCGCTGCATGTCAATTAACGTCAAAACACAGCAGAAGTGTTTGCCCACTCAGAAGTGACGTGAAAAGTGCCTTAGCAACAGGTGATGCACTTGGATGTGCATACTAAGACAGACCCACAGAGGAAAAGCTTGCTTTCATTCCCATTTTTTGCATACTTGGAAACTGCCTTTGTGAAGAGGTTGTGCTCGCTGGGTTGTAACTTAAAATAAAAAAAGAAAGTCATAAATATCGATTGTCCCAGTATCACAGAAGTGTAAGGGCAGGCACATTTCAGGCACCTTAACAATTCAGCAGCTGCTTCGTTTGAAGCATGCTGACAACCTCAGTCCCATGAGTGCAATGATGGGGTGATGAGTTCGAGGCCTCCAGCAGTATTACTAGAACTTTGATTTTCTTTCTTTCTCTTTCTTTTTTTTTTTTTACAAAGGTTTCATCCCCTAACAATATTATATTGGTTTAGTGGGTGACCTGTGCAGATGATAGCCACACTGCAACCATCTATTCTGTTAAAAAGAGGGAATGTGGCATGCAGCATGCATGTCTAGCCAGTGTAAGACTCACAGCCAGGTTGTTAACTGTAATAAGAACCTGGCCGTGACAGCACAACATGATCATCTGGACAGAGCTTCTGCATTTACTCTTCTTAAAATACTCTTTATGCAGTCACTTAAGGTAGGTGTGCATGTCTGTGCATCTACGGTGGGCACTACAGGCTTGTTTAACATTTCCTGCTTCTATCACCATAACTGCAGCCTGGTTTTTGCCTTTTCCAACCCACACTCAGAAGCACACATCCAACTTGTACATACAGTCTCTTATCTGTGGTGTTTACTCTCATACTGTATCCTCCCAGAGCATATTCGTCATGCAGGTGGTCATTATTTCTGAAAGCAAAATTGTGCATCTCGGAGGAGCGATGCGTGCGGGGCATCACTTTCACTCTGTAAACTGTATTCACTCCATAGTAGGTGTTTGTAAGACCAACAACAGCAACCTGCTGCCATGCAGAATGGATTTAATTTGTATTTTTCCATAAACTCAGTCATCCCACGGAGTTCTCGCAAATAGATCTTTTGAGCATTTCAGACGGTGCCGTGTCCTCTGCTTTCAAAACCCGAGCACTCTGGGGAAATTAAATCATAGCAGGTCCTTCAGTGCCCCCATCAGGATCTCTCTGGCACCTCCATCCACCTCTTTTCATCTCTTTCATCTTCAAAAATCTCATGCTTATTCAATTTGATTCTGGCTTCTCCACCACAACATCCTTTTTTTCCCTTCTTACTCTCTCCCCCGCTCGCTGTTGTTAAACTCCCAGAGTATTGCCGCTGGGCGAAGCCATTAAGAAACGGCAAACAGCTATGTCGAGTCGGCAAACACTGGTGTGCATACAGGTGGTGCAGAGCTAACAGACAGGAATCATTACACTGCTCTACTCTGATCGCTGCTATTCCTCTGGGACTGAGCGCGCTCGGCATATGTACAGATGGGAACACACACACAGACACACACACTGGTAGAGATTAAATCACATGTGGGTAACAGGTACATGAAAATATGTCAATACATGTACACAGGTACACACAGGAAGTGAGAATCTGTCAAATGTTTTGTCCAAGAACAAATGAAAGAGGGATAAGAAGCCACAGTAGGGGGAAAACAAGAAAAGAGCAAGCCAAGAAGAAAGGCAAACCTAAATCTCCACTTGTTATTGTACCTGAGGCCAGAGAGTCGGCTCGCTCGGCAGCCTGGCTAATGGTGCGACATTCTCCAGCATATTTCACTGGACACATTTAAATTTGCTGCTGCTCTGACCTAGTCATAGCACATCTCTTCCTCATTTGTCCTCTACGTCTGTGTGTGTGTGTGTGTGTGTGTGTGTGTGTGTGTGTGTGTGTGTGTGTAAAGGATAATGACTGCATTGATCAGAGACGTCCCCAATGGGTGGTCTTGTTCCGTCAAGGCTGAGAGAAAACGAGAGGGAGAGCGAAAAGAGAAAGGGAGAGCGGGCGAGCGAGCGGGGCCAGAACGGGATGCCCTCTGTTGCAACCCGCCTCGACGCATTAGCCAATCAAATATCCATCTTGGCTGTCGCCTCCCTGCTCCACGCACACTATCAAAAAGTAATCTGCGGTGCCGTTTTTAATCGCCCGTCATGTCTCTGTTCCTTCCTTCCTACATCATTTCCTCGCTACTTCTTAAAATAATCGTCTTTATGTCCAGGATAACAGAAAGAACAGCACGCGGTGAATGCAGATGTGTCCACGCAAGGGCCTGATAGATCTCTGAAAGTATGAAAAGCACGTGATTCGGATACTATGGCCTTGACAGGTCAACAGATCTCACATGGTTGCCATGTTAAGCAATGTTTTCCATCTGCATCAAACAGTTAATGAGGGGATATCTTCATTATAGTTCCTGAAACGTTGGGTATTTGGGGGCAAACTGGAGTTGATCCTGAGCCTTGTAATGGTCTTCACCTTCCCTTTAATCCGTCAGCCACTGGTATGAGCATATCTTGAAAGAGCAATTAACCAACTGACCAATCAGGAACACCAAGACAGGGTAAGTGAAAAGCTTCAAAAACAGTCACTGCTTGAAAAGTCCACATCCTATCAAAAACAAAAAAAGTTTACTGTGAGCAGACAAAAAACTTTTTTCTTGGTTTCAAGAGAATTTTTGTACATCCATCCGGCCATCATTTTCTTCATCATTTTCCTCCTCTTGCAGGGAGCTGGAGCCTATCCCGGCTGTCCTAGTTGCGTGCCTTTTAGTTTAAGGCTGTCCAGGGTGTGCCCTGCCTGTCATGAAGGCTTTGCTAGGCTCCATCCTGCAAGAATTCTTGTAGTGAGTTTATTTCTGCTTGGAGCGATCGTTATTCGTGCTGACTTCCTTACTTGAAGGACTTTTGATGAACAGATGGACACACTTGATCAGACGATCTTCTCACAGAGAAGAGAATAGAGTGTAAAGAAGAAGTAGTATTATTTTATTTTTGTAAGTATTTATTTTTAATAATGGAATTGGCATGTTCTCCCTGTGCCTGGGTGGGTTTCTTCCCACAGTCCACGCAAATACATGCTAGGCGATTCTACATTAGTTGTAAGTGTGTAGTGGGTCGAGCAGTGAAGGAACATCAGACACAGGTTAAAGTCCAAAAAAAAGGCTTTTTATTTAACCCCAAAACAAAGTTGGCTAAACAGAAAGAAAAAAGCTGACAGCAAACAATACTACTAACTCAAAGAAACTGACCTACCTAAATGAAGCAAAGGGGAAACATAAATAGTGGGTGATCAGCCCACAAAAACACAAAGGGGTAGAACACACAAATACCCAACTGAAACTAGCATAACAAATTCCATTCCCCCATTTATTTTAGAATACGGTATTATGTTATTGTATGAATTAATTAATTCTAAACCAAAACCAGTTCTTTATTATCCTGTAAATTAAATCCTATATCTAAAGAAAGAATAATGTAAATGTAGTGTTACATTTAAATCTCTATTGTAACACTATCACCATTGTATGGCTGTAACTGCAGCCATCACATGTAGGCTCCAAACCTTTGCAACTGTGAAATGAATAAGCAGTTAATTAAATGAATGGATGGAGTTATAGATAATTACAGATTCTGATGTTTAATCTGAATTGTTTTTGTTGCTTTTGAAATGAGCTTTTATGCAAATTGATCATTCATCACAATAAGCTTCCTAGGTCATCATTTTCATTGTATTCTATTCTATTGTGTACAGTATCTTATTCTTATTCTCATCATCTTATCCTATTCCAGTGTTTTTCTCATTTTTGCTATGTAACGTTGCACTGTCCACTTTCTGCTATAACAAAACAAATTTCCCACGTGTGGGACTAATAAAGGTTATCTTATCTTATTTTAAGATGGGGCAATTCATCAGCTTACACTCTGTGCACCAGTGACCCAGTGCACTCATGGTGTCATAGCTTTGCTGTTCTAATAGAAGGCAACATATGCAACTGAACTTTAAATCAATATCTCAGTAACTGCTCAGTCACACTAGGGCAGGGGTGTCCAACTCCAGGGCTCAAGGGCCGGTGTCCTGCAGGTTTTAGATAACATTCTGGGTCAACACACCTGAATCAAATGATTAGTTCATTACCAGCAATCTGGAGAACTTGAAGACATGTTGAGGAGGTCATTTAGACATTTAAATCAGCTGTGTTGGATCAAGGACACATCTAAACTTGTAGGAAACCGGCCCTTGAGGCCTGGAGTTGGACACCCCTTACCTGGGGTAAATATAAGACAGCAACCCCCACACAACTAAAACACTAGTGATTGTGTTCAATTTTTTCACATTGTGGAACTGATTGCAAGTATCTGCCATCTTTCACCAAATGTGGGGGACATGCAGAAGTTTAGCATGCAACACCCTCAGCTTTGGGTGCCCACTTTCAATTGCAAGGCGATTGCACAGGTTGCCTGGTGGAAAACAACCCGTCTACAAACAACTGCAGTTCAAGTCTGACTGACTGGCAAAGATTTGCAAATGACTGCCGTGTAATTTATAAACACAGATTGCACGAGTCCATATGTGGTTTATTATTTGTGATTTGTCTCTTTGCAATAGGGAATTCGACTCAGGTGGTTGCATTCTAGTTATATTCAACCATAAAAGCAAGGTTGCATTAAAAACTGCGTCACTATTTGTGGAGAAAGTTCTAAATTTATATTTCAGATCTACGAGGTTCTTGCTGAACTTTCTTTGTATGAACAGCAACAGATTTGCGATTTTCACCAGTTTATCACAGTCAACTTTTGTATTAGCATAATACAATATGTAGCTTCACCCTATTCATTCAGACTGATATCAGACTGACTGCTTCTTATTGCCGTATTATTGCTATCTTGACGCACCAAAGTCACTTTGAAGATGGAGAACTGACTGCGAGTGGTCCCCATCTTTGATGCAACCACGTCTCCTTATCCTGATGGTTCTCACATAAAGCTGTTTTCCCATTATTCTTCACTACAAGCACTTAAAAAATGTTACTGATCACACACACTAATGCTGAAACAACAGAATTAAGTACAATGAAGTTATGCTTTTAAGTAGTTTATTTAATCAAAAACGATCAATAACTCAAAAAGTCAGAAAATGGAAAAAAGAACAATATTTTCAAATTTAAATAGATTAAGTTGCATCACTTAATCTATTTAATTACTTTAACTGATGATTAAAGAGTATGAGACTAACAAACTGGGCTATTTTCCCACCTCCCATTGCTTCAATTATGCAGTTTACAGCAGAATTTGTGGCACTGTGGTATTTTTTCCACAACACATATGCATTAACTAATGTCTTTCTTCCTTCTGACTTTCAGAATCAGGTTGTATACAGAGGATCTAGTCATCGCTCTTTCCATCGGGGAAAAAAAAAGGTACAACACTTTGAGGTCTGACAGCTCTGGAGTTCCATTAAGAATTCTTCTAAATTTACAGTGAGAGCAAACCGCCACAGCTTGCCGCCCACAGAAACAAGGCAATCACTCACCTCAGCCCCTCTATGCAGCCAGACAGGATTCGCGCACACACAAAGATTCAAAGAGAAATGTTCACGAACATTCACACACAGATTCACAATACATATATATGCATATACACACTCACACAAACCCAGCGGAGAGTGCAGATTATGGTGCACACGAGTTTGGCTTCTCAAAGTCTGTGTCGATGTATGTCTATGTGTTAGGGCGTGTGTGGATACGGATCTGTCTGGAAAAAGGTTGTGCCTGCTGCCACTGCAAACAAGAAGTGTTGGATCTGGGCCTCAAACCACCAACCAATCTGAAACATGCTCCACCTTTGAGGCAGATGCACACTGAGGAGAAAGACGTGCACACAAAGAGAGAAGCCACATGGTTGCACTCAAACGAACGCCCGCCAACTCTCCTTTTCTAGCATAAAACGCGTAGATAGCTCTTCAACATTCACAGCTGCTTCTGTTGGGCTTGACATACATTCCTTTTAAAGACCTTCAAGGATTTTGCTGTTTAGTTTTGATGACATTCAGAAATACTGGATATTCTTTGGATTCCAGTCTGTTCCCCGTGCGCTCCCCTGAAGGAGCAGGCAGGTCATTAAAAGTCAGGGCATGTGTCACGACGCCTGCCGGAGCGGTAGAAGGACCCCATCTCATCATCAGCGATATGTTTCTGTACTTGTGGCTCAGAAAAGCTTCAGATAACACACAGGAAGGTAAAACAGAACCTGAAAGGCAGAAATAGATGTAAGCAGAGAGAAAGAGACAAAAATAAAAGAATGAAAAACGGAGATTGAGTTGCGAATGACGACCGTATCTGAATCAGATGAAACAAGTTTACGTTTTCACGATTCCATCACAAATAGACACGAGCAAGCAATGGCAAAAAAAAAAGCCAGTAAATCTCCAGCTGTCTCCCCAGAGCTTGTCTGATGTCTCCCGGGCACGTATGAATATTAAATGGCCTCTTGTAAATCAAACAGTGGTGTGTTAGTGAGCACTGAAATAGAATTAGTTGGGAAAGGGCAGATAATAAATTGACTCTCTTTTCACAGCCAATGCCAAAAAAGCTTCTCCCCACGTGAAAAAGATACAGCCAGAGTACTACAGGGTAAAGTGTTGGAGAGGCCTAATGGCTTCGATTTTTTCCCCCTTTTCTCTCAGGCTTTCCATCTCCCCCCTACACACACTCACTCTTATCAAAAAGGTTTAATAATGATAGCAAGCAGAGCTATACTGCTGGTTTGATCTCATCATTTCACGCATGCACACATTCCTTCGCTCTACCGCGAAAAAGGTTACGCACTAGAAAAGATAAAGCGTATACACTCGGATGCAGGTGTCTTTGCATGCATGCACCTGGCAAAAAAAAAAATGCTATAGCTGGATGCAGTGCAATAGTTTCGTTTTTGTGTGTGTATTTCTGTATGATTGTGGGCTGATTTTCCTCTCAGGTGCAACCTTGGATTGTGATGCAGTGAGGAGATAGAAGAGAGAAAGCAACAGACATGAAGGGAGGAGAGGGAGAGAGCGAGGTAGGTGATACAGGTGAGAGAGAAAATCAACGAGCTCTCACACAGAGACAATCAATAAGCTCTCTTCTCAGTCTATTTCCTATGGGCTGGCCTCAGTAATAGCATTGTGCCAAAGCCGTGTGAGTGCAGCCTGGGAATAGGTTCAGGGTGATGTGATAGCAAAGTATGAAGGCAGCACTGCTGACTGGGACTCACACTAATTGTTACCTTTGTCATAAAAAGGGCAGAGAAATCACTGGGAGGACTGTGGTAGAGATTTATAGAGGCCTACCGGCACAGAGGGGTGCATGGAGATGAGGAGAGAAGTATTGTTATCCACGGCTTGGTTTTCTTTGATGTGAATGCGATATTTTTGTGTTGGGTTTATTAGATTTAGCCAGCTCATCATACACCACCAGGATTTTTAATCAATAACATGGTGAAATTTTGCTGTGTGAGACAGAGCACAGCGGCAGAGGATAGAAATCAGATGCTAATGCAATGGGAGCTGTTTGTGTTAAACTTTATGAAACTACAAAATTTTCTAACTTTATTATCGATCTCATTCATCTCGACTCATTCATCGCAGGACTATCTGATTATTTATTATTTATCTCTTAGAAAGGGAGATGAAAGGCAGCCTAAATAAGAAGCAATGTCTGAAGCTAGCATGGGCCAAAAACAAAGCTAGCTTCTTTTTTGCTGTGCTCAGTGTTTTAACAAGTCATTTAAAGATGTGCTATTGAATATTTTTAGAGTAGCAATACACCAAATAATGTGTATTATCACTTCTAATAAACACACTGAGACTTTACAGTAACCCTCAGGAATAACATTTAGTAGCTTTTAACAGCCTGTTGTTTTATACACAGCACAGATGAAGACCATAGCAGGGCTACAGAGCGAGTATGTGTTAGCAACCGGCAGCCTGGCTAATGGTGCGACATTAGCATGATTGTTTTAAAGTTCATATGATATTTTCAGTCATAAGTTGCCTTTCACCTGGTTAATTTAGCTCAAATACTTAATACTTGTTGAATTGAGTGATCTAGTGGCTAGCCACCCAGTTCGTTCACAGCTGCTAGCAAAGAATAAGGTCCATACGATCAGTGTTGCCAACTCCTCAGTAAGGAAAATCGCTATTGGCTGGCTAGAAGTCGCTAAATGACGTCATCGCCTAATTTGTATAATTGGTCATGCTTATGTAATTGCGACCTAAGTTGTAGGAGAGAGAAATAAGATCTTGGAAGAGACGTAAAGAGAGTAAAAACACCCTAAATGCATTTAGAATATATTAAGAACTACAAATTAAATTTCTTTTAGCAATTATTGTTTGTTTTTTTTGATGTCACAATTCCAGCCCACCTCCTTTATCTGGGCTTGGGACCGGCAAAAGTGACCTGATAAAAGGCAGAGTTACTTTGTGTGTGTGTGTGTAAGTAGGTTCAAAACCTTAGGATCCACAAAAAGTAACAGTAAAAGAAGAACTGACTGCGTTACGGTCAGGGCGGGAGCAGCGGCTTCGCACATGCGCGATTCATTTGCAGTTTGGACGCGTAGGTGTGAACATCTCCTGCTCTGACAGAAGCTAGGGGCAACTGCTGCGTGAGGACTATCTGCGCTTTGGCACGGGCAAGGTTAAGAGTAAGAGCGATACGTGCTTTCACGTCAAAAAGTCGTCATAAGTCTCCAATAACACCAGCAAAAGTTTGCCAGATTAGTCGCTAGTCGCTTTTTAGAAAAAAAGTTGCTAAGGTGGTCTGAAAACTTGCTGAATATAGCGAGAAAGTTGCTAAGTCGGCAACACTGCATACAATTCCTCCACAGCAACCCAAGCTGTCCATTTATGGATTGCTTAATTATGTTAAACTCATTAGATATTCAGTAAAACTATTGGTTTTAATAAGTCAATGTTAGGTAGTTAATAATATTGACTTATTAGCATTTACTTTTACTTTGATATAGTATTTATTCTCCATCACTTCCCGAACAGCAGCGTTATTGACCTGTCCAGATCAAACCTGCTTCGAGGCCTTTCATCCTTGCAGCAGTATAGTGAGAGAGATGTTCTAAAACACATATGTAAGCATTACGAAAGCTGAGCTCTGGCAGGGACTTTGCAATCTACAGTAGCTATATATAGCACCGTGTGCAGTCTTTTAATCCAAAGTTTGTTCATCTTTTTTTCTTTACTTTTGAGAGTCAATATATGTCCTTAGCTCAGACGACGGATTAAAATTGTTTGGCCTGAGTAGAGAAAGTGTCAAGAGTTGGCCTTAATTTGCTATAGTACAGGGTGGGCCATTTATATGGATACACCGTAATAAAATGGGAATGGTTGGTGATATTAAAGTCCTGTTTGTGGCACATTAGTATATGTGAGGGGGCAAACTCCTCAAGATGGGTGGTGACCATGGTGGCCATTTAGAAGTCGGCCATCTTGGATACAACTTTTGTTTTTTCAATAGGAAGAGGGTCATGTGACACATCAAACTTATTGGTAATGTCACAAGAAAAACAATGGTGTGCTTGGTTTCAACGTAACTTTATTCTTTCATGAGTTATTTACAAGTTTCTGACCACTTATAACATGTGTTCAATGTGCTGCCCATTGTGTTGGATTGTCAATGCAACCCTCTTCTCCCACTCTTCACACACTGATAGCAACACCGCAGGAGAAATGCCAGCACAGGCATCCAGTATCCTTAGTTTCAGGTGCTGCACATCTCGTATCTTCACACCATAGACAATTGCCTTCAGATGACCCCAAAGATAAAAGTCTAAGGGGGTCAGATCAGGAGACCTTGGGGGCCATTCAACTGGCCCACGATGACCAATCCACTTTCCAGGAAACTGTTCATCTAGGAATGCTCGGACCTGGCACCCATAATGTGGTGGTGCACCATCTTGCTTGAAAAACTCAGGGAACGTGCCAGCTTCAGTGCATAAAGAGGGAAACACATCATCATGTAGCAATTAAAAATATCCAGTGGCCTTGAGGTTTCCATTGATGAAGAATGGACCCACTATCGTTGTACCCCATATACCACACCAAACCATCACTTTTGTTGTTCCAACTGTCTTGGAGGGATCCATCCAATGTGGGTTAGTGTCAGACCAATAGCGGTGGTTTTGTTTGTTAACTTCACCATTCACATAAAAGTTTGCCTCATCACTGAACAAAATCTTCTGCGTGAACTGAGGGTCCTGTTCCAATTTTTGTTTTGCCCATTCTGCAAATTCTGTGCGCTGATCTGGGTCATCCTCGTTGAGATGCTGCAGTAGCTGGAGTTTGTAAGGGTGCCATTTGTGAGTAGCTAATATCCGCCGAAGGGATGTTCGACTAATGCCACTCTCCAGTGACATGCAGTGAGTGCTACGCTGTGGACTCTTGCTGAATGAAGCTAGGACAGCCACTGATGTTTCTTCATTAGTAACAGTTTTCTTGCATCCACATTTTGGCAAATCCAACACTGAACCAGTTTCACGAAACTTAGCAAGCAGTTTGCTAACTGTAGCATGGGAGATGGGTGGTCTCGTAGGGTGTCTTGCATTGAAATCTGCTGCAATGACCCGGTTACTGCGTTCACCAGATATCAACACAATTTCGATCCGCTCCTCACGTGTTAACCTCTTCGACATGTCAATGGCTGTGAACAAAGAGAAACCTGTAAATAACTCATGAAAGAATAAAGTTACGTTGAAACCAAGCACACCATTGTTTTTCTTGTGACATTACCAATAAGTTTGATGTGTCACATGGTCCTCTTCCTATTGAAAAAACAAAAGTTGTATCCAAGATGGCCGACTTCTAAATGGCCACCATGGTCACCACCCATCTTGAGGAGTTTGCCCCCTCACATATACTAATGTGCCACAAACAGGACTTTAATATCACCAACCATTCCCATGTTATTACGGTGTATCCATATAAATGGCCCACCCTGTATATTAGAAGGTAAAGTGAAGACGTTTCTGATGATGTGGTCACCTTCCAGTCATTGAGTCAAAGATGAACTCCTCTGTAAACCAACGTATTCTAAAGTCCAATGTGAGACTATTGCAAGATGTTGCAATGGCCCAGCCAGTGTTCAGACCTCAACCTGAAATGCTGATATCAATCTATGCATGAACCCCTGCAAGCCACAGTTTAAAAAAAAGAGTGGGCAAAAATTTCTTCTCAACGATGTGAGAGACTGATAAAGATACACAGAAAATAATTATTACAAGTTATTGCAGCTAGTGGTGGCTCTACAAGCTACTGACCCACGGGATGTACTTTTTCACAGCATTGCACAGAGTCCTGTGAAAACTTTCTTTTTCACATGACTGTATTGCCATCCACACTAACCTAAGCCTTAATAATAAGTAGTATTTTTGTAGGCACAGAATAAAGTTTGCATGAGGACAGTACAACCTTCACAGAAAATCTAAATAGGTTTTGTTCATCTCTGCTTAATTCACCGTTAAAAAGCGCTCGTTTTTCCCTTTAGTTGATAATAATAAACGAATAATTGTTTTTGTAATTACTAGTGCTGTCAGTGTTAATCTCGTTAAAATGACGTTAACGCCTTAACCGCATTAATCTCCGTTAGCGAGTTAGCACGGATCGCCCCGTGCGTGGGCCTGTACGGCGCTAACGCCTTAACCGCGTTGACGCCGTGCAGCCCCACGCATGGTTCGAACTGCGTTAATGCGGTTATGGCGTTAACGTCATTTTAACGAGATTAACGCTGACAGCACTACTAATTAGTAATATGTCTGGTAAAAAGTCTTCTTGAACAACTTTATTTTTTCAATAAAGAGATAAAAAAAAAAGTATATACTTGTACTTCAGATCTACTTCATGAGAAAAGCTAACGCAGTAGTTGCTGTGAAGGACTGTGGTTCAGTGGGTCAGCAGTGTTGCTGGGCCAGCATTCTTTAAAAAGAAATCAAAATTGACAGCTTTTTAAAAATGTTTGAAACTCTATTCTCCCCTACATTATCATTTGATAAAGCAACACCCGCACTTCAGCAGGGGAATGATTAAAATCTCATGTCATCTAATAGTTTCCATGCATCACGCGCCTGCCTGTCCCTCTAAATCTCCACCAGGAGCAGGAAATAAAATCCAGTGTGACACATGGGGGATGACGAGGGTGGAATTTCCACTCTGGTGCAGGTGAACCCAATGATTCATTAAAAAGAATGAGCAAGTCAGCAGGAGTGCTATTGCAAGGAGGAATACTTGGGCAGGTGGGGAGCGTGGCGAGAGGCAGGCTGGGCGGGGCTGAAGAGGCGAAAAGAAGGAGCGAGAGCCGAGAGGAGGGCAGTAGTTTCTATCCATATGGTCGGCCAGTTGGTTGGCGAGCCAGTAGTCAGGTCTCAATGATCCCTAGCTTCACCACGCATGACCGCCAAATCATCACACACACACACACCCTCAGTGTGCTCTCTCTGAAGCAGGAGTTGTGAGAGCTGTGGAGTCTGTATGAGTGTGTGCTGGACAGGTGCACCAGATGTCCACTTTCCACTCCTGTGGCCATTGTCACTAACATGCTCAGGTATCATGGGAGGGGACGGAGGCCAAATGGCAGACAGAGAAACCAGCGTTCATGCGGGGGGCGGCTGTGGAGACCGAGAGGGCGCCGTCTGCATCCTTCTGGCAAGCGATGTAGGTAAACGGCTCACATGGCAGCAGCCCATGTAATATTTCACAACATTTAAAAAGGCCAAACGGGAATCTAACTCAGTCACTCAGTTCATTCCAAACTTGATTTCCTGAATATATTTGAATAATCATAATTATTTGGATATATTCAGCACAGGTAGAAAAAAGATGACGTTACAAAGAAAATAGAAATTCACTTTTACAATTTTAGGAGACACCCAGGATGATAATTTCATTTCTGTCGGGTCATCTTGTAATCTCCAATTTTTTTAATTAGACACTAGAAAACATAAGTTGTGTTAATTGTTGCTAATTAGAGGATTCAAACCTGAGCCTTTGTAATAGCCTCATCTAATGTGGGTTACATGAAACTAATACTGGTGTTTTGTCTCCTTTTTTTCTCTCATCTTTTCACACCATTTATCCATTTTGCTTATCCAGTTCAGAGCTGTGGAAGAGTTAGAGCCTATTTTCATAGGAATAGGGAAAGGCAATGTATTGCCCAAAGTATTCACTCACCCATCCAAATGATTGGATTCAGGTGTTCCAATCACTTCCATGGTGGCCATGGAAAGTGTATAAAATCAGCACATAGGCATGCAGACTGCTTCTACAAACATTTGCGAAAGAATAGTTTGTTCAGTGCACCTGAAGAAGAAACAGCGGTGTGATCAAAATATTCCCAAATGTACATGTTTGTCATTCCTTGAATGAGGCTTACATTGTTTTGGCAGAGCACCCAGCTGGTGTATAGGAAGTGTGGGGTAGCGCATCTGCTATCCTTCTCAGCTTCAGCCTGACCTCTCTGAGGGAGGCTGACACACAAACACACATACACAAACAGGCATCATGGGAGGCCACCGTCCCACGCAGGGCAGCTGAGTGAGCGAGCTAACAGCCTGTGACCACGCTGTAATTATGAGCCGTTTTCTAATTATGAAGCACTTCGCTGGTTCTGCCTTGACTGCTGAAACTTTTATTTTATTTTTTATGTTCTTTTATAACCCACGGGATTAGCGGCAGATGAAGGAAGAGGAGAGGGGAAAACGCGGGGTTAAGGAGTTAAAGTCGTGAGAAAAGTGCTACACAGATTTAGAAGTTAGAGAAAGGAAAAGTGGGAGAAAGAAACAGGCCCTCGGTCCCTCAGGCTGTAGCCTTCTTAGCGTGGCTTTTCACTGAGAGAAGTGCCAGCAGGCTGCCTGTAAAACAGAATCATTACACCATTAACCCTCAATCCATCTTCATTTGACCATGCTGTAAGAAACCATATCAGTAGAGAAGCCGTGGACCTTCTCGAAGTTGACTGTGGAAATGGGGTGGAGCGAGGGCTACTAAACACCCCCCGCCCCCAACCCGCAAGCCTGAGTCTGGGCATGGCCAAGTCTAAATGCAACCTCTCCCCCCTCCACCTTCTCTCACTCCCCCCCCTCCTCCTGTGGATCTGCGGTTGGCTGCTGCAATGAGAGGTGACTTGTGGCCAATTGTGATTTATGTGGTGGTGGGTTTGGCTGTGCGGGACGTGGGCCGGTGGAGGCGAAAAGATGGATCCGAGGCAGGACCGAAGGAGACAATCTGATTACAGCCTTCTACCTCCTTTCATCTTCATCTTCAACACTCGCTGGTTCACTCGCTCCTTCACCCACGTCGTGTCGCTATGGTAACCCGGAGCCTTGTAAGAAGACAAGTGCGACCGTCGGGACGGAGCGACGACCCGATGGTCAGCGCAGAGACGGGCACATGTTCAGGGTGTGTAGAAATAAAAACCGATGACAGATTGATGCTGATGACAGGGGCTGGTGCAGCAACGCATCACGTCGTCTGATCAATAAGAGGAAGAGCCAACTGTCCGAACAAATAGTTGTCTAACATGCTAAAAGCCACAACCTGTTAACAGTGTCCTTGTTTTCCTCTATTCTGGTTTCAGCAGTTACACTTCAAGTCCTTTCCAGGTCTTACATTCTATCTGACACTGACCCAGCCAGACATTTAGATTTGAATTAAAGACAAAGCTCTTCACATCTTCTGCTTTTAGTGCTTACACTCCATTCAGTCTTCACTGGATTGAACACATGCCATTCGGGACTCTTTTCAGCATTTTCTCACTATAAACAGATGTGTTTTGGCAGGAATGTCTTTAGAATTACCCTCCTATGGCTCTCAAACCCTTTCACGTCTCAGGTCCTCAAACATGATTAATGCATGTTCTAGTTTTCTTCGTCACGCGTCTTACGGTAAATGCAAAATTAGCATCATCTTTCAGTTTTTAACCCTTCAATGATGCTAATTTCGCTCAGCGCTTCCATTTTTACCCGACCTTCTCGGAGCTATTCATCGCTTCCACTTTAATCAGCATTTCATATTCTTTCAGTGCTTGAACTTCAACTTCACTGAGCGCCTTTTTCAGCAGTGCAGTGTTTCAAAGTGTTCAGCTGCACAATGACGAGTTAACAGCCAGAGCCGAAATATGTTCTTTGAAAACAAAATGTAGTTTTCAGATCATAGTCGGGTCAAGGTGAATCTTGATGCTGCATTATGCATGCACTGAAGGAGCAAATGTGTTTCAGAATATGCAGTAGATATTTAAAAGAAGTGGGTATTAGAGAGTTCATTATTGCCACTTTTATCCAGAATTGTTCATATATTAATGAGCCAGTGGACAGATCGCCTGCATGACTGATACTACAGGCACTTGTAAGAAGTGCAAATACAAATATGCAGTGCATATACAGTATTCTGGCATGAGCAAGGCTAGCCAAGTCCTGCTGTGTTCTGAGACTGCCATCAAGTGGCAATAAGCGGTAGTGATTGCAATTCAAATCCACTGGACAAATGATATTAGCTTTAGAATATAAAGGAATATATCACTTAAACATTATACTTATGTTGAAGTAGTTAATCCTGTTTTAGAGCTGCTGAGGATGAGGTGTGTAGGTGAGGAAGATGGATTTTGCTGCGTAAAAAGAAGATAAATAACTATTTCAAAAATAGCAGTGGCTCCCTATTATACATATTTACTCTGGCACAGACAAATGCTTACCATCCAATAGAGACATAATGATGAAGGTAAGCAGTTCCAAGTGAGCAGCATGCTCTTCACTAAATCACAATACAGACGTAAATATGACGGGTTGATTGTCTCATCTGGCACCCACAGGGGCAAGACAAATGTTGGTCTTCTCACGATTAGATAATTTATCACTATCACAAGTACAGTGTGTATTAAAGTGCTGCTGAGACGGGTGAAATTAGCTGACCATTCTGTGCAGTCTAGCCCTGACTAAGGTTTTATTTGTGACACAAAAGAACAAAAAAAAATCTGCTCAAAAGGTGCAGAGAGTAGCAGTTTTAACATCAATAAATCATTATCCCAATAATTTGAGACGTTGCAGGAACTTTTAAAAAGGAAAGTTACTTCCTAACCAAAGCAATGAAAGACTGACAAAAGGTGAGATTGCAGCAATGAAAGAGAATGAGCAATAAGGGATCATTGATCGTAACAAACACTGTGGTAGGGATGGCAAAAAGTTCACAGGAGGAAGTGGAATCAAAACAAATAAAAACCAAAGATGATGAAAAGGTTCTGCAATGACAAACAAGAGGTGATTTTAAAGTTTAAGTTGAACACCTGAGTTGCTCAATAAAGTTGTTTCAAGGCTGCACGTAGTGGAGCTCAAAAGGCCCTTTGGGCTAGAGCCTGAAAACAGGAATAATGAAGATGATCACGCTTGAGAATCTGAAGAGTTCAGGGCCATGCCACTACATTAAAAAAAGAAACTTTAATAATGGAGAAGAACGCAGGGGAGAGATGCTACAATGGTAGAGACGGTCGTAATCTGACTTAAAGTTTGGCAGAGGAGTAAGACTACAACGTTTTTAATAAAATGAGCACTTGTGCCTGATATGGCACTCAAATCAGACCCACTGACTAGGTATCATTATCAGTTATAAGTCACATACATCACCAGTTGGTACCATGCTGTTATCTTCCATTATAAATGAGAAATGGAGAGCAGCGTTATGTGAACATGAAGTGGTCATGTAAACAAGTGCATGCAAGAACCTTCTGCGCTAAAGTAAGCATGCATCAAGCATTGCTTTTCACAATGCTTGATGCATGCTAACTTTAAATAATAAATGATATGTCTTGCATTGCACAAAAGACATGTTCGGCCCCAACCATAATCTACCCGTAGCTCAATATTTAGATAACCTCTGCAAACTAATGAACACTGAGTCCAACAAGCTAGTCTTTGACTTGTATGTCACAGATGAAAGTCAAGTGTATTAAGCCACCTTGAGCAAACATTAGGTTTAAATGGTGAGTATGTACATTCCCGACAAGTAGAGTAGTTTAAACAGACTGGAAGCACTCTCAACTGTTCAGGGGCAAAACTGCATGCAGACATCAAAATGCTTGAATTGCGTTGTGTGGTGGAAGCTTGCAGAAGCAACGTCACTCGCTCCATTCGCCTTTTACTTTAGAGACAAACCAATGGCAGTTTGAAAGCTCCGGAAAGTTATTTTCCTCAAACTTGAAGAACTTCAGGACAAAGAGGTAATTTCCAAATGGGAACACAGTTATAAAATGATCAATACCCATTTCTTTGTTGCTGAAAGGCTTGCACACAAACAATCTGGGGACACTATGCAGGCATGTTCAAATTGACTTAAGTGTGGAAGGCTTTTATTTTTGCAGTTTATATTCCAACTTAGTTGAAGGTTTGTGTTTAGGGATGCCCTTTGGTGGTTTAATATTTCAGTGTTCACTACACTGCCTTAAGGAGGTAACTCCTTTGTTGCCATGCACAGTATCTTCTGCTTGGATTACAGCTTTATAGGTAAAACCGGGAGTGTTTTGAATGATCTCTAGTTTTAGTTTGATAAGGAGACATCCCAGAATCATTTGAATGTAGAGAGCATTACTGGTGCACATGGGTAATTAGTATAAGTATTCTGGCGATTAGCAACATAGCAAAACAAAGGCATGAAATGGGACAGGACCCAGGAGTTTAGATAATACTAGTTGGCGGTGGAGCAGAGTTAGCAGAATCCCGGAACATCCAGGATGAGGTGGAGGAGGGTTGCACGAATGACGACTTGAAAGACAGAGTGACAGAATAGCAATAAGGCTTAAAGAGTGCGGATCAGAAACTGATCGACTCGGAGGAGGCAGGTAAGAAGATCACTGGATCAGAGTAGCGTGATGATGAAACTGAGAATGAAGGTGTGACAAAAAGAAGAGAGCAACAGGAATACCCCAGAAATACATGCAGATGAAAAAACACAGATTTGCCTTATTAAAGCTACATGCAGAAATTGCTTTTCCATATCCACATATTCCATTTATCATTAGCAGCAATGGCCAGGTTGATTCTCAGAGGTATGAATTTAACTTGAGTATTTTTTTCTAACAGTTTTTTACGTTTCTTCCCTACGTTTTAATATAAATATCTCTAAATATCTCACCCAGTCAATCTGCTTGTGTCACATGAAAAAGTGACTGTCTGCCAAAAAGTGATTTCTGGTATTTGCTGAAAAATGATTGATGGTATATAAACTGCTGTAAATGACTTGTTGGCCTATAATCTGTCAAATATATCTCTCATGAATGATATCAAGCCATTTTGACCCAGAAAGAACACTCCTGTCACAAGGTGGAAGTTGCAGTCAGTTGGTGGCAAAGTCACTTCTATGTATCCTTTATTTATCCTGGCAGAAAAAAAGTCACTGACATCTCTTTCAAGACAGATCTGGCCAAGAGCAGCCAAAATTGCAACAAATGTAACATCAGTGTTCTCTAAATATATTTTAAGTTGCCCAAACATGCTAGATTGATTATAATGTAGTCATAAAGACCCCTGAAAATAGGCAAGTTCTTCATTTTAAATATAACCCCTTTGTAAAGCATGTGGATTGTAGTCTAGTTACCAATATAAGCAAATATATTAGACGTAAAATACACACAGAAACATCGGAAATCACTTTTTGGTAGCTGATCAAGCCTCGATAGATGGGGTGGTAGGGGTGGTAGCTAAAAGAGTGACTCCTTATATTTTCAAAACAGGCTTGTTATTTTAGGTCTAAGACATTTGAGGGGAGTTATTCCTCACTTTGCACCTGTTATATATCAAACTGTTTTGATATATGTTTTGACACCAAAGACAGTCCTTTTGGTGTGTCCACTGCAAGTTCTTTTTTCCACAGATGAAGAGATGAAAGAAGCAAAAAAAGGAGGCTGTGACAATCTAAAGTGCCACTTTGTTGCAGATGTCAAGTTGTGGTGGTGGTACTTTCTCTTCTGTAGTGCTTCAGAAGAGGCACGAACATAATGAAGGCAGTTGCTTAAAGACGGCGTTAAAGTACTAGGCAGTTTAGCGCAGGCTACACAGGCAATGAGAGTTTACATCAAAGGTAGCGGACCTCAGTTTAAATTTAAACTGATGATTTCTGATTAGATTCACTCACTCTATTTCATCTTAATACTGTCTGGGGTGGAAACTCAGCCACGATAGCTCTTGCAACATCTGCTTCCCTTGTTGAATCCAGTACACTAAAACCACAAAGGGCAGCAGCACAGGTCAGACTTATTTCTAAGGGGTTTTTTCCCAACACTAACCCCCTACAGCCGCTCTTAGGGTTCCCCCACCTGCTAAATTCCAATTTAACCCCTAACTAAATTAATTTTTCTGTTTAGGTGCAAAGGGTTTTTTTAATTTTGTTTTCTTCCCCCTTCGGTTTTCTCTGCTTGTCTTCTACAGAAAAAATGTTCGAGCTGAGCACATTCATTAGAATTTGAATCTAAGCTGATATAAAGTTTGTATTCCCTCTTATTTCCACTAATATTATTTTATAATATGACCTGAGGTTCAGTTAGCTTTTTTTGTATCTGTACTTCTACTAAATTCACAGATGTTTGTACTTTTGCCACCTCTGTTCATACTTAGCAGCTGTATGCCATTTTATCAATTCTAAAACAATAATTATCTGGGGCTCATGAGGAGCTTTTATTGGTGTTAATTACTAAGGATTGGTCTGTTACAATTTTTAGCACATAATTAGCATAACAACTGTTAAAAAAAAAAAAAAAAAACTCTTTCTGTTGATGTGTCCAGTTGAAGCATCTTTTCCAAGCCTTCACAGTTTACATAGTATCTTCAAAAGCACTGCACATAGCATCTTTAATTCCTTCTGCAATCACCGTGATAGACAAGTAAACAAACAAGCGGATGGACAGACTGATAAACATCCAAACAAAGCCTCCACCGCACTCGCACTCATTACTCTCTGGCAGTAGCAGAGGTGCTTGCATCTGCCACGGACTCAATTACTTCCACCTTTCCCTTTCCTTCCTTTAGATGTGACATGAATAACCACATTATGATTACCTCAACCTCGGACGCACCGCAACCCTCCCACTCAGACTTTGCAATTAAAAATCAAGACAGCAAAAAGCTTGGGAAATAACTCTGAGTGTCTGGACGGAAGAAAGAAAATGAGACGATGGGAGAAGATGAAGTGAGATGGGGGCTGAGGAGCCTCTGAGAGATGAGAGGAAAAACAAGATGGACAAAGTGGAATGGGAACTAAAAGTTGCCTGTGCCTGCCACAAACGGCAGGGGGGAAATAGCTTTAATTTGTCAATCGAGTGCACAGGAATCATATAATGCAGAGTCTGTGCTGGAGTTGTGCTGCAGAGCCACTCAGGAGATGTTTGCCTGACATTTGCTGTTCTTGCTGACTGTTTTTTTTCTTTACTGTACCATCGGATCAACTTCACGTCTTTCACCTTAAAAAATAAAAATTTTGATTCATTTCCTGCCTGTGGCCACACCGGCATTGGAAATTCAACTAAAGCAAATATTTAAAAGGACTCAGTTAGCTGCTTTGTTTCAGCCTGCCCATAAAATGTCTGCATTTTCAGGAGGATATTTAAAATAACTCGAGTGAAACAAAACAGGTGGAAAGTGTGGAAACACTAAGGTTGTTGGAAATTTCCTACAGACTAAGATAAATGATTTTTCTTAGTACCAGTTTAAAAAAAGACAAAGGAAAAAAGACAAAGGAAAAAAGACAGTCACGCAGAGAAAATTAACAGCAACCATAAATTCCAGCTCATCTTCGCTAATTGTGGCATAAAATGAAGAAACGGACTACCAGGCTCAGGTGTTCTTTTATCTCAATCATCTGGCTTCCTTAGTTCAAAGAGGCCAGTATGAAAAAAGCAGCTAAATTAGCTCATACTTTGAGAGGAAACAGGTGCACCGCTTCTCCTGCAAACTAATGAACTGCCATGTGTTTGTTTTCCCAGAAATATATGTAGAGAAAGGTCTGCTGTGCCAATTAAAAAGGCATGTCATTGTTTCATAATAACAAAATAATATGATTAAGTTATTAGACCCTCACAAACACCTGCAGAAGTAATAATAAAAAGGAGCTGTTTTAATAAAGGTCATCACTTCTAAGTTTTAAAACGTGCTTCTATCCTGCTCATCAGTGCGTTCACGTTATAAGTTAAATGCACAAATGAAAGATTTGGAAACTAGAATCTTAGAAGAGGATTGGAAAACAGGATTGGAAATGTCCTGGGAGCTTGAGGATCTCGGATGTTGTTCCTGGGATCCGCTGGTGCCACTCGCCCAACTTAGGGGTCACCGAGTGCTCCGATTATCACTGGGACCACTGTTGCCTTCACACTCGACATTTTCTCGAGATCCTCTTTCAGCGTTTGGTAGTTCTTGAGCTTCTTGTGAAAAACAAGAAGCGGATCCTGATGTTGCTTTCACTTGGTATAGCTACATCTATCACTACAGCCTTCATCCTCTAGTCGTTCACTACTACTATGTCCGACTGAGTTAGCCATCTGTATCTGGATGTCCTACATGATCTTATCTTGGCCATTCTCGAGGGCGTGTCACATTTTGACCTCGGAACTTCCAGGCCATAGTGAGCACAGATATTTCTGTATACTATGCCGGAGCCTTTCAGTGTTACCCTTCCTGCTAACATCTTGCACCCTGCTGTTATGTGCTGGATCTTGGCTGGTGTGGTAGACCCCAGCATCTATGGATCTTGTGCTCATAGATCTTAGGCTTGTTCCTGTGCTGCCACAATTAGTGCCTCTGTGCTGTCTTTCAGTCCAGCTTTGTCCAGTGATGTAATTATAACCACTTCCTCTTTCTGCCGGTGGTACATGCCGTGCAGGAGTCTGTCCTTTCACGTTTCTTGTACTTGCTAGTCTTCTACTTGGTGTTACCGTTTATTTCTAACATGACAGCTGCACATTAGAGCTCTGAAACAATTGTAATACATTCATCTGTGACTCTGTATATGGGTATATTTGGTGACAAATAGCCTACAATTGCAACTGATCCATTTACGCATCTGTGTTCTACTAGCTGTAACTCTAGCAGTCTAAAAGAAGACCTGGCTAATCGAATGACTGCATGTGACGCCTTTCACTGTAAAGACTGATTTAAATAAAAATAGAAAAAATTGTATTGCACCTTTAAATGGTTCTGTAAATGTGATCACATTTAAACTGATTATTATTTCTTGCACTCAGCAGAGTCACATCTGTTGACATCAACCATCTATATTCTGTCAGAGCGCGCACACACACACACACACACACACACACACACACACACACACACACACACACACACACACACACCCTGTGTTGTCCTTCTGGAGGACAACTGAAATTAAGGTGCCAACAACCAGCAGCTTTCATCAGCCTTTCCAGTGATTTTCTGGTGACAAGCAGTGGCACACTGTATAACAAATACACACAAACACCCTCACACAGAGATTCCCTATCAGGTGGCTATGACCTTAGATGTAATGTGCAAAAAGATGCTCTACTCTCCAAGGTACTGACTGTTTCTTATAGATAAGTTTTGGACTACAAAATTATCTGCTCATCAGGCATATATGCTCACCTGCCTTTTCTCATGTTTTCACACAATCAGCAAATCATGCAGCAGCAACGCAACGCACAAATTCCCTCAGACACGGTTCAGAAGCTGTACTAAGTGTTCATATCAAATACAAGAATGGAGGAAAAAATGGGACGTGAGTGACTTCCAACAAACAGCAGCTTTGCTGACAGAAAAGGTGAGAGACCTGAGGGTGGTTGGAGTTTAATATAAAGCATACGGTGACTTGGAAAACAAGTCTGTACAACTTTGGTGAGCAGGAAAGCTTTTCAGATTGCACAACTGTGAAATACATGGCTTAGATGGGCTACAGCAACTTAGGTTCACATAGGCTGCTGGTGGTGAAATAGTGCAGGGACCTTTTTCATGGCACTGTTTGGTCCAATCAGTCACAGTTTGTGAATTCCACAGCTTACTGCATCTGATGAGTGTTGCTGATATGACCATCCCTTTATGGCTACAGCTTATCATCATCTAATGGCTAACTTACAAGTATGAAAATTGCCAAAATCATTTCAAATGGTTTTACGAACCCATACTACCCAGTCTCCAGACCTGAACTGCCAGTAGGACACCTTTGGGCTACAATGGGAGATTATCAGTGTGATCACGTAGGAGACATTCTGGGGCGGGGGTCTTGTCCAAAATCCTATCGCTGCTGGGATTCCATGATGGGTCATCAGAGTCTAATTGCCAAACACATCTCAATAAATCATGTTCAGTTCTTCCAAGTGATCTCTAGATACTGAAATTATTTAAGTTAAAGACCCTACAATAATATAGAGAAAGCCCCAATAATCAGACAACCAATCAGCAAATACTTGGCAAGAGTGGGAATGAAAAACTCCCTTTTACCAGGAAGAAACCTCTGGCAGAACCAGGTTCAGGGAGGGGCAGCCACTGAGGGTTAGGGGAAAGAGAAGAGAACAGAGAGAGACAGCACTAGAGACTGTGAGGTCTTGAAGATAAGATAGGGCCAGATTATTCAAGACCATTCGGTCTTTAAGTCTGACGTCATTAGCCGTGCCTGGGCCCAAACACCGCTACAGGCCCCAAAGTCAAACGATCACTGCGGCATCACTGAGAGTAAAAAACTGTCTAAATTCTTTCATCTGTAATAAAATGATCAGCGCTGCTGCTCTACCAGGTGTAACAATTAAGTTTAACATCCAGGCATCCATGACAACCGAATTTATTAAATTTAACGGAGTTAGAAGTTAGCAGGAAGTTAGCTCGCTAGTTTCCATCTAAATATAATATACCATGTTCTGACTGAGGGATTCCTGAAACAAATTAAAACGTACAGCTCTGCTATCACATCCGATATAAATGAAGACAGGAAACTAAACAGCAGTGACGTTTGTAGGGTTACTGAAGTTGGGCTAGCTGGTATATAATAATGTGCTACGTCATCGCTAGCAACACAGCTATGTTAGCATAATATAAACAGTGAAGCTGGAGGATGAATGCTAACTTTTTTTCCACTCGATAAAAGTTAACGTGAGGGTTCCCGATGGTTAGGGACAAATGCAATGGCATGGCAAGATGCTGTAAACGGCCCAAACTTCAGTCAGGAGAACAACTGAGATAATCCATCCACAATACGAGGTTAGTCATTAATATACTGCTGCATGGGCTGGGCTGTAGTTACATCAGAAGGTTTTAAAAACTGAGCTTTAAAATGAATAGCGGTAATAAAAACAGAGAGAGGTCAACACTGACTGTTTTTAGGGGCTTGTTGAGATTAAATAGAACAAGATACAAAGCATTAAAACATGTTAGCCTTATTAAACGCGAAGCAGGATTCATCACGTCATCACTTAAAGACCGGATAGGTATGTCTAGGGTGTACCCTGCCTCTTGGCTGGTAGCAACTGGGATAAGCTCTAGCTTCCACATGACTCTGACTGACTGTATTATCAGGTAACTGTATCTGTGTGATGCACCATATTAACCACGCTACCTAATTTTTGCTAATAACTTAGGACTCTGCCTTTTCCTCAAAGTATGATCTTTTCTGCCTCTGAAAAAAATCAAGATAGTGATAGCCAAAATGTCATACTAGAGGTTTTTTTAGTCTACAAACCATTTAGTGGCAAAAGTATGTTTCTGACCATCTTTTATACACTCACTGGCTCACTCACTGTGAGGAACACCTTGTTGGTACGTTGTTGGAGACCCTTTCGCCTAATTCTTCATGGCAGAGATTCACCGAGGTGCTGGAAACATTGCTCAGGGATTTTGGTCCACTTCACAGAAACATTAATGCAAGTTGAAGCCTGCCCTTTGATAACCTAACAAATCTGTTTCTGTTCAAAAGAGTCAAACACGCTTCAGCAATCAGCAAGACAAGAGAATAACAATTAGAGCATGCCAGTGTAAAACTCAAACAGCACAGACACAAAGTGCCACTCGTGTTTCCTCATTCGAACGCCGGGTCGTGACATGTTCAGTTATCTGCCGGAGATATCTGCTGGATGAGTTCCCTCCTTCATCTTAAACATCTGCCAGTCAGTTACCCACACACACACACACACACACACACACACGCCCCTCATCCCCTTCATTCACTCCTCAAACGTGTGCCAAATAAACATCATTAAAAACAGGCAGCGATGCCCCCATGCGACACCCACCATGCGTGTCGGGTAAACACCACAACAGCTCATTAGCATCTAAAGTCATCAAATTACAGTGTGTGTGTGTGATATCTGTGTGTAGGCATGTGTACCTGTACTTACAGTGCAGGAGAACTACCGCAGTGAGAGGAAATGTAGTTCTGCATGTTCGTGTGTGTGCAAGTGTGCGTATGCTCGCTTGGCTTCATGCATGAGCGCCTGCGTGTATGTGGCTCCAAGCAGTGGGGAAAACAGTTCATTGTGCAATAAGCAAACTTCTGTTAAAATATTCATGAGTGGCCTCCTCAGTGGGGTGCAGCAGGTTGAGTCAGGTCGAGCTCATTTGAACAGCGCAGTCGGTTAAAATGGGAGCAGAAATCTCGGGAGAGCGCTGGTTAGTCGAGGTCAGTGGTTTAAAACCTTCACAGTAGTGATGCAAAAGTTGAAATAACAGTTGAATGAAAGGGTTACACGAAGCCTTGAAAACCTTTAATATATGTGGCAACGCTTATTCTGTTTACTAGTATAAACATTAAAGGCTGAGGCTCATTCTAGAATTTTGTGAATTTACAGTGAAACACCAAAACCAATGTGCTCAATACATTCAGTCCATTTTAATCAATATGATTCAATGAATATACTGTAGGGAAAAATAGGCCCTAATTTGTTTTTTCAATATGATGCAGTCATGATTGCTAATGAACCTAACTGTGAATGTTAAGTCCATACACGTAAACATAATTTGTGATTTCATAAAATGCTTTACACACGTTTTAACCCTACTAAGACTACAGCAGCATAGACTGTATATAAAAAATGGATGTAGGGGACTGTGAGGTCATCCACCTCCTATTTTAAAGCCTCGATTTTAGCTTGCGTAGTTTGTTTAAGCTAAAAGTGTGCATATAGTGGAGTTCTTAGTTATCAGCTAACACTAGCAAGCTAGCCCTGATATTTACGGCGGCCTTGAGAAGTCTGATGTACTGTAACTTAAGAAAACATCGGCTCCATTTCACAGGACGCATCCTTTCTTGTCACATCCATTTTTAGCAACTATGATGGAAACAATGGAAATGCTCATCTCAAGGCTTCAAAATGGAGCTTCAGAAACCAAAAGGTGATGCCACAGTAGCTACGTCCATCTTTTATGCTTTCTACGAGTGACATAAAGGTCCGCAAAGGTTTTCTGTAAGAAAGCACATGGTTGAATAAGTAGCAGGAAGCTCCAGTTTTCTACAGCCTCTTCAGTCATTTTCTTTAAAGTCAGCAACATCACTTAAATGCTGGCTATGCAATAACTATAAAAGATAAGATGACGCCTGTTTTTTGTTTTTGATGGTAAAAACTAATGTTACCAAAAAAGCTCAAGTCCCAATGTGTTAATTACCGTATAAAAAAAATCTAAACTGAATGGTAAAGTCTGGGCAGACATGGATTCAAGTGAAGGTTTACAAGTAAGATTCTAGTAATTCTCGTTTCCAAATTTTAAGTTTTCTATAAAAGTAAAAACAAACAGCAGACTTTGGCCATGTCCACACTATTATGTTTTAGTTTGAAAACGCATCTTTGTCTCTCCGTTTTGGCCTTCCATCCACACTGAGACGGCGTTTTTGGTCAAGGAAAACGGACCTTTTTGAAAACGTTCTCCAAAGTGGATACATTTGAAAACGCTGTTTTCGCGTTGCAGTGTAGACTGCGAAAACAGAGGCATTTGAAAACGATGGTGCATTTTAGTTATATGACCAATTCAACTAAGATGGCGGACGATATTGTACAGCAGTTGTTTTGTTTGCTCTCAATTTTGACAGCCCCATTAAAGATTAATATTAGTTTGTACATGCTCCAGATAAACATTTTGTCGCAATTTTTCAAAGAGCCGGAAAAGTAAATAAACAGCAGACGGAAATGATGCAGGTCAATTGTCTTATGTTTCACGCATGCACAGTATAGAAACGTAGCATTTTCAGTGTGGATGAAATTGATTGAAAGCGCTAGTGTGGATGCGGAGCATTTTTAGACGAAATGACCGTTTTCCAGTTTATCCGGATTAGTGTAGACGTAGCCTTTATGGACCAAAAACACAAAACCTTAAAGCATTTGGAACATCTTCTCTTAAAGTATCCGTGAGTGTGTTTATGTGTTTACCTGTACTTGCTGCTTTACTATTGTGAGAATGACATTAGTCTCCATGAGCCACTGGTCAATTCAGAATCAGTTTGAAGCTGCAAAACTTCAGAACGCATTGAAGCTACTGAGCTTGTGTTTCATGTCTTTTGAATAAATGCTTTGACCTATAACAGAAGGAAAAAGTTTGCCAAGATGAATGAAAAACTTTACCAAGCCAAGTAAGAAAACCATTTGTGTGTGCAATCGTGATGTTTCTACGGAGGAAAAAAGATGAAAATGATCCATCAGCAGAACAGGATTCATCCAAGCCAAATGCAGTTTTACAGAGTAAATAAAAGCAAATTCAGAGACAGGTCACAGCAAGAATCCAAAAGTGCAAACAAACCACAGCATAACTTTTTTATTTTTTCAAATATTAGCAGCGTATTATTTGAGACATCAGCACAGGCTTGTTTGATCCAACAGTTACAGTACCGTTAGATCAAATGCTGTGGACCACTGCAGGGCTTCAGGTAACAGCAGCAACGGTAGCAGCATAGCACCGACTTTCCCTCCTCTACTTTCACAGTCTTCATTATACAGCAAGCAGCTGGAGGCCTCGGGGAAGGTCATGAGTGTTTATGTGGGATTCTGTGTGTGTGTATGTGTGTGTCCTGAGGGAAGGTTTTGGACCTAATTGGCACCGGCATGTCAAATGTTTCCGTGAACCAAGCTGGCACCCCTGTACGTCAAAACTCACCCGTTCCCAACAAACGGAGCAGCGCATGAATGCGAATAAGTCTGCCGACCCCTGAGTGACTTTAAGCATCCCAGCGCTGCAGGCAATGAGCGCAGAGACAGGAAGGCTGGAGGGATATGAAATCAGTTTATTCAAAATGGGTACAGCAAAAAAAAAAAAAAAATCAGACTAATACATAATCTAAAATGACTGCAGCGAGATCGCAGACATCTAAATCCCAAAAAAGTGATGATTTTCTGGTGAAGGTGGCTCCACATTCCTTCATATAGTATATGCACGTTTTTCTCTGTGTACATGCAAATACTGCAGAAACAACACTACAGGATAAAACTTAATCCGTGCTCTGTGTGTTCAACAGAGTCAATTATCTGATTCGACTTTGAGACACCTCGCTGGATAAATTTAGATATTAATGAGGACAAAATTATTTTTTGAAAACTCCTTAATAAGTTAAGATGCAGAGCCCCCATTAATTCCGGCCATTATGTGACGACAAGTGTGCTGACATAGAATTATTTGCTAATGAATGTGAATTAGCTTAAATAATGACCTCATTAACATAACTACTTATGTTCAATATATCACAGCGATATGGTGGGGCATGAAGCAGCTCAAGTGCCTCTCGTTTATTATGGTTCCACCTAATTTATAGCGCATTTTTTAATATTTAATTGCATGTTCTGCTGTCGAATATAAGATATTTTTACACATTTTGGGAATGTTTCGTCATATGTATTCTACGCTCGTGGTTAATCTTCGCAGGCTAATGTTAGTGTTTCTAATATTAGGGACTGTATAAGAAGTGTTACAGAAGAGAGAGGGAGGTCAAAAAAGAAGAGGATGTGTCCATTTTTTCTACATTTAAAATACTAATGCATAGATATTTATGCAGTTTCTGGAGAAACTAAGAAATCACAGTTTAACTTGTCTGACAGAAACAGTAAAATAAAAAAAAAAACAACCAAACAAAAATGTTTTCTAGAAGCTGGGGTACCAGGAAATAATGGGAATTTACCATCATGTAGGCAGAATATAATTTTGTATCTTTAATTCATATGTTCAGTCTCGTGCATTATGCATGTTAAATAAAAAGTAAAAGCTATTGAATTGCCTAATATTATGGTTTGATATAGTGGCCTTGTGGATGCAGTGTGTACTGTTGTGTTGACACTATTTTTTATTATTTTAAAATTAATAGTTTTAAAATTTTTCTGTGTCGGCGGTGCTTATCTGGAAGTAAACATTTACACTGGTTTCTCTTTTGTCCTCAGTGGTCTGTTTTCTTCCCCTGAATTTTCCCCTTGTTGCTGGCCATTAGGTCTGGCTATATGTCCTTACAGTCTCTCACAAAATGTTGAAAATTGGACTCTCTCCCTTTGTAAGTACCCCAGAGTCCACAATGGTCTTTCTACTGCATATGAAGTCAGTTTCTGTGTTTTTGCACATTTAAAAGTTGCTATTGACGTTGCGCTGCTCTGTACCCCTTGTTTCTGTTCAAAACTAAGATACAAATTCTAATTGACTGTAAAATGTTACTGATTTACTCCTTTCACCTATTACTGATAGCCAGCATCTGTATTAGCTGATAACTCCTCCTTTTATTGATGTAGTCACATCTGGTTCCAAACATGACCAAGAGCGCCCCAGAAAAACCCGCCAAAAGTTAGAAGAGTAGTCCACAAATCATTGGGAGACATCACTGTGCCTGTAACTTTTATTACTTTACCTGACTTTCAAAGTCATCCTACATATTACCGTCTTCTATTTGTCTTCTATTTCTTTCACTTTCTGTATATCTCCACTCTTAAACATCACTCCATCCTGGAATATATGTTCACCACAGCCATTTTCACCCTTTCACCAAATCCACGACCATCTGTTCTTATGTATTTGTCTGTTTAACACCATACGTACCCGACATCTCCTCATCACCTCTTTTCCCTTGACCAAAATGACAATTGAGCACTCCCTACCACTTCATCCAACTTACTCCAGAACTCCTCTTTCTCTTATAACTGACATCCAACCCATGGGGCATACACACTGACAACATTTAACATCACCCCTTCAGCTTTAAACTCATGATCCTGTCTGACATGCTCTTCATCTCCATAACACTAATCACCTCTTCTTCCTTCAAGATTACTCCTACACCATTATATATAATTATCCTTCAAGCTCGGGTCCTCTACCAGAGACCTGGGAACTTGAGGGTCCCGCGCAGTACCTTTGCTGTTGCTAGGACTGCGCTCTTCTGGACAGAGATCTCGGATGTTGATCCTGGAATTCCCTGGAGCTACTTGCCTAGTTTGGGCATCACTGCACCAAGAGCTCCGATTACCACTGGGGCCACTGTTACCTTCACCTTCCGCATCTTCTCGAGTTCTTCTCTCAGCCCTTGGTATTTGTCCAGCTTCTTGTGTTCTTTCTTCCTCATGTTGCTATTACTTCATGTAGGTATTATCTATCACCACAACTCTCTTGCTCTGCTTGTTCACCACTGCCATGTCCGGTTGGTTAGACACTATTTTGTCCGTCAGTATCAGGAAGTCCCGCACACTCTTAGCTTGGTCATTCTCCACCACCACATCCCATTTTGACCTCAGGACTTCCAGGCCATACTCAGCACAGATGTTTTTGTATACTAAGCCAGGCACTTGGTTATGGAGTTCCATGTATGCCCTACCTGCTAGCATCTTGCACCCTGCTGTTATGTGCTGGATTGTTTCAGGGGCATCTTTACATAGCCTGCACCTGGGGTCTTGCCTGGTGTGGTAGACCCCAGCCTCTATGGATCTTGTGGTCAGAGCTTGTTCCTGTGCTGCCATGATTAGTGCCTCTGTGCTGTTTTTCAGTCTAGCTTTGTCCAGCCACTGATAGGACTTCGGGATATCAGCCACTTCCTCTATACCGTGCTGGGGCTGTCCTTTCATGATGGTTCTTCTTCTTCCTCCTCTTTCTCGGGTTTCTGCTGCTAAACTTCAGGTCGGGGTTTGACTCCCGATCAGGGCATTTGTATCCAGTAAGGGTCCCTAGGCTAGCTAACAGCAACTAAAAGCAGCTAACAGAGGCTAACAGCCCCACCTACTGACAGAAAACTTCAGGATATACTCAAAAACACAACTCAGTATTGCTGTCATTAGACACTCCTTTCACAACGTTTTACAGCCTCCTCCAACGTAAACAGAAATGGACACATATTGACAGCTGAGGTAAACAGTGGCCAGACTACAGATGAATGGCTGTTTGTTCTACAGTAGCCACCAAATCTAGGATGATACACTTGAATTGTGAGGGGTAAGTTATCTACTGATATCTAATGGTGACAGTGTTACACTCTGCAACTTTATTATTCTCCCAAAATATATACAATTATATTTTTTGGCCTTGTAAGTTTTAATGCCAAATCATTTCTCATTTACTCACCCCTAGACCTCAATATTTTTAAAATGAAAGTTGAAACCCTTACGCTAAAGCTAGTCCAAGGGTTTCAAAGGATCTGTCTCTCGCAATCTGTGAAAGGCCCGTTCCAGTTTTGAAAAAGCTCATCTGGGTGCTGTAAAACAGTGTGTGACATGCTTTGGGAATTAGCAGACAATGCGGCCCTGCAGACAGAAATAGCTGCTTCCTCTCAGCATGGGTGCGCCTCTTGACGCGGCTTTGTAGTCTTCATCGTGTAATAAGCAAAAGGTTCACTGGGAGGGTAAAGCTGACACTGGATCTGCATAAATAGACCTATCATCCATAAAGACAAAGGAGCGAGCACGTGTTGCTGTTCTGAGCTTGAACAGTACGTTAAGAGGAGGAAGTGGGCAACTTGGATTGCTGCATATTTGTGCGGTGCATTCAAAAGACTAAAAGAAAGTATATTTTATTTTTGTTTTGTTTCTCCTTCCATGGAAATCATTTAGTTGTAGTAGATGAGATTCTCAGTTGTGTGTGTGCTTTCCTATAATTTCCACTAACATCCATGATGAGTCCTTTGGTAAGGCAACCAGATGCATCATGCTAAGTGTGTGTACTTTGTGTGTATGCGTGTGTGTGGGAGTCATTATGCCGGGTGCTGACAGCTGCTAGAGGGGAGAGTTATAGCCAGAATGGGCTGCTATCCTTTAGGGGAAGTATCATTTCAACATTTAACTAATGACTGATGGCCAGGCGGCCAAATGCCTGTCCTCTCCACTCCAGCACACACAAGTTACCACACACAGCGACAGAGAGGTCACCTCAACCTACCACTGCTGGTGACTGTCCACTAAATGCACGCAGGAACACTGCAAAGACTTTAATGTATATATGTGCCGTCAGAACATTAAAAGCTCAGTGTTTTTCTCACTTTAAACTGATGCTTTAATTCCTGCAATTTCTCAAGTGGAAATTGCTCATAATTAACACTCTTTTTTTCTTCTTCTTTTGAGCTAAAGAAACGTCTGTATCTCCCTAACCTCGCCATGTTTCACACTCAGAAGCACAGCTACAGCACACAGATGTTTTCAGTCTTATGGCTGATTAGAGCTCTGTTCGGGTTCAGTGCAGCTAAGCTGGGAATTAAGTGAAGTCACCAAACTCCACATTGTTAACTTCTTTTTAGAGAAAATACAAAAGTTTAAGTTTATCCTGCCCTAAAAAGCAGAACTACGACTCTTCTCTGTAGTCCCAGAGAAGAGCTCTGGACGTGAATAAAAGTGAATAAAAACACCAGTCTGGGTTTACTATGCAGGCTGATTAGAAAAGAGGAGATTCTCTTAAGTCTGTATTAGGAAGTAGTTTTTTCAGGTTTCCTAAAAAATATAAGTAATTTGCTTCCTACCACAATTTCATACAGGATAATGATAATGCCACAACCTTTTATATGGTACCAAAAAATAGCAAGTGTATATGCCCTGTCTAACATTCACACACAGACTCACACTGCGATGGATGCGACGCAGGGAACTTGGCGTTTAGTATCTTACCTGAGGTTACTTTTGGCAATCGTACAGGAGAATCCAGACAGCGAACCACCAACCTTCTGACTGGCAGACGACCCGCTCTACCTCCTGAGCTACAGTCAGTCCCAAACCTGGGTCCTAAAACAGTATCTTGCTTATATTGGTTTATACCTCAAAGCATCAGTGAGTGAAATTCCATTTAAGCCTCATATATAACAAGCGTAGCCACATGCAGGTCAAACAAAAGCAGGAAATTTGATAGATGTCTGGAAACTCCCTTTTTTTTTTTTTTTTTGGTGATGCAGGGTGGAAATATGTTTACTGGTCCCTTACTTTCACTGGACACCAAAGTGGGAACGGAGGCTTCATACACACCCACTACCTTGTGTTGTTGGTGCCTTTTGGAGGCTTCAGTGTAAATATCTAACAATAATATGGCGTGATGTGTGATACAGACCATTAAAGAAGTTTGTGCTTGTTGTGAGTGAAAATCTAGTATTTTATAAATCTGTTACTTAGCAAGGATTGGCTCCTGCGTTAAACCTTTCTCAAATTTGAGATGAGAGACTCCCAATGAGGGTAAAGGATGCTGTTGATTGACATATGACAGGGTGGTTAATAACCAACCATCAGCAAGAAACGTGATGAGCAAATCACTTCCTGTATGGACATACCTTTGCAGTGTATGGATGGATCTTGCTAAACACTCTTGCTAGCTTTAGCTATATTAGTTTGGTTATTAGCATTAGCTCGGTATGTTACACTGCTGTGTAAATATGTTAACGTGTGGCTCCAAAAGACAAAAGGTTAATAGTAGAGCTTCAAAACATGCCTACATTGTGTAGTGGTTCATGCATTTTCCTAACAAATGCTAGATTCCTAGTTTGATCCCAGGAGGAGCCAAATCCCATCAGGGTTGCATCAGAAAGGGCATAGAGTGTTTAAAAATGTTAAAATAGCAGAATAAAACATACGAAGCTACCCGCTAAGGTGACTCCGTGTAAATAAGTGAGGTGAAAGTAGCTTCTGTGTTTTTCTTTTCTTCTAGTCGGGCTTTGAAATGCAGAGAGGTTTCTGTTACAGTGAGTAGTTACATCCAGCTATGTCTGCAGTGGCTCCCCTGATACCGGGGACTATATCAGGAGTTTACCATCTTCTGGTGGTGTCTGAACTTATAATGATTATAAATTCAGAAAGCATCATACAGTCCACTCACAGCGTCCCACAATGCTCATGAAAATCACAAGGTTAAATGAAGGCAGTAAAGTTTAGCAACGTAAACTGCCACAAAGCTTTTATTCATTTATTCTGTTTGGGTTTTTTTTTCAATTAATGTTTCTGTATATTGATTTAACAGTGACCCAAGTAGTGTCCAAGAGTTACGGTATAATTAGCCACATTAATTATCAAATTTAAGGTCCTTCTCCAAACATACATGGTCTTAAATTATCAGACCTCATCTTAAAGACCTCATAGTACCCTATCAGCCCAATACAGCACTTTGCTCTCAGACTGCTGGTTTACTTTTGTTCCTCGGATATTTAAAAGCAGAGCCTTCAGCTTCCAGGATCCTCTTGTGTTAAACCAGTCCCAGGTTTGGATTTTACTTTTAAGATTAGCATTAAAACTTTTCTTTTTGATAAAACGTATAGTTAGGGTGACCCCGAATCATCCTTTAGTCACGCTGCAATAGGCCTAAGCTGCTGGGGATTCCCATGATGCACTGAGTGTTTCTTCATCACTCACTTTGTGTTTATACACCACTCTGTATTTAAATATTAGTTAATATTAATCTCTGGCTCTCTTCCACAGCAGTGACTGTCACTGGTTCTGCTGGATCTTTCTTCCTGTTCAAATGGAGTTTTTCCTTCTCACTTTTGCCGAGTGCTTCCTCATTAGGGATGGGTATTGGTAAGATTTTCACGATTCCGATTCCATTTTCGATTCTGTATAACGATTCGATTCTTTATCGATTCTCTTATTGATTCTTATTTTTAAAAAGAAGAACACTAAGGTCGATTAGTTTAGAACTTTGTTTTATATCTTCTCTTTGAACAAGATAGAAATTTAGGAGTAACATGGCCTTACGAACCCAACAGTGAGATCTTAAGAGCCACAGCCTACGGCTCTTCAATGGGGTGTCACAGGGTCCCCAGGAAAAAAAATTGTAAATGTAAAATAATAAAATAAATATTCTTCTGTAGCAATAACAAAGCATAACATAAATTATTCTGTAGCAATTACACAAGAATATCCAGTAATGTCCCTGCCTACAATTAAACACATTCACTTACCGAAAATCGGTGCAAGCCTTTTACCACAAACTTAGTCACTGCTCGGTGACATTCGTCTATCCTGGCCTGAAAGGAGACGCTACCGGTAGACTGCAGCGAGAACTGCCAGCCAGACTCTGTCTCTCTCATCATGGTCACCTAAATGCACAGTAATGGCAGGTTTTGTAATAAGGCAGATCGCGCTAACATAATATGCACTGTTAGTTGATTATTTACCTGCCGCATTAACGGGAGAGGACGTGCAAACGTTACCGCTGCTGCTGGGTTGAGATTCACGAGTCCGGAGCGGAATTAAAAACACGACATTCATTTAAGTTCATCGCGTGTTTTGTGAGCAAATGCTTTTGCATATTCGTAGTGTTTCCTTCCTTAAATTAAATATCTACTTTGCAAGTATTGCAAGTTGCCCCGTTGTCATCCGCTCTCGTAAAATATAACAAAACTTTTGAGCGTTTGAGCCGCTTAGGCGCCCTGCCAGGTAAATGACGCTCCGCAACGTGGTGACGTCATTCGGGGCGACTGGAATCGATAAGGGAATCGTTTGCAAAAATGGCAAACAATTCCGAGGAATTGAAACAGTGGGAACCGATTCTCAACAAGAACCGGGTTTCGATACCCATCCCTATTCCTCATAGGTGGTTGTTTGATTATAGGGTCTTTAGCTTACAATATAAAGCGCCTCAAGGCGACTCTTGTTGTGATTTCTTGCTGTATAAATAAAACCGAATTGCAATAAATCACATAAGACTCAACTCTAAATTATGATAAGGGAGCACTGTGTATGACCTCCAACTATTATTATTTTGGCAAATCCCCTGCACCATACTGTTACAATTAACTCAGATTTTGAACAGATACTACTGGCGTGGAATCACGCAGCACTCTCAGGTTGACTTAACTTTGATTTGTGAGCATTTGTAGTCATCTAAGAATTTTATTTTGCGGGCTAACTCCTTGCTTACTTTTAAAAGCTTACCTAGGTCGTTTGACCCTGGAGAGTAAATGTTAGCAAAGCTTCTGGTCAAACCACAAAACGTGGTGCAGCTTTAAACATGCACAAGTGGGCAAGGTTAAGAGTAGTTTGCACTTGAATATTTGTGTCACAGCTAAAAGCATAAAGGACATGGTTAGTGTCCTGCACCAAGCTGTCAGACACTTCTGTCATTGGCACACAAATGGCAAATGGTGTCACGTTTGATGTCTCTTTTGGGAAGACCAAAAATACACTAAATCCATCAAGCAAAGCAGCGGGGTAGACAGAAGCCCCTGAATGACTCGGAGGTGTCATTTACTGAGTGTCGCTTCAAAAAGCCTTTAAACTGTGTTAAGTTCATGACACTGCTTCTCTGGCACCGTCTTGAAATAGTTTGCAAGCAAAGGAGGAAGTGAAAGATCATTGAATGAGGTGCTGTCTTGAAAGCTGATTAAAAAACAAATCGCTTTGGGTTCAGGATCAGTGTGTGTTTGAGCTTTGACAAGTCCTCGGCAGGAAATCTGTTAAGGATGTTGCTTTTCTTGTACGTGAGCAAAAATTGATTTTTGTTTCTTTGAGGATTAATAATAACTTGATTTCTGTTGCAGAGCTTTCACTTAGCTGTCAGGTGTGGACTGAAATGAAAACTAGCTGATGTACAGTACTGTGCAAAAGTCTCGTTAGGAAAATAAGTGCAGCAGTTTATTGAAACATGTCCAAACACATGGAAATAAAGTATACAAAGTGAAAATGATGTTCAGCTCTAATGTGCTTAGTTCTCCAGGCTTCTTGAAGGACATTCAAAGCTCTTCTTTGGATGTTTCTGCCTTTCGTTTCGTTCTCGGTCAAGTTGATCCCACATAGCTTCAATTATGTTGAGGTCTGGGCTCTGGGGAGGCCAATCCATGACTGGTAGTGTTCCACTGGGTGTTTTCTATCCAGGTACACTGCATTGGCAGTAAGTTTGGGATCATTGTCATGCCAAAAAGTGATTCCAATCAGATGTAGCCCCCAAACCATGACAAAGCTTCCACTGTGTCTTACTGTTGTATCTCTCTCCTGAGCTTCTCCATGCATATTGGCATCTATGTTAACTACAAACTTCAAATGTGGACCTTTAGCCACTGATTTTCCAGTGTCCAGTTTCTGAGTAATTTGGTTTACTCGTTTCTTTTCCTTTAGAATGTTAGTTTCCGCATTTCCTAGAGATATATATAGATATATTTCTGTTTTCTTTTTTATAATCTCTAGAAATCACCTGTTAATCCTAGGTGCCTAGGTCCCCAAAACAAATATCGCTCTGAAAGGTGCTGTCCAAACGAAAAACGTTGAAAGACCTTCTGAAAGACTGGAGAATTATTGCTCAAGTTTGGCTTCTTGGAAGCAAAATAGTGCAAAAGCCTTGAGGGGTGGCTCAAGAGTTTTGCACAGTAGTGGTCTATATCAGAACAATATTATTAACAGAGAGCATAAACTCACCAGTAAGTTCTTACGGAGGTCATTAATTAAGTGAGCAGTGAAGTAATTTTCATAGACTTTCTGCTGGAAATGACAGGAGTCGCCCTCTGCTGGCGATTCAAATAAATGCAGGCGCAAAGCACTTCCGCGTAGCAATCTCTAAAAGTGTTCTACTGTCAGCTCCCTTTTGAAACCTTTATTCCTTCAGCTGAAACTGTTCCACCCAAGATAAGTATACTATAGCTAGAGGAGACTGTTTCTCTGGTTTTGTGTAGTCATACCTTCTCCCTGCACAGAAATACAAATGCCACCTTCCAATCAGGACTCACAGACAGGTTTTTCATTTTCACAGCTTGAATCCACTATATGGAGTTCATTTCTACTGTGGCACAAAAACAACTTGTCATTCTCTACCTGGGGGGAAAAAGGTGCCATTTATGCCAAACTGCAGTGAATGTGGAACTCTGTACGGCTACACTGATAGATGTATGTGGAGGAAACATTTTTATATAGGGTGTTGTCATTAAGGAGGCATGACGGGTGAATATGTCGGTCCTCAACCGCTTGGAAAAGGGCATGGTTTTATAAGGCTATTTTAGTTCTGCTGTTAGCAAACAAAAGTGTGTTGTGGTGTTATATTTGCTCATATCTACCCATGAGACACTTAGCTGTGGCCCAAACCATGATTCATTGAGTTTGGCTAAATGAGAGAGGGGAAAAACTTGCTTGCATAAGGAAATTGTCTTAGATTTATTGTTGCTGGTGTCACAAGAGCAAGATAAAGTGCCCACAAGCCATCCTCCACCTCCTTATAGATCCCTTGGTTATCCAATCACCATAAAAATATAGTGAAATTGGTCAGGCATGTGTAGCACGTTAAACTCTCTACTTTCGTATTCCTAAAGTACAGAAACATCCTTGAGCAAGATGCACCAGCCAGCTTAGCCTGACCTCTGACCCCCCTGTGGGGAGGCTGAATGAGGAAAAAGGACCAAAAAAACCAAAAAGAACAACCCACTTCTCTCAGGCTTTAAGTTTTGACACAAAGTCCAACAGTGACCCCATGTGGCTGTAGAGAGGAACTGCAGATGAAAAGATGACAAAAGGCTTAAAAATACCTTAAATTCTTTTACTTAAATTAAAAAAAAAAAAAAAAAAAAAAAAGGTACATCACATTATCCTTTACAATAGACACGTCTTTTTAAAAACTCAGTGGGTTTTTTTCACTGTACAATTCAATGATTTGTATACAAATGCCTCTGGAAAAAAGAAAAAGAAAGGAAGCCATTATAGCCCGTCACATCACAGATGACAAATTACTCACTCATTGTAATGACTGCAATGTTTCGCATTTGGGCTTTAATTTGCACTTAACCAATCAATATCATGAGTCTGTCTCAGTCCACAAAGTACAACTTAATCCTTAAGGATGTTTTTGTTTTTTTTTTTATTGTGTTGTTTAATTTATTTTTTAATTCATCAGATCGAGGCTGCTGAGCAGCCCTAGTACAGCTACACACTGTACACTCAGCATGGATCAGGCAGATGGGAAAACTTTCAACATTTACACACTTAGAGGAACTACATAGCTAATACAACAGTGATGACACCAGCGTGAACGAAGAGGACCTCGAGAAGGCAACACTGTCGTTTCTGACGGCACCTCCATCCTCAGCGATCTGTGTAGCTTATTCACTTTATGGACCAGCTGAATGAACAGATTAAGGAGTTATGGGTAAGTGACAGTTCATCACCAAAGCTGGGATAGGCTCAAGCCCTCCTGTGACCCCGGGAACAGGTTCTGAACTGGGCATTGGTGCTCGTTTGGTGCCAAAGGTGTTAGTAAATTTAGCTTTGAATAACTCTTTAAAGGACTTGAATCAGGAAAGTAATTCTTTCACATTTCTATGATCCACTCACTGATTGCTTTTCACCACATTTTAATTCACTAAATGGGAAAAAAATGAAGCCTCCTGAGAAGCTTCATGGTGTCACAGAGGGCAGACCAGCTGTCAAAAACACAGATGTTGCCATTTCAGTCCTCCATGACCATCTCTGCTCTGTATGAAGCCCCGGGAATCTGGCAGCTTCCACTACACTAAAAACCAAGCACTGCAATGCTGGATATGGACGCTTACATGCTGTATGAGGGTTAAAAAGCTGCTTTTGTTGCTAAGGTTGGAGTTTGATCCTGTTGCTGAGCAGAGACAGTCATGAGAGTGGTGCCGAGCTGATGAAACATCAATTCCAGAACAAGAGCAGTCCAGTTTTCATAACTCCCGAGGTAAAGGAATTCAAACTGGGGTTGTTTAAAAAAGGAGAAAAAAAAAAAAAGAAATACATTTTGTACAACCTTCTGTAAACATGAGCGTAGGCAGAATATTGCAGACTGAAAAAAATCAAAGATTTGGCAAAAGAAAAATAATAATGTTAGACATTTAGAACATGATACATTCTGTGCTTTATCTGAGTGCAGCCCCGTCGGGGTCTCGCAGTCCCCGCTGAGAGCTGCCTGACACAGTTAACAGATTAGAAAAAAGGCTTCAGGTAACAGCTTTAAGACTACAACAAGCCAGCCAGTCACACAGTGAGACAGCATTAACTACTGATTCCACCTGCTCAGATATCCGATAGGTATCTCCATCACCACCCCCCCGGTCATGGATCGGAATTTATACCTCAATAAAAATAGAAATCCATGTCTGGGAAAGGCAGCCTGTTAGCAACAGGCTCAAAAAACCAAAAACAGAACAATAATCATACAAAAAAAAAAAATGGATGTCAAAAAAAAATAAAAATATCCATCCTTCATTAGCTTTAACTAAAATAATCATCAAACGCAGCTGTTTGAACTGGTCCATCGCACCTCTGGCAACTTCATCTCCAGTCCGCCTGACTCTAAACAACGGCGATGACGAGAGGACTTGCATCGACTTTAAGAGAAGCCTTGACATTTCAAGTCTTGAGGGCAGTTCCTGAAGGGCAGTCTGGTTTTTCTTGAGGATCAGTGACATATCGGGAAAAATGTCAAGGTCTCCCTTTCAACAGTGTTTTCGTAGGATTTTAGCTAGGAGTGTGGAGCACCTACTCTGTCATCTCAAATACAAACAGCTAAAGAGAAACTGACCTCCAGCCCTGTATCCCCGCCTCGGTTCGCCTCACAAAACACCTTAAAGTGTCTGATGTGGTTTGGCATTATACACTTCTACATATAAACGCAGGGGGCAAAGACCCGCTTCGCTCCCGGGAACAGCGTCTGAAAATAAAGCAAGACCTTTATCCATGTACACACTATTTAAAAAAAACAAAAAACAAACATCAGCTCACATTTAGATGAAGAGGAACACATGGAAGAGCACTCACTGTGGCGTTTGCAGAAAGAAGAGGAGAAACAGGCATGTCTATACAGCCTGAACTCAAAGAGCTGAGCACTTATACAAGTAGAGTCACCCAATCAGGAGGAGACTCTAGAAGGTTTAGGATACAGTGAGCTGACAGGCCTTTACGGGCCTTTGTGTGGAGAAATGTGCCAGTCAGAGTACCTTCTACTCCCGCTTTTACAGCCAGTTTGATAGTTGTCTGGTGCAGCGTGCAGACATCAATGTGCCGTTAATACAAAGTGCTCAGACTGTTCTTTCTGCTGCACCGAGACCAGCTGAACGTTGCCTCGAGTCGAGGAGAGGAAGGCTGTAATAATGAGACTGCAGTGGTTTCTAACACTGACCAACATTTAACATCTGTGCGCTGCCACCCACACACCCACACGTCAGCAGTTCCAGTTTTTAATAAAGTGCAGGGAGAACAGCAGAGATGGGACAAATAAATGGTCTCCATGTGTCGAGAGTTTAAACAGCAGCCGGTGTTGTGCTCTCGCCGAGGAAAGGAAAAAAAGGCTCTGTTACAAAGACCAAAAGACATTTTTCAAAATAAAGGCATTTAAGATGAAAACGTCACTGCACTGTTTCACAAACACGGATGCCGAACGCAGCAGCGGACGTTTTTGCTTCGTCGGTTCAGCTAAAAGGAGAAGAGAGACCAAGCGGTGGTGTAAACTAACAGGAAGGCTCCGTGTCAGCCGTCATCACAGCTAATAATACACTTTATTTAAAAAAAATTAAATTAAATTAAAATACAGCCATGGATGACACGAAGCACCGCTCGGCCTGTTTGAATATTTGTTTTTGCAGTGATTTGGAAAAGCTCGTTTTTACACGTGTGGCAGTTTGAACTGTTTGTTTTTTAAATACATCCAGGATGATGAGAGCTGTATGAAGTCTTCCTACCACAGCAGAGAACATCAGAGTCACTTAAGATGCAATTTAAGACCTTAAGAAAGACACGCACACACTCACACATGCAAACACAGAAAAAGGAAGCCAGCTAAGTCAGGTGGTCAGTAGGTGGGAGAGGAGGCCAGCCCCCCCTCACCAGCCTCCTGATGATTGATAAAACCACACTGATCATCCTCCTCTCTTAGTGAATTTTGTCCATAATCACCCACAGGAAAAGCGTCATGTGACTAAACACCAGCTACACCCACATATTCCCTCTAACGTGGCCTAAGCAGAAAAATCCACCAGCTGGGCCGAGATCATCGACTATGATGATGAGGAAGAGGAAGAGGAGGAGGCAGCTCACACACGGTCGAAGAGTGCGGCGTTAGAGAGTGTCATCCAGTTCGGCTGAGACCCGGGAGGCTCTCTGCATCAGACTTCAGCCCCGGCGGAGGAGTGCGGAAGGCTCTTTAGAGCTCGGCGCTGGCCGGCGGTTTGCTGGTCACGATCTTCATGTACTGGGTGAAGATGGCCTCGAAAGCCTCGTCCCTGTGGATCATGGCACCAAACACCAATGGCTAGAGGAGACAGAGATCCTTGGCTGTTAGTGTGCTTCTACTGTTGTAAAAATAAATAACTAAATAAAATAGAATCTGCTGCCAAGTTAATGCAGCACTAGGCAAAAACAACAACAAACATGACTAAACTGGAATAAAAAAACCTCTTCAGTAAAGTTGGAACATTGAGGAAAACATCAGCAGTACGCAGCAGTCACACTGTTGAATGCCCTGTGATGGTATCAGAGCATATTTTTCCCGATAATAGAGTTATTTTAAAAGATTATTAACATTAAAGTGGACTTATTAAGTTATGATGATGGCTACTGATACCAAACACGGGCATGGTTTTAAACACTGATGTCAGTACAGTGGTGGGCAGTTAATTTTCCCAAGGGCAAAGCACCAATACGTTTATAAAGTAATAAAATTAATAGAAGAAAATTTAGTTTAGTTTATTGGCGTGGCCCCAGCCCTGTGTCAGCATATGTGCAAGTAATCCCTGCAAGCAAAACCTCAGGCTTCAAATTTCTGTACACATTTTGTTTAGGAGGGTTTCTTTCTACACTTGGCTCTATGTGATGTCATCGAGAGTCCCTCCTACACTGCAAGCTCAGAAGCCCCACCCACATGTTCAAATCATCTCTATGTGAGAGCCAACCAACCAATCAGGGGGAGTCTGGCTTAAAAGGAAACAAGTGTAACAATTTATCTGGAACAATTTAGCACATCATGAATACTGACAGCAACAGGAGAGTCTCAAACAGAAGCTGATAATAATAACAAAAATTATAATAACAACAGCAGTAATAACTGCTGTCATCCCAACCAATAAAGGGAAATTTTACACCATAAACAAATGAAAAGTTGCACACAAAAAAATTAGTGAGTTTCCACTTGGGGGCGCCAAAGTCCAACTTTCAGATGATCTAAATACAAACTGATTAGGCATAACATCATGACCAGCTGAATAATATTGTGTTAGTAAACCCTTTTGCTAACAAAACAATCCCGACTCAACGAGGCATGGACTCCACTAGAGCAGGACATCCTGCAGATGCTCAACTGGATTGAGATCTGAGGAATTTGGAGCCTTAAAGATGTTCTTGTGCTCCTCAAACCATTCCTGAACCATCTTTGCTTTGCTGCAGGGAGCATTATCCTGCTGAAAGAGACCCCAGTCATCGGGGAGCACTGTTTCCATTAAAAGCATACATGGTCTGCAACAATGCTTTAGATTGTTGGATGGTAGGACCCAAGGTTTCCCAGCATATCATTGCCCAAAACATCACATTGCTTCTGGTGGTATGCCTTTGTCCCATTGTGCATCCTGGTGTCAGGTCATTCATGTGATGTAACATTCATCAGACCAGGTCACCTTCTTCCATTGCTCCATGGTCTTGTTCTGATGCCAGTGGTAGTGCTTTCAGTGGTGGACAGGGGTCAGCGTGGACACCTGGCTGGTCTGCAGCTATGCAGCCCCATTTGCAACGGACTGCAATGTTCTGCATTCTGAGCCCTTTCTATCAGAACCAGAACTTTTTGTGCAGTTTGAGTTACAGAAGCTCATCTGTTGGATCGGACGACGCGGGCCAGCCTTCACTCCTCACGTGCATCCATGACCTAGTTGCTGGTTCACCACCATTCCTTCTTTGGACCAGCCCACAAGAGCTGCAGTTCTGGAAATGTTCCGACCCAGTCCTCCAGCCATCACAATGTGACCCATTTTCTAACATCAACTTTGAGGACGCTTTCTCACTAATAATTAGCATCCACTAACAGGTGCCACAATGAAGAGATAATAAGCGTTATTCACTTACCTGTCAGTGCTGATAATGTTATACCGGATCGGCACATACCCATGTTCATGTGGTGGTAAACACTGTACAGTACCTACTATCTTTGCTCTTCCCTTTCAGTTGGTTCACTCGGTACTGTGGAGAAGTGACATCTAATACTACATGTGCTGTACTGAGTGAATGCAGTGATGCTGTTACCTAGCTACGCGGTAACATCCTTGATAACTAATCAGTTCATAAATCAAATCTTAACGAAACGCCCACAGAAACCCACAGCAGCTCACATTTGTGAATTTCAATTGCTCACGTGCAATACTGAAGAATTACTGCTGACTTGTCTTAAACTGACTGAAAGGACAAAAACACAATATCCACAGCAGATAATTATTAAGATGTTGGACTGAGCTTCAGCTGAAACGAATGAAATCACGACTGCAAACATAATAATAAATATACAAAGTCTGTACCTTCTGAGTGGAAGGAGTGGCTATTGAAATGCCCATCCCACTTCCTGGTAGGACTGACAACACTTTGTACTGTGGAGGAGAAAACCAGAAATATCTGCTTTAAATACACACCAGAATAGAATTACATTAGTTTTATTATTAATATTTAAAGTAAGTAATTATCCAGTTTTAGAGAGGCTGCTGGCCTCGAGGCGTTCCTCATGTGTATTACCGAGTCATTACCTTTTGTATGTCAGTGATGTCCACCAGCTTGATGACTTTATGCTTCTTGGAGGAGCTCGATCTGGAGCTGGAGCTCTCAAAGCACAGGTAACTGAGAGAGACAGAGAGCTTCGTGAAAGGAGGGAAACAAGGACTCCAAAAAACATCCAAACTGAACAGACGTGTTATAAAGTCTTAAGTCAAGTGTTCTCAGGAGGAAGGCTGCCCTGCTTGAAGCTCTACTGACTGACACAGACAGGAAGAGAGACGAGGCTCAGCGCAACTTAAAACCACGTCTCCTGGACTAATGAATCTCCGTCTGCTCCACCTGTAAATGGAAGCGCTGCTTCTTTCCTCCGCTCAGAGATTTGATGAGATAAAGCTCTCCCCTGAGACAAAGATGTTCCACTTACTTCTCGGTGACGTAAAGCATCCCATTCCTGATGTAGTCTGTGGGCATCTTCCTGTCTCGGTTTATCAGGCAACACCTCCAGCCATTTTCACAGACTGTGAACAAACAGCATACAAGATGATGAAGGGGCTTTATTCACAGAAAACGCATGACTCCAGCTTTTAGACATTTCAAAGTTGGATGTGCATTTTAAAAACAACAACAACAACAAAAAAAACAACAATTAAAATAACTGTAGTACTTGCCCTTACCCGGCAGAGGGCGCTCTGACTCTGGCAGGTTGAAAATCTCGTGGAAAGCTCCCTTCTTGGTGCTGTGAGAGCGACCGCTCTCCTCCTCTCTGCTACCCCCACACGGGACGTTGGCGAGGCTTCCACGAGAAACCACCGGCTGAACCTAGAGAGAGGTGGAGGGAAGAGGGGAAGGAGGATGGAGGGAAGGAAAAAAAGATGAAAAAAAGTGAGAACATGAAAGGAGGACAGAAAGAAAGAGTCGCATTAAACTCAGCGGATGAGGTTTTATAAATCTGTGTGAACTACAGTATCCCACAGCTTTAGAGACAAGTGGCCGAACTTCAAACAGCTCCCCAACTTTTGAGGTTGCATCATGTGCGCTTTCTTCACAGCAGGCTCAGGTGTGACGTGCAAAGCAAAGAGTGAGGCCATCATTCAAGTCAGCATCCATAAAATACCTACAACACGCGTTTACCAAAAACATTCGTGTCCACTGCAGTTTTACGATTTTACTTGCACGAGCGTTGGTTATCACAGTATAAGACAAAGTCAGATAAACTTCAGGGTTATTGATCTGTCCAGTTAGCAAGCATAAACCATTGTGACTCCATTACCATTTCAGCTGCGTCGGTGCAAATGAAAGCAGCTGCACGTGCACTGAAGAGGCAACACCACAAAAAGGAGTCATTTTGCAGGTGGTGGCCACACCGGCTCGCTCCTTATCACCCATTTACGCTCACCACACAATTTGCATCCGAACAGCAAGGTCATCACAGCTTGGTAGCATTTATACCAGCACTGAAGGTGTGGCTATACGCTGCAGTATTCTCCTGAATGATCAGTGAAAAAGCCTCCACATCAGCGCTGGTACAGCACAGGACCAGAAGTCTAAACTGTTTTCCAGAAAGTCTGATCTTCTCAAACTGTTTCAACATGTCCTCATATATAATCTGTGAATCTCTGAGCTTCTGTGTTGATGTGTCATTAAAACTGACAGAGTTACACAATTGTGTCTTAAACCTGCGGTGGCACAAAAAGACTTCTCCAAGAAAACATCTTCAAGACGACGCCACTTTTGTAGTGTGGGGCGAGCATAAATGGGCCATCACGCCTCTTGATTGATTTTACGCCACTTCTACTTTTTGATGGAGTCCTCATCACTGCTGGTAGCATGATATTGCACCTGCAGCCCAGTCAGGTTATAGAGCTAGCCCAGCTCCTCAAGGACGACACATCATATCCACGAGTGCCAACGGGAAAAAGGGGGAGAAACCAGAAGGGGGGCCTTACGTGAGGAGAGCTGCACATCTGCTTTTCTGTACCAAAGCTCTGCAGAATGACCTGTAGCAGGCTTCCTCTGCATGTTTCTGATCAAACTGTCAGAATCAGACTCCAAGAGGTGGCATGAAGTCCTCACGGTCCTGAAGCTTAAAAAAAAGAAAACAAAAAACCCCAAAAGCCAACGAGCAAATGCATGAGCTGCACGGTGCTGTGAGCGCAGGTCGAATTAAAGACACCAGGACCTTATAACGCCCTCTTGCAGTCTGATTCTATCACATGATTAGCTTGCTGGAGGTTATTCTGTAGAGCTCTGGCAGTACTCCTCCTGTTCCCCCTCACACAGAGGAACAGATACTGGTGCTGCTGCTGGGTTGATGCCCATCTATGGCCCTGTCCAGCTTTACTCTTGCAATGGGCCCAGCTCCTAGTACCTCCTCCACACTCCTATGCTGGGAGACAGCAAACCTTCTTGTGACAACACGTGGATGCATCACCCTGAAGGAGATGGACAGCCTGTTCTGCAGGTCCATCTCATGCTGACAGCAGTGACAAGAACAATGAGAAAAAAGTAAAACTAGAGAAAAATCAGTCAGAGAGAGCAGGAGAGAGCAGCGGCCTGTGGCCACCACCTCGATGGTAAGATCAACTGTTTTGTTCATTTTTATGCAGACCTTTTTACATAAGAGTTTTAATCTAATGATCTAACAGCAGTTATGGTGTATTTAAGGGGAACAGGATGATATTAATGTGCTAACATGAAACTACACTGGTCAAATCTTCTCTACGTGCCTACTCAGTAAACACACTGCCAAATCTCACAAGCATCTATGTTCGTGGATCCAAAATGTCACGGGTCTTCAGGCTCTTAAAGATCATTCAAAAAAAGAAAAAAAGAAAAAAGAATAAAAACACCGCAGTGTCAAAGAGCAAAAAGGAAAATCGCAGACCGTTTTGTTGACATTTTGATCCACTGCATTCACAAATTACTGACAGCCACTCTCTAGGTGTGTCACACATCACTCACACACACACGCACACACACACACGCATTGTGGTGAACTGGCAGCACACCCAAGCACAGTAGAGTAGACACACCAGAGGCCCTACCTTCTCAGTGCCAGAGAGCTGAGAGAGAGAAACGACAGAGCAGACCTGTGACTGCGGCCACAGCAAACACACACTCAGACATTCATGTAAGAGAGGAACTTTGTGGTACCCACACAGAACAATCACGGGCTCAGTTGTATTGCATTATTGACAGGAGGGGTGATATTTTGATACTTTATTGATCTATTTTTATCTCTTTTTTTTTTTTATCCACCACAAAGGGAGTCAGTGGGAGGTGGGCTATAGTGGGTGGACTGCTGACAACATGAAAGACTGGACCCGACCTGCTGCTGATGGATGATCTCTCTGAGTACCCCAACACCCCATATGGGTGCCTTTCTTCTTGTGCATGTGTTTGAGATGATTGCTTGTATATTAATCTGCAAATAATGTAAATTCACTAAAACGTCAAGCGTGGGAGAAGTTTTGCAATGCAACTGAAAGCCTCTGTGGTAAAAACCTGTTAACAACTCAGGTCTTTAAGTTTGAAATCAGGATGGGCTAAAGGAAAACATATTTTCTTATTTAAGATTTTAATTAAAAAAAAATCAAGAACCTGAGACAGGAAGCAGTGTTGGTGGTAGGAAACGTGTGTGGGTTGGTGTTGGAGTCTCCGTTTGCCTTACCCGTCTCGACACAGTGGCGTTTGTCCTCTCTTTGAGCTGGGGGTCGGTGGGAAGGCTGTTCCACACGATGTAAGGCGTGTCATACTTGTCGCGGAGCTTCGGGCAGCTCTTAAACAGGAAGTCTATGATGAAGAACTTGATGCCAGCGTACACGCCTGCAAAGAGAGTAATCACAGACACATTAATTCTTAAAAAAATATAAAATAAAAGAGGTTAAATGATGCAAAGCAACACCATTTAGTGAAAATAACCCCTCAGATGTGCCTCACTGACAGACAAAGGGATGCCCTAAATAGGTGACGCCCCCCCCCCCCCCCCCCCAATAGTAGTCCTTGGAGCTGACCTTGATGACATCACTAGTTTCAGCATTGTGCCCATTCTTGCACATACAGACACTGGGCCAATTATATGTTGGAGCTCAACGTGACTCTGGTGTATTGTTGGTTATCCAGAGCCTTCCCAGCTCAGCAGTCAGATTTTCTCCTCATGGTAAAACAGCAGATTTGTGGAATAAAGTGCAGAATAATGAAAAGCTTCCAGTGATGAGTAGAGATTCCAATTTCCAGTTAAACTCGATGGAAAACCAGCCTAAGAGCTCCTGATGAGACTGACGTGAAGACTGTGTCCACGTCACGGTGGGACAGATGCACACATGACCAGAGATTTCTTCTCCACTACATGGACTGGGCGCCGATGACTGACCCACAAGCTGACACCCACTTACAAACTGGACTCTCTTTGGGGGAACGTTTTTATTATAATTGTTTTGTATTTGGAGCCTGTCATGCAGCTGCCGTGTGTTCCCAGGTCTCCAGGCTCCTGTCATTCCTTATTGTTTTCCCTGTTGGTATCAATTACCCGTAACCAGAGTTACACATGCTACAGAAGGCAGCAGCTCTGCATGTGCAGACTATGTGGGCATTTTCCCCATGATGGGTGCAATACAGCCTGCCGATGTCTCTTTATGCCAACACAGACTGGTTTCCTCTGCACTTGTCACATCTTTCCGTTCCATGTTCACAATGTAACAATGTGGTCAGCTAGCCGCCTTCTTCTACTTTCAGCTGCTCCCATTAGATCATCTGCCTTCATCTCACCCCATCCTCCTCTGCATGTCCTCCTTCACTACACCCATGAACCTCCTCTGTGGTCATCCTCTCATCTCCCTGCCTGGCAGCTCCATCCTCAGCATCCTTTGCCCAATATATTCTTTCTCCCTTCTCTGCACATGTCCAAACCATCTCAGCCTTGCCTCTAATGTTGTCTCCCAATGTGGTTAGCTATCTGTGCAGAAAAGAAAGCCCTCATTCCCAGTCACGCTGAATGTGTGGTCTGTTTTTTTTCTCCAATTGAAATGAGTCACTGAAGAAATCTTAGATGGGATCTGAAAGAATCAATGTCAGTATATTTACTTTATTTAAATGTCCAGTGCAGCTTTTAAGCATAGATTGATTTTGGTTATTCGTTCCTTTTAAATGGAGAAATGAAGTGCTAGATGGAAATTTGGCTAAATGAAAGCAGCTTCTATGCCAACAGTTTGCTCCGAGCACCTTTCAAGAAAGTCTGAGTGCACAGTGGTTTGGGAGACGCTTTGCAAAATAAAAGTAGTAATTATGTATAAGATCTATATGCCAATAGCCCGCAGCTTCCCCACACAGGCTGAGGGAGTATGGCTCCACAGGTTCTGCATCTGTTTGTGACTGAGTTCACGTATTGTCACAACGAAAAAGATGCTTTGTGAACATCACTCACCAATCATGAAGCCCAGCAGTTTGTACGGCAGGACGCAGGAGGTGATGAAAGTCACCCACAGGCAGATGTAAAGTTTCTGGGTGCTCTCTGGCTGCACCCACATGAACAGACTGAAACACAGACAGCAGGAGGAGGACAGAAAATACATCAGTATATGAGTTATGTGCATTTCTTGCACACTTGATTGTCAGACTGAAACAAAACCACTCACTTCTTTATCTTCTCTAAAACATCAGCCATCTTTCCAAAGAGGTTCTGAAAGAGATTTAAAAGCACCTCATTAAAGAGTTTGTCTTGTTTCGAGCAGCGACTGGATCGTTAGATGAACCTTGTTATACCTGTGCTTTTTGTGCAACATCAAGTACAAGCTGAAACTTCTCAGACACAGTCAAGTCTTCCTTTGGAGGCTCCTTTAACAACACACACACACACAAAGCCACACGTTGATCTCCAGTCCTGGATACATTTCATTCTGACGTGCACAACAACAACAGCAGGGAGGCATCTTACCATGGGTTCATAAACCTCAGGCACAATGCTCCACTGGATCCTCCAACCTCTGAAAAATAGAAGGTATAAATAATGCACATGTTATAAGGCAACTCCTTCAATGCAAAACATCAACTTTAAAGGAGCGACTTTTCCAGCCTTGGGAGCTCTGACTGAAATCAGGTCTGACCCTGTCCGTTATTGTGTACTGCTCTTTTGTAGCAACAATTACAACAACCCCAAATATGCACAAATGTGTGCATGTTTTTAAAATCTGGCGGTTTTAACAAACATTTGCTGTGTGACTACAGGGCCGCGGTGTGCATCTGTTTACTACCAGCACAGCTGTGGCCTCAGTAGTTGATGTTAATGTGGGGTTTTTTTGCACAATTAATCACGCTAAAAGCTGAAAATCGGACTGCAACCTTTTACAAACAATCGAGCTCAACCGTGAAGTAACAGCTGAGGCAAAAATTATCCTGCTTTTATGAATAAATGACAGTTTTTACCTGGCAATGAGGTAATTTAAGGACAAGCGTAGGATAGCCAGGAAGAGGAACATGGGAATGGCCCAGCCATGCCAAGCAGCATTCATGTAAATCTGGATTCAAAAGGGGAAAAAGGACAATATATATGTATATATACACACACACAGGTTAACGTAGTTTGTTTTTCTTTAATAAGTAAGCTGTGTTTTACAACCGATATGCATTAAATTCAGCACTTTTTAGCAGCGAGGACAGATTCTTTCAGTCAATAACTGCAATGAATTGTTTGAATTTGTATTCAGTGTGAGTTGATGGACTGACTCATTTGTTTCATTCAAACAGCGACTTATCTGTTCTGACACAAAACTCAGCATTAGTTTTATCACAGCTGCTTGTTTATAGCCCTTCATCGCCCATAAAAGTTACCAAGACAAAGACAAACTGATTACAAGATGGACATAAAAAGGAATCAGGGGGGCTCATTGTAAGCCTGAAGCGCATATACTTGGGTGATATATCGGCAGTGGAAGATGCTGTTAGAGTCACCTGTCAACACTAAACCAGCATCATGTCTGGATACTGAGATGGTGTAGGGCCATAATCAGTGGGTTGAGGATGATTTAGCATAACCACTGACTGGACATTAATGAAGATCTGATTAGGCCTGCAGTCGCTGGCAGAATCACTGCAACTCATCACAGTGAAGCAGACATGACATTAATATTCATTTAATCTCCCGGCCATGAGCTGTAAGACAATTAGGTCAGAGTAAAACTACAGATACGACCCTTTTCTATTAAAAATGCTTGCTGTAAAGTACAAGCATGACCACAACTCAAGAAGTCTTGACCTCAAAATTTGACTACATCATTCAATTTAACTTCATCACTTTCCCCCCTTCTCCATCACAATTGCCCTGCATCCTCTATGAAGTCTCACCTATCTGGTCACTCGTAGGATGAGATTTAGAGAAAAGAGAAAAAGTCACAGCTGCAGTCAAATAAAGGCAGGGAGGTGAAAATGTAGTGCAATGTGTCAAAGTGACAGAGACGGCAGATGACAGAAGCAGCACAGCTGTTAATGACACCCAAACTGTGCAGAGGCCATCAGCAGTTTATGGCAGGTAATCCTGTATCACAGCGGTCCCCAACCTTTTTTGCGCCACGGACCGGTTTATGCCCGACAATATTTTCACGGACCGGCCTTTAAGGTGTTGCGGATAAATACAACAAAATAAAACTAGTACCGGTACCGAAAAAAAGAAGATTTATTCATAACACACGTGAAAAGACCCAGGAAAACCGAGTTAACGATAAAAACGATAACAAAATAATGCTGAAAACCGATAAAAACCCTGAAAAACATACATTTCACACCTGAGCCTCAACTCTCGCGGCCCGGTACCAAACGACTCACGGACCGGTACCGGTCCGAGGCCCGGGGGTTGGGGACCGCTGCTGTATCACAACTAACCTCGAGTTTTCTTTTAGAGAATATCGAAGCGCGATTATGTCTGAAGTGCAAGAAAGCAGAGACTCACAATGAAGGCAATAGCTGAGGTGTACACGGAGTGCCAATTAGATAAGGCGGAGAGGTTCCTTAAGAAGTTGGTGACAGGCCTGGCTCCTCGCTCTGAAACAGCAAAGACACAGGGATTCACTGAGAGCGTAAAGCTAAAGACAGAGCAGCACTGTGTTTACTCCTGCTTTGCTTTGTGAATCAGGCTTTTACTGTGAAATTTTCCTGGAGTTTTATATTTAACTACATGTCGAAATGTTCAGAAGGAAAATCACGCACTAAAATTAGATCTACAATACACAGAACTACAGTATTGCATGAATGTGTGTTAGTGTTGTCATTACTATTATTATTATTATCATCATCATCATCATTATGTAGAGGACATCAAGTAAAAGCTTGTACTCACTGAGTCGCCTCATGTTTTCTGTCAACCTGGATGGAAAACAAAAGAAAGTGAAGGTCAGAATACGCGTAGATGCTGACATATACACACACGCAAAAAAAATAAATGCTGCTTTATGTGAGAGGGGAAGTGTTAACACATTGGCCTTCATCCGTCTGTAATGACTCACTCTTCTGCACAGAGGAGAGAAAATAAGTACGAAGAAAAAACCCCAACTTCCTCTGTGCAAAATCAAACCAGGGACAGCTACAGGGTGAGGGTACACACGACAGAGTTGGACTTTTTTTTTTTATTATTATTATTAATAATAAACACACATTCTTCTCTCCTCTTCCTCGGTGGCCTCGACCACCGAGACCGAAGCTTTTATGCTCGCCGAACGCTACGATTCCACTTCTTCTTCAACAACCTGAGGAGTTATGTTCTGCTCAGGACCACATCTCACCCACCTTTTAGCACTTAGCGGTTCCTCAGCCTCCACTGTGCTTTCCTCCGGCTGGAAGCGGAAGTCTTCCATGTAAACCCCGAAGCGCTCATACAGCCACTTCTGCAGCCGTGAACTCCACACTTCCTTCTGCTGTTTCTCTGCTAAAGAAAACACATCAACTTTGATTTGCTGCTATAAGCACAGCTTATTTTTGTAATCCTCTGCACCAACAATCATGCACTGTTAAAAGAAAATCACTGATATGTGATGGGCTTATGTTATCAATAACTCTTACGCCAACCCTATCTCCTGCCCTGTCATGGGACCCTTACTGGACCACTTAAGCCTGGTCTCAGACTGTGATTATCCAATGGTAGCTAAGCAAATTCAAGGACTCACGCCAAGCCTGTTTTTGTGTTTCCAAGCACGTGATTGGGAGAGCTTTGGGCCATGGTGTCTGCTTTTTCTGCATTATTAAGTCTTGTTACAGGTTAAGCCACAGAAATGACACAGTCAGGATCACCACAGGCAGGTGGACATGGCTGCATGGAAAGGTGTGAGCTTATCCAACAGAACTTTGCAGCCTGTGCTGTTACATACAAGCTAAATTTGCTACTGTCGCGTGAATAAATATATATTTAAAAAAATACTTTGCACTTTGTGTAATGAATCCCTGTTTTCTACATGATAAGCTGACTTTTAAAAAGTGTTTGTTTTTTCTGCTGTAGATGATACGACTGAGCTAGAAACAGTTACATTTACAGTTTTCAAAGGCACCACTGCCCAGGGTCCAAACAGACGCGATTTCTCTCTTTCACATTATCTACGGCAGGGTTTTGGTAGCTGAGTGCCAGCAAATTTAAACTAACATGTGACTGAGGGTAACACAGGAACGCTTTCACTTCATGGTGGTAATGTGGGGGTTTTTTTCCCCTTTTTGTGCTCTTCATATTTTAACCTTTAGTGACATCACAGTCACATCACCACTGAAATGTGTTACAAAGTTTAGGGTGTTGTAACTGCTGCAACTGGAGGTTGACTCTGCAAACACACAACTTTAAACGTTTCAGATGATGGCGATGGTGTACGTGGGTGCACGATCACCCTCTGGACCTGTTTGTTATATATGTAGATGTTGATGTCAAACTACAGCAAGGAAGATTCAATTTACACAAATCTTATAACAGTAATACATGCAAATAATTCATGACTGAAAAAACAAGCTAAAAATCTCTCTAACAGAGCTCGTCTGCCGTCACAACTCCAGGCTGAACCGCAGTAAACTGTGGATGAATGAGATGTGCTGCAGTCCTCACAGGCTGCCACAAACTGTTGGCCTCACTTTAACAAACCTGGATCTGCATAAGCCGGCCTAACATATTCTTATGTCTGCCCTAGATGAAGTGATCTACAATCATAACCCATTTTCCAAAATTAGCCTCACTCTCTCACCCTCCCTTTCACTAAAATCTCACACACGCAAACACACACCAATCCCTGGATCACTGAAAGTCAACCTATGACAGCAACTGTTCAGCCTGAAAGCAAAAGAAAGCACATATCAGAAACACCATCTGACCATTACTGCACTAATGAGCTTGTCTCATTTGTCCCTCACGAAAATATTTTGAAAACAGACTCATTCTTAACAGCGCCGATCTGGACTAATGATAGGAACCTGCCTTGACGCATTAATGTGGTTTTGTTGTGTTGCTTACTTGCTCTTGACAGCACACAGCGCACACAGGAAACCCCTCTGTTTGCGTGCGCGTCTGTGTGTTTGTCACGCACACTACGTACTGCCTCGTGTCCTGGAGTAACCCACAAACCCATCCGACCCACTATGTTCCCATCAAGCGCTCCGTTGCACGCATCCTACATTCTCACCTCCCCTGCACATGTGCACACACACACGTAAACTCTCCTCTTGATTTACTCCCACACTCAGAAGACGTCAAGGACTCATTTCCTCTCCCTCAGACTCCAGCTCACCCACCTTCGCCCCCCATATCTCGTCCACTTGGGGTCTTACCGGTTCCATTGTTTGAGGGCGACTGCTGTTTTCTGGGAGGTTGTGGTGGAGAGTCCTCTAGCCTGAAAGAAAGAGACAGACACACATATAGTCACGAAAAAACTAAGGGAAAGATCTGTCATGTGTCAGTCTCACTTCTGTATTGTCAGAACTGCAATCTCACACTTAAAGAAGTACATGAGCCAGCATGTTGAAAGCTGCTGCACTGAAAGGATCACCACAAAAGGCAAGGAGACATACACGGAGCCAGACTAGTAAGATTCACTCTGCCTGTTATCACAGTGAATAAGGTTACTGTTAAAATTTCACACCAGAAGTTTGACAAAAGGGCTAGAGCAGGGGTGGGCAATCTCAGTCCACGAGGGCCGGTGTCCCTGCAGGTTTTAGATGTGTCCTCGAACCAACACAGCTGATTTACATGGCTAAATTAGCTCCTCAACATGTCCTGAAGTTCTCCAGAGGCCTGGTAACGAACTAATCATGTGATTCAGGTGTGTTGACCCAAGGTGAGATCTAAAACCTGCAGGGACACCGGCCCTCGTGGACTGAGATTGCCCACCCCTGGGCTAGCGCAAACATCCTCCTTTAACTTCAGACACACATTAATTCAGATATCCATATCCTGCAGAAACTGAAGGCATCTGCATCAGTCACACTTACATAAATCTTAATGACAAATTTGAGAAATTACTCATTGGTCCTTTAGGGAGGTCCTACCCACAAATCACCCATTCTGCACAGCTACAAACACACACATTCAATAAGTGCATCCCTACAGCCATCCTTATTCCATAAAACACCCTGAACAGGCACTGCAGTGGTACTTACAAGTGGATGAAACAACATTTAGAGCAAACTGGCACTGGCAAACTTGTTGCCCTTTTATCTATAAGGCTTTAATTGCAGTCATATTTCTTTGTAATGGACAGGAAATTCTAGCTTAAGACTGAATTGATCTTCTCCCTAAAGAGAAGCCTTCTCCAGAATGTGTTAATGCTTTGTTTTATTGTTTATTCCAATCATATATCAGTGAAGAAGAAATGTTTGCTGTCTGTTATGCTCATGCTGGATATTACTGACAAAGTATTAACTGTGGAAAACTTGCAGGTCACAATACAATAACTTCGCCTCTTACAAACTCCTAAACTGCTTTCAACAGTCTTGAGGCCATGTTTCAGCGCTGGCAATCACTTGAAGAATACCAGCAGAATTTCCCATGGGCATTCAAGCTAACATTTCCACACACAGTACATGAGAGAGAGACATGCACACCCGCAAGTTTAAAGGGTGTCCCAGTAGGAGCCAAGAGGCGTGGGTTTTTCCTGTCACCAGGATAGCATCTGTGTCACAGCGAGGAGATTCAGACAAGCGCGTGACTCCTTTCGGTTTTTTTCTCCCTCTCCCTTTTTCCATCTCCCTAATAACACACACACACACACCTCCTTGTGGAATTTCCTGCCTACCAAGCTGTTGATGCTTCTATTTATAACAGGAACTTTGGGCAGCACCGGCACTGACACCCTCGTCATCCAACTTGCCCCGTGGTAAACTCTGCTGAGCTGAACTGTTACAAAGTGCAGCGCCACACTTTCCTTTCATTTCACAACTATTACTTCTTTTCATACATTTATCCCCTCATTTCCTGTCATGTGCTTCACTCTGCACTCCCTTCTTCTCGTCTCACCTGGTTTTGAGCAAATCGCTCATCTTCTGCTCCAGGTCTATCCTTTTGCTTCGCTCCCTCTCGAGCTCCTGCCGCAGGGAGTCCACGCTGGTCTCGTCCCGCAGCTTCCTCAGTTCCTCCTCTGGAAAAAACAAAACAACACAAACACTGGAGGTCAGCCAATTTAATTCAGCCTAATTCAAGTGAATTTTACTTATATTGCACCTTTATATTGTAAGGTAAAGACTCTACTGTAAAGGAGAAAACCCTAACAATCAGATGAACCCCTATGAGCAAACTTGGTGAAAGTGGAGAGGAAGAACTCCCTTTAAAACAGGAAGAAACCTCCAGCAGAAGCAGGCTTAGGGAGGAGTTGCCATCTAGTTGGGGGTGAGGGGAGGAAGACAGGGCAAAAGACACAATGTGGAACTTATGTTATCTTGATGGCTCATCCTGATCCCCGACCCTGGTACTGCCGGAGGTTTCTTCCTGTTAAAAGGCACTTTTCCCTTCCCACCGTCGCCAAGTTTGTCACCAGAGGGTCATCTGATATAATGTATGTGCTTTACCTTAAAAAATAAAACATGCAATATCAATAAAATTAAATTTTTCTAAAATGATGAGATTCATACTCTCACATGCTCAGGGTCACAAAAGGGCACATAAGAAGCAAGATTTCAGTAAAAGAATTCAATTCAATAAAAAAAAAATAATGCTGTGCTTAAAGATACTTTTCCCCGCCCCAAAAAAACTGCTTCTGCTGAGTCGTGAATTTCTCATTTTATCCCTCCCATTTATAGCCTATAACCTTCACCTCTCCTCCTCACTTCCTCCTTGTCAATCATGTGATGGCTTCAATTGGTTTCAGGTAACGGGACTTTCAAAGCCTGGGGTGCAACATCAGCACTCTCTCACACTCTATTGCCCCTGAATAAAGGAGCACATGAATATTGGAGAAGAGAAGGCCAGAAATGTGTGCACGTGCACCCGTCAATCAGTACCCACTTACCCATTAGATGCTCGAATAAGCAATCACAAAAATCAAAAGGATAGATCGAGTCCACCTTAAATTAAAATTAAATTATCAGCAAAGGCTCTTCGAGGACAATCATGCCCTGCTGTAGCACCACTTTCATTGTGAACACCACAAATCGGTGTCTCAGTTAAAAACGAGAGAAACATCACCTGAAACGGGTGCAACATGTTCTTGAAGTAGCAACAGTGCTGAAAGTAAAGAAAGCAATGAAAGCAGCGCAACTCCCCAATCGCCCACTTTTCTCAGAACATCACACATCCGAGGGGAGGATTCAGATTACAAGACTGTAGCTGCCACTTTCTCTTTCTCATCAACCAACCTCATAGCTCACTCTTGTCCTTTATTGCATCCCATTAACACTAATAAAACATTCATTGGCAGAACCTCCTGCAGCTACAGCGCTGGCTTCAACCTGGGGTGCTGCTCCTGAGAGAGGACATGCATCCAGTATAATGCGTCTGCCTCAGATTCTTCTTCGGCACTTCTAGTTTACTCAGAGCAGTTCAGGAAAATTTGGTTCACTTTGAAGTCTTCCTTTTGAAAATCCTCTGCAGTGGTGCATTAAAGAAGAAAAACAAACCATCATTATTTCATCTCTCTCTTCACAAAATGCAAAATGACTCCTTTCATACATTCAACAGTGGCTGTATCTCCCCTCCCACTGGCACAGCACTCAAATATCCATGAAAACGTGCCTCTGTGTACATAACAGTAAGCAAAACACAGGCCAAAGGTTGCAATGGGCTAAGCTGCTTAATGGTTGCCCTGTGCCATAAGATCTGCAGCCAACTTTAAACCTATTACATTAAAAGACTAGCAGCAGCAGCGGGCATGATACAAGCAGTAGTCTAGCTTTGGGTTTAGTGTAACATAAGCGAAGTCACAGAAAAGGAATTCATAATGACAATACTCTGAAAACAACCTGCATTAACTTTTGGTGAGGAGGAGCCACAAGTGGTAAATAAGCTGGAAACATGAAGACTTGAAGCAGCATCTGTGATCACCTGGAGCAGTGTCTGCAACATTAGGCCTGCTTTGGTTTCTACCATAATATCGGCATTATTTCCACAACTCTGATGAGCAGTTCTAAGGCTTGATGAAACTGCTGAAGGACCCTAAAGTCAAGTAACATAATAACTAAACCAACCACAGGATCTCTTTCTTAATAAGATGACTTGGGTGGTTTTCACCGCTTTTTATCACTAACGCCTACTCGTACACTGCCACTCATTTTCTACTCACCCTGCACCCTTTTGCAACCCCACCGTACAACCACTCCCTGCACCCCACCCCCAATTTCTTTCTCCCATGCTCCACTCCTTTCCATGCATGTATTCCCTCTCTGTAGTTTCCTTCCACATTGTCCATAACCTTCAAAACACCAGAAATAGAGATGCTGCAGAGTCCATAACACTGCACTGGAAGTGGGGCCACAAGTGTGTGATACAGCACAGCTTGGCACAGTACGCTATGTGTGTCAGACGAGGAAGGATAGAGTACAATCGGTTTTTTTCTGTTCCACAGAGGCCCTCCACATCAGATAGCATATTAATAATACTGTCAACACGCCTGTTCTGCGCCTTAAATTGGATTGCTGACTTCTATATATAAATCTTCATCCTGGGTTGCCACATCACAGGGTCTCTTCAGCCATTATGAAAGCTAGTAACTAGACCATTTATGTGTAACACAGACAGGGGATTAGCTAAATGCCATGCCAAGAGATGTCACTTTTAATCGTGCTGACCTTCTGTTCTTTGCAGACTTTGAATGGAACCATAATATCTATGGGGGGGAAAGAAAAGCTACAAAAACATCACTATGAACTTTACACATGATACATTATTTTATAAGGAAGGTTTGGATGCTGAGGGCAGATTATGGAAATGATGGAGGTTCTGCACTGCTTAACTGTGTTTTATTTGTACCAGGTTAAAAGGAACCGTTATGCACATTTTTAATTGTACTGGAGTAGCGCTGCATGACTCACACTTCAAAGTAATCCTTAACCATTTCATAATGGGCCTTAATGCAGCACTTCAATCTCCTCTTACTTCAAGTCTACTCTCGCTTCAGGCCGGCTTTCTTCCAATTGGCTGCCTCTCTTAAACAAAAGGTAGGCGGGACTTCTGTGCCCTGTATCCAGATTTGTGTTACGCAGACACAGAGGTTTCTTTTTTGATAAATGGAGTCAAAAAGCCAAAATAAAACTCTAAATGTTTGCATTCCTGAATGCCGATGAGGATTTGTGAGAATAATAACCACTATACAGAAATTTCCAAAATCAAAACATACATGTAATTTTTCCTTCTTATCTCGTCACACCATTATTAGAGCTAGTAGAGCACAAACCTATACAATGAATTTTTCATGGTCCTGATCCACTACTGAGGAAGAGATGCTATATTTAGCTGGACAGATGAGTCCTGGTTCCCAACTTGCTAATGTGACAAAAATGTACCTCATCTGGTTAAAACTTCTTTGATAAACTGAGGTAAAATTCAAATCATTCACACTTGCATGTAACCTTTAAATACCTCCATGGATTCAGCAATTTAAAAAGTAAAATTTAGAGCATCTTACAGACCTCAGAACACTTTTAAAACATGCTGGCTCGTGTCAGTCATGTCCGGCTTATATTTCAAACATGGCAAACTTACTGAGGTTGAGGTTACTTTTATGGCTTTTGAAATTATCAACAGCTCCACTGTAAAGCAGCTCAAAGCTGTCAAAGGTGCAGTCCTCCATCCTGCACAAGGCCATGCGCCTCTGCAATCGACCGGTCCCTGGGACGCTGCTGCAGGAACGGGACGGCAGAGTGGCCGCTTTGGGTCGGTCTTGAAGTCCAGCCATGGCTGCAGGTTGCTTTAGTCCAGCCCGGAGAGTTTAACCCCCCCCACTCTGACCTCAAAACTCCTCCAAGGCCTGTAAAAGTTTAGCTGCAGGTCCCATGTTTACATGTCCCATCCAGAGATGAGGGATTTCTGCAAACTAAGTTATCACAAGCAGCGCAACGGACTGTTGTGACAGGCCTCCACACAGTGTGATGAGCAGCGATCAGAGCTGGTCTGCATGTGTCAGGCTCTGGGTGACGAGAGAAGGGGGGCAGTGGAGGTAAAGAGGCGGAGCTTTGCTCGGCGGCCAGCAGACTAAGAGGGCCTGGAATCTGAGATTTCTCAGCAGACTAGAGCTGTCAGACACACACACACACACACACACACACACACACCACACACACACACACACACCACACACACCACACCACACCACACACACCACACACACACCACACACACACACACACACACACACACACACACACACACACACACACACACCACACACACACACACCACCACACACACACACACACACGTTCATCTGTCAGTGCGGCCTTATATGACCCATGTGGATGAGGATGTGTTGTGTTTTTGTGTTTGGTTTAAGCAGGTGTGTGAAGAAGCATGTGTGGGGATGGAAAAGTCTGCACACGTACTGTACGCACTGGACATGAATTGCAAACCGCTTTTCATTTACGCAGGCAAAGTTTTTTAAGTCCTCAAAGGAAAAGTACTGTGTGAGTTTTTCAATCCAGGCCAGAGACAATAGCTCCTTTCATGAAAGGAGTGGGGGCATGGGGTGGGGGGGTTCGGAGAATAAGAGACACAGAGCAGGAGAGAGAGGGAAAATCAGCTGCTTCGCACTGGCCTCTCACTGTTCCCATTCACCGCCGTATTTTCCACAACACTCTTTTACTTGAACATAAAGGAAGGTCGATTTTTGTGGCCTCCAGCCGATCTGCAGATGTTAACAGGCTATTCAAGCTTCTGGCTAAGGAAAGAGAGAAGGGGAAACCACGGCACAGACATCCAAAATGAAACTAGCAACTAACAGGAACACGTGATTTCTCTATTCCCTACTTCTGTATGAGAAAAGATAGCAACAGAGCCGGATAATTCACCTTTGTCTCAAATGAAGCCTTTTTGCACATAAAAGGGCTGATCAAATATAAGTTATAAATACAGATTTCCTATAAGATATATGATCATATCATTAAGTACAGAGACCATTTCTGTATGAGTAACAGCATTGCATTCCCAAACAAATATATGTATAAAAGACATCCAAATATAAAGTTGTAATTGGACTGAACGGTTTCCTCCCCCTCTCCTTGGCCGCCTTCCACTCTGGCCTTGATGTTTGTGGATAACCTAGATTGGACTTGCTTGGTGTCCTCACTTTATCCCCCCTCTACAACACAGGTCGACTTCACGGCTAAATCTCAGACTTCACTGTTCTTCCTGCAACATCAAAAACAACCCCGACGTCCTTCTTGTCTCATGCAGTGTTTGTCGACCTCTTGTTTACGTGATGCCGAGCCAAACTCCTTGACAGGCAGCGTGTGTGGGAGTTAAAGTGTGTCTGTGTTCTTTCTAAATGTGTGTGTGCTTGCTATTGGCCATTTGTGTGAGACTCATATTTACATAGGAGGGGGGGAGAAAAACATGAGTGAGTCATAAATAACCTAGATGAGCAATGTTCAATAATCCAATTTCGTGTCAGCAGGGAGGATACATTTCTCCTGTTTAGGGAATCCAAATCACATCACAGATTTCATTACATCAGATATCTGGTCAAGATTACAGTTTCCCCTGTAAGCAAAGGAAACCGAGTGTTTTCAGGGCAACTGTAAGGAAAACAATTCCCACAGGGTTTGAGAAATGCCATGCGATGAACTCGGAGGATTGTGCAGAACCCCATTTCCTCTGTTAACAGATGCTGCTAGTCATTTAGCTCCTGCACACTTCCATGTCTCACTCAAAGAGCACTCTAACAGGACACACACAGTACTCTGTGGGAACCATGCTGCTTTGACAAAGCAGTGAGTCGGCTCATTTCTACCCACATGGCCAACTGTTGCATTCTCACACGCTTCCCTGCAGCTAACGAAAGATGCCTAAACAAACTGTATCCAACCTCCCAATGAGGATAACTGTAACAGTCAGGAGTCCAGTGAGAAGATCATCTCAAATGTTATCCATTCCAAACTGTACTGACACCGAGATTATGCTTAAAGGCCTCTTCACAAAACTCCCAAATATAGAAACCTCTGCCTCTGCAATGTCCAGACCCCTTTAATGCCAGTGACTTTATTTCCTGTAAGGACCTCACGTATGATGGAACCCACAGGTCCCGTGAAAAATGCCTTCATTATCATGCAGCGTGTACTGAAGCTGCCCATTAGATGGAGAATAAATCCTTGTCATGCAGCAAGTACTATGGCTGCTTATTTAGAAAGACAATGAATCATCATCACAGCAAAAGAAATGAGTGATGAGGCAAAGACCTGCAAGATACTCCATCACTTGCATAATTTTCCCAAAGAAGGCTAAACCAAGACTTTTTAGTAACTTCCATTTTTCTCTGTATAACAGTTCTCCACAATTACAATACACTTCTCATTACTAAAATCCATTCCTTACAAGTTTTTCCCTCTAAATGAACACACTAAAAAGACAGATCGCCTATTTTCCACTTTTTTGCCTTTAAACACCCTCTACACATCCTAGTCTATATAATAACCATTTGCAAACTCAACTTGCAGTTTATCAGCTGCTTTGTGATTTAAAACTAAAAAAAGAAGCTGTTTTGCATCAGACAGAACTTAACTCCCACCTAAAACATTAAAGTGAAAGTATCAGCTGCAACTGTTTATTACAGTTTCAATAAACCAATTTAACTACATTTTATTTATATAGTGCCAAATCACAACAACAGTTGCCTTGTGATGCTTTATATTCTAAAGATACAGTCCCCATAATAACAGAGAAAACCTCAACACCACGACCATTTAAACTCAACTTAAATTCCGACTGCGGGTTCTTCCTCTTAAAAGGGAGTTCTTCTTTCCCACAGTCGCCAAATGCTTGCTCATAGTTGGGGTTTTCTCTATATTACTGTAGTGTCTTTAACTTATAACCTAAAGTGCCTTGAGGTGACTCTTGCTTTGATGTTATATAAATAAAATTGAACTGAACTGATATGAAAATGATTGGTTGCGGTTGAGGAGAGAGAGACATGACAAAAGGACCCAAGCTGCCCAATAAAGTGGTTGTAATTATTCACAGCTTGTCTGAGTTCGAGATGCTTCTTCTGTGTTTCTCCCTTAAAGAATAGCAAAGTGACTTGAGCCAAGGCCCCTCTGTGAAAAATGGTTGCCGGTCCACTTTCTATGGTCTACTGCCGACCCTGTGTCTATTCATTTGGATTTATTATAATTGGAAAATTGCATTCCCATAACAGCTGCATAACCTAAGCTCAACTATAAGAATTTTAGACTGACTTAAGCCTGATTAAAATAGAAACACGTTTAAATGGAGGTTAAAGTAAAATCTCACTTCAGTTCCAGCTGAAAAACAGATAACCTGTACTGACCACACCCCCCGAACCGCTCGCTTATCCACTCACACCCATTTAGCCCGCTGCTTTTGTTTTTAGCTTCACAATTCACAGGAAACATTGTGGTACAAAAATTAATGCTTAGATTTTAGTAAAATTGGGAACAAATGATCACCTAATGATCACACATGGTCACCCGAACTGTGCCAGATCGTATTGATCATTTTCGAGCGCCATTTTTGCAACAACAAAAAAAAAATCCCTCCTAGATTACTGGTTAGATTTGAGTGAAACAACACTGTCCTGATGTGACTGTTTGCATGTCTGCTTGACTTCTTGATGAATTTTAATTCTCACAGTGGCTCCATGATCTAGTGGTTAAAACAGTCACTTTAGATGCAAGATATCAGTAATTCGAGAGCAGGAGGAGACCCATATCCAGCCTCAGGGGTATCAAAAGCTAGCGTACTCCTAGTGCTGGTCCCAAGCCCCGACAAATAGGAGAGTTACATCAGGAAGGTCATCTGGTCTAAAATTTGTTCCAAATCAAACGTGTGGATCCATACACTGTGGTGACCCCGTGGGAAACCACATAGCCATCCAGCCAACTAAGGACAACTTTTTTTCTGCACTTCACACATTACAACATGTGAACTGTAATGTAAAGACCTCCTTTACTGTGTTTTCAGCTCTTTTATTTTTAATTATTTAAACAATATTTGCTTTGCTGATTTCAGGGGGCCAATATGTGCTTGTATTATATTCATATTTAGACAATATATAGATCCTTACTTTCTTTCATTTCTAAATGTCCGCTAGTAGCAACACTTCCTGTGATGCAGCTGGGATGTACTTGCTATTCCATGAAACCCTTCCAATAGTTTTACTGCAGAGAAAATTCCAGCATTTACAGTCTGAATTCTCTGATTCTATTAGTGCTCACTTGTTCAGCTGTGTGTGTGTGTGTGTGTGTGTGTGTGTGTCCGCCCAGTTAGAAGTAGGGCAGCAGCTAGGACACTGTATCGACCAGCCAGTCACTGTAGAGCTCAAAGCGTGGCCTGTTCCCCTGCGGTGACCTTCAATATGTGACCTCACACAGGATAACTGCACTGTCGCTCTCTCTCTTGCACCCACCCCTAATCCTTTACAACTGTATGGAACCAGCAGTGGTAAAACCAATAGACCCCAATTAAGGGAAGGCCTGTCTATAACTGTGCAATGTGAGAATATAGCTGTACACACTTTAGCCTACCAGAACAAGGGCCAATGTTTTCAGAAGAGAGATCCACGCATTGGTGTGGGTAATTCATTTGGCTTGCAGATTTCTATATGTGTTTTAATTTGCCATTCTTCTATTAGCTCTGAGTACAAATGATGTATTTTGTGATGTAAAATCTGGTAGGAAAAAAAAACAGAAACATCAACCAGTCAAGAATAAAAAGTAGGGAGAAGAGAAAAGCAAAAAGAGGAAATAAGGGCAAAGAGAGGCCGGTATGAGTAAAAGAGAACACGAATAATAGCGAGACAGAACCAAGAGGAAGGAGAGAAGGGAAAGCAGTGAAAGCCTTGCAAATTAAGCCGGCTCATATAACGACATGAGGTGATTTCCACTGGCACTAACCTCTACCATTTATCACTTGTAGGAGGGTCAGTACAGCTCAGTTCATTTTACCCACAGGACAGACTCTAGCTGATATATCCCCTCTGCTTCCACATCTATTCCCATGATAGTCACAGAACTCTCACAGTGTTATCACTCAAACAAACTGTGCTCATCTTTGTGTGCAGCATGTTCAGACACTACAAAAAAAAAAAAAAAAAAAAAAAAAAAAAAAAAAAAGACCCACACCGGCATATATAAGAAAAAGTTATTTGACATTCTCTTGCTTATAGCAAAGCATTCCTATGGCCAGTGGTGCTTCCAGAAGTTTTTCATAAGGGTGGCCATATGGGGGCCACTAAAAATATTGGAGTGGCACAACAAACACTGCAAATTTTTGGCGATGGCCATTGCCCCCCTCGGCCCCCCAACTGGTGACACCCCTGCCTATGGCTTGCTTTAAAACCAGTCTCTTTCACTGATAATTGTGCCTTCACAGACGTTACCAATGCCATGAGCACTGATCCACCACCCATACCCGGGGATTGTGGACCGCTGGCCTACACTGTACAGGTTAAAACAAGCAGAATGATCCCTCTCCTGCTTAGCCCAGAGGAGGCATTGTCCATGCCAACATCCATGACAACTTTTCCGGTGATTCTGTGGCCATGCCCAGTTTCTTGTAAAAGGTGCACCAAATTTAGTCATTTTGCTTCAGTCATATCGCTTATCTGGATGAGAGTCACAGAGGCAGCATTAAAAAAAACAAAAAACAAACACACACAAAAAAAGAACCCACACAGCATCCAATAATCACTTAAACCTAAAGCCTCAGCCACACAGGCCTAGAGGTTAGTCGGTGACCCCCTGGCTCATCGCTTGGAAAACAAATATGTATTTGCCGACCAGGTGGAGAGTGGTTGCTGTAGTTTGGTGGCTGCCAATTGCTTTAGCCACTGGCAAAATGCTAAGGTAACCTATAGTTTGTATGTAATACAGCAAAGTAAAACTATGAAAGTGAATAGTCTTTATTTCTGGTTTGTGTGCCACTCTTCACTTTCACAAATAGTCAGCAAGTGTTGTCATCTTCCATACCAACTATATGCAGTTGCAAGGAGGCTCCTGGTCCAGTACTGACTCTTTGTGACCATTTTCACCTAAAGACAACACCTCTAGCAATCACCCGCAACTGATCATGGAATCCTCATTTGTCCTTAGTGACTAGTGGTTGCCAACTGGTCTTTAGGTCTTTCGTTGCTGACTTCTACTTCGACAATATTTACCCAAATTTTCACTTTTCACTGGTTTTTAATCATACTATGGTATACACAGGTACAAATACACAGGGGAGCAGCAGTATCAACATGTCCTCCACTGTTTGTCAGCACTTCTACAAGTAGGATGTGATGCTGGGTCAAAGCAGCAAAAACACTCTGGTGGACATTCACTCCCATGCTAACACGGTGCTGAGCGCTTCAAAACACAAGCATTCAGTAACTATAGAAACCTGACTTAACAGCAAACAACAGAAACATTTATTGCTACTGGCTACAAAGCTAATTGGAGGCAGTGAATTATGAGCAGCACTGCTTAACTGATGAAAACATCTATTTAAAAACAACAACAACAACAACAACAAAAGAGAGCACTGTCCCATAAAGCTAATCTGATAGCTTACTGTTAGGTATGTGTGCATGAATCTGGACTACATGAGATGGAGGGAATAAATTGGGATCTGTCTGAAGACAAAGAGGAGAACTGAAGAAAAGACCAGAGTTAATAGAGCAGAAGGCCATGATGACGCTCTGTTACGAGTAAGAGTGTATTTGTGTGTGTTTGTGTGCGCGCGCGCATTATGGTCTTTTTTTTTTTTTTTAATGCGATCTCACGTCCGGAAGCATGATTACAAATTAACCAAGTTAGTGTCCTCGGAATAGCACAGGCCAATCACAACAAATGCCAAGGGAAAAGGCATGGGCCACTCCATCCACGCACACGGCATCTGGAATGGAAACTCAAGCCTCCTGTAGAGGAAGGAGACAATCTACTTAAACGGTGTGTTTGTTTTAGCATACAGCGTGGGCTCCTGTTTTATTTTTGGCACGCAAGAGAAAGATATCAGAGAGAGAGAGAGAGGAGAAAAAAAAAAAACAAAAACAAAAAAACCAAAAACCCACCCACACTCAGATAGCTCTGAATGCTAAAGAGATTCAAGGCGAGCAAATAATTTCTTGGGTTAAATGCTGAGCCACCGTCAGCACAAAACCAACACACACTTCAAGGTTTGAAAGGATGTCTGAATCTCTGCTCCTTATCTTTCATTTCCCATAGTGCATTAGTACCTGCTCCTCCTGGAGCTGCAGTTTTATAAACTTCCAAGGCCAAAATATTTTCTTCTTTTCCTGCAGTCGAAGAAGCTACGCTGAATTTCAGACACAAATGGAAGCTAAAATGAGTCCAAAAACTAACATCTTATTCATATTTTTACATGTTGGTCTCATCACAAAAATGTGCTTGTGGTGAGCAAACAGCGACCTTTCAACAATAAAACTGCTGTCTTAACCACGAGTTACAAACAAGTGACTTTAAGCCACAATTTTCCACATTTGCTCCACTCAGTTTTACTTATTGTGGGCATTTTTCCACAATGTCACTGAACCTCGCTAGATAGTATCCATCAGTACTGACTAAGGAAATGTGCACATTCCCAGATGCCACTCACCTGGCAAATTTTAGGCTTTTAGTGGTTGCCAAGAGGTCACAAACTGGTCTCTGGGCCTGTGTGTGACTGTGGCTTTAAGGATTCACAGGAAGGAGTATAAAGCAGTGTTACTCCTTACCATCTATTCTCAATGTCACTTCAGAGTTCCTGCCAACCTCTATAAACTAATACTAACATATAAATGAATCTATAAATAAGAGGTACGACTCCAGCTATCAGAAACCTTCTGGTGTGCTTTAGTATACCAATCCAGCATCCATAGAGAGTGTAAAAGCAGCAACACATTTGTGTAAAGACGGACTTAAAAACCTTTGGCTATTGTCTGACAGTGAGTAACTTCTTTTATTTGTGTTTTTATACCCACAAACAGTGACGAGCACATGACACACTGGCCATCGCCTCAAGGCACTAAGGCAGCAGCCAACAGTCGAAACTGGGTTACAGTTTATGCAAAGTAATCATTTCCAACTGCGGCTGATAGTATTGCAAAGTCAAGGTTATATCAACCACAGCATTTCAGCCATGCAGTGGCAAACAGGGTGCTGAATGTCAAGTTCCAAACCTCCTCTGGCATTAACATCAGCACAAAAACTGCATCAGGAGCTTCATGCACTGGCTGAGCAGCTCCTCTAGATATGCAAGGAGCCCAGTATTTTTTGCTGCGTATTGCATATCTGACTGGAAATAATGGAATAAAGAGGAAGTAGCTGCACTGGACTGGCTGGAGGCACTGTAGGCAACAGGCTGTACAGTGTCTACGTCCAAGTATTTAACTGCACCTGCTGTAAATAATAATGGTGTCATCAAATATTAAGAATATTATTAATATAACCTGAACTTTGCATTTCTTCATGTCAATGACCAAAATGCGGCGCTTCACAGTACACCATAGTGTCTTTCTATAGCGCCTATGTTCCAGAAACAACCATTACACAACACATTAAACTACAATGTCTCACTACAAGGAGTCTTTTGTCTCACCCTGCTAATCTTATTAGCTTTAACTAATGACAACGTGTATGTCAGCATTTAAATCTGTGTTCATCTGTGCTTAACACGCACTGAGAAAAATCATGAATAACCACTTGTGGAGCAGGCTATATTGTGCAAGCCGTCCCATAAACTCAGCACTCCATAGTTTATCGTATGACGACAGCACAGGGAAGAAGGGGAGAGCGCAAAGGAGTAGTGGAAATGGAAGCCAAAATAAGAGCGCAGGGCAGAGAGAGCAGGACTCCATTAGGTGCTAATGGATTGTCATGTTTCAGTGTTCCCAGAAGTACGATTACACCGGCCAAAGATGGGATGAGAGATTGAGAGGCGTGAGAGAAATGAATAACCTGAGAGTGAAAGAGGAACTGAAGACAAACTGAAAGAAACGTGCGTAGTGGTTTGTCAAGTGGCTCCCATATTAGTGGCTGTTCTGAGCTGTCACAGCTTTGGAATTACGTGGGAACATCATAGTGATCTGATAAAGAGAAAGAAAGAAAGAAAGAAAGAAAGGAAGGAAGGGGAAATCAAAAGAAATAGAGGAAGAGAATAAATTAAAAAAAAATAAAATAAAAGAACTGAGGCTGATCCGGAAATTGGAGAGCAGGGAATAGTGGGCAGAATCTGAAGGAGCAGCTCGGCAGGATGAAGAGAAAAAAAAAAAGCAATGAGAGCTTTAGAAGATGTTTTTAAAGATGGGAGAGCGCAAGGAAAGGGAAGTAAGAGATATCCATGAAAAATAGCTCACTAGCTCTCATCCTGACAGTATGACAGTGGGTCCAGCCCTTTTAGCTTAGGCACAGCATTATGAGAGAAGGCATAGCCTGAGGTATTCTCTTTCACACACTTTCCCTTTCTTGCTAATAGAAAAGGTAAAGAGGGCGGGCGGAGACCTGACAGTCCATTACAGACCACTGGCAACAAGGTTGTTGTAAAGGTACAGCAACTGCATGCTGCACACCAACAAGGTTAGACAAGCCTGTAACAGAAAAGCACCGTCCAGTCCCCTCACCCTGAGTTAACCTGCTTTGCCCCCGTTTCCCTGCCTCTTCATAAATCACTAAAGGTATACAGAAAAATCTGCTACATTCCCACTACTTTTATCAGTGATGACAACTGCAAAGAGTTTGTTAAATTAGGTCCTGGCTACAGGTAGACCTACAGGTGGGTGCAACATTTTGGCGGGCTGCAGCACCTAGCACAGGAAGCACTGCACATACAGAGGAAGGACTGCACACTTTGAATGCAAATGTCATGCAGTCAGTCGAAACACTAAAACTAAAATGGCGCTTGTCTTTACAAAAAAAAAAAAAATCCACAGATTAATGGATTAATTATTAAAAATCTGCTTCAAGTAGCTATAATTATAACCCTGATAAAGTCACCGTGTTGGCACATTATCAATCATTTTATTGCACATATTAAAAAAAATATTAGTATGTGACAAATAGTTTTTTGACTCTTGGTCTTGCCTTTAGGCTGATATCTTAAGATAATAAATGACAAACCTGAGTGAAAATCCATCAGGTCCATCACGTTTTAACTAAATTTATTGGGGTAGCAGTGATTTTTGTGAATTGTGAACAGGCACATGGTCAGGCAGATTGAGGAGCTAAAAGTCAACAATGAGCAGCCCGATGGCCAAAGATGTGAATGTGAGCTTCAATGGCCATCTATCCTTTGATAGCTACAATAATTTCCATCCTCTCAAGACCCTGAACTGTATAAGCAGTGAAGAAAACCGATGGAAGGATTGAAATCTTTTTGAAAACTTTAAAACACATCGAACGAGTTTATATAAGGTCCAAAAACATAAAACGCTTTCCAGGGTTACTGGGTTCACTAGCACTTTGTAATGTCTCCTCCCAGGCTGCCTCTCTGGTGTAGCATGGACGATTGATTAACACTAGTGCAGCTGCTGCTTGCTTCCATTATGTTTCCAGTGTAATTTCAGGGTTGCTAACACACAGCTACCAAAACAAGATGATACTGCCTTTGTTACTGTCAATTCTAGCATAGATTACACAGTCACACTAGTTCATTCAGTGTTGTGTTCGCATTTCAACTTGCTTTCGGGAAACTGGAGAAACGCTTCCTTACAGAGAGCTAAGCTAACCCGATGATGACATGACAGAATGCCTGGATTTGAGTATTTCATCACTTCTTTCACATTAATGACAGCAAAATTTGAGTATTTTCTGTCATTGACAACACTGATGGCGATCTACTGTAATACTGTTAAAAAAAAGGACCCTAACATACAAGCATTACATTGCTTTCGGTGTCTGAGACAACTGGGAGATGTCCTCCGGATAAACCATGTGCTTGCAGGATTGGAAAGTACCCTGTTTAGACCTCTTCTCAAATCCCCGAGAGAAATGTTCCAACAAAACTCTGACCTTGCTGGAGCTGATCATTTTCAGTCTCCAGTGAGGCAGCAGAAAGAACAAAATGAAAACAGACAGAGAAAAAGGCATGTATATCAGTCAAGTACACAAAACACTGATCAAGCAAGCATCTGGTCCATTTGGGTAAGGACCCACAATGGGTGTGGCCTCTGTCACCATGGCACCAAATTCTGATACAGCCTCTGGTAAAACCAAGTACTGCTTATCAGATAGAAGCTTCTATTTCAGCTTCTAAGTTGAGCAACTCATTAGCCTTTCTTGAATCTAACAGACTGGCAGCCCAACATAACCACGTTGTGCACAACAACCGCGAGCAATGGATAAAACTAAGCCGACTGCAGTCTCAGACAGTTAAACCGCAAATTCAGTGCGATCACAAGATGACACAGATTATGTTTGTCACTTTGCAGGAACTTACAACATGTGTGATTCTTCTTAATAAGAAACACATATCACTTCTAAAATCTTTCCTACAACACGACTAGCACATGACAAGACAAGCACGACAAGCACATTTCTCTGTCAAGTTGCATCATATGACATCACTAAGTGCCAGCACGAGTTCTTAGACTCTTTACACCAAAAATTCTCATCGTTAGATCCATTCCTCACGTGAAAAGGTGCACACAGAGCAAGTAAAAAAGGAGAAGAAACTAGTGTGACGGTAAACGACAGTAAAGATGCTTAACAAGCACAAATAAGATCAAATAAGACCTGAAGTGAAACGACTCAACTGCTGCATCACTAGTTCTGGGTAATTCAGAAAATCTGAGGCAGGACTCAGATATGCTGCTCCGGTGCTCGACGGTGGGTGTTCCGGATGTTTGTGTGGCTATTTTTGCTGGTGCGACTACCATAGCAACAGTAACCAATCGTCACAAAGCAAAGTAGCTGAGCTTCAATTAAAAGTTATCGGCCAAGTTAGCTGCCTGTTAGGAAATGCGTTCATTTAGAACAGGCTGATTAGCCACTTCAGTGATCAACTTCTCCTACATTTTGATGCTGAACTATTACAGACAGCCACTTTGCTCTTTCTGAATAAATGCATGAGATTCATTGGCTTAACGGGCAGACTGGAGCATTTGAATAAACATAATTTGATTGGCCGATACCTACCTACACTGGCACCTCAAAAACTGGATTTTTCTCAGCTTTAAGTGCAAGCAGCACAAATACAGTTTCAGTAAATAAAACCAGCTTAACCAATCATATTTAGTTGGAAAATAAACGCCCAGAAAAGTGCTGTGTGTGCATACTCACGTAGGAAATGTTTCTCCAATAAGGCAATTTCCAAATGACCCTTGACTTCGTTGAGCCGCTCTGACTCTGACCTCTGGAAGTCCTGTATGGCTGCAGCCATAGTGGGAGACCCCGAACCAGCCTGTGCACACAGACATACACATTCATTCATGCATACACACACAGGCACGCAGGCAAACACAAACAAAACAAAAAACAGAGAAACAACAAAGAAAAACAGATTTGAATTCTTATTTCCATGCACGCGACACAAAATCCACACAAGAGCACAAGCAGGGAGATCCCATATGATCTAATGCACACAGATTAGCATGGTGCAGTGACTCTCACCAATGTTTCCTCTCCTGGTTCGAGTCCAGCAGGAGCGAGATAGGAGGAGGAAGGCGAAAAAGAGGAGAACCCCCCCACCTCTTCTGACTACAGCAACACTGATGACTCAAACAGCAATGACTGAGGGATACAACCCTGACACACAGGGAGAGTAGGTGGAAGAAATGTATGGCAACGATTGAGAGATGATGACTGTGTGTGAGAGAGAGAAGGGAGGGGGATGAGAAGAAAAGGGTAAGGAAAAAAGGGGAGAGCGGGTGATGAAGGAGGAGGACAGGATGAGAGAGACGGCTGTGCTAGTGCATGATGAGCACTGCAGGTTGAGCATCGCTGCTCGACTATAGCGGGGGTCCTTTAAGAGACTCTCGCCACACAACAGACGCATACACTAACGCACACACACTGCAGCAGCTTCTCCCTGTCAGCAACCAGTGAGGCTTGCATGTGCCTGCATAGACACACTGCAACATCTCAAGCAAGGGCGACAGAGGACGAGAGCGCGGTAGCACAAAACTGATGGTGACCTAAAAAAAAAAAAAAAAAGTGCTTTGGGAGAGAGCCAAAGTCTAACGAGACCGAAGGCTGGTGAGACAGCGACGCCGCGATGGATAGCGCGTCCCTGAATACAGAAGCACTTCAAAGAAAACAAACGAGAGGCTCTCCTGGAAGTGTGTCACGAAGAAGAAGAGGGATGTTGAGTGAAAGAGAGAAAGTGAAAGAGAAGGAGGGCATGGGAAGTAAATGAAGACAGCAGGATGAATGAGAACCAAAAAAAAGAGGCATGAAAGAGAAAGATGAGGAGGAAATGTGAGGAGAGGACAGAGGGGCAAACAGATGTTTTTTTGCTGCATTGCGAGCAACGATTCTCTTTAGTTTGGATTTTGGCGGCTTTGTTTTATGTCCTACGATGATACATCACGTAAACATGCCTCTGATGCTTTAAGCAGGCATCCGCTCACGCTCATAATGTCCTGGTTATCAAAAGTAGGTCAAACGCTGACGTCACCCTGGACAATTATCGCCTAATTAATTATTGTGTTCCCCCTCTCTCCTTTTAATGAGCATGTGACGTGAGTTTGGGAACCCCTCCGTTTGGAGAAAAGAGAAACTCTCAATCTCTTCTGAGAATGCACGCTGAGAAAACTGAACAGATATGACTGTAACATGTATGCAAATCACAGGAAACACCTCCAACTAATGAAATTCTCCAAGCAACAAGGTTGCTATATAAATACCAACTTGTACTTTGAATCACACCCACTCAGCCTTCAACCATTTATCTGCAACCTCAGCAGAAGACTGCATAAGGTCAGGCTCTGGAATCTATTTAAAATGCAATATTAATCCAGTCTGTCTGGTATAAAACAGAAGCTAAGAGATGTTGTCAAACTCATTCACTGCACTCATATTTTAAATCCAACTGTTGTGTGATTTCTGCCATGAATAGTGATCAGCTTCAACTGAATAAAATTGAATTTTTCTTATTGCTGCTTAGTCATCACACCTTAGCCAGTCACGTCCGCCGGCCCTGCCTGAGCCCGGTTCTGCCAGAGGTTTCTTCCTGTTAAAAGGGAGTTTTTCCTTCCCACTGTCCTTTAGTTCAGTTTCAGTTTTATTTGTCATATGCAAGTTAGCACAGGGTCAACATTGCAATGAAATGTGTTTGACGAGCAGCAGTCACTCAGCAGCATGGTACAGTAGAAGAAAATAAAATAAAATAAAATGAAATAAAATAATTAAACAAAAAATAGAAAAATAGTAAAGAGCAAAATATTAGAGAGATGTGGTAAAAGAGAAAAGATGACTAAATATATATGTATCTATAAATATATGTACACTAGTGATTAAATAAAATCTTGAAAAGAAATATGATGGGGGGGCAGATGGGATATTGCACAGGAATGAGCAGCAGAAATTGTTGTCTAATTTTGTGGGGTTTTGCAGTATTACTGTAGGATTCTTACCTTAAGATATGAAGCACCTTTATAAACCTCTGAGTTTTAAAACTGTGCTGCCATTGTGCACTCCTGCAAGATTCAAGAAACTGGTTTCTTCGCGTCTCCATGATTTGCACCTTTTCTGTCTGTGACTGGATAACTGTGTGGGTGAGTTGAGTCAAGGAGCAGATTTAACCCACTTCATCCTGTAGCTCTTTAGCTCTTCACAGACTGTCCTGCTTATTGAGCCACAACTCTCAGTAGTTTCTGCACCTCTCTGCGTCAGGTTAGCCATTTCTCACTTCACTTATTTTACAGGCTTCATGATTATACCGGCCCCTTCCATCCACAAACACTAGGATATAAATATGTAATTGTTTTGATCACAGTATTCTTTTTTTAGAAAGTGAGGTGAGGAAAAGTGGGGGAAAAAACTGAACAGTGGTCGGCTCCTAAAAAGTATACATAATAGTGTTAATGTTTTTGGGGAGTATTCAGCTGCTTTTACTTGTTTAAAGCCTGGAAAGAGATGATGCTGCCAGCTGTTGGCTTGAAGCCCAACATAAATTGACAGCTCCTTCAAAATCCTACAAAAACTGAAACCTCTCAATCACTTCCTCGATATCTCTTTCAGCCCTTCCTGTTTGAAGGCCGGCTTTTAAAAATCGATATATAACTCGATACATTTTCTTTTAGTGATACCTGCTGTACAGACTTCATGCCTGCTCCTGACTAGAAGTTGGATTTATGGCCAACCTTAAAGAGAAAAACTTGCAAGTCTAAATCAAGTCAGGCTTAAAATGCCAAGTTATGACTGACTTACTCTGCTAAACTCTGTCGATGCAAACACTTCCTGTCTGACAGCACCTCTGTTTCCATTTTCTCTGCTCCTTTTTCTTCAAGCCTCTAGGAGAATATCATCAGAACAAGACGAACACAGAGATGTCCTGGTTAGCAACAGTTTTCTTGTACAGAGGAAAGATTCGACCAGCTGCTAAGTGCTCTGCTACACTGCGAGGCAGACTAATCTTAGCACTTTAATGTAGGTGCTGGACTGGGCTCCTGCGCTGGAGTGCTCAGGTAACGAGACGAGGCCCTGAAAATGTCCAGTCATCCCCGATTCCGAGTCATTTGAGTAGAGAGCAGCTCCTGGGATCTCACGTGCCGACTTCACTCTACTCCTGCATTTTAACTCTCAGGAGGCTAGAAGAGAGCCTCGCAGACGAAGGTGATAATAAGAGAGGAAGACTTCAAAGCTTTGCTCTGCTTCTGAGCACATCAATAGAGACCTTCTTTGTGTCTGACAGAGCAGCGGTCAAGCGGGCCGATGGTGGTACTTTTTGATCTGCCAAGTCTAATGATAAACAATTAACAAATGTATTTGGCCAGCAAAAAACCCCAAAACAAACCCACAACAGACAATGGCAGGCACATGCAAATATAGCAGCACTTGTTAAAGAACATGTGCAGCTGTAAAGATAGCCACACAAGTATTATTTGTGCCTCTTCTCACTTTCACTTTTGGTTTTCTACCAGTGAAACTACCCACCCTCCCCCCTTCACAAGCAGATTTGCTGTTAACCATGTGATTTCTAAAAAATGTGTCAGGTATCTGAGGTGTTGCTTGAAAAGTCACATTAAAATCCAATAAAACTGATTAAAAATATATACATCTTAAAATGTATACTGAGAAAAGACACTGCTTGCCACAGCAACATCTTAAAGGGTGCTCACAGCTCCTCATACTTGACAAATTTAAACCCACTCTGTTGTATTCTGCAGTGTTTACAAAGTATATAATTCAGGTTTGGCTACTGTTGACATTTCAAAAGGATGACTGAAACCCAGAGCTCAACTCTTTTGGATTTTTCTGCCATTACAAAACTGATCTTTGGACCTTAATATGAAAAACAGAGAGAGACAAGAGTCTTGAGTTTAAATCCTGATGGTATCATTGCAGGCTCAAGTACTCATGTCTAGTGAGCACATGCTTTGGCATTGAATGGCAGGTTCGAAGCTGTTCAGCACTAACAGCTGGTCAAGTATTTTAAATGTATGACAATATGTAAGACTTCAAAAGAATAAATGCATCTAAAATGTACATGGAGACATTTGAATATATTGATGTTTACATATGTGCAAATGGAGATGCCCTGTCTAGATTTAAACTCTTTTTCTCCGGGACACATTTCCCCTCTTTGTCAAACCTGCTCCTTCTATCGAGTCCTAAAACTACCCACAAAACTCATTTTTATTCATTGGCCTCTGACTCCGAGTTGCACATTGTGTCTCCTGTGCCTTTTTCAACTACAACTGTACAGTTTTAGCACCTGCTAGCATGTACTTTACTCATTTCACATCTATTCCCTTTTTTATTTTATCCACTGTCTTTTTTCAGCACTTTGGTCAGTTAATATGCTTAATAAATAGATTTATAATTTGATTTTTACATTATTCCTATTCGGCACTTTTAGTATTTTAAGGCAGTACAATTGATTCAATTTGTAGAGCTCGTTTTAATTCATGGGGTGACTTGTTATAGTCAATCCTTTTTGAGTGATTAATACTCCACATGCATGGCGGCAGAAGCAATGCTTCAGTAGTTTGGTTATTTCTTTATAACCACAATATCCTGAAAATGTGCTACATAATGGCAGGAATACATAATTCAGGTCTAGTTTTTCACATTTGAATATTAAAATTACATTTTGGTCATTGCCTTGGGTGAAAGAGACCATTACAATAGATAATGGCTACACTCAAAGTCCAACATTTGCAGTGATCAAGCTGCCTGATCCAGCAGGTAAAGTGAGGCCGGCGAGGTCGCACGCGCTCGTCTGTTCAATGACTGAGCGCCATCTGCCCAATGACATCTTGCCTATTTAATATGGATGACACCAGCTAGTTTGTCAAGAAGTATTGGTGTATATATTCAGCAGCCCAAGGGCACGCTCTTTTTAAACAGATGAGGCAATGAAAGAGAGGTTTCCACTTAGGCTGTATGACCCAACCCTGAAGGGTAAAAAGCAGACATCAGTGGTGCCACCAGGGTGGGCTCCAGTGTGACCTCTTAAGGGTACTGTGGACTAAAGGTGAGATTTCCACCATGCCATTTAGGCTATAAGATACACAAGGGAATGTGGGAGAAAGTGCATGCCTCATGTGTGCATCCCAGCAGGGATGAGAGCAAGCTTGGTCTATTTTAGGGCTTCAGAGTGTGAGTCATCAGTGCTGTGATGTGGGTGATGCCTTCTCAGTGGGCTGGTATGCACACAGGCAAACACCAGAGCAAAGACAGAAAAATTATATCCTAGCTCACAGGTGCACATGTGAAAACAAACACACGAAAATACAGATACATACTGCACATGCCTATAAAGTATGCTCAAAAGGGACTAGATCATTTGATTTGTGCAAGTTTGTGCAGGAAAACTCAAAGAAAGAAAGGCCTCATGAGCAACAGTTACCTAAACTCTCTCTCTGAACAGAGACGCAGAAGAAGACAGAAAAAAAAAGAAAAGAAAAAAAAACAATGAAAGGGGACAGATCTCCTGAGCATTTATTCAGGAAATGATACGATCAAGTGACTAATCTGGTGCCTTTAATTATCTATCAGTGTGCACGGCAATGACGACAATCCTGGCGTTTTTAGTCACCACTGAGGACAGAAGAACGCTTCAGATTTCCGAACAGCATCCAGCGTGGGGGGAAGAAATATCAGAAAACATGATTTTTTTTTTTTTATTTTGTCACAAAGTTTAGTCTTCTTAGTTTCCTCTGGATCTTGTCCATGCCCTCCCCTCTAGACATCTTGGAGTCCAATCTTCTGAGGCCAACTTCCTTCGCCTCCTCCATCACTTTCCCCGTTTAAATCTTTTCTCTCCCACCGTTTTTCATTCTCTACTTCTCACAAATGCTTCCAGTATTTAGGCTCTTGTCTCATGCTGATGGCTATCTATATCAAATGTCCACTATTAGAAAAGCTTCACTGTTGCCATCTACTCCATTTTTCTTTTCATGATGAGCCATGATGAGAGGAGGAGGACAGCAACATGGTTTTGCTTTTCAGCTGTAGCGCTCCTTAAGCTGGAGAAAAAATTTAAACCAGTATGATAAAGGTAAAGCAAAATCTCCTGCTTCTCTCCCCCCTTTTTTCCGTTGAGGAAACACCAACTTCAGTGATTTAGCATCACACCCTTTTTGAAAAGAAAAAAAAACCTAAATCCTCCCATGTGTGTTTACCTTAGTCCATCACAGGAAAAAAAAAAACAAAAGAAGCTTTAAGAAAGAATGAAAAACAAAAAGAAAAAAAAACAAAATGATTAAAAAAATAAATACATTTAAAAAAAAAAAAAAAAAAAAAAAAAAAAGCACAGCCATCAGAGAAAAGCCAAGTTGCACAAATACACACACAAACACTGTGAGCACTCACAGGGTCTCGCTGGACGTCCTCTGTGTCACGCAGAGCTGCTCTCGGCTTCAGCTGCATGTCGTCGCTACATTCGTTGTCGGAGGCAGGTGGCGACTCGGCCAGATCCGGGAATTCGTCTCTCGTCCTGGGGCCTCGGAAGCGGATCTTGTCCAGGCGCTTTAGCATGGTCAACACCGCACACCTGGGCTTTACCTTAACATGGCGGACGGCAACCCTGCGGGCACAAAATACACGGGCTGCTGAACAGGCAGTAAAGGAAGGGTCATTAACACTGATTGGAAAACCATGTCTTTACTCCCCTGTTGTTTACATATCTCACAGACCCACTGCAGTTCATGTAAACATGCTTTTCTTCATCGTTATATACAGATTATTGTTTACAGAATAGTTTGGTTTATATATTACTGAATTAATTTGATGCACATACAGAGGAAGAGATTCAATTATTAGTTAAAAAATATTCATGGAATTGTAAGATATAACCTTAATCTTAAATCTAAGAAGTGTAACAGTGTCATGCTTCTCTTCCTGTAAGGCGGTGCTTGATCCAATTTCTCACATACCAACTCTACAGTCTTGGACTGCATGTTCAGGCTCCAACTTCGCCAGTTATTTGGGTTTTCCTCTCCTCTTTAGCCTACATAGGAATATGGGGCCACCGTATCCTGTCACTCCTCCAGCAAACAGCAGATATGCTGACCTCATTTATTTAATTCACATCAATAGCTGGAAAGGTGGTGCTGGTCGAGAGGGACTGTGGGAGGCTGTTAAAGGCGTAACGGTTGCGTTTTAGTGTCAAGGGTTGACATCTAATGAAGACAAGTGGGGGCTGTTTGAGTCATCATCCACTGCAGTAAACTTGACCCCATGATAGTAATGAAATACAGAAAGGATTTACTAAGTCATCTACCAGCAATGTGCGAAACAGGTCATGATAGTTTAACAGGAACCAGCTTCAAAGCACAACAGGTGCTAAACTGTTTCTGGCAAATACATCACAGTGCTACTGTTTCACATCGATAGTGCCATCCAGAAGTATGTGATCAGGCCTCATCGTTTCTAAACTGGTCCGTGTATGAAATGACTAATAGATAGAAAATACAAATATTAATAAAAATATAAAATGTTGTGTTATTTTAGTGTTTTGATCTCAAGTAGCAAAACCAACATTTCTTTCAGCTGTATGTTGTTTTTAGCGTCCTGTTCCTTTATGGCGCGTGAAGAAGAAGCGCTAACTGAAGGTGATTTGAACAACTGTAGCAAGCACAGGCCGGCAGATCCCGAATTCTCGAGACCAGTGTTGACACAGACGTTGAGGGAGTGCACGGATATAAATGTCACTGAAAAGAAAAATTCATGGGTTCATTTTTATTAGTTTTCCAGCAATGCATTTTACAATCTAACTGGCAACTTCAGATGAACACATTACTTGGCTACATGTGCTGCAATATTATCAACTGACTGTTATCCTGGCCAGGCTCTAGCTGTGACTCACTGCAACTATCACGCACTCAGTGTTTCTTCCAGAAAAAGCTGTTTGGCCTGTTGGCTGCGAACAAGGATCTAGCCTACCGCAGCCTAACAAGTGAATGTAAGGGACAGATATAAAAACGAATGGTAAAAGGTAAAAAAAGGCGCAATGATTGTCCAAGTCCAAAACTATACCATGCCAAACTTTTAGCCCACTATAGCTCTGCATTGCTAACTAGTGTAAGCAACAGCACGTGTCTACTTTAAATCCTAACATAGGACAACAGAAACATGACAACATTATGGATGGATACCAAACTGTGTACTGTTACCGAATTATGTTGGTACTAACGAGTACTGATTCACACTAAAATAATCAGTACACCTACTCAAAGCCAAATATGTCTAAAGCTGAAGAATGTACTGTATCCGATTGGTGAATTTAGCTTTCAGCCTAAGGACGCGCAGCAACTTTAGCACATCTGTTGCTGACTTATAAAAAATGAAACCTATGGATGATGATGACACGTTTAGTGAGACATCAACAGCTTTAATTACTCCTTTAATCAAGCAGGCAGCTGGATCAACTGTCCTTTAACAAAGGATTTTTTTTATGGCTACACTAACATTTCCTATCAGCACGGTAAACAACCTGATGATTGCCTACAACCCCAGTCAGGTTCAGATCTTTAACTATACCCAGAATCATATCCAAGTTTGCAGAAGGTGCTTTCAGTTAATGTGGTCCTGTTCTCCGGAACAACCAACCTGCTCACTCGAGATCAATTACATCTGTCTTTACATTCAAAAACAGACTCAAAACCACACAGGCCTACAATTAATAGGTTCTGTTGTTTTGTTTTACTCCGTTTTGCGGTTTTCACTGCCTTAAGGCAACGTAAACCTACACAGTTTTTTAAAGTTTCTTCATTTTCTATGTTAAACACATTGAGTTTTCATCTAATGGAATCTGTTATATAAATACTGTTATTGTCACGAGATAACGAAAGGTATGAAAGTATGTAACCACAACCACTAACAGTCAAACATGAACATTGTGGCATGCACAAACTGTGTCACTTCATTCTGTCGCTCTCACCCGAAGCTTTTAGTGCACCAACTCTGCAACGTCTCAATATGCTCAGCTCCTCACCTGCATGTTATCAATATTAATTAAGTAAACTTATATATTTGGATTTATTGATTATTATATTACATTTCAGTTGTTCTTTTTGGCAGACACCTGAAGCTAAGCTAGCATTATCATATTAAAGCTAGAAAAAAAAAAAAGAAAAGAAAAAAAACAAACTAGTGCATCCCTAAGGAAAGCCTCTTAAAAATAAATATTTAAAAAGTCAAACAAACAGATTAGATCCCCTATTGTCAGTGGAAACCCCCATCAGTTTTTGCAGCTGAGCACAGACCCCCAGAATATACAATAAACATGGCTGTGATGGTTTTTGGTGCCAGTAAAGATTAAAAGTAGTTGTTCTGGATTTAATCCTCCCGAGACCTAATCAGCTTGACCGAATGCCTGCCAAACAACAACATGACGCAGAGTTTATCTGACTGGACTCCTGTCAAGACTTTGCTTTGTGAATGGCTGGACGGCCGTCAAGCTTTCTACCATACTGACTTGTTGTCCGACTCAGGACTAGTCCAACTTTCTTACTCCTTTTCTAAGAGCTTGGGAGTGGCAACCTTAGCTACCAACCTGCTTTTCTTAATAACTGCCCATTTGTTTGTTATGCTTAAAGATTGAATCACTTCTTTCTTATTGCAAATACTGTAAAAACTCTTATTTCATCAATCCCCAGCAGCCGATCCCTGCACAAGCAACAAATTGATCAGACCTGCCATTATGAACAGGGCTCGCAAAATCGCTAGCCCGACGTCCCGGGGCTAGCGATTTTTCCAGTCGGGCTACCAAAATCTATCTCAGCCCTGCCCGTCGGGCTATCATAGGAAGGAAAATATATGTCCATGCTTTGGCATTCTTTCGAAAATGTAGCTGAGTAATTATGTCATTGGCATCGATGAGCCTCTGTCATTATGTGACATATTGAAATCGCGTTTGAATTTGTGCTTGTTTTTTGCTTTCACTTTGCGATCGCGCAAATGGTGTGTAGAGAGCGGCAGTACTGATTGGTGAGTGACAATTAATTGCGCACCAATTCCTCTGACATCATCTTATCACTCATTAGCTTACTATTCAAACGTGACAAGTGAAATCTCCCACAGCAAGCTTAAACATGTGAGAGGTTGATTGCGCAGAGAATCGCTGACCGTTATGTAAGTACGTGTGTAAAAGCAGCAGGATTTACGCCAGTATTTTAGTTCTGCTGAGCCAAATAAGACAGGTCAGGGTGAAGAAGGGGCAGCCAATGAAAAGCCTACCACAAAACGGAAAAGTTATGACAAATCAGACTGAGGCAAAAAGAAAGCTCAGCTTTTTTGGTTTCATGGACAAAAGAATTTCTCTGGCTGGAATATGACGAGATAAATAACATCATGTTCTGCCGGGTGTGTCGTGAGGTTCCCTCGATATCTGAGTCGCCAAGCGCCTTTGTTACTGGGACCAGTAATTTTAAGAAAGACCCCATCGGAACCCATGAGAAATGCAAGAAATGCATTATTGCCCAGTCTGCAATATCTTTCCCAGAACAAACAGCAATTGCAAAAAACATACTAAAAATAAACCAAGCACAAGAAGAAGTCCTGAAAAATCTTTCAAAAGTGTACTATGTTGCAAAGAGTGAACTACCATTGTCAAAATTTAGCAGTCTTTGCAAACTTCAAAAAGCAAATGGCCTCGATCTTGGTTCCATTTACCTCTTACCCGTGACTTCAGTGGAAATTTCAGATTCTGCGAGCCCTGATGAAAAACATTCAAAGGCCTTTAAACAGCCTTTTAGGCATTATAATTTGCTACAGTGGGTAACTCCTCTGAGCCTTCATAAAGGGGGCTCGTTTGTGCTTCAATCTAATGAGCTTCAAACTTCATAAAAGTCTAAACACTTCAGGTGAGAGCCGCACTAACAGACTAGACTACACATCACTCCTCGTGTCTAAGAGGAAATAAGACAAGGCAAAGACGTAATCAAACAAATGACAATTAGACTGGCACTGAGGCAGCAAGTCTAACAGTCAATTAAAGACAAGAAACAGGCCACATGGGCACATGTGAGTGGAAATTGCAAACGTGACTGGTGGGTTTATCCCCCCACCCCTCCTAGGGATGAATGGAAACCTGCTGAGTGGCAGGTTAATAAACACTTCCCTCCACTTGCCTAGACACCTGTCACGCTAGAATCTGTTCTCGCAGTAACCACCCGAATCCACTCACAGCATGGAGTGGTGGATCAGCTCAGACAGTCCCTATAGTCAGCTCAACCAGGCTGTTGATTACCTATAATACAATACAATCAATAAATAACTAAATCAATAGTGCCTGCTGGAAAAGAAAATAGAGGCACATTTGGATACAACCCCAGAAACTGACATTTTCAGTCAGAAAAATGTCAGTGAATGACGCAGCATTCAGTCTCAAGGCAAAGTCCTATTCAAGAGCACATTGCGTGTTCCCATGCTATTCTTTGCCTCCTTTCACCAGAGTGTTCTTCAGGCTACCTCCTGTTTACTTATTTCCTTTTTAAAAGGTTCTCTTTCTCTGGTCCAGGAGCAGCCTCAACCACAGCAGCTTAAATAGGAGGATGAAAAGATGAAAAGAGAGGACAGAAGGAGGAGGAGGAAGAAGAGGAGGAGGAGGAAGGGGCTTTAGCTCAAGGTCTGATCGCTGTGACTGTTACTGTGGGTATACACACAAACAGCCCTCATGAGTCATTTGCTCGGCTATGTACAAACACAAAGACACCTCGGCCCACCTTTACCTAATCATAAGTCACTGTGAACATACCAGCCAGGGGAGAGAGCCTGGTTCTGTCATAAAACCAAACAACAGAGCAGCAGAGAGATGCACACACACACACATGCACATAAAACAAAATTACAATGCCTGAAATGGTTTATTATTGTATACATTAGTTAAGGGTGAGGAGCTTTACAAGCCTGGTGTGTTAAGGCCTAATACACTGTGTGTGTGTGTGTGTGTGTGTGTGTGTGTGTGTGTGTGTGTGTGTGTGTGTGTGTGTGTGTGAGAACACATGTCTGTGTCTTCTTGGGATATCGCCTGCTAATGACCTTAATAGCCTGAAGTTACTCGTGGTCATGTGGGTCACGCTCGCTACAACAGCCAGACATGGTCATGCTGTTGCAGGCAGTCTTATGACCTTTGGCCGACTTACTCAAGAGTTATTTCTGCAACTTGTGGTTTCCCATGGAGGTGAAACTAAAACTAAAACTGACATTTTACACGTCTCAAAAGCACTCAGTTAAGTTGTATTTATATAGCACCAAATCACAACGACAACAGAAGCCTCCAGGGCCTTACTGTAAGGTAAAGACCTTACAATAATACAGAGAAAACCCAACAATCAGACAACCCCCTAGCAAGCACTTGGCGACAGTGGGAAAGACAAACTCCCTTTTAAACAGGAAGAAACCAGAATCAAGATTAGGGAGGGGCAGCCATCTGCGACAAGTTGGGGGTTAGGGGAGGGAGGTGAGAGCAGAGAGAGACAGGACTAGAGACATACTGGGGGGGAAAATAGACTAATGATTTAGTGAAAGTATACACACAGATGTTGAAAAGGGCTGAATGAAGAAGAAACAGTGCATCATGGGAAGTCCTCAGCAGTTTACGCCTATTGAGCTCTAACTACGGGAGAGTTCAAGGTCACCTGATCAATAGAGGTGACCCAGACCTTTGTCTTTAAGACACTCCTGCAGTTTAACTAACTGGTCTATGTCTGGCTTCAATGACAGATAAAGCTGGATATCATCAGCATAACAATGAATGTGCTATTCTTTTTAATATTAATCAAAACACCAACTTGTGATCAAAACATTCGAGGCACAAGTTGTGAAATATTTTTGTTTCAGTGGATTAAAACTAATAATACTTAATATTAAGGCTAAAGTAAATACTAAGGAAGGGTCAGGGCTAAGTGAGCAGTACTAATAGAAATGAATAGAATTTTTCACTGTAAACAACAGGAGCGTTTATTAGTAAACTGCAGGTGGCGCTGTTGGGTGAAAAGATAAATGATACAATGAGTAGCCAAATATATTTGTTGTCCACATACCTGGGCAGCCCGCCAAAGTAAAGTCTATGCATGGTGAAACAGCGCTGCCTCCCTCTGAAAAGTTCACAAACACTCACAGGCCACTTCATTAGATACACCTGTTCAACTGCTTGTTATCCCAAATATTCAATCAGCCAATCACATGCCAGCAACTCAGTGCACTGACACCTGCAGACACGTAACTTAAAGTAACACAACTACACCAGAAATTATGCTGACAAGAATCTGCCACAGACAGATCTGGCGAAGCACTCAAAAGCACATTTCTAGTAGCTGCTGCTACACAAAGTGTTGTCAAGACCGCACTCTGACAAGACGACGCGCACATATTCACAAGGTGAAAACCGTAACTTATACACTCTTGCAGCTGGTAATAAAATCCCCAATAAAAGTGCAAAATAATCACATTATTCCTCTGGATTATTAACAGCTTCATAGATGTGCTCATAAAATCCTGCAAAGCAACTAGGTGAGGAGCCTTATAAAATCAACATAATACACTCAGGAGGCACAGTGACCTCTTAAGTTAAACATTTGTCTTTGTAGCCATGATAACACATTATCATAAGAGACACGCGTTACATGGTTTTACGTCTAAACATCATGAAGTCGCTCTTACTTTCATTTCAGTATCTCTTTGGTAAGCTTGTGTTGTGCACTCTGTAATAACATACTGTTACTCAGTTTCATGCATGATATATATACACATCCCATCAACACTGTCTGTATTGATGGACACCAGTCATATAACTATATCACTGGTGTCCATCAACCATACATGAAAGGGTGCCCAATAAAGCTTGAGCGCTTACACACGAGGGCCACTGTCTGTATATTTTCTGGGACATTAGGCAGTCAGGTCTGATAATAAAGGCTTGTTTAAAAAGAAAAAAAGACCTGCCACAGTGCGGTGTTTCCATTTCGGTGACTGATGCTTTAGAGCTAGCTTCCTTTTACAGGTGCCTTCACTGAACGTGGTGCATAAACCCATGTAGGGACATCCTGCTTTCATCATCATCCGTGGTGCTTAGTTTCTGTAGAAACAAGGCTGAATACAGCAAGACACTCACCCGTGGAGCTATTCTCAACTTGTATGAGTTTCATAAGACACTCAGAGACAGGGAGGGAGGGATTAACATGACCTTTAAATAACTCATCTACAGGCAACAGCCAGAATGTTCCAATGGGCAGCTGCAACTTTTGTTCACTTTCCTGCATTAATAATCAGGTGAAGGGCGACAGATGGTCAGAGACAAACAGCGTCAGGCTGCTGACAAGCAGAATAATAACTAAAACAAACAATAGCACTGTAACAGTGCAGAGATATCGCAAGTTTCCATATCAGCATATAGGCATCACGCCTCTGATTAAAGACAAAATCTATCTCGATGCATATATCGTCACTGTGAATGCTTCTATTGAGCCCAGCCTTTTCATTTGAGGTCAACCCTTGGGAGGGAGCAGGAAGGCAGGAGGAGAGCGCAGATATGATGAACTTTAACAAGACCTATTAGACACATCCTGCTCTGTTTGTAGTTGAAAGCAAAACAAGGGTTTCAAGCACAAGCACAGCCCCCAGCGAACAAATACTGACAGAAGAATAATGGTGGGGACAAGGATACGCCAGCTTTTATCTAACCCACTAATGCAACCCTTTAGGCAAAGTGGAGTTTTTGCTCAACGAAAATAAAAATGCAGGCTTTTTTTTCCCCTAACATCATGTCCAGGGTTATTTTTTGGGCAGTGCAGCATCTGAATGCTGCCTGTCACGGTCACGCATGCCGTGTGATGTACCACTGATATGCAAACTGAAAGCCAAAAAACAAATGACTCATGAGGAAATACTTCTGTTAATATGAATTCCTGCATTATTGAGCGGGGCTGCTGAGGTGAGGTTTACTCAAACAGTCACGATCAGCACATGATGTAACAGCCAACAGCATGGAAATTACACACTCCTTCCTGCCCTCCAGCCCTCTGGCCACGCAGCATCAGTGCTATTTATTTCACCTTGCAGTTACATAATCAAGGATATAAACAATCGATTCTTCCTCAACAACTGGTCACTGTCCTCCCGATCATACAATAGGATGTTACAACGTGATTCTGATCAAATAGTAATCACATTTGAACTCTGTAAGGCGACAAAAAAAACTAAAGCCCTGTATCAACTGGTTTAATCAAAAATCCAGTCTGACAGCACCTTTTAGAGGTCAGAGGTTCCGACTGTAAGTGAACACACCACACGAGGACTTTTTTCTTTCTCGGGGTGCAACTGAGCTACAAAACATGGAAATATGTAAAATATTAGGCTAATATTTGTTTGTTTTACGCGCTTTTGAGTGTTTCGGCTGAGACTAGAAGTTGATTTTAAAAATTCATTGTTACACTGTGCCAGGAAATGGGAAGAAGCGTGTTTTACTTCTATCTCTTTTTTTTTAAACAGCATCGACAGCCAAAAGCCGTCAGACTCTGGCAGTTAGGCCAAACTAACTAACACGATCCAACAAATGTGTCCGCTATACTTTTATCTGTTAAGGGCGACTAATTTCAAACGGTGGGGGTTGAACTTAGGCCTCGAGTTAGCGGTGTCAGGAAAGACAAAATGACAACCAAAATAATCCGCATTTTGGGTGACCCCGAAGAGACGCTGGGACAGCTTGGGTGTCATAAAATAATACCCCCCATTTTTCTCCCTCCCCTCCAGAACGACAGCCATTTGTGGTGTTTCAAAAATAAAATAAGCGTTTCTTACCCAGCACGTAAATCGTAGCAAAGTTTCATGAACACTGAGATTGCCTTTTAGTCTGCTTTATCCTTCTGTACACCTGCTGCTCAGGACGTCAAATTAGCGCCAGTCTCACGGTGAATGCCGCTCACTCGGTCCATCCATCCCGACTATACATCCGCTAATTTCTGAATGCCGACTAAATGTCGTCTCCTGCTGAGAGCTGAGCGGTCAGGCAGGCAGACAGTGGAAAAAAAAAATACCAGTTGCGTGTCCCCCCTCCTCCCTGGAGAGAGCTTTCCTGACCAGCGCCGTTGGCCCGGAGCTTGCAGATACCGGCGCTGCTCCGGTCTGTTGTTGATCTACACAGACTGGCAGAGAGAGCAGGGCCGAGGAAATTTCGTCAGTGTGCGGCGCTGCTTTCTTAAAGGGGCCGCCGCCGGGGGCTGACGCTTCACATCAATGGGGGACGTGAGCGGAAACACAGCGACTTCTCCTTACCACCGCCCTGTGGTTGCCTCTGTCACATCCTGATAAATTATAGAACAGGTGGCTAAACAATGGCCTCGTTATAATGCACTTAATTGCTGTAAATCAACCCGCTACTGCAGCAATATCATCTTTTCTATTGAGTCATATATAGGAAATAACTTCAATGTTATTTTTAATACGTTTCAAGTGGTTATTGGTGGTTTCTCCTGTTAAACCTTCTTCAAATCAACACTAATAACAATATATGTTCTCCTATATTCGCCCTATTCCTTTTTGCCCTGGCTGTCAGCTTAGGCATTGTGATACTATACATTCACTGTAATAACTGAAATTACACTAATAGAGATGGATAAATAAACAGATAAAAGAAACACAGGGACAAGAATAGCCTATAGAGTATTTATATTTATACTTGTTCACCACAACATCGCATTCTAATTCTGCTGCCAGACATGACAGGTCTAAGGGGTGTAAAAGTCACCAATAACAATAGCTTCCTCTTTTTTCTTTATACAAACTACTGAGCTTCTTCAAGCACACTTATAAAGAAAATGCTAGCATATTTACAGACCTGTTTGCCAAGGCCTACTTGTTTTTTTAAATCTCTATCTGTGCTGTTGTTGATCTACATAGACTCTGTCAAGATGATCCCACATTGCTTCAGTAATGCTGGGGAGGCCAGTCCATGACTGATAGTTTTCCACTGTGTTGTTTTCTATCTAGGTATGCTTTTAATGCACTGGGGGTCATTGTCATGCTGGAAAGTGACGCTTTCCAAATGACATTGCATGGTGGATCAAAATCCCATGGTACTTGTGTTCATCAGTTTTGACAAGATGACCAACACCGCTGGCTTAAATGTCAGCACCAAGCCATGAGAGAGCCTCCACCACGTTTTACAGATGACACTCACTGTTGTACCTCTCTTCTGACCTCCATATTGATAACGCTTTGAACCAAATGTCATATGTCAAACTTTTCTGTTTGTTTCCCTTCTTTAAGAAAGGCTTTCGGACAGCTATCCACTGAGACCGTTTTAATAAGGCTTCATTTCTTGGGTTCATGACTTTCGGATACTGTTCATCTACTGTAGATGCATTGCTCTGCGTTTGCCCCCTTGTGAACCCACAGTAAGGCTGATGTCTTAAACGAGTCAATATGTAATATAAATCTTGAGTACAGCAACTCCAGACACATTACTTTTGCAAATAGGCACTTTCCATAAATCCTTAAAATACAGTTCAGGATACTAACCTTTGCATAGTCTTTTATGTCAGTCTTTGAGATTCTCCTGGTCTTTTCAAAGTAACAAATCCCAGAGGGGCCTCTTCAATGAAGTTATCCCACTGTTTGAGCAATTGTGTGATGAAGTGATCTTGAGCTAACAGACCGCTTTGACCGTCCTCTTTCCACTGTTTGAGTTCAAATGAGAAAAAAAGAAGAGAGCTTTGAAAGGAGCGAAGAGTGAAACGGATAGAAACTGAGAGAGAAACAGGAGTTAACTGACCTCTGGCCCCTCAGATGAGACCATAGATTACGGGGAAGTAATCACAAGTGCTTTCAATGGCTGCTGTCAGACTACCAATGAGCCCAGTGAGGATCGCAGTAGCTCCGTCTTCACTAGAGTTCTGCCCTGGTTGGCCTGCAGCTTTGCTTGTGCGGTTTTAGCTTCAACACAAGACAAAGAAAGACAGTAGATATTTAGATTACCTTCACATTTGTGTAGGCAAATGTGTGAGGCACGGGATTTTCCATATGTAGTTCAAGAGTATTTTGTGTAGACTTTACATGAAAGAGTATACTTAGAGTTTGAGTTGTCTAGAACTTTCTGTAGTATTCTGCATCACTAATCAGATTATATGAAACAAAGCCTAATTAGGAAGACAAGCCTACTGATTAAAATACAGCTTTGCACCACTTATTATTTGTACATATAATTACTTTTATGGAAGCAGCGACCTACATCGTTGGGGGGAAAAGCCAGTATGGAAGTGCCTAAAAGTGTAGTTCTTCAAATGACCACTAGGAGGTGGCTCCAAAAGTGGGTCAATCCTAATGTACTCCCATTTTAAAATGACAATCTTTGGAGCTGAAACAAACATTTTTACAGCCAGGTACAGATTTATTCTCTGCATAGTCATTCATTTAATTACTTTAGAGTTTCTGCATTGTATGGGGTTTGTGGCTAGGTGCTTTCTGTCTTCTTTGCCTCTTGATTGTACTAGGAGGAGTGAGCTGTTCGATTTCTTTAGTAAGTAAATTGTGTTTTAAGCATGTCTTTTTTGCTAAAACAAGTTAAAGTGTAATATCAAAGTGAATTATGAATGTACCTTGTTAACCTAGCTAGCCCAGGTCTACAATTTTAAATGAGATATCAGAAATGAACTGTTGATGTCACCATGTAATTTGGTAATTAGCAGTGGTGCATTCAAAGTTATCACAAGTTTATAACAAACACTAATAAATACTGGAATATCACAGTAGATTATCACTACAGGATATTTTCTTGGATTCACATAATGCTTCACCTGTTTTAGAAGTAATGTATTCCAATATATTGGTTGTTCTGAGCACAGGTAACCTACGTATGGTGTTTTGGGAAGTGCTTTGGACATTGTATGTAGGCATCATCTAAGAAGGACATTCCCTGCACTCATCGGACAGAACACATGACAGCACATGGAGAATGTTTGACAAGGAGTGATATGTTGTCGATTTTCAGGTCAGCGTGACTTACCTCAAGTAGTAGACAGAAAACTGAAAAGTGCCCTTTTGTTTGAAACATCTGCTAGGGATGAGTGGAAAATTACTGAAAGGGTGGGCACAGTAGATTACACTCTATACAGATCATGAGAGCCCCTGAAAGTCTGGCTTTCAGGGGCTTGTCCATCTTTGATTGTATTTGAGTCTGCCTGCTTACCACAAAACCTCATGAGAGAGCGCTTTTTTCCTGGTCTTTGTCTTGCACTGTTGGAGCTTCACCAAAAGTCTGTCCCTGTAGTGGCACACGTGAGGGATAGCTCAAGGCCATATAAGCTAACTCTGTCACCTTTAAAAAAGGAAGGTTTTAATTCTAAATTTAAAAGTACAGGGACTGTCTGTCTCCTGAACCCAAAGTGGGAGCTGGCTCCACAGGACAAGAGTGTGATAGCTGAAGTCTACCTCTTAAGACTACCTCTTAAGGAAACACAAGCAGGAGTGACTGGAGATTTGTATTCAGGGTGTAGGATTTAGAATTTGCTTCACTGCACCACCCTGGATCAGATACTTGGACAGTCAGATAATAAGGAAACCCATTAAAACCAGCCTGAAAGTAATTAATGCACATTTTTAATGTTCATGTCTTCATGTTAGAGTATGTTAGGGTTCATGGATACATAAACTTTCACCAAACTTCCTCACAGCAGTACTGGAGCCCAAGGTAATGCCATCCTGTCATCAACATCTTGTTAGAAACAGTGTTGCTGATGTTTGTTTGTTTTTAGTTATTTAGTTCTTAATTTTATTTAATATTTTGTTTTGAGTTTTTTTGGAGCGGGCATAATCATCTCTGGCTTCATAGACGGATCGATAGCTGGATATCGTCTGCATAGCTTACAGTTTTCTAATAGTACTGCCCCTTAGGGAGCATGCATAGAGCACAAAAAAAGAAGACCAACTACAGAACCCTGTGGAACGCCATAACTTTCATTGTTTATTGTAATATGTCAGACAAACATGACAAACCAACTTGGTGCTGTTCCTTTTATCACAATAATAAATTCCAGTGTCTACAGCAGAATGTTGTGCTCAAATGTGCACCGAGAGCATAGTACTAATACCTTTTCTCAAGCTAGGTTAAAGTATGGTAGATGTTTTTAACATGGAACTATATTTTTGCGGGAATATCTGATTCAATATGACATCAATCACAAATTCCTTGTAATCTCTATTACATCATCCTCTTGAAGGCCAAATAATACTATGATCTCTGACGGTCCGCTCAAGGTTTTCATAGTCATCACAGATTGTGCAGTAACCAAGAGGACTAAAGCTTTTAGATGGGATTCCCCACAGTTGCGCTTAAAGTGCACACACACACGTACACAACAATGGTCTTGTGGCCCGTGATCCTCTTCAGATGTCTTCTAGCAAAACTACCGCTGTTGAGATTTCCCAAATCCTCCCTCTGCGCTCATTTAGAAATCCTGTAATAAACCTCTTAATCCCAAACCAGCATTTTCTAGAGGGTTGCACAACCAAGCGTGTCTTATGCAACTGGCCGAGCATTCTGAGTCAATTATAGAACAGCTGGGAGGAAGGGGAGGACGGATGACGAGACTGCTGATGCAAAATACATTTAGATAAGACGGCTAATTTAATACTAACATGTTGTTCTTCATGGACTTGTTTCAACAAAGAAATAGTAAGGTTTGTGTCTCAAAAGGACGACGTTTTCCTCCCGTAGTAAAATAGATAAGATAGATTCCATTTATCACAGCAGGTTTGATTAGAAAAACATTCGTTGCAGCTGTTTTAGTGTTTGTGCTACTATAGAACCCATCACCTAAAGGATTCTGTCTGCCTATTTTACCTGTCACACTGTCTTTTTGGCTGTCTTCTGTCTAGTGGAATTAAATGTTTTATGCTTTATTTTACTTTTTGTTATCTTTTTTCCTTCCAAATGAAAAAAACATGACAAAATAAAAATAAAACGACTTCTTGTTACCTAAAAGAAATTGTTCTGGTCTGCAAAAGAACTTAAAATTTAACCCATCTTATTTTTTCTTAAAGCTACAGCAAATGTTTACAATAATGGGTAAACATGTGCTAATAATAACTTGCGACGCACTGAAAACTATGCAAGGCAAAATACCTACATGACTGGTTTTACCTGTACAGCCCCGTGAAGTGCCAAAGTATAGAACACATTCAGAATATTTAAAAATATATTATTATTGTAGAGCCTGTATTATAGTTCCGTCTTTAGCTTACAATATAAAGCTCCTTGAGGTGACTGTCATTGTGGTTTTAGAGCTATATAAATAAAATTGTGATACAATCATTTTACAGCTAAATAAAGAATGCTTTTATCTAGAATTTTCCATGTAGCCCAAAAAGCAGCTCCTAAAACAAACAGGATGAGCGGTGTTTTAAAGGCCCTGAAATGGGCAGTAGCACTGCCACCAATCTGGGGCAAAGGAAGGATGTAAAACAAGCTCATCATTTGGTGGCAGCAGTAAACAAACAGCATGTGGCATTTAAACAGCTTGTCCCTGTGAGCTACACTAACAATTGTGTATTTTCCAAATCTGTTGGCATCACACATGAGCAAAATTGTTACGAAAACTCTCTGAGTGAACAAAACTAACGCACAAGGCAAGAATAATTTTATTCAGGCAAGAATATTTTTGGGCAGGTGGCAAGATCACAAACCACCCACAAAGCTGAGATTACGCTCACTCGCAGACGTGCATGAGGATATCTGCAGATATGATTATGTAGTTTTAATGTGATTTTTTAAAGATTATCTGGAGTACGCTATGAGGACACCTTGAGTGTACCTACTGTAGCAGATATGTGGACACACAGTCACAGCCGAGTGGAATGTAAGCAGGGGTTTGACACTAACCGTCTCATGAAAGATTTCAAATTTACACTCTAGCATAAGCGGCCCGTCGCATTCTCACAGATGAGGAACACATAACTCGCAGAAGAGAGCTTCAAACCAATCAGGACACATCTGTGATCGTTCAACCACAGCTAAACAAACTAAACCACCACAGCTAAACCACCTCCATTCAGCTGTGGGAGATGGATCCTTGACTCAAGTCTAAATTGTATCCATAAATAGAAATTGTCTTATCAGCCAGTGTATGCCCTGAGAATGTTCAACACTGTTGCAGATCCATACTACTCATAAACAATTAAAGGAACACTTTTTAATGAAGGTTTAGCATCAAGTCAAATGAAATGAAATGAAAAACACGTGTGCTAGAGGGACAACGATCAGACAAACCCCCAAACATGAACGGTTTTACAGGTGGAGGACAATGACATTTTCCCCTCCTCATCTTTTCTCACTGGTTTTTCACTAGTTTTATATTTGGCAACATGAGGCAACACTTAGACAACACATCAGTATGTGCCATTACCTGAAGGTTTGCTGTGTCTCCCAGCGCAGTCTGAAGAGCATGGCGGAGATTCCAGGAGACAGGCAGTTACTCTAGGAGAGCTGGACAGTGCTGTAGAAAGCCCTTAACCCATCAGCAGGGCTGGTATCTGCGCTTTTGTACAAGGAGGAACAGCACAAGCACTTCCAGAGCTACAAAATGACCTCCAGCAGGCCGTTGGTGCAAATGTCTCTGACCAAACAATCAGAAACAGACTTCATGACATTGGCCTGAGGGCCTGACATCCATTATTTGTTCCTGTGCTCACTGCACTGTAAGGTCAATTTAGCATTTGCCATAGAATACCTAACCTCAACCCAAAAGAGCACCTCTGGGATATTATGTTTGTTGTCTGTACCTCAGACTGTCCAGGAGCTCAGTGATGCCCTAGCGCAGATTTAAGAGGAGATCCTCCAGGATGCCCTGACATTGTGAGGGATGCACACAAGTTTCTGTTGTGATAAAAGTGATAAAGCAGGCTGTTCTTGTGGTCCATAACCATGGTGGTTATGGTGGTTAGCGACTCAACTTCCTGTTGAAATGGATTTAAAGTGTTAATGAAGGTGGCAAGGTTGCCTCTCCGGTGGTCCTTCTTGGGCTTTCGCACTCTGGGGGGGCCTGTGGATGTCTGGGCCTGGGTTTCTTCCATGTCTGCTTCATGCTCTTGGGGGCGGGGCTATGTCTCCCCACACCCTCTAGCACAGGGGTGGGCAATCTCAGTCCACGAGGGCCGGTGTCCCTGCAGGTTTTAGATCTCACCTTGGTCAACACACCTGAATCACATGATTAGTTCGTTACCAGGCCTCTGGAGAACTTCAGGACATGTTGAGGAGCTAATTTAGCCATTTAAATCAGCTGTGTTGGTTCGAGGACACATCTAAAACCTGCAGGGACACCGGCCCTCGTGGACTGAGATTGCCCACCCCTGCTCTAGCAGATCATTACATGGATAAACCTTTTGAACTCAAGCACGCTCACGCACACAGGTGTACACACGGATGCTCACAGACACGAACTATATCTTCCTTGGCTACTACCTTCAAGCATATCATGCGCTGTCAGTCTTGCATGCTGCTCAGTAACATTCAATATTTAATATTTACTCTTACAGGTATCTAGGTTGTTACTTTGATCTCTGCATTGTGTTGTTCTCTCGTTGTTTGTTTTCTTTTTTCTTCTTTTAGCAGGTGATCCAATGAATTTTCTCAGTGTCTTCTCTTACTGTCCCCCCTTCCCGTCTGTTTTTCTTTCTCCCTTTCTTTCTTTCTTTCTTTCTTTCTTACTCTTTGACCCTTTCTGTCTAGTTGTCTGTCCAATTTGTAATAACTTAAAACAAAATAAAATAAATAAATAAACAATAATAACACAGATCAATCAAGTGGACCACTTGAAAAAATAAATTCATTGGGCATCTTTCCTGCCATTCAGACAACAATTCTGATTGCTGAACAGGACAGGCACAAAAAACAAACAAACAAACAAACAAATTCATATGAAGTGAAAACTTACACTTTCCCTCACAGGTTACATTACTGAAGAACAAAACTCACTATCACAGTCTACCAATAGAGGGCACAGTTGTATTAGTTAACTGCTCTTCTTCCCCTGCCTGGTTGTATCCTGCTCATGGACTCCTGCAGGATGCCAGCTTTAGTTCTCATGAGTGTGAATTATTCAGTTTGCGTGGCTGTGATGGGACAGAGATAAAGAAGAGGGTAGAGGGTGACTCTGAAAGAGCTCCAAGGCCAGTTGAAAGTGCCTACCCAACTTCTCAGGTTTAAGTTAAAAGTTTCTGGGGGGTTTTCTCAAAGTGAAATACAGGCCACCTGACAAAATGATTCCTGTTTTGACAAAATAATTACAACCGAGGAAGTTAATGTAATAAAGATCATAAACACAGACAAAGTGTTGTCACCGTACACTTAATGTGCACAGGTTTCACGACTGAGGCATCTAATCCCACCACACATCATATTTTGACAGGCTACCTCTGTTCCAGCTACTTACTTTATCTTTTTCACCTGAGGGGAGGACTGGCTTCAGTTGCTATAACAACTAACCACCAAATAGGCTTGTGAAACATGACCCTGCCTTCTTACCTTTCCCTGTGCCTGCTTACATTCATTTCCTCAGCAATACCCAGTGGCAGCACCTTTATGTGCAAGGGTTTGTGTCACGGACTTGGCACAGCTGCCTGTTCACAGAGCCTGATGTGGCATCTGATCCTCAAAAACAAAAAACAAACAAACAAACAAAAAGCCCTGCAAATATCTGTCACATGAGTCAGCTGAGGTTAGACATGCGAAGAAGACGGAGGGATTCCACTCCTTACAGCTGTAATTCACTTAAGTCTCACATAGTTTAACCAAAAGCATCATTAACGGTCCTATCAGACTCAGTTCTTTGCTCTAAGTCTCCTAATCTTGTGGGGATAGCCATCAGCCTTGGAAAGCCAAAGCAGTGCATCTTTAGAGGAACCTAAAGGAGCCTAGTACAGGGCTTTACAGTAAAAGTCATTTATCAAGAACAGCTTGAGAACTAAGTATGAGTAAGTGGCCATTTTATTAAGTAAACCTGTTCAATCATGTGTTTACGTGAATATCTTGTTTGTTTGTGTTCAATTTATTTTGATCATGTAAACAATATAGAGAAGTTCATTTAGCAAAAAAAAAGTAATGCTATACTAAAGCAAAATTACATTTCAATATCGTTTCACCTCTTCTGATTCAGTAACATATGGAAAAGGAGTGTGAATTAGTGCAAACTTATTAAATCCCACCGCTTCACCATAAATTATACGTTAACATTTATTCAGCTTCCTTACCGATATAATCTGCCGTAATAATAATGATGAGCTAATCACATGGACAACCTGCTGAAGTTCACTCTGATCATCGGAGTGGGGAAGAAAGTGGATTTCAGTGGCTATGAATGTGGCGTGGTTGTTGGTTTTTTTCAGAAACTGCTGATCTGTTGGGATTTTCCCCTCACACAACCATCTCTAGGGTTTACAGAGAATGCCCGAAAAGGAGGTCTGTCTCCTTTGTTGATGTCAGAGGAGAATGGATAGACTGCTTTGAGCTAAAAGGAAAGCAACAGTAACACAAACAGACTCATGCCAACTAAGGTACGCTGAAGAGCATCTCTGAACTCACAATCGTGCGTGGCCTCAAAACGTTTGGTCAATAGAAGATAACGATTGGATGTCTGTGAAGGTTCTCAGTCATCCAGGTCATCGTAGTCTAAGGAGCTTGGAAAGAAAGATCAGAAATCGCATGAGCCAAGGTGTGAAAACGGGTGTAGGTCACAATCAGCCAAGGTTTCGGATGAACCCACTGTGAAACCTAGCCCCACCCTATCATGTGATTTCCTGCGTTCAAATGGCCCAGGATGTGAGCGGGCGTTAAGGCGTCTGGGAAGTGATCTCAAAACTGGATTATACATGGCAGACAGTTGGTGAGGTAAGCCAACGCCTCTGTTCAAAGATGGTCGTTCACAGTGGACATAGATGGCTTCTTTGACTCCTCTTTCAAAACATCTATCTTCTCTGTCCAAAATGCTTTTTGACCCTAGAACTGAAAAAGCTTCTCGGATGAGAGGTGAAACGTCTTCAAGCAACTTAAAGAAGTCCAGACACTTTTCTTTCCAAGCTCCTTAGATAACGATTGGATAAACATTGCCTGGTCCGAATTGTCTCGATTTTTGCTGCAACAGAAATCGTCATAATTGGTATAAATATCATGAAAGCATGGATTCCTCCCACCTTGCATCAACAGTTTAGGCTGGTAATCATGGCATAATGGTGTGGGGGATATTTTCTGGCACTCTTTGGGCTCTTTAGCTCTCTGTAGTCCATCCTTTGACCACAGTGTACCCATCTTCTGATGGCTGCTTCCAGCAGGATAAGGCACCATGCCGCAAAGCTGAAATCATGTCAAACTGTTTTCTTGAACACAACGATGATCACACTGTACTTTGTTGGCCTCCACAGTCATCAGTTTTCAACCCAACAGAACACCTTTGGGATGTGGTGGAACAGGAGGTTGGCATCATGGATGTGTAGCCAAGAAATCTGCAGAAACTATGTGATGCTGTCATGTTAATATGGACTAAAACCTCTGAGGAATGTTGAATCTGTGCCAAGAATTGAAGCAGTTCTTTAAGTGAAAGGGAGCCCAACCTGGTACTAGCATGGTGCAACTAATAAAGTGGCCAGCAAGAATATATCATGTCACACAAATGTGTGTAAAACTGGGAGCTCAGACCTTAACCCTAAGTGTACAACTATGAAATGGGTAACTTCCAGTTTGTGTTAAACCACTAAACGATGTTTCCACATTTGCTTGACTGGTTCACATGTTTGAACCAGCCATGCTCCCTTCCGTCGAACAGACACGCTAAGACACAACGCAATTTAAAAATCCATCATGTCATTGTTTTTTAATTTTACAGTCATACAATCATTTTTTTGTTTCTTTCCAGTGTCTCAAAACCATAAAAAATAAATATACATTATGTTACAAAACATTTCCAGTGTCTCAGATTATACAAAAACACACATCTTATCAACAGCATTGATTACATAAGGGCAAAACACTGGGCGTGTACAGGATGTAAGGTACAAAGGCATTTAGTGACTGTACATTATAAAAATGACCTTTTACTAGCTGCATAACGCTTCAGAGCTGCTGACATTTTCAGTTTTAACCCAGATTTGAAAACTTAGCGATTAATAGGCAGCATCAATTATGCAATTTCTGACCCACTCAGTCTGTTTCTTACTTTTACACTACGAAAGATCAACAAATGGCTTTTTAAAAAAAGATTCTGCACTAAAACCGAGTTAAACCGAACTGACGCCCAACTCTAATCTGCTTATTCACCAGATCTCATGACTTTGGTAACCAGGAGTGTGTCTTGCATTGGATAAACAGGCACGACAAACACTGGAAAACAAGGCTTCAGGTTCACAGTGCTCCAAATGCAAAGCTGAGTTTTCAGCAGAGGGGGGAATTCCTCTTCATTCCACATAATTAAAGTTCATTAAGACCGTACTCTTGTGTGTGTGCATGCACTCAAACACAACAGCAGCACCCTGTGAATGCACCACCGTAGAGTGGAAGCCCACTGCAGCGTTTTACAGTATTGTGTGAGCTTGTAAGGCCTCGGTGCAGGATGAAGGCACGCAGCGCAGATTTGTTGTTCTCTGACTGTTAAACCAGCACACGATGTGATTTCTGTTCTTTATTTTCACTACTGTGTTCTTGCTAAAACTGACATAGAAAATAGATCATTTCTTCTTCACTTTTTAAAATTATCTACATGTTACTTACACTCTAAATACACTGCACCGAGAGGCTGTGGAAGCCTTTCTTTAATTAAAACAAAAAAGAAGAGCACTTTGTGTTTCATAGCTCTGCCCAGCATGAACTGAAGCATGTGTGTGTGAGACATCTGAGGGACCTGCAGTCCTTGAAATCATTTTGGATTACAACTGTGACGGTACCAGCCTGTAGAGGTTCATGAACAGTGATTATTACATCTGACACTTTGCTAACTTCACCTAATGAAACAGAACATAATGATGTGCTCCTCGCCAACACTAGAGAAGAGCTTCATGTTAGGGCCCACAATGCATTCTGGGTGTCGTTCTTCATCTTCCGACTCTTCCTAATGATTTCCATTAGTGGTTTTGGCACACGTGGCTCAACCGTGTCTTCACACAGTCCAGCACAGCGTTCCCTTTGTTATTGCTCACATCTTTCCTTTACCTCTGCTTATTTTCTCATCTAAGGCAGTCCTAACGTCTGCGATTAATACTGCTCGCCAGAGAGAGGAAACATGACGGGAGCGGCGATGCTGACAGGATCAGGCTTGAGCGACGCTTCTTCTCTTCATCCACCCTTTAACACCTCTCCATCTTGCAACTTTTCCTTTCATGTTCCTCGACTCTTGGTCCCCTCAGCCCCGACCCGGCAGGTTGTTTAGCTCCTCCTCTCATAAAGGCAGGCTGGTCTGGGTTTGCCTAACAGGTCAGATCGAAGTCTCGTTACTGCCACTGTTAACAGAGGGAAACAAAAGGACAGGAGGGAGGGAGGGGGGTGCAAAGAGAAAGAAAAGAGGGGAACATGCAAGGTAAAAATGAGCGCAGGGATGCGGGAGGGTCCTCATGCAGCATTTAATCAGGATGGTCGCAGTATTTCATGCTCGAGTTAAAGGAATATAGTCATTAAGAGGATTGTTAACACATTTACAGTTTAAAAACCAGGATAGCTTTATCCCAGTTATACTGGACATAAGGGTGGCATCAGTTTTCTCAACTTACTCGCAACAACAAAGCCTTTATGATGCATGCATTATTGCATTAGTTGGCACTGTGATCAGCTTGATTGTTGCTCATTTAACTGTAAATAGCGCTTGCTTGCAAGGTTTTTAAACTTCTACGATCACTGTTAAACTGATTTTGAATCTTTTATTTGTGGACACAGGCTCAGGTGTACTGAGTGGCACCATTAATGAGACCTCTCAGTTTCACACACTTGAGGCATAAGGGTGCTCTGTAGAAAACTGCTCAACATCAATTTCTAGGGGGTTAGACAAAGTGCTCCACTTTTAAATAGGGCCACATTCGTTTGTGTAAAACTGTCATGGTAGCATCTCGGCAGTTTTGTAAAACTTGCAAGCGTCTACAGTGACGGGGAGTCTGCAGCAGCTTCCAGAAATCACACTGAAGTTTCCCCTGGAACTGCATGTATTAGTCACTACTGTTGCCATTAGTGCGAAAAACAAACAGTATTCTTTTCTTACTCTGAGTCTGACTCATTGCCTCCGTTGACCGTCCCCGACTTTAAGTGCATGGCAACTCCGCCATTTGTCTCCCGGTAGATACCCGCTGGCGGAATCTGAGGTCGTGGGGCGACAGGCGGTTTGATGGGGGAGCCGCTCTCGTGGTTGCCGAGTCGGCTTCCTTCGTTGGAGGCCAGCGAAGGCGTCCGGGACGACGGGGTCATGATGTTGACGGAGGGAGGGGGTGGGGAGCTGGTGTTGTTGTTGTTGGGGGGAGGGGAGGTGATGGTGGGCGAGTTGTAGTCGCTCAGCTTTTCCCTCAGACGGTTCTTCATGTTCTTGTCGGTCAGCGGAGGAGGGTAGCTGATCTTGTTCTTCAAGATGCCTGAGTGAGACGAGTGATTTGTGTGAGCAAGCGTGACATAAAGTCGATTCAGATCGGCTCTAAACACTTCCCCCCTCACCTTTTCTCTGCTCTGGCTGGTGGTTGCTGTTAGGCTGACTGGCAGGCGCTGCGTCTTTCATACTGGTAGGAGTCTGTCTGTCTCTCTCCTGGAGAGCCTCCCTCTCTCTTTCACCAACGTGGTTGAGCTTGTTCTCTGGGTGCAGCTCCACGTTCACCTTGGTCTCCACCCTCAGCCTCTCTGTCCCACCTGGGTCCTCGCTGTCACTGGCTGTAATGGCATCTGTTGGCCAGTAAGGCTTCACGTGATTAGACACTGACTGCCCTGCTGAGAAGGGAAGAGAAAACTTCAATTTAATTCAGCATCATATGATAAAAAGTGTTCATTAGAGAAAAAAGATGATATCTTAAAGGTACAGTCGATCATTTTTTGATAATTTAATAGAAAGAAACAATGCTACGAGGGCAATCCCAAAAGTAAGGTCTCCTATTATTTTAGAAATACAAACAACCGTTTATTTTCCATAATATTTACCTCATTTTAAAGCTTGAAGACTTATTTATTTTTATACATAATCGCTATTTCGGTCGATGCATTTGTGTAAACGCTGTGGCAGTCATACCCTTGTAGGGTGGGTGATGAAGTTCCAACCAGTTTTGCAGGAGAGCGACAGTTTGAGTAACGTCTGGACGCGCGGTGTCGTGGAGAATGCCCTTGCTCAGCATTCCTCTACTCCGGTTCTGAAATGCCCTCCTGAGTTTTTCCCAGAATTTCACAGTACCTGTCAGCATGTATTGTGTTCCCAACAGGCAGGAAGTCAACCAACAATACCCCCTTTTGGTCCCAAAACACAGTTGCGCACTGTGCGTAAGCATTCTCCACGACACCGCGCGTCCACAAGTTGCTCAAACTGTCGCTCTCCTGCAAAACTTTGGTTGGAACTTCATCACCCACCCACCCTGCAGTCCAGACTTCGCACCCAGTGAGTACGACCTGTTCCCAAAGTTGAAAGAACATTTGTCCGGTAGGTGATTCTGCAGCAGCGGCGAGCAGGTATGACATGGGCACTGCCACAGAGTCTACAAAAATTTATAGACCGAAATGGCGATTATGTAGAAAAATAAACAAGTCTTTAAGCTTTAAAATGATGTAAATATTATGGAAAATAAATGGTTGTTTGTATTTCTAAAATAATAGGAGACCTTACTTTTGGGATTGCCCTCGTATAACAATGAAGAATGCTCATAAATATATATTATTAAAGTGAAAGCAAACTAATGAGTTCTCATAAAATGTCATAAAATACGCAAGCTTATTTGCGTCCAAGTTACATGTAGAGAGTTTCACAAGTGCCACCTAACAGCAGCTAACAGAGGCTAAGAGGAGCTATCAGAGGCTAACAGCAGCGCTTACCAACAGAAAGTGCTCAAAAATCCTCAAAAACTCGCCTCAGTATCACTGTCATTGGACAAAAGTGAACTTCACTGATTTATATCAGACTCCTTTCACAAAGTTTCACAGTCTCGCTCAGAGTAAATAAATGTGGACACTTTTCACCCTGCATTGACAGCTGAGGTAAACAGCAGGCTTACTGACAGCCTACACAGTTACTTTGCTCTCTGAGTAAACTACAGATGTTTTTGAGGTGACGTATTACTGCAAAATATATAATTAACCATATCTAATTTTTATTTCCCAATTTATTGGGATTTATTATTCCCAATTATTTAATGTTGATATTATAATAGAACTCTGCTGACTGTAATCTGCAATCTACTAAATCTTCTGCAACCTGTAGTGGGGAGAATTTTACACGCTGTAACTTTAAGGCTTCTATTTAAACTTATGCATTTACCTTTTGGAGTGCTGTGAAGGGGTCTCTCGTTGTTCCACTTTGGCTTGACATCAATATCATCATCCTCGCTGTCGGAGGAGTGGGAGGAGGCATAGGAGGAGCTGTGTTCATCTACTGAAAGCTCGCTGTCTGAGTCAGAGTCTAATTGAAGAAATGATGGCGAGACAGACCAGTGAACAAATACAGTATATCAGTAAAATATACATGGAAATGAAACATTGGAAATGCAGTTCAATATAGAAAGCTTACCATCTCCTTTGGTGCCATTTCTATGGAACAGAGGTCCATCCAGGTCCGTGTGGCCTTTAGCTGTTCCTGAAGAGCCACTGGGCTTCTGACCAGACTCCTCCCTGGAAAAACCAAGGACGGCACAGGCAGGCAAGAGAGAAACAGGAGCAGATGAACAGAGGTGTAGATTTAGAGGAGACACAGAGGGGAAGTACATCATTGCTGGAAGTTAATTCAAGCCCCAACTTGTGGTTTTACACAACTGATGTTTAACAGCTGATACAGCAGACATCTCTCATTACAAAACATCTGGTACTGTTGATTGCCTCGACACAGACACAGCGAATATCACATTTAGTTTGTGTGTGCTCTTGTTTGTTTAATGTCAGAAAGTCCCAGCTTGATCATTAATACTGAAAAAAATCTAATACAGGTTTACCTTCTCTTCATCAGTTACTGGTCGTGGTATAATTATTGCAAGAATTCAGAATTTTAGCATGTCTAGGAATCATTTAATGGATCAAAATGACAAATGGGTTACGTTTTTCTCTCCTCTCCTGTCCTCTCTGTCTGAAGCCGTTTATTCCAGGTTGGAATGAGAACTTGGCTGGAGGGCAAAAACTGCTACTAGAGACTCTGACCTGTCTGATGGCTGATCTAAGAGAAGCTTCTGGAAGCAGCTGAAGACGTGCCAACAGCTCCAGGGAAGAGATATGCATGTCTACATTACATTCCTACCTCAACAGGTACAATCCCATCACCCCTTCGTTATTGCTTTTTTCTTTCCACATCTCTACCTTATTTTTTATCCTCTTCCTCTCTTTATATTTTCCCCACTTTTTGCTCTCTTATCTGCTTCTTTCTACGCCTTACCTACAGACAGCTCGCACATTTCTTCTCCCCCCCAGCGTTACTACTCTTATTGACCTTAGAGTTAGCTCTTATTACCCAGATGACAGCTTTACGGGCTAGGCGTACAGTCAGACCAAAGTGTGATACTGTAAAGCACTTAAAAACACCAGGTATATGAAACACAAGCCTACTTTAATGAAAGCATGTCAGTGAACGCTGAACAGATACAGCTTGTAGAAGAGGGGTGATTAGCTTAAGATGACAAACATCTATATTTTGGCCCAGATTCATCTTTCAATGTCAACTTTTATAGATATATCAAGAACACACCTGTCACACAGTCAGACTTAGCTTTACTGATTTAGCTGTACTGCTCAAGATTTTTCAAACATGCTATCAGTCTGTAGCTAGCTTGGACCAAAAAGCTATATATTTATTATTGTATTGTATTAATGTTATGTCTTTAGTAAGTTCAGTTTGAAGTCCAATAATTTCCAGCAAATTTCAACTGCAGAACATTGCAATAACGCATGTATTTAGTTGCAACATTATGAGAAATACCAAGCTAAAATTTTACTAGCTAAAACCGTGTTACTTTAGCAACATATGTAAAACTAATTTGCAAGAACACTATGACTGTTAAATTTTGAGATTAAATTTCATTCAAATTTTTCCCTTAAATTATAATAATCTGAGTTGATTTCAGTTTGAATTTATGTCTTATCATCTTATACCAACATGTTCTCACTCCCAAAGCGCTAGGTGACAAATCTTCGGTATATTACGCTTCCGGGCACCCAACATGTCCCCATATTACGAGACTGGAAAAATGACGAAACATGAGAACCGTCTGGAATGAATCTACACATGTATGTTTTACTTAAATCGTTATGTAAAACACTATCTAACGTCATTAAAGTGGTGGTTAAGGTAGGGATAAGGTTAGGGATAGGGCTGGAATACATGGCTGGAACAACTATTACCACGGGACCGTCGTTCTACTGGATTTCATCCACAATCCGGCGCGTAGCATAGGAACGCGGAAGGTCGCCTTTTGCATTCTCATGGAAATCAACAAATCGTCGGTATATTACAGCTCAGGACTAAGAATGGGCTCCTTATACATAAACTCTAAAGCACATAGACTCTGTCTGCTCTGTGCTAAAAACTAGCTTTACAATAGAAAAGAAAGCTTTACACATTTTGGTAGCACCTACAGTGGTGTGAAAAAAGATTTATGTCGAATTTTTGGCATATTTGTCATGCTTATGTCTTAGATCAAACAAATTTTAATATCAGACAAAGACAACTCGAGTAAATACAAAATGCAGTTTTTAAATCATCATTTCTTTTATTAGGTTTGGCTTAATTCCCTTAATAAATCCACTCATCATTTGAAAACTGCATTTTTAATTTACTCGAGTTAGAAAGGAAGCAAATACTTTTCCACGACACTGAGGCTAAAACTAATGCTTTGCAAAACAATTCTACCTAATGCTACAACCGCCATCATGAAAGTTGTCATGTTTCATTCCATTTTTGTTAAAAGCACAAGAAAATCATCTGAATGTTCAACACTTTTAAATCTGTCACCATGAAATTACTGCATTTGCTGCTAAAGCAATAAACATACATAGCATAAGTTTACTGTACTATAGAAAATGTACCACATCAAATCTCACATAAGCAATAGTAGAATCTAAATCATCTCATATAATAACACAGCAATATGGAGTAATATATGTCTGTTTGTGTGCATTTAGTTTTTTGCAAACAGGCCATGCGCCATGCATTGGCAAATGTCAGTATGATTCTCATGCAGAAGGTGCCAATATGTGGCAGAATGCATATGGTGTAAGAAACAAGATACCTTTGGAGAATAAGGGTGGACAGGGCGTGTGTATACTTATGCAGCGCGCGTGTGTGTGTGTGTGTGTGTGTGTGTGTGTGTGATGCAGTAAGGTGTGTTAGTCAGTGTGAGACTTCTGCATCTCAGACATGCAAAAAGGGCACCAAAGAAAGAAATTTGAAAGGAATGCCAAGACACGCTCATCACACAGCAGAGTGCAAGCAGCCATGCAGTCAGTCAGCGTGTTGTACCTGAGTGTGTAAGCCAGGTAGCTACTGCGGCTCTTGGCTGACCTGTCCAGTGAGACGGTAGACTCGCCAATGCCTGAACGGTACACTGCGCCATCCTCTGTGTACATGTTGTTGCAGTTGAGAGAGCGCTGAAGATGGAGGAATAACAAAGGTTATATTTTAAACAAGAGCTATGTGACCGAAAAGCAAATTAAACAAAAGAGAATATAAAGAAATAAGAAACAATGTTGAATAACTTGATGAAATCTTAAAGATACATATTTAAATGTATCAATATATATGTATAGGGATGGGGATTGAGAAGAATTCAGCGATTCCATTATTGATATCACTTATCGATTCTCATTGGCGACGTTTTGAGCGGAACCACCATTGCTAAGGAGCAATAAAGAAATTACATTCATTCAAATGAAATGCATGCTGTGGGTCAAATGTTTGTGAATGTTTGTTGAGGTATTTCACCTCTTTGTTGGAGTCATTACTTAAAAAAGTAATTATTACACATATTACACAGAACACTTTTCCTAAAAGTCATGTGGTACGTCACTTAGTTTCTCCCAGGAAAAAGTAATTTGTTATACTACTTGTTACATTACTTTCATGTTAGTCTGTATAATAGCTGAAACATAGTCTCATATAAATCTGAGGCTACAGCTGCATACACCAACACAAATCCCTAATGAGGACACACATCTCTAATAAAAAGCTGACTGCACAAAGCCAAGATGTAAACCAGCACAAAAGAGCGATCTCCATAGTGATACTGCTTTAGAAACGTGAACAGGCAGAAAGGGAGCAGCCTGACTGCTCATCTCATTGTTACCTGTCGAAGTTAAGGGTCTGGCTGCTGGGGTCGAGATTCACTCAGCTTTCACTCTAAGTTCTTGGCTAGCTTAGCATCAGCATGCTGTCTTGGCAGATGATTACAAAGAACTGAAGTTGTGTTAGCAGCATTATGCGGTTGTTTCTGTCCTGGATGCAGTTTTCCACTTTACCATTTATCTCGTCCTTTAGTGCAACAAAAATAAAAGAAATGTCCACATCCACGCTCTAGACCAGGGGTGTCCAACTCCAGGCCTGGAGGGCCGGTGTCCTGCAGGTTTTAGATGTGTCCTTGATCCTACACAGTTGATTCAAATGGCTAAATTACCTCCTCAACATGTCTTCAAGTTCTCCAGAGGCCTGGTTGTGAACTAATCATTTGATTCAGGTGTGTTGACCCAGGGTGAGATCTAAAACCTGCAGGACACCGGCCCTTGAGGCCTGGAGTTGGATCCCCCAGCTCTATACTATGTTGCTTTTTTCCTCCTCTGACACCTGAACTGAAATCAGCTGATTGTAGTGTGAGTGCAACTGATGAGTGCGATCAGTAGGCAGGCATACTAACTGCAAACTAGTTTTCCACAAGAACCGGGTCTTGATTCCCATCCCTACTATATGCATGTATATAAAGTATGTGTTTGTTCACTTACTGTTAGCAAAGAGCCCCTTGTGGTGCTGGACTCGTCTTGTATGCTCTTCTTTCCTTTGAAGATGTTCTTGAGGTTTTTCCTCACCTCTTTGTTGACGACCACGTGGAACAAGAAAATGAAGACTCCCTGAAAAAAAAGCAGAAGAACGTATGTATGTATTGCTGAGGAGAGTAAATAATCAAATGTGAATTATTTTCTAAAGTGTGTGTGGATTATCTGTGCATCCAGAGCTCAGTGTGGGGTTAGCAGATACCTGCAAGCAGCTGAAGACAGCGAACAGGTAATGGAAAGTCATTACATCGCTGTTGACTGCCATTAGACCGAGCAGCCAGGTGGCACTGATGAGCACCAGGAGGAGGAAGGCCATACGTAGGGCAGGACTGCGTTGGGAAACATAAATGTTTTAATAATGGTATAAAAAGCCAAACTCAAGGTAGCAACTGGATCCTTTGATGTATGTAAAATGGCTAATGTGATGTGGGAACCTACATAGCTCCTGACTTCTCTACAGCCTTCTGTCTCCGACCACAGGAAGCCTTGGCAGCGAGGACAAAGATCACTATGTTCACCTGAAAGGTAAGAGGAAAATATGGAGAATTTTAACTAATATGAATATAAATAAATAAATATATGAAAAGTTCTTTTTACTCAACTGCTGATTGAGACATAATTAGCGTCTTTTATTATTAACCCTTTAAGACCTACCATAGAACCAAGCCCGCCAGAGCTTATCTTTATATCTTTACATGCTGTAGTGCCATTCTGGGGAGCATTTCAAGTTGCTATACATCAACCCAACCGTTATAGCCCAAATTTTAATAATATGTATGCATTAAGTCCATAGTAACTACATAAATTGCAAAAAAGTGCAATAAACTACAAAAAAATTGAAAATCTTTTTTTTTTTTTTTTTTACATATATTTTTAGTTAGAGAAATTTAAGAGGTTTATCCCTCAAAACTGTAAATACAAAAAAGTTGCACAAAATAGTTTCCAGCCACAGGAAATTTATTTTGAGTGTCTTCATAGTTTTAGTTTTGAGATACACCAATTTTTATATACTGCAGGAAAAACGAAAATAAATATTATAACGCAAATTTGCAAAAACACAGCATGTGCATCAAAATTAACTATTTCCAGCAGAGCAATTTGAGTTCTAAGCATCCCAGAAACGATACAGAAAAGTGTCAAACATGACTTTAAAAAACACCAGTATAGGTTTTTAAGGTTCTGAAGGAAAAAAACAACTACATTTGCCGCGAAAATTATGTCACTTCCGGTTTCGGGCAGGTAATGGCGGGCATGCGATAGTTCGCGCTGATGTCTATTCCAACGTAGGAAGTGATATGAACAGCTGATCGGATCGGCAAAGCGTGTTTCTGGAATATATGTGGAAGGAAACCGTGACCTAGGACAAACTGATGGTATAAGATGTAAGTACAACTCCTCCGGTTTGATATGCAAAACGGCGCGTCCCCGCTCTGACCGGTCTTAAAGGGTTAAAAGAGATATTGCACATACCAGGACGACTACAAAGATGGGCCCCGCAAAGCTCCAGATGAGTGTGTCATGGACAGAAAGCCAACAAAAATCTGGGTTTCCATAACCCTGAGGATCGAGGCCAACTGCCAAACCTACACACAAACACAATGAAAACACAGGGGAGAAATAACATTTTGATCAAATCAGTCTGACTTTATATTATTAAAATATTTTGGATTCTTTTTTTCAGTTACACATCATAATCGCTCACTAATTTTGTCACATTTGGACCTCCGTATATATTTTATATCTCTATTTGCCTCTTCCAAAAACATAATCTTAGCATCCAGTGCTGATGAAATCACTACATCACACAGCATCTGGTAACTGTTTAACAAATTTTATAAAAGTGACACAATAGTAGCACTAAAAGGAGGAATCAGACAGAAGGAAAACAAATAAACATGACACAAATTGTTTAAATTATATATAAATCATATTTTACACGCTTCTTCTTTTCTCATTTTGACACACTGTGAGCATCTAAGTAACAACCATCTCCTTTTCATTGTTTCTTCTGCTGTCTTGTTCAGCGATCTTCCCACGGGGATCATAGCCTTTTCAGAAAAGACGAGTCATGACACGAGTCTCCCAACAATCTGCCATCTCCTATCGCACTGTTTCTTGTCCTGGTGAACGTGTGTGAGTGTAACTCACCAGTGATGATAGCCGGTATGCCCCAGCCCATGGCGTAGTAGAACCTCATGTGACCGTAGTTGATGTTCCGCAGCTCAGTCAGCATGCGGTAGATATGCAGCCCCTCCACGAACATCCAGGCAAAGGTGCACATGTAGAAGTAATGGAGGAGGATGGCGATCACGGTGCACACAAACTGCGAATTTATAGGACGGGAGAAAAGAAGAGAGCGCCAGATTTTTAGGTACAGCACAGTATCGGTCACTTTGGTTCAGCAGTACCATTAAATCTATCTATCTATCTGTGCAGTGGTGTAGGAATCATCCAACCTTTCAAAATAAGACAATTTTCTGTTTGTTCATCTTTGGATATTCAGCAGACAACCGGGAAATAAACCATCCGCCTCCAGGAAACTCTGAATGGAATTTTTGAATATTTTTTTTAAATCTTGAAAGCCTTGTCAATAAACTATTCAATTTGTCAAAAAAAGCGATAAATTCGTGAACTGACAGTAAACGTTTTTATGTCACAACTTCTTTACGTAACACGGCAATGATTCAAACTGTCCCTACATTCCTGTATCTCCCCTCCTCCCGTTTTGTGCTGTCTGGTGCTACAGTAGAAGAATGGTGTGTGTCAGTGAATGCTGAGATAGGGTGTATTTTACTAATGTTTTGTATTGCTGTGGAGATCAGAGAAGAAGAGGGAGAAACTACTTTGACAGCGTTATAAATCATCCCCGGAGATGCCCCTGGGCACACACCGACAGCATTCCACTGCTCTGATGCACGTTTACCTACACACACCTAAACTTTGCACGCACACTAGCAAGCGCTTACCAAATCAAAGAGATGCAAAAAATAAATAAACCCCAAAGAGATTAAACTTTCTCTTTTAAGCATCTCCTTGCAGACTTGGCTTCCACTCCACAAAACAATACTCCATAAAGATAATGCAGCATGTGCTTTTACCACCTCATCCCAGTCAAAACACGGTGAGTCAGAACATTTGTACAAGACTAAAGACAAAACTCCCACAACTCATCTGGCGCCTGTAAACTTACTTGCTTCCCTTTCACTGTGTTGCATGTGCACATTTGTACTTTGTGGTAACTGCAGTTGAGAAAAGGGCAGTTAGAGATGAATACTGATACTTGAGCCGGTTCTGTCAGTCAAATCCAACTGTAAGCTCAGCAGTACATATGTGTGCATGTGTTTATTTTGACATCTGCAGATATTCTTTTCTTTTAGATTTATAGTAGGTTTATCGAAATGTGAAGGGGCTGCTGAAGCACTCGTTGTGGGATTCATTTATGGGACCTAACCTTGAAATACGAGGCTGATTTGACATCTTCTGTCATGTGAATGATGAGGTGTGAGATAGTCGTAAATAAAGCACAACCACCAGGGCTATGCCTCTTGAACAGGCTTCGCTTTCATCCCCGATTCATTACCACTGCAAGTACTTTTCAGAAGCACATGTATATCTGTTTGACAGCTGGGGGTGGTAGTTACAACCCTCCATGGAGTTACAGGACTGACAGTGCATCTCCCGATGCCTTGGGTTAAAACATCTGGTTTAACCAGACTACGTAAAGCTGACTCATTCACCTTTAACATGTTGTACTTACAAGGGTTAAGCTTTAAGGTGCTAGTTGTCCTTTTGAGCTGCTACTTATAGGCTGAGCTAGGATCGCTGTGTTTCAGGTTGTTACACAAACCAGCACACAGAGATAAGTATGGCAATGATCTTCTCTAACTCTGGCTAAAGGGCAAAAAAGTACACCTTTAAATGTATCCTTATATCTCCCTTTTTAAACCTCATTTCTTCTACTTGTCAATTAAGAGATTAATGGTGTTGTCTGTACCACAGACATTTGAGATTTTTATCAAGTAAAAACTAAAGCTGTTTTGGGAAAACCCTTGCCAGGACCTACCACCCTGAGGCCAGCTTTTAGAGACAGGTACCAGTCACAGCACGTCTCCACTACTGGCCCACAGAGGTTTGTGTATGTGTGTGTCAGCAGACTTCAAAGATATCCCATGCCTTTTGATCCTTTACTGTATGTATATGGAACTGAGAGTAGTTACCAGCCATATCAGTGACTAACAAAGGCTTTAAACTCAATTAAGGTAGACTACATCCTCACATAACATTTATCCAGGAATGGCAGCTCACTAACATGAACTTACACGAGGTTATATTGAAAAGCAGTTTGGTAAATAGCACATTCCTGACTATTACAGTCATTAGTCGACAATCACAACACCTAATCTGTCACATAAAGAAAGACTCTCAGGTAGGTCTTGGCCCATTTAGTCTTGTAATGCTCTTGTCAACCCAGCGTTAGAGGGCTGCCTGCAGGAAAAACAAATACGGTAGGCTTCATGGAAGCTCTGATACACTATTAAAGTAAACACCAGAGAGAATGCTCTTTATCCCGCATCTCAGATGCCCACACCACTCATGTTTGCAGCACATGACTTCATGGTCTGGTTTTTAGATCATGTGCATGTGTACTCTATCTTGCTTCACATGGTAACATATAGAATTTAATCATGGTGTAATTTCTCCACCAGTAGTTTCTTATTATTTATCGATCTTTCATAATGGAAACAACAATTAACTAAATAAAAGAGAAATGAGCCAGATTCAGAGTGTCAAGAGTCTAATCCTAGAAATATTCCTACTGTGTGTCAACCAACCCACCTTTGTAGGGAATACTTCAGTATTCCCTACAAAGGTGGGTTGTGCAGTTTCTTCTTTTAAGTTGTTAAATTGCAGCTGTGTACAGTGGGGCAAAAAAGTATTTAGTCAGCCACCGATTGTGCAAGTGCCCCCACCTAAAATGATGACAGAGGCCAGTAATTTGCACCAGAGGTACACGTCAACTGTGAGAGACAGAATGTGAAAAAAAAATCCGTGACTACACATGGTAGGATTTGTAAAGAATTTATTCGTAAATCAGGGTGGCAAATAAGTATTTGGTCAATAACAAAAATACAACTCAATACTTTGTAACATAACCTTTGTTGGCAATAACAGAGGCCAAACGTTTACTATAGGTCTTTACCAGGTTTGCACACACAGTAGCTGGTATTTTGGCCCATTCCTCCATCCAGATCTTCTCCAGAGCAGTGATGTTTTGGGGCTGTCGCCGAGCAACACGGACTTTCAACTCCCGCCACAGATTTTCTATGGGGTTGAGGTCTGGAGACTGGCTAGGCCACTCCAGGACTTTCAAATGCTTCTTACGGAGCCACTCCTTTGTTGCCCGGGCGGTGTGTTTTGGATCATTGTCATGTTGGAAGACCCAGCCGCGTTTCATCTTCAAAGTTCTCACTGATGGAAGGAGGTTTTGGCTCAAAATCTCACGATACATGGCCCCATTCATTCTGTCCTTAACACGGATCAGTCGTCCTGTCCCCTTGGCAGAAAAACAGCCCCATAGCATGATGTTTCCACCCCCATGCTTCACAGTAGGTATGGTGTTCCTGGGATGCAACTCAGTATTCTTCGTCCTCCAAACACGACGAGTTGAGTTTATACCAAAAAGTTCTACTTTGGTTTCATCTGACCACATGACATTCTCCCAATCCTCTGCTGTATCATCCATGTGCTCTCTGGCAAACTTCAGACGGGCCTGGACATGCACTGGCTTCAGCAGCGGAACACGTCTGGCACTGCGGGATCTGATTCCCTGCCGTTTTAGTGTGTTACTGATGGTGACCTTTGTTACTTTGGTCCCAGGTCTCTGCAGGTCATTCACCAGGTCCCCCCGTGTGGTTCTGGGATCTTTGCTCACCGTTCTCATGATCATTTTGACCCCACGGGATGAGATCTTGCGTGGAGCTCCAGATCGTGGGAGATTATCAGTGGTCTTGTATGTCTTCCATTTTCTGATGATTGCTCCCACAGTTGATTTTTTCACACCAAGCTGCTTGCCTATTGTAGATTCACTCTTCCCAGCCTGGTGCAGGTCTACAATACTTTTCCTGGTGTCCTTCGAGAGCTCTTTGGTCTTGGCCATGGCGGAGTTTGGAGTCTGACTGTTTGAGGCTGTGGACAGGTGTCTTTTATACAGATGATGAGTTCGAACAGGTGCCATTCATACAGGTAACGAGTGGGGGACAGAAAAGCGTCTTACAGCAGACGTTACAGGTCTGTGGGAGCCAGGGATTTTCCATGTTTGGGGTGACCAAATACTTATTTGCCACCCTGATTTACGAATAAATTCTTTACAAATCCTATGTCATGGTCCTGGGTCGAGCGACCCAGTGTTTGGGTTTATGTATCTTTTATATTCTTTTGTGCCTTAGCTTAGTTCACCTTGCTTATTTCTAGATTGCAATTTAGCCTTGTTCCCTTATGTCATCTCCCCCTGCACTTAGTCTCCCTGGTTTCTGCGTCTACGTTTCTTGTCTATGCAGTTATGTTTAGTTCATGTCATATTTTATCTCCATGCCTAATCTCTGTTTCCTGTTTTACTTTGAAAGTCTGTATTCTATGTCAGTGTATTTAGTTTCACTTCTCCTGTCCTGTTGTTAGGTTCATGTGTGTCAGCTGTGTTCCCATGTGTGGCCACTTCCCCTGATTATCCCTCATGTGTATTTAGTCTCTGTGTTTCATGCAGTCTGTGTCGCGTCGTCTGTGTTCCTACCCTCCATGTTGTATCAGTCAGCCTTTGTACTCATAGTTCTGGTTACCTGTATCTTCATAGTTTATCCTAGTATTACTTTCCCAGTTTAGTTATAGTTTAGTTTTGTCACTGCGCTTCTGCCTTGTTTTCACCAGCCACAATAAAGGCTCGCTTTTGTTTAAAGTTCACTCCGTATCCTCACTTGTGTTCGCACCTGGGTCCATCACGCACACCACCGCACGGTCTGCCTCCGCAGATCGTGACAGTACGACGCGACCATGCCGGACCCAGCGACACAACAGACGGAGATCATCCGGACAGTGGAGTCACTATGCGACAAGTGGCTGCACTGTTCCAGAGAGGAGGAACGGGAAGAGTTAGCCCGCCAAGTAGGAGTGTGCGTGTCCGTGTTCCCCTGGTTATGGGAGACGCTGCACCCCCTCATCAGTGACTTTCTCGTCTCCACTCTCCGACTCCGCCCGCAGCAGCAGCTGCCCGGTGTGCGTGAATCGTCGCCAGAGCCATGCAGTTGCATTGTTACCCCGCTGCCTCACGAGCCAGAAACAGTCAGAGTCGGAACAGTGAGGCTCGCTGCCGACACACCGTCGGTTCGCGCTTCGTCGGCTTCCGCATCTTCGCCATCGCCTGACTGCACTACGCGGCGTACGGAGATGCCAGAGGCTATTGACTTCGGTGAGGAAGAGAAGCAGCAGGTGTTACGGGCGTATCGCGAGGACGAGCTCCGTTGGAAGCCCTGGCTCATCTCCGAGGAGGAGCTCTCGCCAGCCGCCCCGTCTCGGACCTGCCGCCCACCCTCGCCGCCTCGATCGGACTACTCGTCTCCGGCTTCCTACCTAGCACGGATGTGGTCGGAGGACGAGGAGCTGGTCGCCGTGGAAAGTCAAGTTTTATCCACGGCCGCTTCAAGGAGGAAGCGGCGTTCACGCCGCCGTCGCGCATCGCTACGGCCTGTTTTGCCCTCCACTGAGCAACACGAGGATATTGTGGAGGGCACGGATTTCGACCTCGAGGAGCGGCAGCGCGCCGTATGCGCGCAACTAGAAGAAGAGCTCCGGTGGGAGCCGTGGCTCGCTCCTAACTACGAAGAGATTTTCCGCGGAACTCGCCTGGCTCTCGGGGGTCCCGTGAGCTTCCAGGAACTCTCACCTACCGCTCCGTCATCACCCAGTTCCCCAGCCTCTGCGACACCGGCTGGTGCGCATGAGGCGCCGCTGTCTGGTTCGTCGGAAACGACAATCAAGAAGAGACAACGTGCGCGTCGCCGTCGCACTGCACAACGACCGGAGGTGAGTGAATGCAGTCTCTTATCATCAGCCCCCGTTGAAACTGTAGAAGAACTAGATTCAAAACTTCAGATTCAAGAGTCAAGGTTAAAAGAGACTCATAGCGTGAAGATGGCTGACTCTAGTACTGAGAATGGTATGGTCAGTTCGTCTGGCTTCTATGAACAAGGAGTAAGACCCACACAGGCTGTGAATCCCAGCACTGGAGAGTTTCCGCCTGTGCTCTTGTCACCTCCACCCAAACAGGAGTTTGACTGTCCAGCCCCTAAGCCGATTTGGGAATCCCCGGTTTCGTGTGTGTCTGTTAACGAAAATAAAGAGACTGTTTCAGAATCAGCCAGTGCTAACTTTAGGCTGAGTAATGCACCGCTAACCGAGCCACAGCCAAGAGATTTTGTTTCAAAGACAATCATGGACAAACCTAGTAATCCTGTAGGGACCTCTGACACTACACTTAGTTTGAAAGAGACTTCCACAGACCTTAATGTTAATTGTGTGGGGAGTGGGGTGGAAGTGTTTTCTTCTGTGTCATGTAACGTGCCTGGTGTTCCATCACAGACTGGGTTATCTGTGGCTAATGCCTCCCTTCCTGAGCCTGCTCTGCCCACCAATAAGCTACTCGAAGAAGGCCCCTGTGCTTTCATAGCAAGTAAGGCTATGTCAGAGGAGGCAGGTCATGAGATAAAGTATGAAAGGACTGTGTGTGAGATGATGTGTGACCATGTTTTGCCTGCTGTTCCTATATCCAATGAACTGAAGACTGAAGATGCTGATCATGAACTCACGTTAATCCGCCAAGACGAAAACATAAATGCAGATCATGGTAACCTGGACTGTGTAATGCCACAACATGAATTCTGTCTTCCTGAAGGTAACAAACAGGGCGATTTTGAACTGTTTTGCTCCAGCACTATTACCTCCAATCAGGAGATGGAGGCTGACATCAGGGTTAATGTGACACCGTTTTCTCCTGTTTCCGTGAACTCATCACTAGATAAGGTTTTGACCTTGAACAACGGTGTTTCCACTCATTCACAGCCTGATGTGTCACCTGCTGCAGTTAAGGGTTCAAGTGCTGTTTTACCTGTGTCTGTCTCTCAACTCAATAGAGCTATCACTCTGAAGCCACAGATCTCTACGGGTGCGGGTTCCAGCAAATGTGTCTGTCCAACATATCACAGCCATGCTACTAACATGCCATTAGTTAGGTCCATACCCGAGTATTTAATGTTTGTCCAGGAACCTCACCCTAATGGTCTAAGCCTTGTTTTTGTGGGTGAGGTGGCAATTCTTGTTTTTCGTATAGCTAATCCAGCCCCTCTGAGCCTTACACTGTCATCGATCAGGTCCAACAAGCTTAGGTCGACTCCTCCTGTGACTACAGAGACTGGGCCATTTGCCTTTAAGCCAGTTAAAACTGATGCAGACCCTGAGAACCTAAAGCTTGCTAGCACAGAACTGGTGGTCATTAACACTGCTCACTTCATGGACTCCTGTGCTAAGATAGTAAGCCCTATAGACTGTTTCTCACCTGCTCTCTCTCTGTGTGGGATTATGCCTCAACAGCCCGTTTTTCCTCAGCTCCCTGTCCAGTCAGCGGCTCAGCTCCCTGTCCAGTCAGCGGCTCATTCTGTATCTGCTGCTGGATGCCCGGGTGTGCCAACCTGGCACCCCGCAGCATCCCCGCTGCTTCACGCCACGTCAGCTGGAGGGCCCGAGGAGCCCGTCCAGCAACCGGCCACGTCAGCTGGAGGGCCCGAGGAGCCCGTCCAGCAACCGGCCACGTCAGCTGGAGGGCCCGAGGAGCCCGTCCAGCCTCAAGCCTCGTCAGCTGGAGGGCCCGAGGAGCCCGTCCAGCCTCAAGCCACGTCAGCTGGGGTTCAGGAGAACCGCACCAGCCTCATGCCACGTCAGCTGGAGGCCCGGGGAGCCCGTCCAGCCTCATGCCACGTCAGCTGGAGGGCCGGGGAGCCCGTCCAGCCTCATGCCACGTCAGCTGGAGGGCCCGGGGAGCCCGTCCAGCCTCATGCCACGTCAGCTGGAGGGCCCGGGGAGCCCGTCCAGCCTCATGCCACGTCAGCTGAAGGGCCCGGGGAGCCCGTTCAGCAACCTTCCTCGTCAGCTGGAGGGCCCGGGGAGCCCGTCCAGCCTCATGCCATCTCCGCTAACGGGTCTGGTGGTTCCGTTCAGCCGCCACCTGCTCCACCACCTGCGGCTTCCACGCAGTCACCAGCAGCGCCACCACCTGCGGCTCCATCGCCTGCAGCGCCTACGCCGTCGCCTGGTCCAGCTCCAGCTTCTGCTTCTGCCTCGCCTGGTCCAGCCTCTGCTTCTGCCAAACCATCGCTTCGTCCACGTCCGGCTCGGCCTGCTAAACGTCGTCCACGCCTGGTTTGGCGTCAGCGGCCACCTTCCAGGCCGCTGACTGGACGTCGTTGCCGTCATGGGCGACCCCCGGACCTGCTTCGTCCACATCGTCGCCACTGCCGTCCGCACGGCCGGCCCCCGGACCTGCTTCGTCGCCACTGCTGGCTCCGCGGTCGGCCTCCAGAACTGCTTCGTCTACATCGTTGCCCCTGCCGTCCGCACGGCCGGCCTCCTGACCTGCTTCGTCGCCACCGCTGGCTCCGCGGTCGGCCTCCAGAACTGTTCAGTCATGAACTGTTATGCCCTCGACCTCCGGGTCGGCCCCCTGAACTCATGAACTGTGGGCTGTTGTGTTGCGGCCCTCCAGGCCGGCCCCCTGACTTGTGTTTGGACTTTTGTCATGTGCTCCAGTGTTTTCCTGTCAGCTGTTTTTGGTTCATGTTCTGGGCCCTCCGTCCTGGTCCCCGCCGCCCGCCCGGGCTTGGTGGTCCGTTTTTTGGTTTGGGGCTGTCTGGAGCCAGCCCTTAGAGGGGGGGTGGTGTCATGGTCCTGGGTCGAGCGACCCAGTGTTTGGGTTTATGTATCTTTTATATTCTTTTGTGCCTTAGCTTAGTTCACCTTGCTTATTTCTAGATTGCAATTTAGCCTTGTTCCCTTATGTCATCTCCCCCTGCACTTAGTCTCCCTGGTTTCTGCGTCTACGTTTCTTGTCTATGCAGTTATGTTTAGTTCATGTCATATTTTATCTCCATGCCTAATCTCTGTTTCCTGTTTTACTTTGAAAGTCTGTATTCTATGTCAGTGTATTTAGTTTCACTTCTCCTGTCCTGTTGTTAGGTTCATGTGTGTCAGCTGTGTTCCCATGTGTGGCCACTTCCCCTGATTATCCCTCGTGTATTTAGTCTCTGTGTTTCATGCAGTCTGTGTCGCGTCGTCTGTGTTCCTACCCTCCATGTTGTATCAGTCAGCCTTTGTACTCATAGTTCTGGTTACCTGTATCTTCATAGTTTATCCTAGTATTACTTTCCCAGTTTAGTTATAGTTTAGTTTTGTCACTGCGCTTCTGCCTTGTTTTCACCAGCCACAATAAAGGCTCGCTTTTGTTTAAAGTTCACTCCGTATCCTCACTTGTGTTCGCACCTGGGTCCATCACGCACACCACCGCACGGTCTGCCTCCGCAGATCGTGACATCCTACCATGTGTATTCATGGATTTTTTTTTCACATTCTGTCTCTCACAGTTGACATGTACCTCTGGTGCAAATTACTGGCCTCTGTCATCATTTTAGGTGGGGGCACTTGCACAATCGGTGGCTGACTAAATACTTTTTTGCCCCACTGTATTTGGGGATGCTGTCTGCCACATCCTGCACTTATGAAGGGAATCTGTAAAGAAATTACACGCATGGTTTGTTGGCTTTGTAACTGATCGTGCAGCTGCTGTGATGGGCTGTAGAGAGGAGCAGCCACACTCCTGAGTGAAAAGATCAGTTCTAATCTGACAGTGCATCATTCACAAGCTAGAACCTGCAGTCCAGCATGCTGTAAAACACTACACAGAGACATTTTCAAATATGTATTAACTCTTAATCTCAAAGATTTGCTACTGATCAAAGATTTCCAGATGTGGGTAACAGAGGGCAATGCAGATGACGCTCTGCAGGAAAGAAGAAAAAGCCCATGATCAAAGCAGATTGTGATCTTAGGAATATAGAGGAATGTTTGTTAATTTATATAGCAATGGTATTTTGAGATTATTTCATATTAAATATATGCTCATTTAAGCTGCTATCTTGTCAAAAGGTGTCACTACAGCAGACAGCTCCACATGTTCAGGTGTGTTACACTGGATCCCGTTCATGACGCAACCTCGTAGGGGATTTGAATCTACAGCTGGAACTAAACCAGCCTACATGGAGCCACACCATTACATACTGCAGTTAAATGGAACAACAGCCCAAAAAATGCTAAATACCAGACAGATTGAATTCTTATACGTTAATATCTTTGTATTTCTTGAATAAATCAAATATGTCTGAAGAGGAAAATATGAATCTGAGAATACTGCACACATTAATTTACCTTATATTTAAATTCTCAACTGTTTTAGTTGAAGTCATGGATTCATGCAAAATCCAGGTCAACTTCAGCAAGAATTCTCTGGCAGAGATCATCTTTTACCAAAATTCTTAAGCAGAGCTAGCCCATAACGGCTTTTTACCTTAATAACAACAAACAAACACTTTACTAGCTTAAAAAAAAGATGGCTAACAGGAGGATGCGTACACTGTGACAAAATGTGAATGTGATCTACAAACAGTTTGCGTAGCTAGCTAAAAGTCAATGTTTTAGATGGCTAGCTAAGAGCTAAAAGTTAGCTAAAAGTGATCGATAATAATAATGTTACTATCATGATCGTAGCACATGTATGCACAAACACCATCACACATACAGCAATGAAATATCATCTATGTGTTTTTGAAAGTCTTTTGATTTTCATATGTATCGTCCACCAATGTTATGTCTTTTGTTTGCGTTTGATTCACATTTCATGTTCAAAGTACGTCGTTCTTACGCAATTTAACGGTCACCAACATTTATATTGTTGGACTCACCGCTTAGTAATGAATGAAGAATTTGAAAAACTGCTGCTAGTCAATAACTTTTCAATAGTAATCCAACAGTAAATGATAATTATAACTAATTATCCAAATATTTAATAAACACTGCTAGCTAAAATGTTCACCTCTAAGAAACTGAAGTACTACAAACCCGGCTGAGCTACTAGAATCTAATCATTGTCATAATTCGCTTAAATTAGAGGAAAAATTGTTGTTGATGAAGAAATATTCATATGACATAGGAAGCTCATAGACAGAGCTACAGGACATCTGACAAAGAAGGCTGGGAATAACCGTGCAGGACAAAAAACATTTTGCAGGTAAAAGAAAAATGAACCTACCACATTGTCAGTCTGGTTGATGCCCAGGAGGAAGACAAGCTCAGAGAAGAAGAGCGCTGCCACCAGGTTCCTGTGGATGGCGTGGAGGTTGGTACGGAGCCTGCGCAAGAGGCACAGCAGGATGAAGGTGATCAGGAGGAGAAACAGGGACACGGAGACTGTGGTGTATGTGACGATCTTCAGAGGCAGGACATCGCCGTGCTGTGGAGAGCAGTTCCAAGACAGCGAGTTGGTAATCAGTAACAACAACTAGGTGTTTTAAAACGAAGCTGAAATGAGATCCGTTTTAAGCGCTACCTCTCTTTTGGAAATGTCCATCAACACAGCAAAACTGGTCATGTGGTTACACTGACAGCTAATGTGGGTGTTGTTCCTGTTGAGCACCTCGCAGCCTTTAGAGGACCAGCCGCCTGTGCCTCCGCTCCTAAACACGAACACAAGCACAGGAGAGACCAGTAATGTATACACTTAAAGCCATGTGAAAACAATGCATTTAACTACAATGTATTTCAAATTTAACTCACCCGACTGAGTGGTCCCAGAACACGCAGACGGGTTTGGTTCGCTCCTCTGTCTCCAGCAGGGTGTACTCCAAGATGACAGGGGGGTCCAGGACGGTAGGAAGAGGCTCACCTTCGCTGTGGATCGTGGCGCTCACGATGGCTGTGTTGATCACCGGACGGTTGGGGACTCTGGAAATACACATTGTACACTAACATTCGCATAAAGTTTTCTCTGCACCTTCTGGTGTTCACCACTTGTTAGTTCTGAGCAAGAAGTTAAGCACAATAGCAGTAGATGGCTTTCACAGAGTTCAGCCATAGTTTACCTCAGACTCCTGCGGTCTGCGTCGTATCTTTCTGGAAGGAGCTTTCCCAGCGACTTGTACACTATCACCACAGCAACAGGCAGAGGGGCAGGTGGCTCGAGATGGCGGCGTTTCCTATCTGAAACTGTGTGCTCCTCCTCTAGGACAGCTTCTGTCTGAGCTGGAGGGGCAGGAGTGGGCTCTGCTGATGTCAGAAAGAAAGAAGATGAAGCTTTAAAAGCAGAAAAAAATTTGACTGAGGTCTGATTGAGGCATCATTCCCACCTTTGTTTCCCTGAGTACCGATATTGAACTGTGGGAAGCGGACAGAAGACCCGAGCTCTTTGGGGTAGGCCTCCTGGATTTCCCGGAAGCGAGGAAATGTTGCCCTCTCTGGGTTCGACACATCCAAGTAGTCCACGGTTAGAACTGAAATAAACAGGAGGAGACACAGTAAAGACTTGTGTTATCATTTTTTTTTTCCTGCAGCTGAAGCACAATTCAATTATAGTTTGGAGACTCACTCATGTTTTCAGTGACGATGGTGAAGGGCTTCAGGTAGGTTTTCCGGACATTCTGTGCCAGCGTGCTCGCGTAGTCCTCAAAGTTGCGGAGCAAATGTGCGGTCCCGCTCTCTGTCCTTTGGATTTGGTCCCAGTGGTCCTTGGTGTTGGGATCCAGTATGGCGCTGCCTGCTCGCACCAAGTTCTGGAAAAAACACAAATTGCCAAGTTACGATTGGAAAAGGAATTTATATATACAAATAAAAGCAGCAATGGATAAAGTTGTTCACCCAGTGAGCATCAACCAGTGGAGGGCAGCATGCCACCAATGTTCCCAGTGCTCACATCATATGTATTTTTATAATAATTAAGTGCATAAGGCTACCTCATTAAACTCTGCATCCTTCATGGCGGTGAGATCAAACCCGGCCTGGCGGCTTTCGTACTGCAGAACATAATTCAGAAGCTGGGCGGCCATCTTCACGTCATTGCCGTAGTAATGTGACGTGTTGTTGGTGGCGCTTTGAAGCAAACGCACAATGGTCTTGGAGCGTTCGCTGTCCATCCTTGAACTGTTGCGGCGGAGATCGTCATTCTAGAAGAAGAGAGTGGAGGATGCAAAGAGAGGGAGAACGTCACAGGTTCAGTCTGATAAAAGCCTCTGTCTGCTTTCATGCTTATTTCTGTCTTTTATTCACCAGTTTTTTCAGATGTGTGAAGGCGACGGTGGTGCAGTTGAAGAGCTCAGGTGCCAGCCAGCCCTTCTCATCACTGCAGTGGCGGATGGCAGTGCCTGGAAAAGAACAAATAACATAAAAAACAGAGGACACGGAAATCATTTTCCTCACAACTGTTTCCAAGACATGAAGAGAGAAGAAAACACTGTGAGGAAATTCTATAGCATTAAAATTTTACATGTGTCCAGTTACATAATTACAGATTTTGCATTGAGGTATAAATTTGCAAAAAGGTCCAAAAAATGTAAGTGCTATGATGTCAGAACATTTGACTGTTTTACTATGATCACATATTTTCTCGCATACTTTAGAGATTTATGTTTTATTACGTGTTTGTCTATGTATGTTTTTAAATAATTTATTTATTATCTTAACTACTTAACAACCTTTTATTGTTGCCTCAAACAGTTTTATTATCTTAAAATACTTTTGTTTCACATGAAATTAGATATGAACCAGTAAATGCATCAAAGGTAATATTAAAAAGTTATAGACATTATTGAATGTATAAAATGTTGCATAAAAAACTATTTTCATGATATATAGTTATATAATTATATAGTCCTGTCTTGTTTTTTTCATTTTGTATTTAATTATTCAATATTTGTTTCTAATTTTAATTTGTTTGTATCTTTTAATAGATTAGCTGGAAACAACTATTTGTTATAGTAACCAATCAGACAACAGGGACAAACTGACTTCACAATAGACTTTGAATGACAGCCTCCTCACTTATATGAAGAATAAAGTACTACTAGTAAGTAGTAGTAAGTACTAACAGTATAGTATAGTAAGGATACAAATTTTTAAAAAGGCACATCGTACACAACAAAAAACTCAAATCAGATCGTGATCAGAACTGTTCTGAAGATGTGCAGCAGTTAAATACCTGATGAGTGTAAGAGCATTCTTTCCTGTCTCAGTGCTTAAATGTAAAACTACACCAAGTTTTTACAGTCAGGTGGTGTTTGGGAAAGTCTCACCGTTGTAAAGGAAGAAATGCTGCCACTTGGAGCTAAAGGAGGGCACCGAGCAATGCTCACAAATAAATTCCCTATTGAGTGCTGGGAGACAACAAAAAGGGCACCATGGTGACTGCAGTTACCAAGGGAGTAACCAGGAAAGAGGCAGCATTTTACTGGGACAGGCCAGTGACCTCCACTCTTGAGCTCACCTTTCTCATACACAAAGTGAGCAAGAGGAATGGTATCGCCGCCAGCTCTTAATGTACCTGACGTACCTTGACGGTGCTTTATTGCTGTGTTGTTAAGCCTTGGAGAGTAAAAGAGAGTGTGCTGTTTAAAGTACTCACCAAAAGATCCTTCGGGACATTTCATAGCAGCAGGGCGTCCAAATTTTGTCTTGGGCCACCAGATGCCAGAATCAAAGGCCTTTGGGCAGCCCTCATACACCACTGTGGACAGGAGGGTAAAGCTTAAAAACAGTCTTAAAACACAGTAATTACTTTTTGCATTGCACGTGGCATGATGCTTAAACTGGGCCTGCTAAAAACAAATGACAAACTGAGGTTCAATCAGCTAAAAAACAAAATAAAACAAAAAAAGCATCGATTTAAAAGGCAAACGTCAGCCATTTTTCCACTTTAAAATGCGACCCGGCTGATCCGTTTTAACGACCTTATAAAACAGCCAGACAGAAAAACACACAGAAATTCAACCAAATTAATCCTGCAGAGCTGTTGCACAAGCTGCAAGACATAATTCATGTCAGCGTATTTGACAGCCAGGACAAACCAGATTTGGACCTGCAAGCTTGCACAAGCTATGATACATAACTTAGCCAGTGTGCTTATTCCAAGCTTCTCCATTCAATACAATAAGAATAATTAAAACAGGGACTGGTTGAAGGTCATTTCTTTGAAACCACATTAACTGTGAAACTGTGTTTAGTCCAGAACAGACATGCAGGCATGAGGTCTATCAAAGGTAGCTACATCTTAGTGAGTGATATGAATCTGAAAAAACGCACTAAATCCACTCCAACATTTTGGCTAAACAACAATACTCGGACAATAGATAAGGGTTTCATGTCCTTTAAAAGTCCAAGCACGTTCTCAGCCTCCAAAAGGCTTCCTATTAGGTCAAACAGTAAGCACACTGACATTCATTTTCTGTTGGGGGACTTTGTGGCTTTGTCTTCTGTTCATCTCTACTGTATTGTGTGTGTGCAGTCCCGGAGCCAAGTTAGCCACTGAGCCAGACTTGCCTCTTCTGCTTGACTGGGTGGTGACAAAGATGCAAAGTTAGCTTGACTACAGCACCAGCAGATGTGAGCGACACCATTTGTCTCTTTTTGACGCTTTGTTGAAGGATCCGGACCCAGTTTGTGAACCGAGAACAGCTAGAGTTAGAATGCACACGACTTTTGAAACGACCTTTTATTACTGTCACCTTTAGTTATTCTGATCTGACCTTCATGGCGTCCCTTTTCATACACAGTTAATTATTCATGGGCTTCTATGGGACTCAATAAATGTCTATCTATATTGTATCCTGAATTATTAATTTTTAATCCTTATTCACAGAAGTTGAAGTGTACTCTTTTATAAAGGCTAATTAATCAATGATATTGCTACCTTCTCAAATATTTCTTTCACATACCTTCGCATCCAGTGGGAGTGACTTCAGCGAAGGGATTATCGCACTGGTTGCACTGGCGACCGATAACTCCTCCCTTGCAGGGACACTGTCCAGTGACGGGGTCGCAGGTTCGAGACTCAGAGCCCATAGGGAAACAGTCGCAGGGGTAACAAGCGTCCTCTCCCTCTGGACGATAGTGATTATCCTGCAGGAAGTTTGGGAGAGAAGACACACATCACTGAGCAGGAAGGAGATTTTGAGACTTTGAATTTTACATGAATTTGCTGCTAATATGAACTAAAAACCTCCTTCAAGAAGAAACACCGTAATATTTGTAAAACCTCTCTTATTATGTACGTATTTACCTTGCAGCGGCACTCCCCGGTGGTCTTGTTGCAGTTTTTATGAAATCCTCTGCTTGTGTCACAGTTACACGGTCCACACATGGGACTGCCCCACCAACCCTCGTGACATTTCTCTTCCACTCTGCCATTAAAGACAACAGGAGATGTCAAAATCAAACGCAAACTGCAAAGTACAATTACAATGCAAAAGTGATTTTATTTATCAAAACAAGTAGAAGATGTCATCGGCAGGTACGAAAAGAAAAAAATCAAGTTTGCTGTGTTTGCGGAATAGCTTCATCCCCCTATCTACACGGAACAGAGATAAGGGTGCCGTGGCCAAGGCGTGCCCTTCTCTCCTCAACCTCTTTCCTCTCAAGATCAGCATTAGCTCATAGCAGGTTAACTTGATAAGTATAATTCAAGTGATTTGATTATGTGATTATTATTATTTGATTTGACTTTTGCTTTGCTTCGGCTAAACTTTAATAAAATATACTGTAGTCAAAAAGTCTAAATTGTGGACATCCCCTTTTTAACCCTTATGAAACACTAAAGGCAAAAACCTGTGAATTATTGTAACATTACTCAAAGGGTGAGGGGCGGAGCTTAACCAGAGGGTACCCCTGGCAACCACTCGTTTAGCAGTAGTAGGACCGGCTCCATCCAAGCTACTGGAGAATACTCATAGGATCAGAGACTCTGAGTTTTTAAACAGTGAGCCAGCTCCAGACCTGGGTTTTGCCTGGTCAAGATCTAGCACCAGTTTGATTCCAGTTGAAGACACAAATCCCCTTTGGGTTTGCATCTCCTGTAAATCTACCTGCTATGGTGACCCCTTGTGACCAGGGAGTGGCTGAAAGTAGCTTTTCTAAAAAGCCATGCACTGCGTGATCTGGTTGTGACATGCTGCTGACTTGGTATCAGCGCCTACAATCCAGCGAACAGTCGATTATCTCTTCAGTTTATCACCAAATAAACAAATCTACAGTAAACTTCCTCTGCACTTTTAAGCCAGTCACTCAGACACACACGGACTTTCTTTTTCTTCCTCGAGATGCAATCTCTGCTGGTGCAATGCGATCCGACAGGGGACGAGCGGCAGGATGAGGGAAGCAAAGACTAAACACCTGTGGAGGAGCAGTCAAGCATTCAGGGGGAATCCCACATCCTGCTTAAGACAGGAAGTGATGCGTGTCATAGGGGACAGGGTTCACAGGGAAATGAGTGATTCTCGATCGGGGCTGGCTACTTTACAGAAATGCTTACACCACTGCTCGACTAATTCCCAAATAAATGGCTGATCTGTCCCTCTCTTACTCTCAGGCACCCATACACACACTGTCAGGCTCGGATTACTGACTAATAAAAATGCCCTGAAGGACCGGCAACAATACAGAAAGAGAAAGAAACCTCAGTGAACCAAAGAGGATTAATGAGCTTTGTCTTTGTGGGAGGCAATATCCATTTTTAGTCTGGTTTGTTTATAACATCTGGATATTGTGTCTCGCACACAGGTCTGCTTTCAGTCTGCTAGCAAATTGATTCCATGTTATTAACATTTTATTACCATCTCAATTCACTAGAGTCAATGAAAGTATCAGACCTGGGGCCTATCTTCAAAGCAACCATTTAAATATCACTGCATTACTCCAGTGGCGTTATACAAGTTGTACATGTGGTGTTGTACAAGAAAACCCTTCTCCCTGCCTGCCCTCAGAAAGAAACCTTACTTGTTTTCACAGTACTGGCCATAGTAATTTTGTCCACATTCGCAGGTGTAGCCATGGGAGGAGCTTGGTTTGCGGACGCACGTGGAAACGTGCTCACAGGGGTTGAGCTTACAAGCGTCCACGCACTCTTTTCCAAAGTAGCCTGCAGGAAAGGCAGACAAACAAGAACTCAACTCAAGTCTAAAGGAGTGAAATATAGATATTTACATTCACACACCTTTCTTAAGAGGCAACGTGTTGAGCTCTCTCAACCAACTTACGTATGTTTTTTTTTGCTTGTGCATCTTACCTGGGTCGCAAGCACAGGTGTGTGTGCTCCAGTCGTCAATGCACTGGCTATTCTCTGGGCAGATGTTGGAGTCGCACGGGTCAGCCAGATCACAGCCGTTTTCCACACGGATCTTCAGGCCCTGAGCCATGTTCACATTGGCCACGTTGTTGGATGTCTCACCCATACGCACACCCTAATGGAGAGCGCACATTCATGAAGGGGACAATCAGAAAATAGGTTGTAGAAGAAATAAAATGCAACATTCAAAGCGCATGCCCACCCACCTGTATGCAGCCAACAAATCCTTTGATGACATCGTTTCTCTCCCCGGGCAAACCCCCAACATGAAGAGTTTGCAGCTTGAGGCCTGGGAGGTCATTGCCGATCTCGACTGACTTCTGCTTAAAAATAAGACAATAATTAAAAATAATACAGCCTTTCTTGACTACCTTTATCATCCATAAAGTAAGACGCCCTGTACCTCATACATGCCGTAGTCCAGAGAGACAGCTGCCATGTATTTGATTTCCTTGCCATCTTTGATGCTTTTCAGTTCAATCAGCAAGTGGTGCCACTCCCCGTCATTGACACGCACTTGAGGAAAGCTCAGCGATGCCACCAACTGGTGCCTCAGCAACACTTCCATACGGACCCGCTGCTCACTCACCTGGAAAGAGGGGGGTGCAGAAACTGAGAACTTCCCACTCATTTTAGAGTTAGACTAGAACCTGTATACAAGCTTAAATTGCAAACTGCTGAGGGTGACAGTTTTCCTGACAATGCTTACCATAAGGTTGATGGTAGAGGAAGGCCCAGCATTGACCTGCATCAGGGTGCCAGCAGGACGCCGGGTGCGGAACATTAGGCCAATATACCAGGGAACAGCGACGGTGATGTCCGGGTTGCTCCAAGACACCAGTGCCTCTCCGTCAAAGAACTGAGGGGATGGCATCACTGGGAGGGACGAGAATCAGGTCGTATGCACAAACTCATTAGTGTTTGAGATAAATGTGTTTAAACATCAGATGAGAACTGTAGGAACTACATATGAATCAACGCAGCATTAAGCACAGGAAAACATTTTCTGTGGCTGTACATAGCAACAATAGGTAACTAGTAGCAATGACTTTTCTCTCGTTTTTTTGGTTCTTTTTATTTCTACACCTTTTTTTCTTATTTTCTTCCAGCATTTATGTTCCAGCATGTGATATAATTACTACTTTATTCTGGAAAATAAAGGATTACTTTCCAAAAATTCTTTCACGAGCATAGTTAAAAAGGGATTCTGAAAGTCTAATTAAACTCCTACAGACGTGAGTTTTTTTCTAAGCTCTAATTTGATGCTGAGTAAGCAAACAATGTCCTCGAGCTGTCTGCTCTCCTGAGGGTCGATCTCAGTAGGGCACACAGTGTTTCCACCTGTGTAATCCTCAGCTATAGCATGTTCTCTGGTCCCCGGGCTACATACTTCAACTGAAGCATTCACAGATACACCCACACAAAAGCTGTAATTACGAGACGAAGCATTTATTTGTTCATGGTAGCAGGTAACTATCATTTAGTTTAGTCCTCCGCGAACTAAAAAAACCCTCTTCGTGGATAATACGGTGGCCCTGAGAGGCCAAACGGAAAACACCAGCAATAAGAAAAACGCTGCAAAAGCTCACAAAACACAACGGAAATAGGAAAAACGAAAACGGAAATAGGAAAAACAGAAATAGGAAAAATGAAAATGGCAACCACAGCGGTACACGTCAGCCTCCTAGTAGACACCTGCATCGCCTTCTCTACTTATTGCATTTGCGAGATTTTCAGAAAACTTACTCTGACCTTTAGGTTGGGGTCACTGAGATTTGACCTTGTCAGAGATTTTTAGTAGATGCACCTACGGTATCAATTTGAAGCTCCTATGACACCTCGTTCTCCAGTTATTGCATTCTCAAACGATAATACCCCATCAGCCTTTTAGAACAAAAAACATCTATCTATGTATCTGAGGCATTTTCTGTCTGTGCATTGCACCAGTAGGGTACATGAATGCAGCTTGCTCACCAAGCAGCACTCCATCTTGTAATCCAAATATGATCACCTCTGGCTGCAGAAGTCATTGAAATTGCTACCTCCATCTTTTACATACAGTCTGTGGAACGCGAATGCACATTAGAGCAATTGAACCAGGTCTAGGGACGGGTTAAGTTTCTTAAAAAATACACACACACAAAAACAACAAAGTCCAGTAGTTGGTATCAGAAGCAAACAAAACCAAGCCAAGTGGGTGACTACCAGGGAGATTCTGCCTCTCTGTGACAGTCTAGTCTTGACGATTTTGGCTCCACAACAACAAAATCTCTCGTTTCTCATGTGGCAGCGAAGTGTGTGAAGCCTCAAACCAAATGTGTCAACAAGCAGCCGAGCAGCCAAAACCTCTTCCCGGCTTGCTGTGATCCCGGCCCAGTTCAGATACAGGATACTTGGGCCTGGCACTGACTGGGCGGCCACCTCACAGACGAGAGGGCGAGGAGAGGTATTCACACCTTTACACATTGTTTGGAACTCGCCCTGAAGCAAGGATTCAAAGATTCAACTTTTTATATAAGAACACGAGAGGGGTTATGGAGCATAAATAATAATAGCTGTTGGCAGATAGAGATATGGATATCAAGATACCCTTAACAAAACCATTACCTTACACTTTACCTTTCAATATTGTTATCTGTGTACTCTGATTACCCATCTATTTACATGTACCTTTTCCATTATAACATAAGCCGCTAGTCACACGTGGGCTGAGGTGGCAACAAAGATCAGTAGAGCTGATATCACACAGAAATCTGTTACACTTTATTTCCATCTTCAGTCTGACACTGTGTGTTTACTCTAATTAATTTCCAAGGATGAGTCCTAATTAGCTACTAGTGACCAGTGTTCAATGCCTCAGTCTCGTGAACACGCAAATTTAGAGCGTAGTGAACTTTGAGAGGCTTCCAAAAAAAACCTCAATCCAGTTTTCCCTGTTGGAAGTGTTCAGCTTGACAGTGTTTAGCAACATCTTTAGTCCCGCCCCTGGTGCTGATTGGCTAATCATTAATTCCACCACAGCTCTCACTGGACTTTTTAAACTGAGAACCTACCGCTACATGTCACCATGCCAGATTAATCAGTAAGAGCATGCAAGATTGAAATTTTCACAGCCCCAGGTGAATGTGTGTTTATCTTTCATTTCAATCTGTGAGTCTGGGTTTTGATAAGTGACTCAGAGCCAAAGTTTGATCTTTTGTCCCAAAACTCCACATCTAAGGCTGCGGTGAGTGATTCTGGTGAACAGAGGCTGCGTGAGTCACGCTGAGTCAAAGAAACTGCTGCTTATCCCATGTGATCCCCCAAACACACACCATTTCCTGGAAATAGGTAAACAAATGTACACACACACACACACACAGATGAGCAAGCGGACACTTGCACCTTTGGCCAGAAACACGTTTGTCTATGAATGCAATAATACAATGAACCTTTGAATGATCTTGCAAACTCATAAGGAAGCACAATGGATTTATTTTACACTGGATTCCCAAAATCCCAAAACACACTGTCCACTTTTGCTATAAAACTAACCAAATCACCCACACACATTTCTTACCTTGCTCACAGTTCTTGCCACCGTAACCAGTAGGGCAGTCACAGATGTAAGTGTTCCACTTGCTGACGCACGTGCCTCCGTTTTGACACACACCATTTGTGCAAAAGTCTTTCTTTGCTGGACATCCTGAGCATATAAAAGTAAATAAAAACAGGGGAAATTTAAGCTTTGTTTTTCATGACAGCTTTAAAAGTCGGTTCCAGAAATGAGCAAGGATAGAAACGCTGCAGAGGGAACATCTTAACCTTCTGTGGTGCCATTGTTAGCAATGAAGCTGCCCATGTCGATGGGCTTGCTGTCGATGCGCAAGTTTCTCATGCAGCCCACAAAGTTCCTGTTCCTGACTGGGAAGTCCTCTGGCAGGTTGGGAACCCCACCCAGTAACAGCGGCCCTGTCAAGTCCAGTGACCTGCAAGAAAATGCAGACAGAACATGAATGAGACAGATCAAAACTGCAAAATCCTCAAAGTGGGCCCATCATGATCTTTTCCACCTACTTCTAATAAATGGAGTTAAAGAGAGTAGTTTTGGCTTTGGTGTTTTAGCTGCTCCCTCATTAACCTTCACTATGATCGGTATTTCTGGTTAAAGGTTATGAGTCTTTTGGTACCGGGCCGCGAGAGTTGAGGCTCAGGTGTGAAATTTATGGTTTTCAGGGTTTTTATCGTTAACTCGGTTTCTCTGCGTCTTTTCCCGTGTTGTAGTTGTGCGTCTTATTTTGAAAGAAATATTTACGCGTTATCATAACGACCAGAGAGCATTAAGGGGCAGAGAGGAGGATATTACTCTCAATGTTGTTGGCGCATTTCAGGAGGACGCTGCTAATAAAGTTACACAATTACACAGTGAATTCTTGTTTATTATTATATTTACAAAATATCACAGTTTTTGTCTCGGTCGTATCATTTTATTTTGTTGTATTTGTCCGCGACACCTTAAAGGCCGGTCTGACATTAAACCGGTCCGTGGCACAAAAATGGTTGGGGACTGCTGGTCTAAATAACATCGCCTGGTTGGGAACATGAAGGCCTCAAACCATGAATCTTCTAGACATTCAGCAAATCAGCAGAAATCTGCAGGTTTCTTTAGACTAACGTTCAGCCATAAACTTCAGTGCTCTAGGGTGACGTCTTAACAGTTATCCAGAAAATTCAGATTTTCTTTTTCTGCCTCAACAGGCCTCACTCTGCAGCTTCAGTCACAATCTGGATTCTGCTTCGAAAGTGAAACCTCTCTGTCTCTAGCCACTTTCCACCACATAAGACGCAGCAGTCTAATTATTCCAGCGTGATCAAATTAAAGCATCCTCAAAACGCCTCTCAGCGTCTGTGACCTGTGCAACAAGTTCCTGAAAGTATGTAAGCTCATTAGCTCCCCTTTGAAGCTTTCTCTCTCTCTCCCTTTCAGTCCCCACCCTCTACAAACTAAATGGGCCTCAGCATGCAAGCTTTCCAAAAGACTCAAAAAAAAAAGGCACTGTAAAAATAAAAATTGATGAGTGTGTAATAAACACACAGTTAATCCTGTAAAGCCTGCGCTGAGATGAGCTTTTGGTTGTCTGACAGCAGAGAGGCCACACGGATGAGCACGGAGATTAGGAGATAAAAGCGGGAGAGGATGGCAGAATGTGAGTTGTGTAATCTGCTGTAATGAAGGCGATTTGGCGTAGCCCCCGAGGTGCAACACATTCCCTCATTAGTCTGACTAGTTTGAGTGAATGTGTGTGGGAAGAGGTCCAAAGAGAAAAAGAAGGAAGAGAAAGTGGGTGAAAGAGGTTCCTTCTTACTTCTTCTGTCCAATCTGGGTACCCTGCGCGGCGCAGGAGTAGTTCCCGATCTGCTGTCCGAAGCGGATCGCCATGGATATGTCACAATCGTCGATGGCGACCATAGCCACTTTTTCTCCAGACGGTCCAAAAGGGTTCCCCACGCTCACCATTTTAGGCTGAAACACAGAATGAAACACAGATCACGGTCATTCATCGGCATTTAAAAATGATAGTGGGGGTTTGAGAAATCCCACTCACTGTATCTTATTCCCTGCGTGAGTGTGCTTTGCTACAGTAAATTGCCTCAACTGACTGAATTTGGTTAAAACATTTAATGCTCGATTACTTTCTTTGTTTCTTTCACACAACGTGAGAAATCTGGCAGGGGCGGCAGCACGATCAGCGCGGGTCAGCGCTACACAAACAACGTCTAGCTGACTTTAGCGGCGGCGCTCAGGCCTCTCCGGGCTTAAGATGACAAAAAAGCCCATTGTGCATTAGCTCACACCTAATGATTACAAAGTAGCCTAATTCTTCCATCAAGGCCCGTGGCCGACGAACGCTGATCTGAGAAAATGTGGCTCGGCTTAGAAAATCAGGCCACAAAATCGCTTTAGAGTTTCTAATATTGAAGCTGAGAGCGAAGTTCAATGGAGCATTTCCCTAACAATAGCGGCTTTGGAACAGGAGCAGAGTTTAAATCCAAAAGAGTTTCCACCAGGGAAAAAAAAGGAAGTAGATTCATGGTTAAAGCTGAGATTTATTGCGAATTCTTTACAAATGAAGCACTCGTATTTCGTTGTGTTGCATTGAGTGCCTTACAGCAGATGGAATCATAAGTTATGTCACTCTGCTATCTCTACCAGGGTTATGGTATATTTCTGCTGTGCATAAAGACGGCGGCACTAAAGCTCTGAGATCTGATCGTGGCGCTGTGTTTATATAAAGTTTACATAAGGCTGACAGGCTGAACAATAGCAAGAGAGGCTTTCTAACCACTTAGCAATAGGGATGGGAATCCCAGAGTAAATCAGAGAAACTACACTGAAGCGCCTGAAACATCCAGGGAACTGAAGGAGAGCAAAACACCCCCTGAAAACTCTGAAAGCAGGGATCGAGTATTTATTCTTGACACTGTGGTATCAGCGTTTACGTGTCTAGTTTAGTATATTTAATGAAGCTGAGCGAAGGCTTTATGGTTAGGTATGACTGCATTATTTTAAGACGAAAAATTCATGCAATAGAAGAGATGAGGAGGCATAGAGATCATGTGTGTGCATTCTCTGCTACATTAATCGGTTTAGAGTAATGAGATACTGGTGGGGCAGATACAGGAAACAAAAGAAGAACACAGAGGGGGGGAAAATGGCAAAGGACAAAAAAAGAGGAAGTCCAGAGAAAAGAGACAAAAGAGAAAATGGCAGACGGGCAAAAACTGAGCAGCACAGGGCTGCACTGTCTTCTATTTTGGCTCAGGTGGGCTCCGGTCCAGCCATAACTCTAACCCACAGGGAGGGGGGTTTTTTTTGGGTCACGGCCACTCCCTTCAAAATGCCCCATTTCCACAGATTCTATAAAACACACTTTCACACTTTCAATAAGAAAAACAGGAAGTATGGCACGTCTGACACCGCTGCTGTTTTCTTTCTCTTTCACATGTAATCTCATTTGTACAGGCTTTAGGTGGAAATGTCGTGCACACATACACATAGAGACACAGACAGATAAACAGCTGAGTACAGACAGAAAGCACGAGGCCTTAGCAGGCATATCAGACATGGTTGAGCAAGGCATCATGGATGAATTCTCTCATTTTTGCCCATCTAGGATTCATAGAGTGAATCGATATGAACAAACAGTGAAAACGACATAAAAATTCTCCAGAGTCCAAGGACGTGTCTTAACAGGTTTTAGTCTTCTTTTCTCCACACAACAAGCAGCAACTTTCACGTCTGAAAAACGAACATGAAAAACGAGCACATGTGCCAAAAAATGGAGACAGCAGTTCCTTGATTGGCTGCTTGGATCTGGCCAATTTAACAGCAAAATAAACACGTTCGCAGCCTGCTGCAACAAACTGTTCTGATGTTTGTGGCTACTTTTCCCATGAAAACCAGAGAAATAATCTCGTCAAAACTGATCGTCACTTCAGTTCGTTGACTTTAAAAGAAGGCTGTTGCATTCAGGTTTCTAAATTTGAGCACAGCCTCTGGGTGACAACAGACCGGGTGGATGATACCACCTGACTCAATTCTCCCCTCCCAAATCATTAGGTGGTTTGGCTCAAACAGCTTGAGCTGAGTCTAAAATTCGAATCACAAAAATGTAAGACCAAGAGGAAAATTAGTGACTGAAATCGTGGGTCCTGCTTTTGTTCCTCACCGTCTGAACAAAACCCAGGCTCACTAAGCTCACTGTAGCCAGGTGACACCCCACAAACTCCAAATATGAACCTCTTGCTGGCTGAGCGGGATGCTTTCTCGCTGAAAATCTTCAAATGTCAACGTCAGTAGTAAGTTATGTAAGCTGGACTGTTCCTCCTGAGCGGACATGTCGGCAGCCCGTGGTGAGACGCTGCACTTTGGGAAACCTGCTTCATAGCACCACTTAGATGAAGGAGTTAAGACACAAAGTATGTGCTTAACAGGCTCGTGCCAGATTTGACCCTGATAATAACGAGGACCTTTACTGCTTAACCCCGCTGTGAAATATGCACAAAAATGTCCCCTGTGGGCCATTTGTGATTAGGGGACTTGCACCACTGGACTCCAGAGGAAAATAAAAGCAACATGTGGCTTTCTAAGCTGTAGAACAGGGTTGTCAAACATAAGGCATGGGGGCCAGAATCGGCCAGGCGAAAACTCCAATCCGGCCCACTGGACAAATTTGGAAAATATGAAGGAAGAGATAAATTTGGGGCTTTTAACTATATTTTACAACTTTTCTTACTGAGAAAGAATTCCACCATGGCCATTCATTTCACACCAATGTAATTAAGGAATAGAGAAACAATTAAATAGCAGGCGTTTTTTCACTGATTATACTGCACTTCTTTTTCTTATACTGAGATATTTCAGAGATTAAAGATCTTTACATTGATACAAGGGGAAGTTTCACTGGTCTGGCCCACTTAAGATCAAAGTGGGCTCTATGTGGTTCCACGATGAGAAATGAGTTTGACATCCCCGCTACAGAAAGTGTTAGCACAGTGTTAGAAGAAGCTAAACACACCTAGGTTTAAATGATCCACATACACACAGATTTTTAGATCTGGACCTTTATAAAATCTACAGTTGATCGCATCCAGATTTGATCAAAAATAAAACATAAATTTAAAAACAAGGAAGGAGAAGTAGAAATGTTCCGCTTTCTTCCCTCGAGCACTTTAGATAAAGTGAGATAAAAAAAGAAACTAATGATTAAACAATGTAAACATGAGCAAGCGTGGGAGCCGTGCTGGAGAAAAGGCTTTAAAGGGTGAAACAGAAGGTTCTTGACCTGCAGCTACTCTGATTAACATCTTATCAGCATCTCTTTAGATTTCAGTGGACGGAGAAATAAACACAGTAAAAAACAACAAAGCTGGGAGACGAAGAAGTAGAAGAAGAAACCTGAAACCCAGCAGACTCTTGCAGCTGTTACAGGTGCTGTTCATACAGTAAACTCACATGGTATACTGCACACCACATTTACTTGGAGCATGTGTGTGTGTAATACTGAGAGCACAAAGAAGCATCGACACACACACACAGAGTCAAAGTGTACGTGCTTTAATAAGTGAATGTTTTTGTCAGTGTGTAATGTATACTTGCAGCTAAAACTAAGACTCTGCTAATTGATGCAAAGCTGATCACGAGCTAAAGATATGGGTCAGCGATGCATACTGTGTGTGTGTGATGTGTAAGCATAGTTCAGAGTTTAAGGTTTAAACAAGGCCAAGCAGAAAGAGTGAACGAACGTTGGTCATGTATCCCAGAGATATCAAAAACACCAGTTTTTGTTAACAGAGCTTTGACCAAAAAGACTGTTTCCGGATCACCAGAAATTCGTTTAAATAAACAAATTTTTCCTATATTCTGCTGAATAAGACTTGAGACTTCACTGATTGCCCCAGAAGCAGCAGACTCGGGGTTGACAAAGGCCACACAAGTCAGCCACTCACCACAAACTCCCACGCTCAAGCACCAGATGTTGAAAATGGAATTAAAATGTTTAATCAACCTGTAGCCATCTTTGGTGATTGGATACTGAATGTGATGAGGAGGGTGTGGATCTGACTGCGAAGCTGCACGCTCATTGGCTAAAGACTTTAACCCTGTCCTTGGATTGACCATAAATTTTAAAAAATGTAATTAGGATTGCATTCAATATGAAGTCTTCTATAAAAGTCATTAAGAGAATGCAGTTTAGGCCCCACTATAGCTCACCGTGCACTGAAGGGTGGAGTCCTTACTGGAGTCTGCCCTGGGCCGCTATATGTGGCACCCACCCCTCCAACACACCCACCTTCTACTCAGCACTGTCGTCCAATAAACTAACAGACAGTTTACAGGCTTTTGTGTATTCACTTTTCAGATCCAGAAGCTGCATCTATCTTTTACAGAGTCTATGGATGTATCTGTGGATCCCTACTGGCAGAGTTGTCATGTCTGTATGACATAAACAGCCCAACATCTGATCAAAACTAGTCTACTAGTTGCACCGAAGTCTACCGTAGCACAACAAGTTTTATAGTTTAGGCAGATGCAAAATCAGTTTGTGCTGCTACTACTCTTATGGCTTCAAAATTTACATCAAGCAACAGGTTCCTTCAATCTTTTAAAACAAATGTATTTGTCTTTTTTTTATGAATTCCCATTTAAATTGCTGTAAAATGTTGCCATGTCTATAACTGAAGTGTGCCTGTTAGCTTCAAACATGACCGGCAGAGCTGTTTCAGGCTTCTCTCTGACCCCTTCTTTCAAAGTGCACTTGGCCCTCGCTTTGAGGGGCCCCATGAGAGGCTCTCATTTACCTTCCGCCTGACTTGGGGCCGTTGAAGATTCCCTCTCTCTAAGGTGTCGTCTCCAGGGGTGATAGGCTTGCTGCAGCCATGGCAACGCACTTGATCCCCACAGCTTGCCACAAAGACGAGGAGGGTGGAGGGCACGAGATGATTGGCCGAAAACTCGCACGCACAGATACACACAAAGTTCTAGCTTAGGCAAAAATGTAGGAAACGTGTACGTGTGTGTGTGTGTTTGTGTGTGTGTGGGACACGTTCAAGCCCACACACCGTTTCCCTCCCACCAACACAGACGCACACACTGACAACTCCATTATTACGCGCCTGTCTGTCAAAGCCGACATGATAACTTAGCCAGCCCCGCGGCCAGGATAAAGAGCAATACTGCACAGACTGTTACATGTAGCTCGACGACTGACTCAGAAAACACCTTAAACACTGTCACAATGAGCAACGAGCAACCTGAAAATGTGTGTGTGTGTGTGTGTGTGTGTGTGTCTCTGTGTGTGGAGTGGGCAGGACAGAAGTGGTGATTATGTCCTTGTGCACGGATGTGCTCGGGGAGTATGGAAAGGATGTCTGCAGAATGCGTTTACAGGCATGCACGTTAAGTGAGTGAGTGGCGAGCTCGTGCGTGCGGGAGCGATGCAGGAAGCAGCGAGCAGAGCTGCAAACGTCCACACAGTTCACTGGGATCATAAAGGAAGGAGGGTGCGCAGTCCTTTATTTTATTTGCAGTCGCCTGAGGAAACGCCATTGTTACTCTGACGACTGGATGAAAATGGATGCCTGAAAATGTGCCCTTGATGGTTTGTGGTGTGGTGCTTGCGGTTAAACTGTGCAAACTACAAAATAGGACCAAGCGTGTTTTTATTTTCATAAAGTAGCCGCAAAAGAATGGTTTTAATCAGGGAAAAGACTGAAGCCAAAATAAAGACAGGCACAGAACCAAAACCAACTCTGGTGTTTGTGTATGTGAGTGAAGTGAAGTGATTTTCGATCATGTCACGCATGGGCTCGAGTATCCCACCTTCCCTCTGGCAGCAACAAACTCTATCATGTCCACATTACCTCACCTGCCCTGTGGCTGTGTAAACCTAGAAGTGTGAACACACACACACTTTACACGAGGCTACAATGTACCGTGTTCAAGCCTATATGTTACTGCCATCCCCATCGTCTCACGGCCTCGATCTATCTGTCAGTGTAGCAGACGGACAGCAGCCACTGTTGGCTCGAGGCTTTCGACAGGCACAACAAACATGCAGGCGACACATAAGCGGAGGCAAGAGTAACTTTATCCTGTTTGGACCCTCTCGAGAAAATTCCTTCCCCGAGTTGGGAAAGTCAAACTGCCGGTATGCTGACATCAATGGCATTACCTTCTGAATGATGCGTTTTATCTGCTTGTTGTAATGCTCGAGGTATGTCATAGGCGCCTTTTGTCTGCCTCTTTGTCAGCAAGCTAATCCAAAACTACTACAACTGAAATCGTGAAATTTCTGGTGGAGGATGGAGGATGGGCAAAAGCAGAACCTGAGGAAATTTTGGCACAAATCTTGATCACTTTTTTATTTTTTAAAGTTGACCTTGGTGGAAGCACAGTTCATAGGCAGGCTTTGGCTCTTTGACTTCTTTTGCTTAATTAATAATAATAAGCTTTTGCTCTGCTTTTAGATTACTTACTTACATACATAACTTTAGGACTACTATGCAATTAGTAAAAATCCTATTTTTTGTTGCATCTTCAACCAGACTTTGGCTAATCATGATCATGGGATGCAGAGGTCTGAATCTGGCCTCTGAGGTAGTAGCTTCTGCTGCACAGTGACCATGTAATTGTTATCTAAAGGGCCTCGCAGAGCTCACAGCATAAAGCGATTAAGGATCATCAGGATTGATGCTAATGTTTTGCAGGAAAAAAACTAATGGTACAACAAAAGCCAGATCTGACAGGGGTCACAGAAGAGATAAAGAGATGCAGGGAGAAGAATGAGGAGGCCGAGAGGCAAGAGAGGAGGAGGAGAACATTTTACTGCAGGGAGGGCAGAGCAGCTATAAACTGTGTGGATTTTCTCTTTCTCTCTTTCTACTTTTATGCCCACCTCCCCACAAAAAAAATTCCACTGAATCACTGTCTTTTGCACAGTTAATAAGAGGTTTAGGTCATGCTAGGTGAGGTGTGTGAAATTTCCTCCCCTTAGTAACACACACACACACACACACACAATATTTCACATTGCAGCAGAGTTAGGAAGGAATGTCAAAAATTGGAGAAGGTGCAAAATAAGCAGACATAAGACAGAAAGGTGTAGTTACTGTATCTCCACAGTCCAAAACACACAATCCACTGTTCCTACTGACCGCTAACTCTGCACAAAACAAACCCAGCCCAATAAACTGCCAATGTACTGCATTCATCTAACATCTCACTACTGTTTCATTCTGAGGGCAAATCTTTGAGCGACACAACGGGTGATTAATGATAGCATTTGAAGTTAGATGACAATCTAAACAGAAGCATGCAAGCTCATGATGATATTTATCGTCTGTTATCATTACCAGAGCCTAAGCCTAAAGTTTAGGCCTGCCACTCTGATGTTGCCAAGGAAAACACAGCCACTGCTCGGTGGGTGTCTACCTACCTGTTTGTCTGTCTGCCTGCCTAGACTCGAGCGCGTTTATTTCACCTGAGTGAATGCTTATATAGGAAGGCCATGAGAACTGACAGATGATGAGCAACAGCGCTGTAACTGTGTCCTTTCTGCTTATGCACTGTTTAGGTATTTGTAAGTAGTAGACTCTCCAGGCAGGCGGAGCAGTGGAGCAGAAAAAGATACAACGAGTGCTGCATGAGGAGACTCCCTTAGCCCTGAGCAGTATGTTTCTGAGTATTAATCATAAAACTGGATATCATGACAATGTTAGTGCCTACCAAAACCACAAAGCAAAAACCTTTTAATCAGATGTTACACATAAAAATGAACTCCTAAAAGAAACCCTGACATTGACTTTATTTACTTGAGTATTTTTGTAACACCACCTTGTGCTAAATATTGTTTTGAGACGAGAAGAAAAGAGACTCAATACATAAAGCTAGACTGAACCATGGAAAGCATGAGCGTAAAGATCATCTGTACCATGTGAGTTTACAGCTGCAGAAGCACAGATTGTATTTTAAAGATGGCCGTTCCCATGAAGATGTCAACCACCAGTTTCTAAAATCCACATGTTGAAGCTTCAACTTTAGCTTCAACGTGGTTTGAAGCCTTAACTTTAAACCCATGTTGGCTTTTTTGGAGCCTGGTGTTAGCATATTTACACGAGTACTAAAATACCAGCTAACGCTAATCAAGGTTAGCTAGCTTTAGCCACAAACTGTGTGGGTTCAAAACAGAGATCATTTCTGGTTCGAGCTAATTATATTATACTAATAAAATGCAAGATTTGCACTCACCTAAACTGAAGCACAAACTGAAGACACACTATTTGTCAGATAATTCCATTAAAAGTCTTTTAAGAAGGCAGCCTAAAATATGAAGCATTTTAGGCAGCATACCGATCAGCCTGCAAAGAAAGCAAGCTCTGTATTTGAAGATTCAACAAATCCTAAACAGGTATAGAATTTGTTTGTAAGTCCTTACGTTTATAGGTTCCTGTATTTTTTATTATGAAAATGTTTTGGACCTGGGTGTGTGTGTTTAGCATTTTTTGAGTCTTTTGGAGCTAAGTGGCCACTGGAGGAAGCAAACTTTTTGGTACTTTAGTCTTGGGTGACCAACCGTCCTCTTTTCCCCGGACATGTCCACTTTTCACGTTCTGTCTGGGGTGTCCGGGGGGATTTTCGAGATTGATAAAAATGTCCAGGCTTTCCTATATTCCGACAGAGGACCCATGTGTGTGACGTCATCCCCAAACTGCTGCTTTGTGAGTTGTTCTGTGCTCACAGACGGGACAGACAGCGCACAGCAATGCGCGTAACAATGTTTAAAAGATCCCAAAGCGCAAGTGCATCTTTTCAGACGAACTGCAAAAGAAATTTCCCTCGTACCGACCCAGTACTGGTAATTTTTCTTATGCAGATGAGGCATTATTTCTGTACCATGTTTTAATTCAGGGGTTTTTAAGGGTTTTTTTTGCACTTGTTGACTTGTAAAAGCCTATATGACATAGTTTACAATGCACAATTCATTAACCGCACAGAGAAGGCATCGTTTAAATATGTTAAATATGTTTCTTTAAGCAAGTTCTTCATGACTGAGCCAAGTGTCCTCTTTTTGGAAATCAAAATATGGTCACCCTACTTTAGTCTTGCCTTAATTTTTCATCCCTTGAGATTGAAGTTTTCTAGTGAACAAAGTTTCCAGGTCTGAAAAATGACACAAGCAGAACTCATTCAAATAGTCAGGAGATGGCAACTGCTTAAAAATGAACTGAAAGTCTAACTAGACAGTCTTCTACAGTTTCCAGCTGCTCCACTTAAAGATGGAGTGGATCACCTCCCTCTATTTTACCTTATCCGTAGCATCCGCTTATGTCACACCTACACTCTGTACGTCCTCCTTCACTACATGAATCTTCTCTGTGGTCTTCCTCTTTTCCTCCTGTCTGGCAGCTTCATCTTCAACATCATTCTTCTAATATAGCCGCCATCCATCGCCTCTCTAACTTTGTCTCTAGCCTGAGCTGTCCTCTTCCACCATGACAACCTTCAGCTTGGCCTCCTGTGTTTTATAAGAAAATGACCCAACTTCTCACTAGATTTATGACCTCATTAAATGCATAAAGCGTGTATACAGATACACGCTTTATGGGGTAACTACCTTGTGACTGAGAAGTGATTAGTGTCTGTGGGTCTGTGAAGGCTCTCACTCATCCAGGTCATCGTAGTCTAAGGAGCCTGGAAAGAAAAGCGTCTGGACTTCTTTGAGTTGCTTGAAGACGTTTCACCTCTCATCCGAGAAGCTTCTTCAGTTCTAAGGGTCAATTGGTGGGGAGTCCCAGATTTAAACCCAGTGGGAGTTTCCCCCCCAAAGAGGGACAAAGAGGGATCCTCTACCTAATCACATGAGCCAAGGTGTGAAAGCGGGTGGGGGTCCTAATCAGCCAGGGTTTTGGGTGAGCTCATTGTGAAACCTGGCCCCACCCTATCATGTGATTTCCTGAAATCATGATTTCAAACACAGGGATGACGTAATAATCATTCCTTCTACCAGTGACACATTGTTATTGGCACGTAGCGGTAATATCATGCAAAGAAGCAAGTGTCCACAAAAGCAGTGAAGAAGCAGGCCGCTAGCAAACATGTGAAATTGTTACGATTTAACTAAATATTGAAAAAAACGGCCTTAAAAGTGATGCATGACTTCATAAAGAAGTCTAACAGGACATAACAACGCATAGGAAAGCCAGTCAAAGCCTTCAACAGCCAAACAACAAACCAAAACCACACCATCTACGACAGCATTTTCTACAGTGAAGACTAGACCAGAGCCATGTGACAGAGTCCAGTGGACTGTACTAGAAGCAGAGCGAGGACTAAATGAGACCCAGGCGAAGGGGAAAAAAAGCCCAGTTGGGGACTAAGCTAGAGGTCAGAGGTTACCTCCTTCTGATTGAGCTCCAGCCAGGCGGTATAGAGAGGGAGCCGCAGAGCTCCGCTGGAGTCCACCAGACTCCACCCGTCCTGGGAGAGAGACACCGTGAGAGAGAGACACTGCATTAGACCTGCAGCTCACAGCCAAGCCTCATCAGCATGCGTGTATGCTCTTTACTCACGTGAACGTGTAATTAGTGCATTTTTTTGTGATTCTTTTTATACTTTACTTTTTACTTCTTTTGTATGTGCAGATTAATTTTGTCTTTTCATTAAGAAAAGCAATAAACTATGAAAAGAAATCAAAAGTACGGTGACGGAGTGCGTCTGAATCTTTGTTCCCATCAGCACAACAACAACGCTGCACGCAAGATGCCTTCATGCTCCACGGTTACATTCGCTACCCACCAATTTGCCAACAATAACCACATCCTTCTTGCCCACTTCAAAAACACCTCTCCCACCACCTCGCACAATAGGCTACAACTCATGCACTGCCGCCTTTGGACAAGAGCGACTGTGGCAGATTTACGTCACGCTGTGAAATGCAACGCTGTGTGAAGAACAGGTTCCCCTTGTGGGACTAATAAAGGTATATCATCATATCATATCATCATTTACAGCAGGAAAAAAACAGTGGAAACATTCAAGCACGTGAAAGCCCCTAAACCCGGCTACCAGCATGTCGACAAAGCCAGTAACACAACAGTGACACAAGAACATGTGCAGCACTATGTGATGATTACAGTAAAAAACTGATCATGACTGATTAAAATCAAATTTTTTTCCTCTAAAGGGGTGTAGGTTTACCTACAATGTTTGAACATGAACACATGTTGTTGTATCGTATTACAGTTGGTAAAATAGTAGCTTAGCGTAGCTAAAGGCACTGTGTGTGTTTATGTGTGATGATAACCTCAACTGTCTAAGGTCTGTGGAAACGTACATCAAGAAGAACAAAGAATAACATGGCCTCTTCCTCTGAAAACACACCCGGCGGGGAATGCAGAGTCTGGGGCTTCACCTTAAAAAAAAAGAACTACTTAACCTTTTTTAGAAGCACTTAGTAAAGACAACACACAAAACCTTCACCCATGTCTGTGCAGGAACACGAGATCTGGCAGTTTAACACCATAGCACACACATAGACACAATGAGCGCTGTGCCCTTCATCTGCAGCAAACACTCACACAGAAGTGTGTGAGTGAGCGTGACACAGTTAAACACCTAAAAAGGAATGCGTGCCACTCTATTGTGCGACGGCCACCCGGGCAAGTTGAGGTAAAACTGCAACTAAAGGAGGATGGATGACTGCTTCAAAACCGCTGTCGGGCTCTTTGCAGCGTATCTTAAAAACAGTTATCCACAGAGCGCCTGTACGTAAGGCTGCGTGCGTGTGTGTGTGTGTGTGTGCATGTGAGTTCACGCTGCAAACCCAAATAAATCCTGAAACATCAACAAAGAGATGGATAGAAGCACGAAGAGGAGGGTAAGAGTGTGTTTATTTTACAGCACAGACTGAGATAAGTGTTTGAATCCACTCTTCTGGTGACGACCAGCGAGACAAAGCAAAAATCTGTATTAATATATTTGTATTTGGTCTTTATTTACAGAGACTATTACCAGGAGCCTCCAATGTTTTACCCTCTGAGAACTAATAACATTTCGCTACGCATGTATTTTGAAAAAATTTGGGATGTAGTGCAAAATGTAAATAAAGTGTCAATTAAACTGAAAAAATATGCAACGGATGAGAGTATATATTGCTATAAACCTGTGTACACCTTTCACCACTGACGGTATACAACAATTATATAAGCTTCTAACTATATAAATTAGGCGCTAATGTACCCCCATACCACCAGAGATGCAGGGTTTTGTACTGAGCACTGACAACAAGCAGGATGATCCCTGTTCTCTGTATGTTTTCCAGAAATAATACATTTCTAATTTCGACAGATCAGTTTTTCAATTTTGCTTCAGTCCATTTTAAATGAGAGTTGGCCCAAATTGTCAATCAGTATCTTTTCACGATAGAGCTTTAACCTACATTTGTAGATGACACCGTAAACAGTGATTTCTGGAAGTGTTCCTGAGTCCATGCAGCGATTTAAACGACAGAATCATCACCTGAGGCCTTGACAATCACAGGGATCTAACACTGACTTGCGCACAGAGATTTCTCCAGATTTTCAATGTGGATGATGCTATGAATACAGTTTTCACAATTTTAAACTCAGTAGCATTATTCTGAAATTGTTCTACAATTTGTAGGCATCGTTTTTTTGCAGATTGGTAAACCTCTGTTTATCTTCACATCTGAAAAACTTTAAGATTCTCTTTTTATACCCAGTCGTGTTACTGATCTGTTACCAGCTAACCTAATTATTTTAAAACTGTTCCTGCAGCTCTTTGTTTTACTTTTCCAACTTTTTATTACCCTTGTTTCAATGTTTTTGAGCTGTTTTGAGAATATTTTGACAATAATTGCTACGTACATATTGTTTAACAGATAACCAATAACTTAACTGAGCTGAAAAACAAGCAGAGTGAAAATCAACTTTGTTGAATTTAAGATTTGTGCATTTTCGATACCTTCATAACACAAAACTATTTTTTTTAAATATCAAAGAAAGCCTGTCAGTAGGGGTGAGTAACAGGTCTCTAATTAACCGAGAGGTTCAGTCCTGCAGAGGTGGAATGCAAAAAACCCACACACAGTATATTAAAAAGCATTTCACACTACGGTGTGAAGCAATTTGCACTTATGTTCTGATGATTAAAACGCTGCCACACAAGCAACCTCGGTGAGACCGAGGGAAGAACAGCAAAGGCAAAAGTAAGAGTGAACTTATGGTACTCGCTAAGCCTGTCTGGGAATGCTGTCTGCACACCCTAACTGCAATTATCACAGCCAATATTAGCCGGCACGACACTATGAGCATGTCTAACATCATGTGTGAAAAACACTATCATACAAATACTGCAAACACACGGGCACGTCATGTCTGCAGACCTGGATTTAGGACCATGAGGACGGGCTACATGAGAGTCAATTATTGGTTATTTCTACATAGTTTGGCTTTAAATATGATTATGAAATGTTAGTAAGATTGCTGCTGTAGATTCCACTTTATTAATCATTTCCATGGTTCCCTTGTGTAAATGTACTAATCAACAACATATCGATAATAATAATATATAAATAGAGCCGCAGGATTATTGGAGTACGGCATATGTGGGCAGTAGCAAACTTATATTTACTGTTACCACTCTGATAGTAACTAAAGAGGTACCAGTGGAGTTCATGAAATTAACTTTAAGGTTATAGTCGCTGCGAGGTTCAGTGAAAACCTCCATGCAGGTGGCCTAGCTAGACACAATCACGATACAACTCACATCCTGCCCAGTGTCCTAAATTGCATCATTTCCTGCAACAAGAAGCATCACTTCCTGTAGTTAGCACACATCAAAACCCAGGAGAAAACCTCCAGCCGCTCCAGGAATATCCCTTCAACACACTTTATCTGTGTGTGTGTCTGTGCATCCTGTTTGAGTTTGCTAACACAGTCAGCTGTCCTTGAGTCTTTGCTCTATGGAATCTCAACAATGTCTTTATCCTTCCACTGGTATTGTGTGGCATTCTCCAATAGGGGTACACACATTAGCACACATTCAGAAACACGCGCACTCTCGATTTGTCTGCCCCCCTTCCCCCAAATTTAACCGCATACACACCCAGCTTTCCAGTCGACTCTCATCACCGCAACAATTGCAAATCCATGTCTGTTGTCATGCCAACCCTCCCCTGACCTTTGACTTTCAGTTTTTATTAGAGGCACCCTAATTCTTCAGATGACAGCTACAGAGACTTGAAAAAAGGGGGCAAACATAAAGTCGTACACAGCTTCACTCGCCTCATCGTTTGACCCAATAAACCATGGTGTGTGTGCATGTGTGTGTGTGAGGACTACGTGAGCGTGCCGTTAGGGCCGTTACACAATACAATTAGATTGTATGTGGGGCCAACAACCCTGGATTAAGTTGCACCTCCTTGGGACAACTGCTAACTTGTTTAAAGCCAGTGATTAAAAAAATAACCACAAGTAAAGCAAGCCATTATCACAAGCTATTACAGCGAGCTTTGACTTTACTTTGCGTGTGTTGTTTCTTTTCTTTCTATACAAGGAGAAATATCAGTTTTGGGTTTAAAAAAAAAAGAAGTTTGCTTTTAACTGGTTGCTCTGAAGATGGCGACCAACACTATGACCACTTGCAGTCAGTTGCTGTCTTTAAAACAGATATTGGTGCATCGAGGTGGCAAGAAAAGAGCAATAAGATGGAGTTGATCTGCTATCAGTTTGTGACTGAATGGGATCGAGATGGCAATTGCATGCAATCTGTTTGAGATAAGATGACGGTGTTAAATCTGCTGTCGTCTGCACACACTGAAATTCACATTATCTACTTCGTTCAGAGTCCAACCAGAACCTCAGATACACAGACCTCATGAAACAGAAAATCCCTCTATTAACAGTGACCTAGTTGCTGCAGGATGGCAATTTAACTGCAAAAGGACATCGGCAACCTTGCTTTTATACAGGAATACAACCACAACACAACCCGTTGGTGCAGACTGACTCACACACTGCGTGTGTTTGAGACAAAGACAGGGAGATCCTATGTGAGGCTTCATCATGTTCCTACATACACATGTCAACAGGCCTAATCTATTGTGAGAACATCACTGCTTTCTGCCATATTCATTTCCACTAATCCCCCTGCCAGTGCTTGGAGGATTATATTACCATCAGTCAATCTGACTTCTGATCATTCAGCACATGAGGAAAAGCTGACCCGGTGTCAGCGCTGCAGTCGGCCTTGGGCTAATTTAACGGAATGTGTCGCCAGCTCTGAAAATCACTGGTCTGTATCAAGACTGACAGAAGCGAAACGCACACGCCCCCCTCCTTCACACACAAATAACGCTTGTGATACTGGGGCTACAAATGCGTGCGTTCGTGTGCTGCCTACTTGTATCTGCATGCTGGGGAATCGAAAAGGAAGCCTATAGGATCAGTAGAGTTAAATAAAAAAACAAAAGCAAACTGCACAGAAAGGGAACAAAGCAGGAAATGTGTTCAGACATGGGAATTAATCTCTCGTTTCCAGGGTGGCGTTCTTACAAATACCTGACAACCCCATGGACAAACAAAACAAAGAAGTCTTCCATGTCAACAGACTGTATCCAGAAATAATACCTGCAGTAGCGATGAGCCTTGCAGCAGCACCGAAGCAGGTTTGAACCATTGTTTCTACAGCATCACTATTCTGTTAAGAAGTTGACGAAAAGGTCATACAACCTCAAACAATAGACGTACAGATGTAACCCAGAAGCTAACACATAAAGTGCGGCAGCACAATTCATCAGCTTTGATGAATACCTCCCTGTCAAGGGAACCAAGCATGCTCGGGGATCTATAGCTCGTGGACACAAGAAAGGCGAACAACCTGTGAAATGTGAGAAGCTGTGCATTGTAGGCAAGTGTCAGGCCAAGAATCGGGGTACTCTCTTTAACAGGTTGCAAGACCCAGGTGCTGCAGTAATACGACGCCGAGTCAGTGATGCTACAGCTTGCGGCCTCACGTACATTTAGGGAAATCACGAAAGTAAAGAATGAAAAAGATGGTGCAATATTTTTTGGATAGCACGAGCACACCTCTTAGCTTCCAAAGAGTAAAGGCAGCACATGCTGATGAGGACAGGATCCATTAGCGTCGGGAAGATGGTGCATTTAATGCTGTTTCAACTTTTAGACACTGACTGAGTTGATGCATACTCTGTTTTGACAGCAAACCTCAAACGCAGTTATCAAACTTTCATTTTTACAGCAACCAAACACGACACAAAAGCTTGTTCATCCTCAAAAATAGAGCGTTCTCTTATTTCTCGTCTGGTTTAATATTATAAGAACAACGCCTGCAGGGTGGAAGTTTGTCAAGTAACACCAGGAACTGACTGCAATGTAAACCCTTTTAAAATAATATTGCAGCTGAAGAGGATACTCAAGCTACACTGCGAAATAATCAAAGTCGGGGTTTTTTCTCATTTAGAAAACAGGACCATCGTGGGAACATTTTAGGAAATCACTTTGAGCTGTGAGTGAAACAAACTAATAATTCCCACGGATGTCGGTGATTAGGAATACCTCTAGACTGTGGCATTATGGAAATATGTTTGGGCTGCATATGGAGGTCATTCACGCTTAACTAAGACAGACATGCTACATTCACTTTAGTGGCCCAATGGTGAACTTTAACACTTGAAGCCAGGCTATAATTCAGAATTTAGGCCTGAAACACAGGGGAACAACCTAACTTCACTTTTAAGATAATCTCACAAATCACCGGTCAAGGTCAAAGACATCCTCTTCACTCCCACAACACAATTCCTGAACTCACTAACCCTCAACCCTGGCTAAACACACGATCACCCCGGTGTGATATGGATCGCACACCAAAACAGGAAAAAAATTCAAGCACAAACTCTTCTATCCCAACTTTGAGCCAGGATCCTTTGTTTTAGTGGTGAGAAGGGAAAAAGTTTTCTGGAAGAGGAAGAGGAAGAAAACACGGAAGCGACCTGACTGATTGCATTTCTTACCTTGTTGTAGTAATGCAGCTGGACTGAGTGCCACTGACCGTCACTGACTCCACCCGGGACATAGGGAGCCACTGTGGTCTTTGTCTCACCTACATGAAAAACAAATTGTTATTAGTTGATTCTGCAACTTGATTTGTGCACATGGCTACATAGGCAAATCAGTGTCAAACTGCTTGCTAAAATTTACAAAGCGGAGCTACTTGCAAACATTAGCAGAAAAGGAAGGGGGAAACCCCCCTGAGAATCTTTTATTTATACTAACGCTGTACTCTTTTTCTTTTAAAGGTTAAAAAGTTTTACCTCATTGTAACACAATACACGGATCACTTACTTCAATTTTTAAAACATATACCACTGGCTATTGATAAGTTACTAATAAACATTAACTGTGTCTTATCTAGACATGCACGCACACCACACAGATCATAAATCAACACGCATTAGTCTGCAGTATCAGTGACTCTCAGTGTGAAGACTGTAGCGCACAACGGCACCAGATTTGCAGAGGGTTTACCCTGTTTGTCAAGGGCAGGAGCAGCCGGGGCACACATCCCCTGCTCTGGGAAATCAGTAAACAGCGCGGCAACATTAAGGACTTGAGTGTGTGTGTGAGTCTTTGTATAGAAAGATAAGGAGCAAACACGAATAACTGATGTCCTACTTCGCCAATGAAAAGCACAGAAAGAAAATTACTGCAAATAATCCTGAGAGCTTCCCTCCTACTCCTCTCATTAAGCGTGACTCATAATTCAAAACATTTAATTTGATGATTCATGCGTCGAACGTTTAGTTATATGTCAGTTTTGAAGCAGGGCACAAGGACTTGGCTTCTCTCCCGAACAGGCTTCACCCAAAATAGTCATACTGAACTGGATTCCTCCCTGTACGCAACCATGGGAAAGTAGACTCAGCTCGGAGAACATGTGTTTGATCTGCATTCAACAGTTACCAGTTTTAACAAAGATGCTGGGTGTGTGAGCACACTTGAATGAGTTTAAATGCGCTAATGTTTGTACGAATTGATCTTTTAAAAACGTTTAAAAAAAATTAGTTGCCACTGTCGTGCTGCTTGTGGACCTTAGCCATCATGGATTTTGTGGTGGTGTTTTTTGGCCAGTTAGGTGTCACCATTAATCAGTCCTTTCAAAATAAAACACTCCTATCCTTTAGAGCATCATGTTCGACTCTACTAAATTTGGATATGTGTATGCACTAACGCGCCCTTGTCAAAAGAAAGTGGAGATAGATAAGAACTGTGTACCCACGTCTGTGTAAAAGTCACTTTAGATAAGGCGCACTTACGCCGAATTAATGTGCTTATAACGCAGTCGAGAACTGATACGCAACAGTCGCACACACACAATCAGACGATCACACATTACGGTGCCTAACCTCCAGAGAAGGTGAGCTGAATCTGTTCATCGATGATCTCCAGGGCGATGAAGTCATGTTTCTCGTTGAACCTGCCGTTGTAGAGGAGCAGGGCGTTTCTTTCCCTGGTAGCAAACCTGAAAAAAATTTTTTTGTAAAGATGATTAACTTTGATAAAAGGAATTTTCAGATATGTGTCATAGAAAAGGCTGCGTGAATTACAGCTGTTTTTCTTTACAGTGCGCTCGTGTTTCCCATCACATTTTTTAACGCCTCTCCAACCCAAACAGTGCGGGACTGAAAGGTCGAGAACCTTGGAGAAAGTTTTATGACGAGAAGAACCGAGGCGTTCTTGAGGAAAAGTCACTTGGAAAGGAAAGGAAGGATGTGTAAAGCACAGAGGAAACAGCGCTTCTGAAGTAGACGGTGCATGACTGTGTCTACATGTGAAAACGACACAAAAGACCTGGTAAATGAGCCAGCACCTACTGGTGTGTGTGTTCTATGGGGTTCAAAGTTCAGATGTGTGTGTGTTTGTGTGTGTGTTTGGAGTGTAAGGTGAGGGCAGTGGAGTCAGCCGGCAGATGCCACTGAGCCCAGGAGGGCAGGAAGTCAGGATGGCTGAAGCCAAACACTGATAAGGGAATCTAGGAAACAAATCACACAGCCTTTCCTGTTTTCACCTCACTGGCAACCTTTCTCACCGTCACACAGATTTACAAAATCATCTCACCTATTACTGGTAAAAATGACTTAAAGTACTTCTTTTTGTAATATTTACCGTACGACTGTTTTTCCTCTGGCGGTTCCACTTTGTTTTAAAAAGTGTGAAAAGCACAAATCATAAATCTTCATGTTCAGATGTACTGTGTGAATTATACCTTTGTTGTTCCTGAATGCACCTCTCGATGTACGTATTCAAGAAGGTGAGACACAATGGAAAAGTGCATGCATGTCTCAGCACGTCCCAGCTGGCACACTTTAGCTTGCTGACTTCCACTGTGTTTAAATTACTGCTTATGACACGCACAAATGCTCACAGGTGACTTAATTTTAAATAGTGACCCTAAATTCTGAAACCGTTCGGAAAAATGTCTTTTTCCATAGTTATTCTCAGCTGCAATCATTAGCATGTCCAACTATGATCTGAGTTAGCTGGAAGCAACGAAAAGTAAGCCAAGCGTAAAACTGTGATACTTTGCTAATACTGACGCGCTGAGCTATCAAGCTAAAGATGCTAAAATTTTCTTTTTACTTTTTTAGTAAAATCATCACTAGCATTTTTTTTTTTTATTTGGAATAATAATTAATATTAATTAAAATAATGTGTTTCTACACATTAGGCCACCTGTTAACGAATGACAGAGCTGTTTGGGGTAAACACTGCATGCATTTGGATTCAATATTTCATTATACACACTGTGCAATTTTTGGATTTTTTAAAATTCCCATCTGGGATCCCATTTGATTTAACTTCATTATCCCATCATTTTACTACTGCTGTTTAAGAGTGAAGACTACCACTTACTAAGTAAAGGAGAAATTAAAGGCAAAAGCATCAGATTTTAAAGGACACAAAGAAATCCACCTAAAATTATTCCTACTCAGTGTCAACCATAAGCCTCATTATCTCCATCAGAACTCCCTACAAAGCAAAGTTTCCTAGCTTCTTATTTTAACTTGCTGAACTGCAGGTAAACACTGGGGTTGCTGTCTGTGGCATCCTACATTTACCAAGAATTGTTAAGAAGGGCATCTGTGAATAATGACTACTTTTGTGAATCTACTACAGTGGAATATTTATTAATTCCCTTTTTATACTGACAGCATTTATTGCTGTTGTATTTGTAGTTAAATTGGCCAAGTAGTGATAGATGGAAGAGGGAGTTTAATTGTGGGATGTTAAATAATGTGTACTGTAGCATTTTACTGTGAGTGTCAGTATATATATATGTTTAAATTAGTATTATTATATTTTTTTTTTTTTTTTTTTTTTTTTTTGTGCCTCCACCAGCTTAAGTAAAGAAAACGTCCTTCCCTCTCACTCTGATATTTTTGGACCACTTTTGGTGCTAAAAGGTGAAACACTCACTTTGGTTAAACAAACTTTTCTGCACACATGACGAACCCTTTGTTTGTTTGTTTTTTCATAAAGGTGTGGCTTTGAGGCTTCCTCTTACCATGAGATATCTTTGTGCAGCACTAGAGCGTGAGACTGAAGGTATAAGTGTGTTTTATATGCCAGATGTGAGAGTTGGCAACCATGCTCACATAATAAACTGTATATGTGCCATATAAGAACAGTAAGCTTGACAGGTGTAGTGGTGATTAGTAAGTAAAGAGGAAGACACAAAAGAAACCAAACTTACATGAAGGAGACGGTGAAGTGGAACCTTTGCCGCAGGCCTCTGAAGGTGATGAAGGACTGTCCAGGAAAGCTGCGGGTGGTCATCTCACAGTAGGGCTTCTCATACTCCCCGGGTGGACACTCGCACATGAAACCACCTGCAAGCCGGTTGATGCACGTACCACCATTCTTGCACACACCTGGTACACAGCGGTCTGATGATGCATTAATCTCACAGTGCTCGCCTGCAAGAAAAAGAGGGACCAAGTTACACAGAGCTGTTCTGCATCTGATTCATTTATTGTATCTTTTTTACTGTGAGAAACATTTTGCTGTTAATTGATATGACCGGTGTTTCTCAGCTGCAGCATTACCAGGGGCGGAGCTAAAAGGGGTTCTGGGATGGCACTGGCTCCAACACTATTTTGACATTTTAAAGACATCATGGATGCAAATTGTTTACTTCCTCAGTGCATTATTATGAAATGCATAACTAAAAATTAAATAATACATTATGCACTGAAAGCTCAGTAACAGATGCAAAATGAAAAATTTTGAACTAAAGCTTGCATGAGATTATTTTTTTTAATTTCCCATTCTTGCTGGTGCTTGGTCCACCCCCACCCCCAAATGCAATGTAGCAATGATGATAAATGTCATCTGATTGTCTCATCAATTTGTTATCACCATGTTATCTTTTATGTGAAGCGTACCTTCCACAGTTGACTGAAATGCAGACCTCACTCAGCCTTAAGGAATCCAGTTGTTTTAACAGGATGCCTTTGATTATCAGCGAAGCATATTTATTCAACTAACATGCACACGTTAAACACGGCATTAACTTTCTGTTGTTTAAGTCCCTCCAAAAACATCAGTTCAAAGGCACGCCTCCCTCTAAACAGTTAATAACAAAGACGAAACCTTGTTTACTGGTCTTTTCTGAGAAGCACACTTCTTAGCCAGAAGGTAATTTGGCCATGTTTGGAGAGAAGAGAGAGTTTGGAAAAAGAGTCACGATGGAGGGACAAAGACTGCAAAAAGAAAGCAAGCTGACAGGGATAAGACTGCTGGCTTTCCTTCACTAAGCCCAGTGCATGGCTAAACTTACATTTAACTGCACTTTTAAACTTGTAAACAGAACAAAGATCAGATAACAGTTGATCACTTAAATACCTCTTAGAGTGATTCAAGGTTGGGGTTAAGACAAAAGAAATCCACTTTTGGATGAGTGCATTCCTGTTTGTTTTCCCATCCTGATAATAAACCTTAGGTAAAGTCACTTTGGCAACATTCTCTGATATGGCCGCAACTAAAGGCGTAATACCCCTGCAATTAAACTGAATTTTGATATACCGTAATTTATTTATTTAGCTGCAAAGGTAGGCACACTTAAGGCTACTTAAAGGTAGGTACACTAGAAACTACCTTTGGTTTTTACAGGAAACAAAAAAAATAACTATACTAAATTTAAATTCCCCATCTTACATCATAAATATGCTGTAGTTTTTGGGGTACGGGCCATGTTATGGAGTGGATTAATCTTGCCTTTTTTACATCTTTATTGTTTTACTTCTTGGCTAGCAGTACCAGCTAACATGTTAAACCTGTAGCCTCAACCCTTTTCATCCATCTGTGGCTGCTTTGCTTGGCTTCCTGTTCAGAGCTGCTTAAGGCCCGGTCAAACTTACTTGACTACCCATTGGTCATCAGGTTATTGCTACCCTCATAAACTTCTCCTTCACATGCTAACTGCTTAACTGAAGCTGCATGGTGGTATCAAATACATGATATATTACATTATCTAATTTAATTTCGCAACAGGTCCGGGAAGGGAAAATTCCTCTAAATGACCATGTGGTTTTAGCTTTGTCCAAAATCAGCCAACTGGCCCCAGCTTCCTGGCTCTGCCTATTTAAAATTCCTACGTAAATACGCCAGCAGGCCTCTTTCTGACTGTAATAATATTTGTGATAGGTGCCATCGCATCCCATGCTGCGTTTTGTGTCAATCTGCTGTCTAGACAAGCTCTCCTCTTGCAGGGCACACACAGACCCCCAAAACTGCACAACTTGGAACCAGGTAATGGCCCTTCTCTCCTCAGCATAATCCTTTTTTCCGAGGGGGAATTATAAGGATCTGTTTCCCTGTAATGCAGGAAACCTGAAGAGGACAAAACAGGCCTTCCCCTTGTCATCGGCCCCATAATAGTCTCTGATGGCCCTTGAGTATCAGGAGTTGAACTGTGACCTTCAAAGAGGGGACACCGAGATGTAGGTAAAGGAAATATGATGGGTGGGTGGAGAAGATGGACGTGGGCACAAGGAGGAGAAGGCGAGAAGCCGTATGAGTGACAAAGTCAGATATAATCAGGTAATTACTTCAGATAAGATGAAGGATGAGAAAGAGAGGGGAGGCAGAGCGTCGGGAGACACAGAGGGGTGGGAAGCAGGAGGGCTGTTAGGCTCTATTAGGGAGAGAAGAGTGGAGACAGTCAGGTATCAGATGTACAAGGGGGAAGTATGGGAGGAAGATCACTGATATTCGGAAATATTTTGCAAAGTGCTTGAATGTGAATGATGAAAGCTTCCGAACTTTCCCAAAGCTCATCAACTAACTGAGTACTGAGTTACAGTAACACTTGCAAAACACTTGTAATCTCAGTATTTGGAATATTTAGCTCTGCACTGTTTACGTCCATGTTTGAAGTTAGCAGGCAGCTTGCTGTGTTTTGCTAGTGTACTGCTAAACAACTAAATGCGTCTCAGAACTAAGATCCTGCACTGGTTACTTTGTTTTTAGCAAACAGAACTTAACATTTACCTGAAGTAGTTTTTCCTTTTATTTTAGACCTCCTGTGGGAAATGTGCTGCTGATCGTTTGATATGCTCGATAGTTCACATTTTTAATGTAAGACTTTTTAGACTTCATGATTCAGTTTTTCATGTCGTCTTCTTGGTTGTTTTTCCATCATATGTTAAGGGTAGAAGTTTTTCTGTTTCAATTAATAGGTTTAGGTCTACAGGAATAAAAATTCAGTCGGGGGTTCCTCAAGGATCTGTCCTTGGCCCTTTAGTTTTTAACCTTTGTATGTTCCTGCTTGGTAAAATGATAAACAATACCAATTACCACTCACACACAGATTACACACAGTTGCACTTGTCATTTTCCTCTAATAATCTAATTTCTATTCACAAACTAACGAGGTCCAATGATGACATCAACTGCTGTCTCAACACTTCTTAGAACTGAACAGAGACAAGTTGCTGTAGGCTCAAAAAGTCAGAGACAGAAAATGTATTCATGTTTATCTTCCTTTTCTCTGAGTGAGTAAGTCAAGAACCGTGGTATTATTTTATTATATTTTGTTATTTCTCAGCTCTAAAAACCATGTTAATAATGTCACCAGAACTGCTTCGTACCACTTTTAAAGGAATATAAAACGTTAGGAAATTCTCTTCTGAAACTGACTCCATGCAACCTAGCAGGTTACACTACTCTAACACTGTTTTTGCAGGATTACCCAGATCATTAGTAGGATGACTTCTCATTCAGACTCATTCAGAATGAAGCAGCAGCCAGACTCCTTACACCAGCGGTGTCCAAACCCAGGCCTCAAGGGCTGGTGTCCTGCAGGTTTTAGATGTGTCCTTGATCCATCACAGCTTATTTAAATGGTCAAATTACCTCCTCAACATGTCCTGAAGTTCTCCAGAGGCCTGGTAATGAACTACTCATTTGATTCAGGTGTGTAGACCCAGGGTGAGATCTAAAACCTGCAGGACACCGGCCCTCGAGGCCTGGAGTTGGCCAAGCCTGCCTTACACGCACGTGCTAATTTGACCATATTACCCCAGTGCTGAAGTCACTTCTCTGGCTCCCAGTTCAATACAGAATCATCTTTAAAATCTTTCTACTGGTTCATAAACTCAATGATCTGACTCCCCAGTACACTGTGGACTTGCTCAGTGTCTATAACCCAGCGTGACCTCTCAGGTCATCAAGTGTGTTGAGGGTGCTTTCAGTTACTGTGGTGTTATTCTTTGTAACAAGCTGCCCTCTGACCTGAAGTCAATTACACTTGTTTCTTAACTCAGAAGCACACTTAAACCTTTTAGTCTCACATTTCTTTTACATTTCACTGTATATGTGCATTTTAGCTTATATTTACATCTTTGTAAAGTTATTCTGTGTTTACCACATTGAGTTTATGTGTAAATAAATACGCTACATAAATAAAACTGTTAAAAAGTTGCAGGTTAGAAAAACAAAATAAAGATGAGCATAAACACGCTGAGATGCTCTGCAGTGCCAAGCTGGATTATAGAGATTAGTTATAATTCTCTGGATTTGTCCCTACAAGTCATTCCTTTTTTTCACTATAACTTTCCCATTGTTAATAGAAAAATATTGATAGGAGCAGCTTTGAATTGTACTGATCTGTTGAGTCTTGGTGTGTGACTCACTGATATATGAGGATTAACAGGCAATTTGTTTACTTGCCAATACTCTTTACTCGTCAAAAGAATTTAAAGCTAGTGTGGTTTTGGAAAACAGGTGAAATGTTATTTCAGATGAAGCTGGTCTGACTGGTGTAGTGAGGATTGTGTACACCCCTTTCCAGCAATAAATTCTGTGTACTGTATGCGTGTGTGGAAGCAGGTGGCTCTATACCTGTGGTACTACAAAGCATGCCCTTTCTGTACTAGGGTCAACCTTAAGCTACAACAATGGGCTGTGAGACCTTTTACAACCCGTCTGTGCGGTTTAGCAGCTTCGCACAGGTTATTTAAACTGTTATCACAAACAAAATGAGCTCTTGTACATGCTTATAATACACCTTTCATATGGTATTGTCGTATATGTGTAATCTGGGATGCACACAACATAGTTTAGGTAAAAAAGGCAAGCTGATTGACAGATTTGAATCACTCAATACCATCTTTGTTTATTTATTTCTTTTTAACTCACCTGTGAAGTCCTCCAGGCACTCACAGGTATATCCGCCCTCTCTGCTCCGACACCTCCCGTTGTTCTTGCAGGGCCCTGAATAGCAGAGGTCGATCTCGGTCTCACAGTATTCTCCGGTGAAACCGACCGGGCAGCGGCAGCGCAGCCCGTTGATGGGGTGGATGGGTCGAAACAGAACCGTGTCAGAGGCGATGAAGGGAGGGGAGCTGTCAAACTTCAGCACTGATACACACTTCATATAGTTCTCGCAGGGCTCTCGTAGGCAGATGTTATCATCAAACGGCAACACCTGAATGGAAGAAGGAATTTTAGCTACATTTATTTCTTCTACTAACGCTTCTGATGTTTTTGACCTCAGGACTGTGCGTTACCTCTTGAGTGGATATGAGCCTGAGTCGAGTCCTGTGGAGGTAGATCTGCTCCTGCAGCTCCTCAGATGGGAAGAACATGCCTTTTCCAGGAGCCCCTCCGGGCTGCAGCGCCGAAAAGGTTACGTTGAGGATGGAGCCTTGGACGTCGGTGTCGTTTTGGATGTTAAACACAAACACTGCTTCCCGCTTGGTGGAGAGTACATCTGCCACTCCCTCAAGAAAGAGGCTGAGCAGGGGAGAAAGAAAACGCTCCTGGGACATGTTCTCCAGACGAACCGTGATGCTGTTGGTCAGCATGTCATCAGTGATGATAGTGACCCGCAGCGTGCAGAGGGCAATGACACGATGGATACCATCTGGAGAAAACAGAGAAGGCAGATATTTTGCTTTTACTTACGGAAAGCTCCAGATTACAGTAAAAGTCTAACAAGGTAAAAAGTTCAGAGAAAACAATGTACCTTTTTGGAATAAAGAGCCCTCAGATATCACAAGCAATGAAGTGAATTCATACAAAGGTATAATGACAAGCAAATTTACAGACAACTGCAAAAGGAACCCAACCACAGTTTACATGGTTAAACTTAAGGCTCACAATGATCTTGGCTCACAAACATGAGACACAATACCAAAAGTTATTATCAAAACAGAAGAAGGTCAAAACAAAAGTTGTAAGCCAAAACATTCAATTCAATACATTTTTTTTTAATATAGCACCAAATCTTAACATTAGTCACTACAAAGTGCTTTATATTATAAGGTAAGGACCCTACAATTACCGAGAGAAAACCTCAAAAATTAGACGGCACACTAGGAGCAAGCACTTGGCTACATTAGAAAAGAAAAACTCCTTTACATGTCATTGTATGTAGATTTTTACACAGAAGTAATTTCACCTCCTGAATAACTTCACATCTCTTCTCTCATTTCTCCCCTCTCTCTTCACCCTTCATGTCAAGAAAAGTCAGGAGGAATCACGTCTGTTATCTCTGCCAATTCCAGTCTGTGTTTATCTCAGACTATCTTCAGGAAGTCCAAAAACTCATCCAACAACTTGTATTTGAAAATAAAAAAAATCCAAGAGTTTCTTTGAAAATGTATTTATTTAATTTTAAAAACTGAATTACTCTGATTTTGGACAGCGGAGGACAAAATCGGGTATTTATTTTTCAGCTAGCTAAAATGTTAGCCATTACTATGAAGTGCTTTTTTCGCAATAGTTAGCTTGCTAATTAGCGATCTTCAAATGAATTCATAATATTTCTCAAAGAGTCAACAGCAGATTTACATTCCACTTACATTCTGGTACAAGTTTATAAACTGTGGGGCAGGATGAAAACAGGCATTGTATTTTTTTCATCAGATAAAATGACAATCATCTATAGCTAGTTTTATTAGCAATAGTTAGCCAGCTAATTAATGCGCAGCTAAAAACTCTGCCCTTCAGGAACTTTTAATAGTTCTTCAATGAGAAGTTCACAAAACTGTTTTCAAAAGCAAAATGAATAATTTGTAATTTCTCAGGTTATTGTGCCTGGGAGCCACTATTAAGTATGTCTCAGCTACATGGAGTACCTTTAAGCCACATTGTCTGGACCCAATCCCAAATCTGCACGACAGCTTGACTTGTTTACTGTGTAACACTTTTTCTGCTAGATTGAGTTAAGAAATTTCGAGTTGGTGTAGACTCAATCTTATTCAAGCCTTGAGTCGGAGTAATTAGATTAGTCTAGGATTGCCGCCCCCAGGGTCATGCCTACTTCTTACAGAGCTGTAAGCTCTGTTGCTTATGAAGGGAAACAGAAGGCTCTAGGCCTGAGTGAAATACAGCAGGCAACAGGTGGTGGGGCCAGATGAAATTTGGTGGTGGGGGATAATACTGTTGAAGCTACGAGGGGAGATGGGTCGCATTGCACAGCTTTACTACTCCATACTGAGCACATGAGTGTGTCATATGTGTGTTCGGGTTCACGGTGAGGTCCGACCACAGGTGCCCTGTCACTCTCAGGCTTGCATGAGATCACTTCTCAGGCACTTAAACTCTTCTCGCACACATGAAGATGCACAGTCAGTCAGAGCCGGGTGTGGACAAGCGAGTTCTGGATGCCTGCTAACCAGACTGGAGGTCATTTCCAACCGCACATGGACGAATAACTCACAATGGGAAGCAACATGGGGGTCGGTTACTTCAAAGCAACCGAGAAACTGCTAGGTTGGGGCTCCAGGGATTGTAAGAGAATCACGGATAAAACAAAACAAACACACAAGTGTAGACACACATTAATGTCACTCTGCACGGCAGTGAAATTACACAGCAGCTGCTCTATATCAGACTGCTGTAATGTGCTGGAATGGAAGTGCTCATTCAGCACAGCACTAACAGACTAGCTGCTAGAGTAGCTGCTAGCCAGTGTGTTTATTTCTCTAAAGTTTTCAGCACCTGCCTCTCAGTGTGTCTCTGGGAATACAATGTTCTCTCACTTGTTGCAAGAAATCCATCACGTGGTATTCTTGAATACACATATCCTGCACAGATGCAATAAAATATGGAGAATATATGAAGTTATCTTTTAGGAACTGATTTTCGACTTTGATTGCTTGATGATTTTGTACACGTCCAGTGCCAAGTGAAGACATGATACCAGAGAGGCCTAGCTGCATCATCAAATAACTGCCTAAGCATACATAATAGGTGTAGACACAATATTTTACTGTTTTACCGTAGATCTTTACAAACTGTTAGCTTCTTAGACCGTGTGAGCAGCATATGAGCAGTAACACCAAAGAGCGCTGTGGGATCCTGGCACTGGGTCTAAAAGTGATGGACCATGACAGAAAACATAATAGAATTTGTAAGGTAAAAATCACATTGGCCATGCACTGACGCATAGCCAATCGTACTCGACACAGTGTGACAACGCTGCATGCATAATGACTTTTTGTCCAAGAAATAATGCAAGAACAAGTATTTACATTTTTAAAAGTTTCACAAGATTTTGTTTCCTTTGGTTTTCCAGAGACATCTCAGGCCAGGCTATTTATAGAACCCACCAGCTGCTAACATGGGATCACACACATGCAGAGGATGGGCTGGACCGTGGAAAGGGTGTGTCACAGGCAGCAGACGGCATGGAAAAAACACATTCTGCGTACGTATGCCACACACACACACTCACAGACAGACGCACCACAGTCACACATAGATCCCAACAGGTCAGCAATGTTTTAATAGACAACCCTCTGATTAAAAACAAGCTAGCAGCATGCAGGCCGTGCTGCTGGCCACTTTGGATGGAAACAGTCTGTTATAGACACGTTCCCTTATCTTAATTAGCTGGCAATATTCTGCACTGCTTGATTGACTGGCTAACTTCAGTAAAGATAGGCAGCACGTTCAGGCTACATTATGACTCACTTATTGCACCTTTACAGCCTTACAGCATCAATAAATATGAAAAAACACAGATTAGAGATAGACAATAGACAACAGAAAAGGAGACTCATCAATGGGCCACACATGCTTTGCAGGTGGTGAGGTCTGCAGAGGTGATAAGACCTGTTAAAGAACTGTGAGGCAAGCCACACCAGTGACAAGTGACCACACACACACAGATGTATACACATAAAAAGCTTATAAATGTGTAGATCAACAGTCAGTGTGCTTCCCTGACCACATTTTTCTAAGAAGTAGAGAGGCTGTCTATCTCGTGGAGAAGACCCCAACAATCAAATGATCCCCTATGAACTGGCACTCAGCGACAATGGGAAGGAAAAACTCCCTTTTATTAGGAAGAAACCTCCAGCAGGACCCAGCTCAGTAATATTGCAAATAGTGATTTGGTTCTATATAAATAAAATTGAATTGTACTGAATTGTTCTCACTAACTCACACATTCTGTGTTTGTGGTTAGCGCTGTCGTATCAAACTCAGAGAGCTGATACACATTGTGGCCAGCTGTCACTGTGGCGGTCACAATATGTGCAAAAACAAACAAGATGCACGCATAAATGCAAACATCTGTGGTTGTTGAACAGTAGAAACGTGCTTACGCTGCAGTTCAGCTTCACTTTGGTTTACATCGCCCAGTAGTAAGTAGCACTATTAGTTTGAACCTGTGTTCATGAGGTCACACTGTAGTCCCTTTCAACTCTGGTGGCAACTGCCTGAACAGTGTAAAAGCCAACGTCAGTGTTTAGTCAGGGGAGGGCGGGCAGTAAAACAACAGAAAACAAACAAGACATTTGTATCTGTGGCAGCTTTCAGAGAGGTGACAAGCCCACCAGAGAGAAACACACACACACACATTTCCCCCTATCAGCCCCGACTGAAAGGTAAAAGCTAACACACGCTTTCCTCTCTAACATTAGAGGACTCTTTTATTCATCTTTTCATTTTAGCTTCCCCTCTGAAGATAACTCCATCCTGCTGGCATTTATATTTATTTATGACTAAAGAGAATGGCAATTGAGAGCTTAAAATGTCACAACCACAGGGGACATCCCCAATTAGAAAAGACGGAAACCTGCAAGGAGACGGGGGGTTGTGAGAATTCTCTATATTCCAGCACAGTTAGTTTTATAGGTTGTTCTTTAAGCAGAGTCGGCTAATTTTTCACTTCAGTTTTCTCTTTTTTCCTCTTCTCCCTCTGGTTTAGAAGAAAAGGTTTCAAATTTTTGAACCAATACAAAGCCTGTAACCTTTACTGGCTTGCAGCCAATCGCTGGGCTGAAATTCAAACAACAGCCCCTCCTTCTTGGACACACCTGAACACCTTCAGCCTATCAGGACGGGAAAACAAATGCCAAGCTTGACTTCAGAGGTGATCTAACACAGAGACTCTTTGAATAAGGCAAGCTGGCAACGTTCCACCCTCTCTTTTTCTTTTTCTCTTTTCCGTTTTCTTTTCTCTTCTTTTTCCAGCCCACCAATAGGAGACACTGCCCAGAACAATAACTTTCAGGTGCTCTGAACTGATCTTTCTCATTTTTTTGCTAGTCCTCTCTGCCCTCTCTATGTGCTCGATTAAAACGTTTTAGCTTTCCTCAAAGGAAGCCTTCCCCTCGACAATAATCTACAACTGTTCTGTTCGTCTGTCCAGCAAGATGTCAAGTCTCCTCTCGTTTCCTCTCTTCTTCTCTCTCACGGCAACCGGCGCCAACATTGGATCACATATCAGCAGCCTGCAAACACACGTACAGACATCCTGTATGCTGAATGTGGAGGGAAAGCACACTGCAAAGAGTAACTTAGGTTAGCTCAATCAAAAGACTTAAAGCCAGCATAGCAGAAAAAAAAAGATGAGCGGAAAAAGGACATTTGTGAGGGCAGGAAATGAATGAGAAATGCCTATGCAGCACAGTACCACCTGAAACAAGTGAAAGAGAGACTCTAAAACTAGAAATGAACTGAGTTGAACAAATGGTTGAAAATCATAATCGGTGTTGCTGTTTACATAAAAAAAACAACTCACATTTAACTATCACATTTAAGTTCGGGAACCTTCCAGCTCTATAGGAATATATCCAGAGTCGAGTCCCAATGGCAACATGTTGGTCTGCAAATGTCTGCATTTGTAAATTGGATAGCAATTATTTGCAAACCTTCAACAATCTCTCTGAGAGCGACTGCAGTTAGTCCAGGTCAGACTGCAACTGTTAGCAGAAAGGTTGCCTCCTGTCAAGTGAGCTGTGCAAACACTTTGCGATCGAACGTGGTCATGAATGTGCACAAGCTGTAATCCATCGTAGAATGTGAAAAAAATTCAATATAAACACCAAACGCCATCTTTTTTTTGGTAGTTGCAAGGAGGTCGTTGTTCTATTTTTACTCGTGACTGATCCATTAGCTTGCTCTGTATTAGGAAGCAGCTTTGTCAAGCTAAGTGTGTCTAGTGTTTTTTGGTTGAGCTGATTTAATGTAAGTTTGCTTGGCTAATGTTATTTCAGGAAGATGGTACATGAGATGAGCCCTCAAGTTCATAGTAGTCTCAGAGTATTTACAAGATAGCTTTTATTTAGTAAAATTTGGTGTCCATGCATTGATACAATTAAGCTAAAGAAAATATGCTGTATCCCCCGCCCTTTATTATGCATCCCATAACAAAGCATGATTTACAGTTAAATGTTTAACTATGACAAAGTGGTCATTTTAAATGCAAAAATGGGTTAACCAGGGGTTAACTGCAGGAATGTCACAGGCAGCAGGTTAACAGATACAGAAAGAAATAATAATTTACTGGTTCTAAGAAAAGTCTGTTAGGTCACATTATAACAGTGCTTTTTTCCCCCTCCCTGACATCTAAAAACAACTTTTTTTCTTCATGCAAGAGGTTAAATTCTCGCACTCTTACAAAGTGATTTCTGGAGGAAGAGCACAAAAGTTCAACTGCAGCCAAGCATACCTCACCTCGCTATCACAGCTCTCCCCTTCAGCACTATGGAGCTTCACTCTGCAGCCACTCGCCTGCTCATGAGTTTGGGTGTTTTCTCTCATATCTGGAAGCACTCAGCGAAAGCCCCTCTCATCTCCTGCCATAATCTGTCGGCCATATTTTTTCTCAGGTATGCCTATTTGATCAAAGTGTTGCACAGAGAGTGAGGCTAAGTTTTGAACCCTCACACTGACACGTGGCGATAAAGCTGACAGACAAGCGGCCCTGCAATCATACGGACAGGGGGGGAAAGGGAGGGAAAGAGGAGAGAATCTCTGGACACGGAGACAGTGAGAGATAGGGAGGAAGGCAGTATTATACCACATGTTGTTTCACATGCAGTAGTTGAAAGGGAAGCTGATTAACTGCAGGGACGTGGTTATCTTGTAGCTCTCAGGGTGTTACACAAAGCACCTTCCATCCTTCTCTGACTGTAGTGACCATTAGTATTCCATCGTATTAGTACGATTCCCTTTCCTTTAATTTATATCGTTTCTTCAAGTTATCAGAGACCAAAAAAAAGTACACAAAAGACTCCATTCACCCCTGCACTGAGTGGCGGAGTAGGGAAGGGCCGTTTGTGAGGTATGGGTGTTGGGTGGATGGTTGAGCGCTCAGGCTGTCAGAAAGATAACATCCTGGCCACAGCCGGAGAACAGGTGGGATTACACGCAGACACACTGACTGAACCGGGATCAGTGAGAGAACAAATCAAACAGAAGGCAAACAGGTGGGATGTCAGAGAGAATGAACTTTTGGGTCCCACGGCACAAATGTACAGCTCACAGTAGAGAGCCCTCTTGCTTTAAGCTGCCCACCAGTTCAGTGGTAGTTCTCTTTTGGTCCCAGTGACAACGTGTTTCCTTTGTTTTTTTGATGACTATCCAAACATTACTCTTATATGAGAAATAAACCATGAAGGTTCCACTGTCCACTTCCCACTGTTATGATATTTGTCAGCAGATATCTTCCAGATAGGGACTGAATACTCGGAACAAAAGGATAATCACAGCATGGACAGTATTATCAGCAAAATACTCCAAATTTATCAAGTGTACGACATCAGAGGTAATTATCGTCCTAGGATTAACCCATGTTACAGCCTAATGCATTATAGCGTTATCGATAACACATATAATGCCAGTATAGACTAACTTACATGAATTAAGTCACCAGGACTAATACTTACTGTACTTTTCAATAACAAAAGCGGTACTTCTTGTTCTCGACTACTGTTGGTACGTCCTGAGTAGGGTTGAGTAGGGATGTCAAAAAAATATTTACTTTAATACTACTGATGCTAAAAATGATTATTGGATTAGCATTAAAGCATTAAAATGATGTTAATGCTGCAGCTAAGGAAGCAAACGTTATCAGTCCAGCCCATTTTTACACAGTATTAATTTAACAGAATAACACAATTATTTGTCAAGTGCGACTTTCTTTAAATCCTTGATTCAAGCCAAGAAAGCAGCAACTAGACAGAAACAGTGGCAGCGGACCTTACCGAACCAATCAGATCAGCACTGAAATGTGGCGCCAAGACACCAGAACCACAGGAAGTAAACAGATCTGTAGCTATATTGTTTGAATCTTTATTTTAAAAGATGTGCCTTTTAATTTTGCATAATTTCCTGGCTATCCGTTTCATGTTTGAAATTCTATGTCTCATGACAACCTTACTTAAACCATCTGTACACATGTACAGTTAATGTACAATTAAAAAATGCATAACAAAAGTAGCCACATAGCCCCATGTCATGTCCACATTCAGTAAAGCCACCTTTTTTTCTCTCCTAAAAATAAAATATTTCCAAAATTGCTTTTTATAATATATTAAAAAAACTTATTTCAAAGACTGCAAAATGCTGGTTTGGGTACATTATAAAGTGGAGTGGAGTAACACTTGAAGAAACACCTGTTGTAGACCAACTTATTTTCATCCCAGGGTGTCAGATACTCTTGTTTTTGTTGTTGTGTCAGAGACGCAGACAAAGTTAGGAACAAAAATGGGCATCCTACCCGAAAGTTCATAGTTTTATCCCATATAGTGTGTCATATGAGTGATACCCGATGCTGCATCTGAGAAGCCTGGCGACGTCTCGACACAAAGACAAGCATATTAGAATTTTTTTTTCCAGATTTTTCGTGCCAGTTTGATCTGTCCTGTTGAGATTTTTTCGACACCTCATCGGTGCACAACTCTGAACACAGCGAAGCAAGAGGAACCACGCTGAGTGTAGCTATGTGGAACAGTGATATAAAACGCTATTATAACAAGTGTTTTCTGATCTCAGCATTAAGTAAAAACCGTGTTGAACAGTGTTGTATACATTAAATTTTATATACTCTTCTTCTTGGTCCTGCCCAAATATCTGTAAGGGTGTACTGTGGGGAAACTCCCCCTCTATAAAACCTTTGACTTGCCACACAAGGGAGTTCAAAAGCTCCCACTGCTGTATCAACTACTCCTCCACCTTCACCTTTAATCAGAATGGACTTTCACAAGCTCTCCACAAGTGCCCTTAGTGGCAGTACTTAAGCAGAGCACTCAGGGGCATCGAGTGCCAGGCCAAGAACCCACCCGGCTAGAATATCTATGTCCCATTTAGGATCCCTGGGAGAGAAGGGGTGAAAAGAATAGAAGCACTGTTCCTTCCCAGACAATGCTAAACAAGCCCGGATAGGGAGGCTAGACAATGAAAACGAGCCCAAATGAACGCCTGGCTTGATTTTGTGCCTGAGGGTTGACTGGTATTAGTACACTTGTTAGCTCATCGCCTGGTAGACTAATGCCATAAAATTGTAATTACTCACAGGCCAGGAGTGCAGATTTGGACATGAAATTGAAATCAAAGATTGAGGGAAGAAAAGGCATCCGGTTTGTTGTTGTGACAAGATTCTTGATGATACAATCATTACCTGGTAGCAACTGACATCACATTCTGGTGTTAGATTGAGAACACCCTCGAGATAGGTCGAAATGGGAGGATGGGAAGTGAAAAAGAGGAGGGAACAGTTTGGGAAAACAAATTTACTCATTCACCCCGTGTAAATCAATGAGACATAAATTCTTTGTCTTCGAAATTAGGTAGAAGTCATGTGGCGCTTACCCTTGCCTGGATCACACAAAGTCAATAATAACATTTAAGAGAGCCAAACACCAGTTGTGTTGCACAACATTACGACTGGAGGAAGGCCAAGCTTGAGAGTGAGCTATCACCCAACATTAGCACTACAAATGTGCAGGCAATCGAAAGTGCTATCAAATCTCTCTCAGTGCAGCACTGCTTTTATAATTGATTTTAAAGCCCTTTAAATCCACTTAGCTGAGCACTCTGGGACTTTGGTATTTTAGTTGACTCTGCTCTCGATCTGTCTTCCCAAGTCGCCGCTCTCCTGAGTCAGCTAATCAACTTAAAGCTCTCCATTTCTGCTTATTACAGGTTCAAAGGTCACAGCTTCCAAGCACCGTCTGGCTATGCTTTCACAAGATGATACAAGAGCAAATAAAAGAAAAAAGGAGAGAACAATCCCCTAAGGCAAAAGTCTGGGCAGAGCTTTACCCCATACATTCTGAAGGTAAATTAACAAGACAGAGAAATGATCTAGGAACTGGTTCTCTGTCTTACTCTGACAACTAAGAGACAGGTTAATTGAAGACTTTATTACAAATTGCCTGTTATTTTTAATTATTCATTTAGTCTCTTCTACTCCAAAGGTTAACTGTCACACGGTTTCCTCAGGAGACCTTCAGCTGGTTTCACAGATAGATCTGAGTGCTAACTTATCAACTGTACAATAAATCTGTGGTACATGTTTTAATAAATTGGGAAACAAAGGAAATTAAATGAAGAACACAATAACTTTAAATACTTAATAGACTCAGATCAAGTCCTGAGATGTATGGAGAAACAGCTTGTATCAACTGAGGCAAAGAACACATCGATTTATAAGTTCGGATATAAGTCCAAACTCTGGTGGGTGGTTCTTAACATCGTATAACACTTACAGTGAGCATAATTATGGCCTGTCATGACTAGAAGGTGAAAAGAATCCAACAATGTGTGCCTTGATTTCCTGCCCTGGTTGAGTTGGTTCAACTGTCCGCTCAGTCAGGTGTATTTGGGCTCATGGGAAAGCTCTCCATCGACCTACAACACAACCACCCTTCAGTGCACACTCGAAAATAACGTCCAGTTTTAATTTACATAAAACAGTCCCTTATTCAAAAGAGAGCGATGCAACAGGGTTGGGTTACAATAGAAAATAACACGTTTTTAACAGGTGTCCAACCAATTACTCCAAACAGCCACAGTTCAAAAGTGAAACAGCAACAAAGTGACACAATGTTTACCAGTGAGCATGTATTTTCAGACAGTTTCAGTGTGCTAGACTGAGCTGCAAACTCAAGAAGTGATGATAATAGCAACTTTTACATAAAATTACTTTTCATCTTGTTTTCATCTTCAACCTGTTAGTCATATTTCATAACATATAAGGTCCAGTCAGTTTCCTCAAATGAAAATGCTCATGAACAATGAATGTAACATTCCTTTGTGAAAGCAGAGAATATAAAGAAAAACCTAAGCGATTTGCAAGAAGCGTGACTTCTTGCAAGTCGTCCGATTTAGGTTGTTTTACTAATGATGCAGGACGTCGTCACCACAACTCTAACAGGCATGAGTTCTTCAGTTCTTCCTGCAAAGTCAATGTCAGCCAACTCTACTGGAAAATTTCATATGGAAACAGACATTTAAACTGCTTCAGCCTACATACAGTTGCTGCAAGCCACTTTGCAACCCTCTACCATTTCATGCTATTCACGCTGTTTCTGACTTGATCACTGCCATGTTATTTATGGCTTAATGTTGCTGTCCTTTCTTTTTTCCTTTCCATATACGCGCATGGAAAGTCGGGTAGGTCCCAAAACAGAGCCACACCACCAAATATGAATTACTGCAGATGGAATAATATTCCTATTTTAACCGAACTTGATCTCTATAAAACAGAACAGAAATAAATAAAACAAAAAATGTACTTTTTTTATTTGACTTGATGCAATACATCAAATTAAAGATATGAACTGTTGGAATTTTGCCAGGCTATTAGCACAAGAACCATGGATACATTTCCTTTGATTTCATTATGTTTTGCAGTGAGTTGTAACGATCTCCTGCAATATTCTTTTGAGCCTGTTATCAGGCAATTCTAAAATTATATCCTTTGATATGATAGGATAGCTTTAGTTTAAGCTTGTCTATATTAAAGTTTCCTACCTTTCATATGTAAGGTAGGATATGGGATTCACGCTCACAGGCGCACACACATGCAGTAATGGTCTTCATGGACATGGATACCTGGTGTATCACCATGGCGAAAGTCCTGTCAGTCTGTGTGTGGCGGCTGATTAGTATTAGCAGTATAAGATCTTTCCTAAGTCCCCATTCAACAAATCACAGAAAAGGTGAAGAGTCAAATGGGCCTTTCTCTGTTTCAGTGGAAGGGATCACTCAGCTATGACCAGGAATGTGTGTGTGTGCATGCAGACACACACACACACACGCCCAAACCAGAGCTCTTGCTCTGCCCACACAATCTCCTCACACACAAACATGTGCTGTCACATTTCAAGCAGCCAGTGCAAACAAATATGATTATACACATATATAAATGCAAAAAAAATTTAAATCAGATTAGCATTTATCTAATTCACTACAGCACACACACATATTTAAATGCACATGCTGCTCTTCCTCTCATGCACTCTCTATCAGTGATCCCACTTTGATAAGCTGACAGCGGACAAATAGTTGGTTTGGTGGGAGGTGCACGCTGATCAAAAGCCTCCCAACAGGTCGGCTCGCACCGCTCTCTTAAGAGCTACCCAGCCATGAATGGCCTAATAGGACCCACGTATCCGTTACACTGACACTAGATCCCGTCTTTCTCTCTGCTTCTTTCGTTAGTTGCTGCCTTCCCTCTCTTATCCCATCTGTCATCCTGCATATCTGTATATGTTATTCAGTTTTATTAGGGATGGTAATTGAGTAAAAATTTTAAGATTTGAACTAGTGAAATATTTTAGAAGAGTACCCATAACATTTTAAATACATCCAAAGACATAAGATAATGCTAAAGACATAACATAACATAATCATCAACTGATTTTTTTCTGGAAATTTTTTTCTTCCGTTTTTATCTCTTTGCATACTTTTCTTTCTTTGTCTTGTTCCAACTCTTTCTGCTTTCCTCCGTCTCTTTCTCTCAAAGGAGGTGTCGGGTTACAGTTATTGTTGGTGCTGGTTACTGATAAATAGGGTGCCTAGTTACCAGCCAACACACGATTGGCTCTTTTCAACAAAGCGCAGAAGGAAAAGAAGAAGGGGGTGGGGTATACGAGGGTCGCCCAGGGAAACCATGAGACTTGTGTCAGTTTAAATAGAGAGTCGGGCAAATCTTGGAGGCCTTTGCGTGTGACTGTGTGTGTGTTCAAATGCGTAAATGTGACTACGTTTCGTCATTACCGCAAGGACAAAGCTAGGGAGACACTGACCCCTCCAACGTCCCTGAATACCGCCGTCAGCACCTGCTGAATGCCTGCTGTGTACCCCATCCTCCCTCCACCCCTGCTGGCATTAAAGAAGCCCTGTGCCAAAACTCCACCCATAAAAACACAGCCTGCCAGAATAAAGGGACAATAAGAGTGAAGTGATCTCATCTGAAGCTAAACTGTTATCACGAAAGAAGTTCACACCGATAGACATATAATACTGAAACCTAAGATGCCAAAAAAGGTAACTGGTAAATGCCATTTTATGCAGAGTATAAATGCTGAAATTATATAAAACTCATTCTTCAATAAACACTTGAATATGAGGACTGAAGCTCTCGGGTGCACTAACTAAAGCTTAGTAAAGCTGCAACTTAAGGTTAACATAAAGTGCTCACACTCAGGTCCATTAAAACAGGTTAACTTGTATAATGTTCAAAACCATTTTTTCCCCTGACATATTACATTGGTGCACGTTCTCATCTCAAACCCTCTGTTTTAGTTCTCATCTCTTTAAATCTTCCTCTGCTCTGATTGGTCAGCAATAACAGGGCATGGTTACACATTATAACTCTATGAAGATGACCTATAGGAGCTAATAGCTAACAAAACAATTGACGTTTCGTTAGCCAAAAAGCCCATCCTGGATGGCCCTTGTTAATGCTACTGCCCATTCTTCATTAAAGGGTGTGACAAACTAGCCACTAGTTGGACATTATGCAAATCCATTACATAGTGATGTAGAAAAGTCGCAGAAGGGCCGCGTAGACTACAAATAAGACTAATTTTGCAGTTAGGAAACTGTGTTTTCTGTAGGAGAGGATACCTATGTTTGGCATGTGCTTTGGACTTTACAGCTTTGACATTTTTTATACATAAAAAATTCCAAAGTGCACTAAAGGAAAGGGGAAAAACCCACAAAACAATGACATTCTTGGTAAAATGCCCTGACGTATTTATAATTTTAACGGCTAAAATTGATCTTTCAGGGATCTTTGCATACATATAGTATTTTATCTCTGACAGCTTACTTATTAGGCTAGTGTTTTCTTCAAGTACTGATCACACATAATCACACATATCCTCCCCCTTTTTTTAGTTACCTGGACCCCAAGCAAGTGGCAGGATTGCTAGTTACAAGGATGAAAAGAATAGCTGACATTCCTCATTTGCTGTTTTTACCAGGACAGGAAAAAGCAAATCAAACATGAGGGAATAAAATAACTCTCACAAAAGCAGACTGCTATAATTGTTAGTTTTCATTCCTAATTAGCCACAGCAAAAATGTCTCATCCTCTGTTCTCCTGTTGAGTGCTTGAGGCCTGAAGGTTTGCTCTCAGCCCTGCTGTCAACTTCAGGAAGTCTACAGAAATATTATAAATTGTTAATGTATTAAGCAGAACTTTGATGCTGACAGAGGAAGAGTGAAAGCTAACAATTATCAGAAGACAGCACCACAAATGCTGAGCTATCACAATCTTTTACGGACTAAGGCGTAACCTTTGAGATGCTCTCAACAAAAATCACTATGGTATATACAGTGATGGTATGCAGTTACCTCTCTTTATTGTAGTTTTTAATGTAAAGTGGTATGGAGTTGTATGCATACATAAAACAATAAGTCTCATTGCTAGCTTCCTTTGGCTAACTGCCCTGACTGACCCACAGTAGCAACATATGTCGTATATCAGCTGTTAGTTTCTGCTAGCCAGTTGGTCTCCCAGCCAAACATTTGTTCAATCAATGAGTCATTCATGAATTCTATTTAGTGTTTAAATAAGTCAGCAAGGCAGCAAGTGAAGCAGTCAAAGCTCACTGATTCATTCATGCGTTCAGTTTATCAGTTAGTCACCAGCAAACCAGCAAGCAGTCCAAAACAGCGCTGAAACAGAGGCAGATGTCTCACTGCTGCTCGGACTCATCCGGCCCACCTGGAGCTGCTGGCTGCCAGCTGATCTCTTGATGTTTCTATCCTCCCCTGGCCCCGTGCCACCACCCATCCGAACCACATCTGTGACATCTTACTCGCTCTCATTCTTGGATTAAAGATAAAGATCGCGGAGGGCAGCTTGGGTGAATTTTTGAACCGACTGCTGTTTACGTTACATGTCCGTTCTTTATTGTTAAGGCTAATAGTGGGTTTAACTTCATCGTGTTTGTTTTTGTTTTGGAGTGGACATCTTTCCTTTCAT